>NC_069380.1:175372785-175974285 GCF_027475565.1 Acinonyx jubatus | reverse complement strand
AGAAAGAGGCTATAAAGTCTCCCAACAAAAGCCCCAACTGTATGAGACCTCTGTTAAATATCTAGGATTAATCCTTTTGGAAAGCACGAGAAGACTAGGTTAAGACAGAATTCAGTCTATTGTCTCATACTCCCTTCTGAAAACTCTTAGACAACTGAGAGGGTTTTAAGTATTACCAGTTATTGCCGCTTATGGATATCAGGATATGGAGAGATAGCTCACTCCTTACCAACTAATCAAGAACACACAGGCAGCAAATATTCACTTGCTGGTATAGGTGAATCAAAACAAGCTTTTAGTTAGAAAACTTAAGCTGGCTTTGTTGGGCACCCCCAACCTTGAGCCTTCCCATTGGAAATTCTTATAATTTATATGTTACAGAGAGAAAGGGGGTAACCTTGGGCATTTTGACCCAGAAAGGAGGCCCAGTACAGCAACCAGTGGGGTATCTTAGCAAAGAACTTGATCTGGTAGCTTGTGGCTGGTCTGTATGTCTCAGAGCCGCCGTGGCTGTTGTCCTCTTCATTCCTGAAACTACAAAACTAACCCTTGGGCAAGACCTTACTGTCTATGCCCCACATAATATCCAGGGATGGATAATAGGTGGACAGCAGCCATCAGTTCATAGATAGCTGCCTTCTATGGTATCAGGCACTCCTGCTGGAGGGGCCTGCTGTGCATATAAAGACCTGCTCCTCTCTGAACCCAGCAGCCTTCCTGCCAGAGGAAGGTATGGAGCTAATACAACAAATCATACCCCAAACTTATGCTGCCTGAAAAAACTGAAGGGAAACTCCTATAGAAAACCCAGAATGGACCCTATACACAGATGGGAGTTCTTTTGTTGCGCAAGGCTCCAGAAAAGCTGGGTATGTAGTGGTGACTCTTCATAAAACTCTGGTAAGTGATGCCCTGCCATCAGAAACGAGTGCTCAGCTGGCCAACTTAGTTGCTCTTATTACAGCCCTAGAGTTGAGCAAAGGTAAGAGAGTTAACATTTATACTGACTCTAAGTATGCCTCCTTAGTCTTACATGCCATTGGTATGTCAAGGAAGGAAAGACATTTTTTAACAGCTTCAGGGCCTCCTATCAAGTATCATGAGGAAATTACCAGACTTTTATAGGCTGTTCACCAGCCCTTAGAGGTAGCAGTAATACATTGTAAAGGACACCAAAAAGGAATGGATGAGCTATCAGGGGGAAACACGCTGGCTGATGACGCAGCAAAATTGGCAGCCAGATCTCAAGTTATCCCCACTGTTGCCTCCCTTGTCTGGGATGGTTCTACAACTCAAGAAAAGCCCCACTACTTGACGGAAGGAAAACAGCAGGCATCAGAACAGGGTTACACTCCCCAGCCTACAGGGTGGTTACAGGCAGATGACGGCAGACTTCATTTACCGGCCACCAACCAGTGGAAGGTTTTAGAAACTCTACACTATACCTTCCATCTAGGTAGGGATGAAACCCTACAAATGGCTCAAAAAGTTTTTACAGGAAGGAATTTAGATAAGACTATTGAATATATTATTAAACCTGCAAAATCTGCCAAAGAAATAACCCCCTTTCTCCCACAGGCTCCAATAGGGTTTCTAAGAATTGGAAATGATCCCGGGGAGGATTGGCAAATAGATTTCACACATATGCCAAAAACACAAGGATATAAATATCTTTTGGTATGGGTAGATACCTTCACACATACACATTGGGTCAAAGCCTTTCCTTGCAGGACTGAAAAAGCCTCAGAGGTGGTTCAGGC
This sequence comes from Acinonyx jubatus, assembly GCF_027475565.1. Classification (NCBI taxonomy): domain Eukaryota; kingdom Metazoa; phylum Chordata; class Mammalia; order Carnivora; family Felidae; genus Acinonyx; species Acinonyx jubatus. Next base: position 175,972,525 of record NC_069380.1, on the reverse strand, counting down.
ACTAATAAATGAAATTATTCCTGTTTGGACTCCCTAGATCCCTTCAAAGCCATAATGGTCCCTCCTTAAATCCTTGCTAACTGAGGGGGTATCTAGGGCTCTGGGTATCGATTATCATCTGCACTGTGCCTGGAGGCCACAGTTCTTGGGGAAGGTAGAAAAGACCAATGAAAGCATCTTAGAAAACTGGCCCAAGAAACAATTAAGAACTGGATATTCTATTTCCTATTGCTTTGCTTCAGATTAGAAATACCCCTACAAAAAAGCCTAAGCCTTTTTGAAGTTCTTTATGGAAGACCTTTTCTTGTTAATGACTTGCTGGCCGATAAAGAAGTATTTGATTTGAGGAACTATATAATTCCTTTGGCTAAATTCCAACAGATTCTTCAGGAATTATCTGCATGTCAACTCCAGGATGACCAGTCTCCTCTATATAATCCAGGAAATCAAGTATTCATGAAAACCCTTCTTTCTTTGTCCCCATCTCTAGAACCAGTGTGGAAGGGGCCACATATGGTAATCTTGGCAACTCCTACTGCTATCCTGGATTCTTCACTCTGGAGTTAAGCTGTGGTTTCTTCCATCAGAACAGGACAACACAGAGCCCGAGTAGACTTGTGAAGCAGGAGAAAGCCTTATATTGATCTTCAAAAAAAAGGACACCACAGAATGAAGATAAGTAATGCAATATATTGGAAAATAATAATAATATGCCTATGGGGTTCAGAAACACATCCTGTTTGTATTCCACCGACCCCACCACTATTAGGGTTGAACGACGGGACCCCTTTGGTTGAGGCAGCTAACCTAACTTTTATAGAGGGAGACCGTGTTTTAAAATATGACTTGGAATATGGCAATTTTACAATTTGGCATTGGGATAATAGCCATACCCTTAATTTACCTAAGGGCCAACCTTTTTCAGGTTACTTATTTATAAAATTAAACCAAAGTCATAAATATTGGGCTGAAATTTTGCCCAATAATGAAACTGGAAGGGAATTATATAACTCAAATAAAAAGATACATTGTATTGCCATAGATATAAATGATAAAGAAATTAAAAAGGTCCCAGGTTATGAAGACCGAGATATTGCGGCTGGATGTGTGACATGCCATAGTACTGCTTGTCCCGATAGTCTCCTGCCCTGCCAATGCGGCTGGAAGGCTAATAACACATTATTCTTAAAGGTCCAATGGTGGACCCAAGTGCCTACGGAAAACATCACAGTTAGACCCAGAAGGCTTTGGGAACCTTTGTGGCAAACCCAAACCTCAGCCTACCTGGGAGTCTCCTGGATTTTGTTAAGTCTAACTTGGGACACCCAGAGGTTTTGGGTTGATACTTACTATCCCAATTGTTCCCACTCCTTAGATTTACAACGGAAACAACACCTATGGTGGATACAACGACACTGGCCAGAAAACAAAAAGATAACGAAAAAAGACCTTATAGGAGGGCTAGGAACAGGATTACATATATTGGGGCAGGCGGAATTTGCTGCCAATGAAGAACAACACAATTTAGAAAAGGATTCCTTATCAAAAATAGGGCGTGTTGAAGGAACTTTGTTTCAAGAAGAAGGTAAAGGATGGGAAGTTCTTTTAAAAGAAAATGAGGCCATAGTAAGGTGGATAAATAAGACCAGAGAAACCCTACAAAGACATTTCCAAACTCAAACCTGGGAAAGGGCATGTATTCTAACCCAGAAAGGATTGCTCACCATGTTAAAGCAGATGGAATCTGAGGTGGCTATGAGACGATGGCCTACTCTAATGAATGCTGAAGTGGAAACTCAAAAATTATGGCCTATGTATGGAAGCCCCAAGTTATGGAAGATAATTAATGGGAGCTGTAACTTGAGGCGTTGCTTTTTAAAGGCACATGTGCCCCGGATGGACCATGCTAATTCATATCCAATAGTTCAGCTTGCAGGCATAGGGACTATATTAAATCAGACAAGGATTTTGCCAGTGGGGAGTCGATGGGCTGTAATGCCAAATGAGTCAGCTTGGGCTGCCATATCTCTTTCAAACTGTGAAGAGAGAAATAAAATCTGGCTGTGCCCTCAACAAAAATGGAACCCTGATTTCACTCAGGTCTGGCCCCTCGTCTCTACCCCAATAACCAATAGCATTTGGTACATGGGTAGAGGGAAGTTTTGCTGGGAAGGTAAACAAGGGGAAATAACTGACACAGAGAGTTTTACCTGTGAGCATATGTATCATGTACTAAATCATACTGGAGTATGGTGCAACACTGGAACCGTTGGTCGAATACATTTACAAAAGAGTAACAAGACTTACAGTAATCTGGATATCAAAGATCAATCTTTCCTTGAAATAGAATTAAATATGCCTCATGGAGTTGTTCCTATGGAAACTGGATGGCCAAAGGAGGAATTGAGGATTGAGGGCCATGAACTAATTCGGGTGCTTAATTATTCTAATCAACAATATCACAAGATCGAAACAAATATGGAAGAGGGAGGAAAAACTATTGATAAATTCATAAAACAATATGACCAGACATGCCAGAGATATTTTGGGTGGCTACAATGCATCTTTCTTTCCTATGGTGTGGCTTCTTCCCTGGGAGGCATTGCATTTGGAATATTGATGCTTGTTGGTCTGATAGTCTTTTTATATGTCATTTGTAGATGCTGTCGCATATGCCAGAAAAATAAGACATCCAAGAAATTTTGCTAGCCCAGAGGTTCCAAACACCCTCCCATTATTTTAGACATCTGGATTGACCTCTGAACCTGCCCTGACTGCCCTTCCCCTGTCATCGCCCCCCTTCAGCAGGAAGCAGTTAAGATTGGTCGTCGTCCCAGTTCCTAATGGCAGTTAGGAGTCACGTGTTCAGAGGGGGACTATGATAGGGAAAAGATAGGTTAAAATAGGCAGGGAGGGAAAAGTTAGAACCTGAGGCCCCTGGGTGGGAAAAACACATATTTTGGAACAATGCTGGGAGCTCTGACCACGGCAAATCCTCCCAGGCATAGGGCTCCTCTTAAGAATGTAAAACACCACCTACTCCCCTCAGGTTCCTCTCAGGAATTTGACCATCAAAATGCCTAACTAAAATAAGTAAACCATAAAACTTACATCATAAGAGGGACAATGTGACCATAGTCTGACTCCTCACACAATGGAGTGGAGCCAATCAGGAACGGACAACCCAGCACCTAGAGTTATCCGGCCAGTAAGGCTAGAACTTGAGAAGGAACAAAGCGGGTCGAGCAGAACTTTATAAAACAAGACCCTTGTCTATTGTCTCAGGCATTCACCTTCGAATGCCCCCTCTCAGCAAAGAGAGCTTTCATACTGATGAGGGAACACAAGGCAAGCTGAGGGCCAGGCCCAAGCTGGCACACCCCCCACTCAAGGGGGGATGTGTGCTATTCCTCAGGCACTCCTGGCTGCCCAAGAACAAAAGAAAGGACAGAAAACGAGTGATTAAACTGATAGAGTCTCCATCAGTTTACAAATATCTTAGTACAATTACAAGAAAAAGACAATCTTATCAATAGCCTGATGTCCAGGAACTCCCTACTGTCTTAATGTTAATGCTTTGCTAGACAGGAATAACAACCTTAGCTTGACAATAGCTAGGCCTCCAGTAATCTGTGAGTCTTTAGCATATGGAAATTCCTTTAAGAAACTTCCTCTTGACGTTACCTCCCCCAACTCCATAGTATAAAACCAGTCACTCTTCACAACCCTAATGCAGCTCTTTCTGCCCACTGGTCCTGTCCCCATGCTTTAATAAAGTCACCTTTTGTGCACCAAAGATGTCTTCAAGAATTCTTTCTTGGCCATCAGCTCTGATCCCCCACCACTCCAAAACCCCATCAATACTATTCTTACTTTCTGATCTTCTACTCTAATAAACTTTTGTCTGCTGCTCATTCTTTTCTGTGTCCACCTCCTCATTCTTGGAAGTGCGGAGACATGAACCCCAGGTTTTGAGGTAAAGAATCCTGCGACAGTATTAACCCTTCTTTGTTCGTCTCTCTACTTCTCTCCTTCTCTGTGTTTACTATAATCACTTAATTCCTTATATTCCCTCTTATAATTAATAAAGCCTTCCTCTATGAAACAGAAACTGCAGTGATCAGGAACTACATTTATTCAGAACAAAATTGGCAAAGTTGGCAGGATGCACGAGACGCCATTTCTGTTTCCACAAGGAAACTCAAACCGGCACATGGAAATTCTCAGCTGGGAAGACCCACGGTTTTGTTCTCTAGCGAAAGAATGGTTAGAGAGAGCAGGGTTATGTGAACAATGGGGGAACGAAACTAAACTCATTTAAACCTCCGCAGGTTACGGCGGCACTCCAGTCTGTTGCTGGTAAGGACCATGTGGCTTTCCTGGAGCGTGGGGGATGGTGCTTCTTGACAGCCTGTCGCTGTGCCCCAGGGAGTAGGGCTGAGTGTCAGGAAGAAGTAAGACTAGAGAAGGAGATTGCAGATTTGCAGTCCAGAATGGCTATGCTGCAATGCCCAACATTCATATTGGCGGACGAAGTCCACACATATCACCATGGGGCCAGAAAGGCTGCCATGCAGGTATTTAAATGTAAATATTTAAAAAGAAGGAGAAAGAGAAAGGTTAATACCAGAAAAGTTCACTTAGCCCTGGCAACGTTTGGACCGGGTTGGGACCCTGATGCCTGGTGATACCAGGGATGATGATAAAACAGGAATGGACTGGAGCAATGAGCATAAACATGAGAAACAGACTCACCCGCTCAAACCTATTCTCTCGGTGCTGCTGCCTAGAGCGGCAGGAAGACAATCAGGAAGGGAGTAGAGTCTAATCTCCCCTCCGGATGCAACCCAGGTTATAGGAGGAAACAGGCCATTCCTGATGAAGGGAATGCTGACCCTCTCTCTCACACTGTTCTTGCTCCTAATAGATGTGGGGGCCTCTCTCTCATTCATTCTCTGGGATAATGGTTATAATAATTGGAACTAACTGTGATTAGTCTACGGGACTTTAAGGAACCTTCCCAAGTAGCTGCCAAAACTCCCTTTGTTTCAGGAAGCTCCCTGTCTTCTCTGGACTGACTCAGACTGTCTAATTCCACTTGTTGGGCGGGGCGGGCGGTGGGGGGGGGGCAGACAAAAACCCAAACCACTGTGTCTGCTCATCTGTCTGAGATGACAGGCTTTAGGACCGGAAGACCTCTTTCTCTGCCCTCTGGATTTTTATCTGCCTCCAGCCTTCCTGGGGGCACCTGACCTCTCTGCCTTCCCCTTCTCCTCCTCCTGTTTCTGCAAGGGCGTTAGGGTGTGGCCTGCATGACTGGTTATAATACCTTCCTCAGTGCCTTGAAGTTGGTTGACTTTTAAAAGAACCCAGGTGGAACATAATTTGGTATTTAGACTAATTTAAGTTCATTGGTTTAATTAAGATGGACCTGTCTTTAGAGTTATGCATTAAATATATAACTTCTATTCTGTCTAGGTTTGCTGAAGCTCAAATAAGCTCGCGTTATCTCTGCAATTTGTTAGCAAAAAGATGACTTAAAGTAATAATTAATTCTATCTCCAAGTTGTCATGGGTAATTGTTAAGATAGCTTTCAAAGTCACTGGTAACCTGAAACTTTAAAGTTTTGCTTGCATGATAAATGGGATTGAATTCATTGAACATCTAGGTCTTTTCCAGATAGGATAAAATACTAAAGCATTGATTGCTGAACATAGGTTTGTGCTTTTGACTTCTTATTGCAAAGAAAAACTAAGGATATTTAAATCTGTTGGAAAAAACATGCTTTGTGCTTTCATGCATTTGCTGTCCAAAGAATTCTGGTGTAATCGTTCACAATTGGTGACTAGCTAGTTTTCACTGGAGACTAAGGTTTCTAAGACTGACAGGAAGAAGAAAAGTAACTCTGTACATAGAAAAGTGGGAGATAGGTAAGAAAGTTGTAAAGAATAAAAATACACTTTTGTTGAAGGTAAAAGAAAGTAATTTTGTCCTTAAATGGGACTGGTTGGAGAGAAATGGCTTGGGACAAAATCTGAATGCCACGAAAAGCTGTAGAAGACTTGTGAAGGGAACTTTTGGAAAGGAATTTTATGTATGTTCAGGACAGACAAAGGTTAAAATAAATAGATTTTAAAAGTACACTGGTATAAGATTAAAATTCTGCTTTGTTCTCTGTTAAAAAGACAAGGTTTCTTGGATTGCTGGTTTGCTCTTGGGAAGGAAATTTTATCCGTCCCGGAAAACCAGTTTCTATGTTTGGTCTTTATCTAGTCTTTGATTAGTTAAAGTTAAAACTTCTCAATGTTAAAGGGGCTAAATCTTGCTAATAACTATATTAACCCATGTCAGAAAAAGACCTTCAGACTCAGGGAGAAGGAATGAATAGTTGGCTGTTTATTAAGCCATAAAATATGAACAAGGAGGGCAATGTTATTTACTGACTCTTGGTCTGTTGCCAATGGGCTGAAAGTATGGATGGCCCATTTGAAAAAACACAGATGGACAGCTACCAGAAAGGAAATGTAGGAAAAGCCCTCTCTGGGAAGATATTTTGCAATGGGACAAAATGCCAAAATCACTGTTTTCCATGTAGATCCTCACAGTATGCTTACTTCTGCAGAATGAAACTTCAAGAAAGTAGCAGACTCTCTAGCACACATTGCAGTGACAATTCTGGAACCATCCTCTGACTACAGACTGGCATTATGGGCTCATGAAAAATGTGGACATTTGGGAGAGCAGGCTACTTACAGATGGGCCGAGGACCGTGGGATTCCTATCACTCAGGATGCAATTAAAGAAACTATATCAAAACGTCCCATATGGCAGGTTTGGCATAAACGGGAGGTGCCCCAGCACTATAAAGGACAAATCCGGTGAGGAAAATTCCTAGCGCAAATTTGACAAATTGATTATATGGGCCTTTACCATGGTCCCAATCAGGTCAATATATTTGCATTGCTGTTGGTACCTATTCCGGGTATATGGTGGCACGTCCTTTTGCACATGCAACTCAACAAAATACTACCAAAACATTAGAAATAATTTTATTATATTACAGCACCCCAATACAGATCCAGAGTGATAATGGCCCCCATGTTACAGGTAGGTTGGTAAAGGTTTTTGCTGCTTCTTGTAACATTGAATGGATTTATCACATTCCCTACTATCTACAAGCGGCTGGACTAGTAGAATAAATGAATGATATGTTAAAACAACAGCTAAAAAGTCTGGGTAATGGCTCTTTAACAAATTGGAAGCAACACTTCATAGAAGCATTAAAAAGTGTAAACAATCAACTCATTGGTGGAAATAAAACTCCAATTGGATGAATGAAAACCCCTAATTTACTAGTGACCAGTGTAAACAAGTGCCATGGCCCAGAATCCCTTTGCTGAAAATATCAAATGAAGCCAAACTCCCCTATAGGGGCCACACCTGAATCAGTCGGTGCAGGCTTGCATTCATTAATAGAAATAAGACTAAGGGCTGCCTGAGTGGCTGAGTCTGTTAAATCTCCCACTTTGCTCGTCATGATCTCACCGTTCATGAGTTCACCGGCCACTCAGGCTCTGCGCTGTCAGCGCGTAGCTTGCTTCGGATCCTCTGTTCCCCTTTCTCTCAATCTTTCTCTCTCTCTAAAATAAATAAAATTTAAAAAATTACTTTGGGGCGCCTGGGTGGCTCAGTCGGTTGGGTGTCCGACTTCAGCCAGGTCACGATCTCACAGTTCATGGGTTCGAGCCCCACATCGGGCTCTGTGCTGACAGCTTCGGATTCTGTGTCTCCCTCTCTCTCTGCCCCTTCCCTACTCACTCTCTGTCTCTCAAAAATAAATAAACATTGGGGCACCTGGGTGGCTCAGTCGGTTAAGCGGCCGACTTTGGCTCAGGTCATGATCTCGCGGTCCGTGAGTTCGAGCCCCGCGTTGGGCTCTGTGCTGACAGCTCAGAGCCTGGAGCCTGTTTCAGATTCTGTGTCTCCCTCTTTCTGACCCTATCTCGTTCATGCTCTGTCTCTCTCTGTCTCAAAAATAAATGTAAATAAATAAATAAATAAACAAACAAACATTGGAAAAAATTCTTAATAAAATAAAAAATTATTTTAAAAATAAAATAAATATAACTAAATACTAAGTCAACAAACCATACCCACAGGCTGCCCACCAGACACTTCATGTGAAGATCAGGGTTAGCCTCAAAAGGAACACAAGTGTTAGGGGGAGTCATTGACCCTGATTGTCATTGACCAGATTGGACAATTACTCCTATTGCCTACAATCACAGCTTGAGCTGAGACGGAACACCTCCCTCTCGACTGACAGGGAGAGGAGACAAAGGACTTAAACCTACGGACTCTTAGAAAGTCAAAGTTTGGGTAACTAAACCCCCAGACAGAATCCATACCCCTGCAGAAGTTGTGGCACGGGGAGGAGATACAACGGTAATAGTCATGTATCCTGGTGATGAAAAATTACACCATGTGCCCTAACTGTGTACTTCAAGTACAGCCCAAGACAATCTCTATTCCAGCGGGACAGTCATTAATTAACCTTGTCTTGCTGGGCCTACTGCTCCCTGGCCATAGGACCAGGACACTGGTACCACAATGGACTGGAAGCCTTCTCACAGAAACATGCTGGATGCTTTCAGAATGTGACAGACCAAATGCAACAACAATAATTTCACCATTTGTCTCAGGGATTCAACTCTAGCTAATGATGATGAATACATATGTTCTAAACTGCAGAAAAGGGACTCCACTGAATTTAAACAGGAATCTATTCTAGTAACCGTGCATAACAACCCCACAACCCCTCTAAAGGAAAATAATTTGTGGTTACATTTAGCAACTAATGTATTGAACATGAGCTCCTTCTGTCTGCATAAGGGAAATAATCCACAAAAAAAAAAACTTAACAAAATAGGGCAACCGTAGATTATTTGTTATAATTGCACCATTTCGGATGTCAGAGATTTCCTTGAATGTGTTGTTTTAATATTACTGATGATTCCAAAACTATTAATGATCTCATTGATGATATGCAGCATGAAATTGACAAAATCACCACTTCTCCTGGAATATTACTTGGTGTCCACATTGGGGAGGTTTCATCAAAGACATCCTACATGTTCATAGCGACTCTACATGTTCGCCTGGGATCATATAACGCTTGACAAGTCAGGGACCAAATGTTCTATGTTGAACTTGTGTCACTTGTCATGCGTTTCTGCCCAGAGCCACACATACACAATCATGGCAGGGAGTGAGCGGCTAAGTTGGCTTGTGCTCTACATCCGGCCTCGGGATCAGAATTGGCCCTTCTGGGGGCACCTGGGTGGCTCAGTCAGTTAAGCATCTGACTTCGGCTTGGGTCATGATCTCTTGGTTTGTGAGTTTGAGCCCCACATCGGGCTCTATGCTGACAGCTCAGAGCCTGGAGCTTGCTTCAGACTCTGTATCTCCTTCTCTCTGCCCCTCCCCTGCTCTCACTCTGTCTCTCTATCTCTCTCAAGAATAAATAAACATTTTTTTAAAAGTTAAAAAAAAAAAAAAAAAGAATTGGCCCTTCAGTTCCTGACACCAAGAGGGCTTAACTTGCCTCACCTCCTTGAGCCAGACCAGGCTGGCCCCTGGAGTGGATGAGGGAGAGAAGAGAAATTTGCAGACACCCAGGCTCCTAAGATTGTGCTGGATGCTCCACCCAGGACCCTTAGTTGGGACTCCAACCAGGCTCTTCACCATGGGGCTTCTCCAGCTAGGAGGTTGGATGTTGTGAGTACCCGATTTTGTTGTTGTTGTTTCCTTGCCTCTTTTCCATCAGGTCTTTTGTTTATTTGTACCTTGTAAGTATGTACGGTAAATCTTTTTTTTTAAGTTTATTTATTTTATTTGAGAGAGAGAGAGCACAAACAGGGAAGGGGCAGAGAGACAGGGAGAGAGAGAAAATCTCAAGCAGGCTTTGTGCTGTCAGCACAGAGCCTGACACAGGGCTAGAACTCATAAAGCCAAGATCATAACCTGAGCCAAAACCAAGAGTCAGACACTTAATGGACTGACCCACTCAGACACCCTGTGAGTACCTGATTTGATGTATTAACCGTTCTTTGTTCTTCTCTATACTTCTTTCCCTCTTTATGTTTACTATAATCGTTTAACTCCATATATTCCCTTTCCCTTATAATTAATAGTTCCCCCCCCCCCACGAAACAGAAAGTGCTGCTGTCGTGAAATTACATTTATTCAGAAAAGATAGGAATATAAATAATAACCCCATTTTGCAGATGGGAAGAGCGCAATGAGGTGAAATCACGTGACCAAGGTCATTAATAATTAAGGGATACAGAACTTATAATAATAATGATTGTAACATTTACTCAGTGCTTATAATGAACCAGACACTACCGTTCTGAATGTCTACTATAAGTCATTTCATTTAATCTTCATAAAAAAAAAAATCACTCTATGCACACCCCTGACCTGGCTGCCTCTCACGCTGACAACACCTGTTGCACTGCCGTGGGTGTGGGCGCCATTAGGATTCAGTAGTCCTGGGAGGCTTTCATTCAGAGGTGGGACCTAGAAAGACAGGCAGGAGGAGGGGACAAGTCGGGCATGGGTGTCAGGAAGCCAGGTGCGTCTGAAGGACAAGGAGCAGGCCAGGCCAGGGAAACTGAAGAATCAGGCCCAGGCCCCAGGGTGGACGACCTCGATGCCAGGCTAAGGAAATGGGCTTTCTCTGGAGGTGGCAGAGACCTCGGCGGGGCTCCGAGGAGATGCGGAGGGAAGACAGACCTGCAGGCTGGAATGGAGGGAGGGACGGGGGGGGGGGGGGGGGGGGAGGGGCTCCAGAGAGGCCTGAGGGGATCAGCTCTGGGAGGGAGGGTTGAGGACCTCGGGGAAACTCATGGAAAAAAACAAACACGGGGAGTGAGTGGGGCAATGTGAGAGACCCGGAGCACGACGTAAAGGACGCGGTGGAGGGTTGAAGCTGAGGGATGGAGACGCTGGCCGCACGTGGGGCCCTAAGCACCCGCATGTCTTCGCTGGGCAGGGCGACCTGGCCTCCGAGGCGTGCGGGCTGGGTGCGAGCGGCGGGTGCTGCTCGCCGTGGTGCCGCTAGATGGCGCAGGCGCCCCGCCGAACGTGACGCGGGACCCTCCGCTTGGCCAAGCGTCTTGCCCAGGTGGGCCACAGGGGTGAGGGGGAAGGACTCACCCTTCTTCTCCTAACCCCCAACCGCGGCCGGCGTCGGGAAGTGCCACCTGCGCGGGCCCAGGGCCCCACGCTTCCAAGGGCCCACCCAACGCCTGGTGTCATGTTCTGTTACCACAACCTTGAAATCTTTCATAATGTGTGTGAACAAGTGCAGCCGCGTTTTCATTTTTGCCCCAGGCCCTGCAAACATATTATGCAGCAGGTCCTACCCAGAACTTTCTGCGTACAACACTTTCACATCCTGACTCATGTATCGGTCCCACGCCGCAGGGAGGTGAGGATATGGTTCCATTTTATAGACCTAGAAACTGAGGCTCAGAGAGGTGATGAGACCCGTCCAAGATCACATACTGGTTGTTGATGAGCCCGCTGGAAGCGGCTTGTGTGACCCCCAAGTGCAGCGTCCTTTCCTGCCCACATTGGAAGCTGCCCAGGGCAGTCAGGGCCCTGCTTGGGCCAGAAGACCAGACAAAGTCCTCTGCGCACTGCTCCCCAGGCAGCCTCCTTCAGGCCTACTCGGTGCTCCGAGGCTGAGACCGGCCTGGACTAAGGGTGGTTTTGCAGAACTGTCCCCAGAGTCTCCATTTCTTCTGGTGATTGAGAAATCCTGGGCAGCCTGGAGGAAGAGTCAGCCCTCCCGGTCCAAATGTTTAACCCTGGTGTCTGCCTCCTGCAAAGACAGCCACAGACATGGTCCTTGGGCCATCAGAAGGACGTGCCCATCAGCATGCTGTGTGCGCACAATGACAGGAAGGAAGGGGTCTGTCTTGCCAGTGAATGAGACAGCCCAGAGCTGGAATCCTGGCTCCCCCTCTCTCCAGCTGCATGGCCCTAAGCAGGTGGCCCCTCTGAGCCTTGCTTTCATCAAAAGTAAACAGGAGAAAATTCTCAGGGTTGCTGGAGGATTAAATACTTCAAGTTGCAGGTACTCAGTAAATATTCTTCTGTTTGCTTTTGGTTTTTGTCACAAAGGCAGCTGGGTTATCCGCTCTGGAATCTCCCCCTTAGGGAATACTCTGACGGATGGGAGGCCCAGGTTTGGAGGGCTGGAGGGCAGAGGGCGGGAGAACTGTGAGAAATGCAGTCTGACGTGCCAGACCAGGCACCGGAGGGGAGTTGACCAACTGTGAGTCTAGAAAGAGGCCTGCACAGTGTCTTCCCTGCTGGTGGAGGCTTCAGGAGGGCAGAGGGCAGGAAGAAAACAACAAAATGATAATACTTATGCTGCCCAGGTGGTCATACAATCCTAGGCTGGTTTTAAAGTCTTTTCTGGCCCTTCACGTTGCTGGGTTCTCCTCCCAGCTCCCTGAGAAGCCAAGAGGGCACTCATCACCCCCACTTTATAATGAGTGACACTTGCCCACTGTCAGGAGAGTGGCGCAGAGGCTTGGCCCAGCCTTCTGGGTTTTGATTCAATGTTCACACTGGTACCGCAGCACCAGGGCCCCCAGGCCATGGGACGATGCAGCAGAAAAGGCAGAACGACCCTCTCGTTTCTCCATCTGCCAGACCCACAAAGCTAGGAGTGGGTGCTATGGTTGGAGATTGGGCGCTGGAGAACAGAAGATTCTCCTGAGTCCAGGGCCTGTGCCCTCCTCAAGGTCCCGGCTAAACCAGAATAAGAGGTTGTCCCGGAGCCTGTGGAGTCAGACAGGCTTGGGCTCCAACCCCACTGCTGCCATGTGCTTGCTGTGTAACCTCAGGTAAGTGACCCCACCTCTCTGAGCCTCTGTTTCCTCATTTTATAAAGCAAAGATGATAATAACTTACCTCACAAGATTAGCATGGTGTGGGGGAAAGTGAGTGGGTTTTATAGGAGGTCAGACTGGGTTCAGATTCCAGCTCTGCTATTTATTAGCTATGTGATCTTGGGCAAGAACCTTCACCTCCATCAACCTCAGTTTCCTCATCTGAAAGAGGAAGATGTTGAGACCTCCTACCTCAGGTCTTAGAACTTAAATGACACAAAGCTGTAGACACCTTGCCTGGCCTATAGTCAAGTCAATAATGTTAATCACCCCAGGACACAAGGAGGGGAGGCTGGGGGTAGCTGCTGCTGTATTTCAGTAGGGAGGACACCCCAGGACCAGGCCTGGCGCCTGCCCCGGTACCCATCCACCCTGAGCCCCGGGCAAATCTGGTGCCCACAGCATAGTCAGCTCAGAAATATTCCCGCTGTCAGCAGGTCGTCTTTTGGGAATAATAGTTGACATTCAGAGAGAGTGGGACATTAACCAGGCGACATCAACAATGGACAAACCGTGAGTTATTTGTAACCTGGATCTGAGAGACGAAACCTCATATCTCAAGATCTAAGAACCTTTGAAATGCTCACTTACTCCTTCTCACAACGGTCTGACACCAAACCCTGAGTAAAAACAAAATCTCAGAAGCGAGGCGAGGATGGGAATTATGGATTGCCGAAACGAACAGGGCCTCTGTCACATTTCTGGGCTTCATGCAACTGCTTTTCTTCACTAGGCAAAAAGGGTAGCAAATTTGTACCCTGGAGTCACATAGCCTGGGTTCAATCCAACCACTTCCTGTCTGCCTATGCCTGAGTTTCCTCACCTGTAAAGCGGGGCTGATGATGACACCTATCACGGTGTTAAATTTAAGAATGAACACATTAACTCGGGGAGAGCCCTTAGAAAAACATCTGGCACATAGTAAGGACTCAGTTATAAAAAATAGAATAATAATCATAATAATTATTATATCTGTGTAACAGTAATTATCCTTATTGTTGATTCTATTCAGTTGTGCTCCATAAGAAGGCGGCCACACGGTGTATCTAATAAAATCCCACCTACTTAGCAAGGCCTGTAAGGCCATTCACGGCCTGCCCCCTCTTCCTGCCCACCCCTATCTGCAGACACTTCTTTCCCAGGAGTTTATACTCAGCCAGACCAAGCTATAGGCAGCTTCATTTGCAGCGTTTGCTACGTCCACGCCATTGTGCCCACTGCCCCTCTTCTCAGAATGCCCTTTCCGCCCTGCCCATGGGCAAACCTCACCTCATCCTGCAAGGCCCCATGTAACTGTCACCTCTTCCAAGAAGGCTTCCCAGCCCTGAGCGTGGCCGACCTCTCCTTCACTGCACATTCCACATCCGAGCACCTGCTCCATGTTGCCGTGTCCCCGTCCCCCAGGACTGCAAGCTCCTTGAGGAGAAGGTCTACATCACACATATCCAGGGCCTCCTTCAGCGCCTACACATAGCAAGCACTCGGGAATTCTTTGCTAAGTGAACGCATCTCTCGCCAGCACCACGGAGGTTTTAATAACTTGGAGAAGTGCACTACCTTGGACGTTACTACTGAGTTCACATGAATGGCCAGGAACTGACACCTTTTCTTCCTCCACTGGGTTTTCCTTAGAGCCAGGCTGCCCCCAGGCTTCAGTTCATGTACATGGGGGACAGCAGGAGGCAGGTCTTTTAAACCACCCCGGACTGCTTCCACTTCCTGCTGGACATGGTCCCAGGTCCCAGGCTTGGTTCTTTATGGGACTCTTGGACTACTGGTAACAATCCAGAAAGCTGGATCTTGACACCCCCACCTCTTGCATGAAAATAAAGCCCTAGGCTGAGATCATGCAAATGGTAATCAGGGAGGAGGCAAGGAGGGGCTTGATTTATAACTAGCCCTTGTGCACGGAGCAGCCCTGACCTGAAGGTGTTGGTCAAAATGATGGGGACAGCCTGGGGAGCTGTTTCTCAGATTCTCTGGGCAGTTCTAGAAAACAACTGAGAACACCACCACCCTGTTTTTGGACATCTTCTTTCTGTCCCTGTTTATGTTGTGTGACATCTGGTGGCCTCCCCTGTGGAATGAGGACAAGAACTGGTATTTACTGAATAGCTACTATGTGCTAGCCACTGTACCAGGTACTTCACACACTCCAATCCCAATTTTCCCACAGCTAGTGCATGCCAGAGGGAGAAGCTACAAGCAGGTCTGCCTGATTCCAAAGTTTACACAACGGTACTTTCCCCTAAACATCATCAAATAATCTAACAGCCCACAGCATGACCTGGTGGTTAAGAGGGTGCATTTGGAACCAAGCCAACTTTGGTGCCAGCTCTGCCACTTATTAGCCATGGGACCGTGGACAAGAAACTTAACCTCTCTGTGCCTCAGTTTCCTCACCTGTAGAATGGAGGTATGGTGGCCCTGGAGATGTGCTGGTCAGACTTCCTTCAGGAGAACTTGCTTGACCACCTCATGCATAAGGGTTGAGAGTCAGGTAACAGTGTTAATGTGACCATCCCACTCCACCCCCAGAGAGAGAGGCCCTGGGGATGGCTGCTGTTGGTCTAGGCTGTGCTCAGCCAGTGTCTGAGCATGGAGGGCATGTTAGTTCCAGCCCATTCCTGCAGGACACCTAATGCTTCTAAGGAGCAACTTTTGCACAGAGACTCCCATCAGCCTTGCTGTGCACTTCTCGGAGCTGCACTCCTGTCTAAGTCTCTTGCTGCCCAGCCTCTCCTGTCCTCTCTCCTTTTTGCAGCTCTCAGACCTATAGCAACCCGCCCCTTCTATGCTTCACAGGTATCCTGTCCTCTAAGTCTCTGGCTCAGCTAACCGCATCTTGGCCTACGCTTCTTGAAGGACTGGAAGTAGCGCAAACAGTAATAACAGTGCCTGTCTCACAGAGCTGTGAGGAGGCAATGCATTACTTCATGCAAACTGTTCAGGACAGTGAGCACACCTCAAGTGTTAGCTATTACCGTTGCTACAAATGACATGCACTCACAGATCTGTTCCATGCAGAGATTGCTGTGGTGTTCCCTTACAGACCTGAAGAAAATAATGGAATCTTAGTCCAAGATGGTCTTTCTCATTCCTCTTAAGCCAGTTTCAGCCAGGCTACCAGAATCACCTCCCTCAGACGCACATATATGCAGGGAGTCAGTAGGAATTTATTCAAGGACTAGCTCACACTTTTGACCAAAGAGACATTGGCCCTACTGCTGAATCGACAAGTTGGACAACCCAACCTAAGGCTGACCATTCTCCCTCTTGGAACTTGGGCAATGAGGATTGGTGTAGGTGATCTCTGTGGTCCCAACCAACCAAAGCGTTCTAGAGTGAGAACATCTGTCTGCCCATGCCACCACAGACACAGTCCCTGACATCAGCCATGTCTTTTCTTGTCACCCACTCTGTTCTGAGAGAGGTGTCTCCTGGGAGTGTGTGAAGGCCCCCAGGCCAGTCAGCACTGGGCCCAGCTACCCTTTTTGTCATATGGAGACAACAGCCAACGGACAGAGGAGTGAGGGCCAGAAAGAGCGGATAAGGCAAGCGACTTCCACTCACTGTGGCCTTGTAATTTATACAGTAGGTACTGGGAAAACTTCCCCATTTCCACAGAAGGTCGTCCCACCTATTCCCCTTCTCTCCTCCAGAATAAGCCCCCCTAATCTGGGGGTGATCATGTGGGACCGAACCCAGAAGTTTTCTTTCCAGTGGCATTCCCTGACATCAGTGTTCCCCACAGGGGCTCCCCAGGAGAGGGGCCCCGGTCTCCTCCTTCCTCTGAATCCCCCTGCTCCCCAAACATGGATTCCTTACTCACAGGAACAGCTTCCTCCAGACAACTGTGCCGAGGGTCCACCGCTGACCCTCTTCAAGCTTGACGGATGCCCGGCAAAGCAGGTAAGCAGAGAAGGTGGGAGCCTAAGAGATAGTAGGAGAGTGGAAGCTGGCTCTCCTCCCTTACAGAAGAGAAGTGCAGCTGGCTTTAGGGGAGAGTCACACAGCAGGAGGGCCTTACCTCCTACCAAAAGGACAGAAAGTCAAAGCCTCAGGTCCCCTCCTGAGTCAGAGGCCCAAACCAGAGGCCCTGATCACATAAACATCCTAAAAAAGGCTGGGGCAGGTCAAGGGCTCTCCCAGAGACAGGGGGCCCTGAGCAAATGCATCTTTCTTTTAGAATGTATTAGTGCTAACAGAAAGGGGCAAAGTCAAATAACTAGACTTGAATAACCTTACATTTGTTGCCCATCCACTGGGCAACACTCTCATGCACTCTCTCATTAAGCCTCACAACAACTCAATAAGGTAGGTATTATCCCCTTTCACAAATGAGGAAGCAAAGGTTCCCTGAGGCAGAGGGATTTATGCAAGTTCACAGGGCCACACGTGGTGGCACTGGGTGAACCCAGTCAGTTCTGCCTCCATGCCGGCTCTGCCAAGCGGGAATAGGGTACCCGCTCCAGGATCCATCTTTCCTGGCAGCCACATGTCTCCTGTGCCTACCCTGTCCCCCTCATTCCCACTCGCCCCAGCCAGGCACTGTACGGTCATCACCCTAACCAACTGCAAGGAGCAGCCTCACCCACGGACCCGGGCTGCCATTGGAAATTCCTCGTAGAGAGGCGCGGTGTGAGGCAGGCAGACAGACAGACATCTGTGGGGTCACATTCACAGACAGACAGATCATTGCCAGGAGGAAGCCACATGCCTTACCTCCCAGCTCATCTGACTGGCCTCAGACACAGCCAGATGCCGTCACGATGGTATCCCAAAGGCCCTCGGGGGCCCTAACGACAGCTGCTACAGCACAGCCCATCTGGAAGGGCTCTCTTTGCTGAACACTTAACCCTTCTGAGGACCCTCAGGGCCAAGGGATGCCATACCCCCGTGAGAGAGATATTTAAGAGAAGAGGGTCCCCTCCACTAAGGATGAGTCAGTGTACCCTGGAGGAACCCCCCCTTTCCCCCATGCCCTTCTGCTTCCCAGGAAGACAGGGTGCGGTGGGCAGTACGGGGAAGACGAGAGGCCAACATTCCCCAAAGGGAGAGACCATGTTCCTCTCAGGTTTTAGGAATTAAGGAAGGAACACCCAAACATCTACCATATACCCCAAAGAAAAGGGGCTCCTGAGTCCCAAAGGCTTGGGTGAAGGCCCAAAAAGTGACCCCATAGAGCTGAAGGAGGAGGAAAAAGCCGCAGGGGCCCGGCTGCCGTGGGTGTGCAGCACCCCCACCCAGCTTCTCATGGGTTCCCAGGAAATGAACAAAAGGCCCACACAGTGACCCAGGAGGCGTCAGTTGGCAGCTGTCTCTGACTAAAGGCCATTCATGAATTCTGCGCAGTCTCTCAGCCCCCCAGACAGCCTGGGGGTGTTGGCAGCTCACAGAGAGACTTTCACCCAAAGACAGGTCTGGGTTTCCCTGGAGAAAAAGAAACTTGAGTCAGCTGGCTTCCTGGGGTGTTCTCTTGGTGGCCTCACCCGGATGAACAAAGCAGTTAGGTCTGAAGTATGGGGGCCACAGCCTGCTATGCTGCAAGTCCCCTCAGAATCAGGGGGGCTGCCCCTGCTCCGGGCACCACCTTTGCAACACAGTGCCTCCCACTGCGGGGGCCTTGGCTCTACTGGCTGACCGGCTGCCCCACGTCAACACCTCGGACCTTCCTCAACCTGGAGCACCTCTCCTTCCTGCCTCCCTCCAGATTCAGGCCTGGTGCGTTGGACTCTTGCTCGCCCTCCTCTGCCCTGCTCCACACTCCGGACATGCTAGACAGGGGTGTGCTCCTGAGGGTCATGTGAGTGACTGACCTTTCTTCTCTACCTGGGGAGCTCAGTGGAGAACCCATCACATCCATCCCCTACCAGTTCTATGACCTTGGACAAGATGTGAACTTCTCTGAGCTATGGCTTCCTCATCTATAAAATGGGGAAAACAATACTTATAGCAAATGGTTGTTAGGAATATATAGAATAGGCAAATCCATAGAGGCAGAAAGCAGATTAGTGGCTGCAGGGGGCGGGAGGGAGGAACGGGGAGTGACTGCTTTCATGGATCAGGGGTTTCCGTTGGGGTGATGAAAATGTTCTGGAACTAGGTAGTGGTGACGGTGGCAGAACCCTGTGAATGAACTTAATGCCACTGAATTGTATACTTTTACCTGGTTACAATGGTAAATTTTATGTGATGTGTATGTTACCACAAGAAAAAAGAAAAAAATAGCTTAGTACGAGATTAAATGAAATGAAATGTTGATCACAGAACCTGGTACGTAGTAGGTCCTGAGCAGATTTTAATTTCCTTCCTTCAGATCATCACATGGAATTGTACACAACACGCTCCCTCATGCCGACCCAGGGAAGGTTGCCTTTCTTCTTAGATACCTGCTCTGAGATGGTAATAGGATGACTCCCCATGTTTTCCACAAAGCAAAGCCTTTATCATTGTCCAGTGGAGAGGGTGCCCGATTCCACCACCTCCTCCCCACTCCTGCTGGTAACCTCTTTGACCTGTTCCACCGTGGCCACACCCCACGACTGAGTCCTGCCAGAGGAGGGTGAAAGCCTGCCTTGTTACCAAAGCTACGGACCTCCCTCAGTATCCCCTTCTCTGTTTCCACAAAAACTGTCATCCCAAAGACATAAAACTGATCATTGTTGGGACGCAGTTTTCCAAGAGTCTCTCATGTTTCTGCACATCTTGTGAGCAGGCACATCGTCTTAGTTATGGAGAATCTTTTCAAGCATGTTTGTAAAGCAAATGACCTCATGGGATAGATACGGTCCCCCTCCAAAGCTAAGGGCAGATAAGCTTACTGTCTGCTATAAAAGATTCAGGTTCCCCAAGCTCAGGTTTTCTCTCCTATAATGCAACCCATGGTGTGTGCAAGTGACACCTGGCCCTCTTTCTGTCGCCCTGAGGAAAGTAGGGGTGGGCACGAAAATGTATTGCACATAGCAAGCCCCAGTTGGTACTTCTAATCATTATGACTGACTTGCTTTCTCCCCCCTGAGGTCCTAAGAATTTTGAGGGTATGTGGCATGTTTTATATATCTTTGTGTTTCAGATAACAGGTACTGATAAAGGTGTGCTGAATGAATTAATGAGTGAATGAATGAGTAAGTGGAGGGATGGAGAGATTTTTCTCTTCTATCATCCCGATGGTCTTACTAGACCCTGCCCTTCGCATTCCCATGGCTTTCCTAGCTCCTGACACCATACCCAGCATTTCATCCACTTACCTTGCCAGCCTGGATAAAACCGTATAATGCGGATAATAAAATGCAAATACTCTGTCTTAGGGCCTGGGATCTGAATGTTGGGGGGAGCCTGGATCCTCGCCCAGGTCTAGCTATCTCTCAGATCAGCACTGCCCTCCCTGCCCTCCCCCCCCGCATATTTGTCCTATGTTCAGCTCTATTCCCATTTCCATGACCTAGTGATGACCTGTAGTTCTATGCACAAGACATAGGCCCAGGCCACCAAACCACACAATGCCTGTCACCACTGAACCAGCAAACAAGCTGCTTGTTTCTCAGGTTCATTCCTGTTAGGCTGAAAGGGGATTATAGCACTGGGCACATAGCAGGTGCTCTGCTAATATTTATGTAATGAACGCATGAACCTTCCTTCAAACTAAATTAATTGCCTCCTTCTTACATTGTTTAAGTCACCCTCCTGAGCAACAAAACTCGAAAATATAACCAAAAGGAGAGGAACCTGAAATGTCACTCTGGACATTCCTTTTGGCTCAGTGTCAACATGGCAAACACATCTCCAGGAAGGAGGACAATGGCATTTAACATGACACCCAGTCCCCACCTGCCATAAGAGCCCCAGCCTCTGTGTATAGCTTCATCACACACTATATATGATGTGGAAGAGATGATTATGAAAGTGACCTTCTCTACCTGCACTTGAAATTGCAAACAGCTGCTCACCTTTTCTACAGCGAGGCAGAAGGGTTAGCCAGTTGGCGTCTTGCCAAAGGAAGCAGCAGTGAATAGGTACTTAAAATGAAGGGTTTGGGGCCCATTTTTCAAGGGGTCTTGGATTCTTTAGACACAGGAACATTGCATTTTATACTGATCAGTTCCCCCCACCTCAAGTCACCTGAAGAAGACTAGTCTTTTTTTTAAATCTTTTATTTATTTTTGAGAGAGAACGCACAATTGGGGGAAGGGCAGAATGGGGCTGGGGGTGAGGGACAGAAGATCAGAAGCAGGCCCCGCACTGACAGCAGTGAGCCCAATACGGGGCTCGAACTCACCAACCGTGAGATCAATGACCTGAGCCAAAGTCGGAGGTTCGACTGACTGAGCTGCGCAGGTGCCCCTAGCCTTTTTTTAAGAATGGTATTTAATTAAATATTTTCTGTTACATCCCTAGCAGTTAAACCGTGCATTTCTTTATACTCCCTTCACTCCAAAAGAGACCTGTGTCTGTCTATAAGAATTCATACAATAAGGGGCGCCTGGGCGGCTCAGTCAGACGTCCTACTTCGGCTCAGGTCGTGATTTCACGGTTCCTGAGTTCTAGCCCCACATCAGGCTCTCTGCTCTCAGCACAGAGCCCGCTTCAGATGTTCTGAATCCCCTCTATCTGCCTCCCTCTCTCTCTGTCAAAAATAAATAAACATTAAAAATTTTTTTAAGAATTCGTACAATAAGATAAAGGCCTCTGGAAAAAATACAGGCAGTATTTACAGAAATAAAATAGAACCAGGATTGGTGATAAGGCACAAAACCGACTGCATGTTTGCCCAAGGATGTTGCAGTTCAAAAAAGCTCAGAGACGTTGCCAGGTGAGCTGCTGAGCCGGGCCCAGGGGCGGAGGCCATGGTGTGGTGGCCGTGATGTGGTAGCTGTGGTGGGGCAGCCAGGTTCCAGGGCCCGGCCCTATCATTACCAGTCCAGCAACTTGACTATGCCAATGCTCTGAGAGACCCTGAGGGAACTAGCTTATACTACCCACTCTTACAAGAGGCTCAGGGACAAACTAGAATTCACTTCACTTTATGAATCCATTTTGAGAAATAGAGTTACAAGAAAAGAAGAAGAAGAAGAAGAAGAAGAAGAAGAAGAAGAAGAAGACAGAGAGTGGGGGAGGAAGGACAGGGAGAGGAAGAAGAAGGAACAGAGAGAAGGAAAAGAAGGAAGGAAGAAAAGGAGGGAGGGTGGGGAGGAAGCCAGAATAGTTATGCTACAAGGTCAGTGCTGGTATCTCTGCAAACACATTCAAAAGGAAAGCCAAATTATAAACAGAACATCACTTCTTGGTGAAAAGCCACGAGAAATGAGGCGGTGGTGTGGGGGGCACCAGGGGCACCCAGCACTGTGCTGAGGCCTCATGAACTATCCTTTATCCAGCAAGAGACAAATCTTTCCAGTGACCTGAAAACACTTCTGGCAGATTCCAGCCTCTTTCCCTTGGCAGGTCCTGGATGAACACTGCCAGGCTCTTTGTCTGTGAGCTCCCTTTTTCAAGGCTCCAGGCTGACCCTCCCCTCTGGGTAACTCTCATATTCTTCAGAGACTCGTGATCCTACTGCTACCCTATCAGCTTCCTCAGTTACAACTCCACTGTGGGACCTGTTCCAGGAGACATTGCCCAGGTCCCTTCTATTGGAGTGCGAGGTTTCAAAAAACACTCTGTCAACCTCTTGGATAAGTCTATAGATGATTTCCTTCATTCATTTTCCGTGAAATGTGCTCTGTAACTCTCAAGGGGCTACTTTATTTCTAAATTACTGGGGGAGGGGGGGAGGGGCAGGGGAGCATCCCCTCTGTCAGGTACGGAGAGTTTATCTGCTCAATCAATAAAGATAGCGTTTACAGAGTGAGACCTGTTTTGGCCTCAAGTAGGTATTTTCCATGGCCTACTTACATATAACCACAATAGTTCCAAACACCAGAACCACCCATTGAAAAGCGCAGATGCTACCTGGGCTCGGGTAGATGCGAGTGGCTGGCTTTTCCCCACTAATCTGATCTAGCAGTTCAGTCGAAAGAGGGAGCTGGCATCAGGCACAAACGCCATTAATGATTAATCATCAGAAATAGCAATATTTGGATTCGATTTCCCACCCTCTTCTGGAAATGCAGACATCTGAACTCCCTAGGCACACATCCATTTTGACCAATTATTTTAACAAGTTCAAAACAGATCATCATGGCAAAAACAAGTGTAAGCAATTGCTCTCTGGTCAGAGAAAATGACCATGGGGCCATTTTCCTTATGGTGGGAGTAGAGTTGCCGCATAAAATACAGGACACCAGGTTAGATTTAAATTTTGAAAAAGCATCAACGGATGCAATATTGGGGGCATGCTTATGCCAAAAAAGTATTCATTGCTTAGCTGAAATTCACATTTAATGGATGTCCCATATTTTCATTTGCCAAAGCTGGGAATGCTATATAGGAGCAAAAGAGAAAAGTTTTCATTCATCCTTCTTAGTGAATTACATATTAAACACAGCTGCAGAGATGCCCCCACAATAGTAGCAAATGCTCCGCACTGAGGCAACAGAGTAGGGAATCCCAGCTATGGGGGGCAAGAATGGTTGCCTCCCTGTTTTGCAAACGTCTCTGACATGAAAGGACAGCAGAGAGAGGGGCAGTGTTATTTGTTATGTTGCCCTCCAATGAAACCCCTGCTAAGATGCTCCATGAAGAAGCCTGCCTTTGGGGTCCCGCCTGGGAACCTTGGGTGGCGAGGGCAACAATACAAGAAGGAAGATACTTTCTTCCCTCCTCCCACCGTCCTGCTGTTCCTTCCTGGGTTCTTGAAGGCTGATCTTGAAGAAGCTGGGAAAACATGGGTGGCAAATAGTAGCCTCTGGCCCTGGGAATCAGGTAAGTCAAGTAGAAGATAGTGTTACTTGGCGCGGGAGGTGGGGGGAGGGGTTGCTTGTTTCAGAAAAGAAAATTCCCTAAGCAATTGCATCAGCGCATCCTCATCTATAGGAATCCCAGCCTCCTCCCCTACCCCTGTCCTCAAGAGTTCCCACACTCACTCTGCCATTGACCACAAATGGGATCTGGGGCAATTCACTTACATTTTCAGGGTCTCAGTTTTCCCACCTTTAAAACAAAAGATGATCTTTGATCATTAGAAAACTAGGAGGAAAGGAGGGGATCTTTAGTCTTGAAACCCACAAGAAAAATAAAATTTAATGAAAACGTGTATTAGGACCCTCCTGCTCCAAACTTCTATGGATATATGTCTGCATTTTTGTATTGGCTAGAAAATGTAGGCTCTATTCTTGTTGGTTATTACATGCTGTCCTTCGCGAGACAAGATGTACGTTCAGTGCTGCCTTATATTTCAGTTATAGGGATGGAAGCTGGTTGAGTCATTTATACTTTCTTACCAGACCTGCAGAGTTGATGAGTGTGGTGGGCAACCACGATTAGTCTGCAGCCCCAGCAATGAGAGTTTCCTCACCTAAACCTTACTGCTGCTTGGAACCAACCATGAGACCCCAGACCTGGAGCTCTTCTCTAATGCATGGACCACATTCCCATGCTATATACACCAAGTGGATGGCTCTCTGATGAATCCTTTGTTGGCTCCCAGTTGTCCATCTGATAAAGTCCAAACTTCTTAGCTTCTCTAAATAAGTACCAGGCCCACCATGTGACATTCCTCTTGTCCCCCACCTGGGTGTTTTCCTGGGACACACTCTCCCCTTCACAACCTCTGGCCTCTTGTACCCACTGTTCCCTCCATCCAGAAGGGCCTTTGCTAGCCATCCTTCAAGAACCAGTTCAGCTGTTACCTCCATGGTGAAGTCTTCCTAGAGTTCCCAGATAGTTCCACCCATTATCTTCCCTTCTTCCAGCACATTGGGCATCTTTCTCTATGATGATACTTCCCACCCTGCACAGAGGTTGCTTATAACTTTCTTTCCTCCAGCTGAGTATGAATCCTTGAAGGGACAGACCATGTCATATACATCTTTATCTTCTCAGCACTTAACAGGGGGTTTGGCCCAGAGTAGGTGTTAATAATTATTGGCTGAATCAGAGAATGAAGAAACCAGATATAACTCAAATAGCATCTTTCCTAGCCTATCAGTTAACTGCTGGATAAGGCAATTCATAATCTATGAAGAGCCCTACACACACTATTATCTTAGTAGCTAGAAGAGACAAGAGAGTCATGGCAGAGTTCAAGTGTAGGATGATGTCAACACTACCTCTGTGGGGGCAGGGAACCTGCTTCAATTCTGGGCTCATTCCCAGAGCCCCAGCCTCAGAGTCTTGGTTACAGAATCCATGGTGTTGGAGTCAATCCTAGTGGAAGCACAGGAAAGGGGACTAGACCAGGAGGTTATTTGATTGCCTTAAGCTCTACCTGAGCCTCAACCTGGCTTCTGAGCAGAGAAGGTAAGGGAGGGTGCCAGCATTGTGTGCGTTCAGGTGGCTGTCCCTACCACATGGCCTTTGGCCAGTCCTTAGTTCAGTCACTTTCCCAAAACCCAGAGATGCCACTCCAGGCAACATGTCTTTTGAGTAAATGGAAAATGGAGTTAGTTGCCTTTCCCAAGAGCTGGTCAAACAAGGGCCCCTGAGGGGTAGGCAGATGTGCCCCAAATGGTCACATGGAGCCAGCTGACACAGTTAGTGATGGCAGGAATGACAGCCCAGAGAACCACACTGAACAAGACTCAGACTGTACTCCTGAGAAAATACACACACACACACACACACACACACACACACACACACACACATACACCAGCACAGCAGTCCTCTCCTTCACAGAAGCTTTGGGGCTTTCACTTCAGAGTCCTTCCAGATGATTGCCACCAGCTCCCATCTGCCCCTCTGTGGTGGTCCCTTTAGGATAAGTGACCCTAACTGTCCCTACCTCCTGGCTACTTTCATGAGCTCAGTAACTATTTACAGGTAAAATAATACCAGATAGACACTAAGCAGAGTTCACCTATGGATACATCAGCCCTTTCCCAGAGTCAACATAACCTTCTCCAAACCTTTCCCATTCCCAACTGACATGTCTATTTTTTTTTAATGTTTTCTTTATTTTGAGAGAGCACTAGCAGAGGAGGAGCAGAGAGAGGGGGACAGAGGATCTGGGGCAGGCTCTGCAATGTGGGGCTTGAACTCACAAACTGTGGGATCATGACCTGAGCCCAAATTGGACACTCAACCAGCTGAGCCACCCCGGTGCCGTGACTTGTCTATTTTCTATCCAAGACCCATCTGCCTGGTACCCGATGGAGCCTGGAGCCATTTACAGGGTTCTTGGCTATATTTACAACCTTCAGCTACCTCACTCCACCCACCACCTGACAGGACCATTTCCCTCTGGATCTTTCTCCAAGTTCTCTCAGCATGGGGTAGGGAAAAGCCCAGGCTTCGAGGAGGGCTGGGGCATTCTCATGTCAAATCTCACCTTGGCCTGGGAACTGCTGTGTCGGCTTGGGTAAGTTCCTTGAACACTGGGACTGTGAACTCACCTATGAAGTGGGGACAATATCACTTAGTAATGAGGAAGCCTGGCACTTGGGAGACCTTCAGCGCAAATCCCCTTCCATCTTCTGTAAGCAAGCAGCCTAGCTGCTTTTGTCTTTCTAATTTCCTGACCCAGGATCCGTGGGAGGAAAGAGTATAGGAGCAGATGGGGAAGGGCACACATGCCTTTAAAGACTTGTCTGTCAACGAGAGGTGTCTTGTATTAAAACAATCTACCCCCGGGAAGCAGGGAGGTGCTCGGCCCAGGCCCAGTATCCTGCTTCAGTCTTTAATAGCACTCTCCACCTCTGCTTCTTAACCCCTTCCTCACTCAACTACACCCAGAGGGTGTGAGATACCAACATTCCTCTGGGAGGGGAATGACTCAGAAATACTGCATCCACTCAACAAACTGTGCCAGACGTTGGGCTTGACTCTGGAGATTTAGAGATGACAGGAGGGTCCCCTGATCTCCCAAATTTCCCAATGAGTGGCTTTGTGCATGGGTTGGGATGTATGTGGAGGGGATGGAGGTGCAGGAAAGACGTGTCCGAGTGTCCGACTGTATGTAAATTGTTACATGCAACGTGGTGAATGTGGTCATGGGGATGCATGCAAAGTACCACAAAGAGGGGTGCTTGGGTGGCTCCCTCAATTAAGCTTCGGACTTCAGCTCGGATCATGATCTCACAGTTCATGAGTTCAAGCCCTGCGTCAGGCTCTATGCTGATACTTGGAGCCTGGAGTCTGCTTCATATTCTGTGTCTCACTCTTCTCTCTGCCTCTCCCTGACTTGCTCTCTCTCTCTCTCTGTCTCAAAGTAAATAAACATTAACAAAAAAAACCCCACAAAGTACCATAAAGGTAGAGTAGGGGGAGCTTCCACAGAAGGGCAGCCGGAGTGTAGAGGGTAACAATTCATCAGGTGGGTTAGGGTGGAGCAGACAAACCCAAGGGGGATGCCTGGGTGGACACACTGTCTTAGAAGTGATTGTCAGTGAGGGCCTCAGTGCCAGAAATGGGGTAGGGCCAGGGGCCGACCCCAAGAGAGGGATGTGGGCCCAGGAGAGGGATGTGGGGAGATACAGGGCACACTGGACCCAGCACAGGATGGCCTGGAATGCTGTCTCAGAGACTCTACTTAGAGCATTGACACCTCAGCCACACACACCAGACCTGGGGCCACTTGCACAAAATGTGCTCCCTCAATGTTCATCGAATGAATGAGCAAACGAATGAGTGAACATGCCATCTATAAAATGGGATTGATAATATTTAGTCCAGCTATCCCAGAAGGTTATTGGGAGGGAGAACTGAGGTGACAGTGATGGAAAAGCTCCACAGACTGTAAAATGCTGTCCTGACTTAAGGGTTGCTATGCGGACTGATACAGTTGGCTGCCATTTGAGGAAGCAACTGGTGAAGTGTGGTGACTTCTCCCAACTGCAGAAGGCAGCTCTAATTGGAGCTCTTAAGAAAATCACTTCTCTCCATCATCATGTCACCAGGACTATTCTGACAACTATTAGAGAAATCTTCCACGTCGGTGAAACATGGGAACAAGGCAGACTCTAAGTGATAGAAACGGCAGCAGGATCGGGCATATAAATAGTCAGGGTTGCAGGGGAAACCTAAGACCTATCGCGTCTTAGCATTCCACCTGAGAGTTACCGATGACCAAGTCTCAGCCCCTATTATAGAAAAAGGGAATCTGGGGTGCAGAGAGGGTACAGGGTCACAGGGCTCACCTGCACCAAATAATAATAACAGCTCACATTGTTGAATGCAGCCCTATAATTGAGCACCTACATATATTAGGTCATTTAATCCATACAACAATCCTATGACGTAGATACTATAATTATCTCCATTTTATAGATAACAGACTCAAAATGAGCCAAGCAACTTGTCCAGGTTCACACGGTCACTAAGCAAGGGTTATGACTCGTGTTTCCCTGTTGCCAGGACAACCCGAAGTCCACAGGTAAAGGTATCTTTGTGGGAAGAAATACACTGTTTAATTAATTTGCTGTTTGCTTGTTTGGGGGTGGGGAGATTTGACGGAAATGGAGAACATCGATTTTGGACACAAGAGCGTGGGCAAACCTATAATGATCTCTGTTACTTGGGAGTGAAAACATGTGCCACTTAGCCGTGGCTCAGCTCAAGCCAGGCCCTAGAGAAAGGAGTTCGGTTACAGGCGCCCTAATGCCTGAGCCCTCCTGCCCCCTCTCTCTCATTAGCTGACACCATCAATTCAAGGTTAATGCATGCCAGGATTGGGAGCTAATTATTCCACCATTACAGATACAAATTTCCCCTGGAGAACAGCCAGAGAGGGAAGCCAGACAGAAGAGGAAGAGGCTTAGGAAGGAAAGAGGCTGCCTGGATCTCACAAAGGGGAAAATAAAATGGCCTCAGCTGGAATGGGCTTCCCCAGCCATTGGAAGCTGCTCTCCAAAAACCTCAGTGTCGTCCCTGGGTCTTCTCCCTGCTGACCACTCTGCCATGCCCCATGCGTGTGGCTGCAGAGGATTTCCAGCCATCACAGAGCCCTGCTTTCGTCTGTCAGCATCAGTAGTTCCTAAAAGAGCTTGTAGAAAACAGAGCCACAACAACTAATAACACACAGTTCCTGACTTCAAAGAGCTTTCAATAGATAAACATGCATCCAATCAACTCTTGCACTTTGCTACCTTATAGGGGCCAAGTGCTAGGGGACAGAGAGATTCACTCCAACTTGGAGGTTCTTGGAAAGAAGAGGCATTTGAGGTCTTAAAGGATAAGTTAGCTTTCAAGAGGGGGAGACGGGCAAGGAAGGGTATCCCAGGTGAAGGTGGCAGCAAAAGCAGAACGTGGTATGCAGAAAAGGCAGAACATGTTTGGTGTGGCTGGGACACAGGGTACAGCATGTTGAAAGTGAACTTGTAGTGGGAGTAAGGCTAGGGAAGTCATGTGGGAGAGACCATGGAGGGCCTGAAATGGATTAATACGAAATTTAGAAACTTACTAGAGGTAATAGGGAGCCATTGATAGTTTTTGAGGCAGAGAGTGACATGACCAGAATTGCATTTTAGAAAGAGGGCTGTGGCAGTGTGTAGTAGATGGGAGAAAACGGAGGCAAGAGAATTGGGGGAAGCTCTTGAAAGACTCCAACAGGAAGAGAAGAAGGGATTTGAATTAGTGAGCATGTTGGCAACCTTGTAAAGATGACCGTTCAGGATAAGAGATGTTTTCACCCATTGATCCAAATTCATTTAGTGTTCCTTTTGCCTAAGGAAAGGCTGAGCCAGAATATTTCTGGTAAATCATTTTGCCTGAGCACTTCTGTTTTTGCCTTAAAGTATCTTCTGAAGTGACCTTCCCACTGGCCAGACAGGGCTCTTGGTTGAGAAGTGAGGAACAGGAAATGAACAGCCACAGCTCAGGACAGGCCCTGCTAACAGAGCCATGCCCAGCATGCTACAGAGCATGGAGAAGGAGTGGCTGGCTGCTGTGTGTGTCGAGATGGCACAGAGGGCACTGTGAGTGTGTGAATGTGTGTGGGGAAGGTGGCGTACGTTTGTGTACGTGAGTGGGGGTATTTGGAAGACAATATGGGTGTGTATGTACATAGGGGAAGGAGATTATGGATATCTATGTATCTATTAAGGGTATAGATGTGTGTGTCTATGTGTGAATAGGGTGTGTGGTGTGTATGCATGTGTATCTTTGTGTGTGCATGTGTGTGTATACAGAAGGTGTGTATGTATGCATCTGCGTAAAGAGAGAGAGAGAGAGATTGAGAGAGAGTGTGTATGTGTGTGTGTGTGTGTGTGTGTGTAGAGGGTCAGCGAGCAGGAAGACCTCCCGGAGAGGCCAGCACTGACTCTGGAAGAATGAGGAGCAGTTCAGTGGGTGGGAGAGCAGGGCAGGTGATCCAGGAAGAGGGAATGTGTGTGACAACAGGGAGGCGTGAATGAACGTGGTATGTTTGGGGCATGGTGACAGCAGAACAGAGAAGGGAAGAAGGGGAAAAGATGGAGTCAGTTTGGTACCACAGTAGAGGGTCCTTCCTGGACACCTTGGCACCTCGTTAGCATTCTAGGTTGGTGCCCAGTCTTTTGGTGGAATGGCAGTAGCAAGAGGGTAGTATTTCTTGGGTGGCCCAGGAAGAGGTCTGACAAGGCCACACCTGAACTGGCTGCATGAGTGTTTACAAAACAAACACATGTTGGAGGGATTAAAAAAACACATTGTGTTCTCAGGCTGAGCTTGGAGTGACACATATAAAATATTCAAGGAAAGAGGGTGGGAGCAAGCTGGAGCCTGTGGCAAAAATGGGCTGGATTGATTCCTCTAACCTCAGAGGACTGGTCTCTGAGGCACCTCCAGAATTAGCTGCTCCTTGTAAGCCTCTCTGCTAAATTGCACCCCCTGCCTTCCACCTGCCTCTACTCTCCCCACGACCCTAAGGCAAGTGTCTCTAACATCTACATCCTTGAGCATGAGAAAATTCAGCACAACCCACTACCACGGCCCCAAAGCATCTACTTGTTCCAGGCTTTAACTAGAGCTGATCTCCTTAGCAAAAAGGTATCTTTCTTCAGTCAGGAGAAGGGGGATGTTGAACGGGACCCTGAGAGTTGTCCATGGGGCTGAGGAAGCCCAGTTGAGGAAGGGGCAGTGTGAGCCCAGAGGTGAGACCATCTCACACAGCCCACTTCAGTTTGGGGCTCAGCCAGGCCTGGTGGAGGGGACACAGACTTGGCAGTCAGCCACTCGCTGGCCATGTCCTTGAGCAAGGCATTCCAACTCTTTGGCTCTGAGTTTCCTAAGACAGGAATCCTAAAGGGACAACAGTATTGAGTTACTGGGGCTCATTCAGCAAATCTGTCTTTCTGCTAATGTGCCAGGCACTGGACTCCACCAGGGAACAAAACAGATGAAGGCCCCTGCCTAGGGGAGCTTTCTTTCTGTAGTGAAGAGACCAATAGAAAATAAGCAATAAGCATAGTAAACGACTGGGTAATGGAGGGTGGTAGAAGGAGATAATATATAGAGAAGAGAGAGGAGCAGGGCAGGGGGAATGGAGAGGCTGGGGAGATGAACACCATGATATGAAATACAGCTGCCAGGGGGAAGAAGTTAGGCAGAACTTGGCATGCACCAAGCAGGAGACAGTGTGGCTGAGAGCTGGAGTGGGGGTCTGATGACGCCAGGAGATGGCTGTGCCTGCCACTCAGAGGCTTCTCAATCCTTCAGAATGGTGACCAGGCTCCCAGCCTGTCTCAGTGTCTCAGCGATGGGAGGTGGGTCTCACGGGCCTCATTCTACCCTCTGGAAAGTGTTCAGTGTCTTCCGGCCACCCTGTAACCCTCCTGGAGACTGACTGTTGTCCCAGGCATTTTTATTTCTCTGTACTACCCACCAGAATCATGGTGCTCCTCTAACCTGGCTGGCCTGCACTTTTGTCCTCCATAGTGTCTTGAGCCCCCCGTCCCCATCCCAGGGAAGAGGAATCCTCCCCGGGACCCTGGGCAAAGCAAACAAGCCTTAGAGATCATTTAATTTAACCCCCATCCTTTTACATCTGAAGGGAAGAGACAGGCCCAGGCCAAACTCTTTAGTTGAGGCCTGCATCAGTGCTCGCCTGCACCACTGCTCTGGTTCCTGAGCCGAGCCCATTGCCTTTCGTTTCTCCAACCGCAACCTTTCCACCAAACAGCTGCCAGAGTGATTTTTCTACAATACAGATTTGCTCATGTCGCTTCACCGTTCCCATAAAATGAAGCCCAAACTCCGGAGTATGGCATGCCAGGATGGCCACAAGGTGCCCTGCCTACGTCCCCCCCCTGCCCGTGCCACACTGAGCCCTTGTGTCAGCCCCCCTGCTTGCACTCACACTGTTCCCTCCACTCGGAATGTCCTTCCTGCCACTGATACCCACTCACCTTCAAGATTCAGCTGGGGTATCACCTCTTCTATAACCCTCGCTGAAGCCCACTCCTCATATCTCGGAATCTAGCAGCACTTTTCCCATGTCCCATTACCTTCATTTCTACCACTCAAACTCCAATCTCCATTTTGGCTGGACTGGGTACCATTTTTGGTTTTGTTCATCAAATATACTTTCCTAAGGTTTCAAGTTACTGTGTGGGGTTTGGGGGTTTTTTGTTTGTTTGTTTTTGAGAGACAGAGCAAGAGCAGGGGGAAGGGCAGAGAGAGGGAGGCACAGAACCCAAAGCAGCTGGGCTGTCAGCACAGAGCCCGACGCGGGGCTCGAACCCACAGACCACAAGATCATGACCTGAGCCAAAGTCAGAAGCTTAACCGACTGAGCCACCCAGGTGCTCCTCGTGTTACTGTTTTGTTAAGGATTTAGGTACTTCTCAGTTCTCATGCGCTGGTGTTTGACAGAATCGCAGTTTTTAGACAGCACAGCAATAAAGCAGTGCTAAAATGTAGAACAATCACAGCTGGCAAACCATGTCTTATGGGCCTAATCCTGCCCGCTGCCTCCTTTTTATAAATAGTTTTATTGGAGCATGTGTTTATGTATTGTCCGAGACTTCTTTGAATTACAATAGCAGAGTTGAGTAGTTGTGAGAGACCATGAGGCCCGCACAGGTAGAAATGTTTACTACGTGTCCCTTTTCAGAAGGCATTCACTGGCCTGGAAACTCGTAAGGGCAAGGACCGAGTCTCCCTGGAACATGAGAGGCGCCTGGTAAATACTTTCGAATCGGTGGTGAGTGATGAGTGCTGACAGATGAACAGTGCACATGTCCCATAACACAAGTGGAGCAAGGGAGCCACAGGGTGTGGGTTTTCAGGAAGGAGGATTTGGAGGCACCTACTGTGGGAGGCGGGGGCCGTGGATTAACCCAGGGCTATCTCCTGCCTCTCTCTTGAGTGAAGAGTGGTTGCCTGGCCTCAGAAAGGCACTGGAATCTGAGGCCTGTGAAGAATGGGAACTCCCTCCCACCCAAACCAGTTTGGGTTTGCAGTGGACCTTGGGCAGGCCAGCTTTGAGAGAACCCAGAGGTGAGCTCCAGCTGCCCCCGGTTAGGACCCCACTGCTGCAGTAACTCCAGCAGGAAGTCCTGAGGGCCCTTGCAAGGAGTTGTCCGCGGAATAGGGCAGTGACAACCTGACATTCTGCCTCCTCAAGGAGGCAGGCAGATGGTAAAGGAAAGAAATAAGGAAGGTTGATTGGAAGATCTCAGGGAACAGGTCTAATGGAAATTTTCATTTTTTATTAAAAAAAATTTTTTTAGGGCGCCTGGGTGGCTCAGTTGGTTAAGGGTCCGACTTCAGCTCAGGACATGATCTCAGGGTTAATGAGTTTGAGGCCCACATCGGGCTCTGCACTGTCAGTGCAGAGCCTGCTTGGGATTCTCTCTCTCTCCCTCTTTCTCTGTCCCTCCCCCACTTGTTCTCTCTCTCTCTCTCTCTCTCTCTCTCTCTCTCTCTCTCAAAAATAAATAAACTTAAATTTTTTTGAGAGAGAGAGACAGCAAGAGAGAGTGCAAGTAGGGGAGGGGCAGAGAGAGAGGGAGACACAGAATCCGAAGAAGGCTCCAGGCTCTGAGCTGTCAGCACAGAGCGCGACCCGGGTCTCAAACTCAAGAACCACGAGACCATGACCTGAGCTGAAGTCTGTCACTTAACTGACTGAGCCACCCAGGAACCCTGGAAATTTATATTAAAGAAAAAGTTAGAATGAGGGAACAGGTGCTGATTTGGTGGGGGAAGTTACAGAAATGAGTTCAGTTTTCCAAACGTTTCATTTCAAAGGGGCCCAATCTCCACACAAGGGCAGTGCTCTTGACACATGCTCTAGTTCATGAGTCATCAACAGTATAAAGCAGAGGTCAGCAAACTCCAGGCCGTGGGCCAATCCTGACCAATGCCTGTCTTTGTAAATAAGGTTTCATTAAGACATCGCCTCATCCATTCAGGTACATATTCCCTGTGGCTGCCTCTGCTCTACACCATCAGGACCGAGTAGTTGCAGTGTGGCCAGAGAGCCTTAAACACACACCATCTGGCCCTTTACCAACACATTTGCCGACTCTGATCTAGAGCCTAGCAAAGGGCCCAACCCAATAAATATGTGTCAAATGGCTGAAAGTGTGCATGAGTACATGGTCTCTCATTGAGAGAATAACCAGGCAGTCTGATCACCATGTTCAAGGCAAAGTAGTGACTTAAGCAAACATCAGGTCAGAGTATTTAAGTTCCTAAAGTTCAAGCTACTAGAAGGTAAAACAGGGCCACGTTTTTAAGATGGTGGCCAAGGAATCCCCAAAGCCACGTATGGTCTTTAGTCAGTGTGGTCAATGCAGATGACTTTTGGGGATCTGGGGTCATAGTGATATGGACAGTTCCACTGCCTGCCTCTGTCTTCAGGCCTGGGGTGGCCTCTAGGCCAGCTCCACCTGGTTCAGCAAATGCCTCCTAGTTTAAAATGGCCTTGGTTCTAGACAACCAGGATCCACAACCCATCTCAAACTGGGGATCCCAGAGGAGATCTGGGTCATCAGGAAAAAGGTCTGGGTCAGCTGGGAGGAGGTGGAGCATGGCTACAGACGTGCAGGTCTGGGCCCCAGACCCACAACTGGAGACACCGGCCTGCAAAGGTGAGTCAAGAAAGGAGACAGCATGAAACAGGAAAACACGGGGACAACAGTGGAAAGGACTCCTGAGCAGATAGTGGGGAGAAAAAGGACATTTCTTGGGATAAAGAGACTGGATGTAGTTTTCATGCTACATGAAACATGCCATGCTGGAAAGGGCTCACTGAAATGGTGGAGAATGAATAGAATGGATTCTTTTCCTTATTCATTAATTCCTTCAGTGCCTACAAAGTGTCCAGTTCTATGCTGGGTGCTAAAAATGGATGCAACTAATTTATCTAGGAGCTTATCACATGGTGTAGGGGCAGGGAGGATACAGACCACGTCCTCTGTGGTCTCTGGTGGACTGGACCCTGGGACTGGAGGTGCTATGGTGTAGCGGTCAGCATAGAGGAAGTGGGGAAACCTGGTGGGGGCAAGATGGACTCCAAGGGACCTGTTGAGACTGGCCCGATGGATACTAAGAAGAGGACAAAGGATGTTCCTGGCATGGAACAGCATGTGCAAAGCTGGGTGAGAGAGGAGGAGGAGGTAGAGAAGAGAGAAAGGGAGAGACAGAGAGAGACTTGGAGAACTGTAAGTGGTTCTGTGTGGATTGATAATTGCAGAGTGAAGCAGAGGTGGAAGGTGAGTATCTTTGTGGCCAGACCCTGAAGGTTTTGAATGCCATGTCCAAAGGGCTTTACTTAGGAAAAAAGCCACTGAAGGATCTTTAAGCAGGGAAGTCACCTGATGGGAGGAGAATTTCAGAACGACTATTGACAGGGAATGGGGCTAGAGGAGAGAAGCCAGGATGGGACAGCATATCCCTTCCTTTGGCCCTCCCTCTAATGTCACCTCCTCAGACAGGCCTCCCATGACCACCCCATCTGAAATAGAACCCCTACCATTCCCCATGCCTTTAGCTTTATAGTTCTTCATAATGCTTATCTCTACCTGACTCAGCACCTATGTGATATGCATTTATTTATTTTGTTTGTCTCTCCTCACTAGAATGTATATTTCTGGAAAGCAGAAACTCTGCCTGTTTTGTTCACAGCTGTGTCCCCAACACCCAGAAAAGCACCTGACACATGGTAGGCTCTCAAATTCTATCCTAACTTTTTTTTACGTTTACTTATTTTTGAGAGACAGAGAGAGCAGGGGAGGGGCAGAGAGAGACGGAGAGAGAGAGAATCCCAAGCAGGCCCTGCACCAGCCATGCAGGGCTTGATGCAGGGTTCAAACCCCCAAACCGTGAAATCATGACCTGAGCCGAAACCAAGAGTCGGACGCTTAACCACCCAGGTGCCCCTCTGTGAACTTTCTACGAAATAGAAAACTTAGCTGTGACAGTAGGCAGCTCACACTTGGGTTCGCCCTGAAGTGATGATGAGCCACTTTGAAGGTCAGTGAAGTGAACCCACACCTGTGCTAGTCTGTATTCCAGGGCTCTGGAGCTCCCCTGGCAGGCTAATGGCTCTGCAGACCCTGACAGCCAGGTACTGCAAAGATCCCTTTGTGTCAGCTGTCCCTGAGGCCTAGGGGCTGGCAGCTTTCTGGCGCCGGGGTGTCATGTCAGCAGCTTATAACACAAAACAATGCCAGGGAGCGTGCAACTAGCCACTGAAGGCCCTGGGTGTGAAATCACAGATAAAAAATATTTATTGAGCACCACTTGTGTGTCAGGCATAATGCAAGGTATACTCCCTATGCTGATGCCACAGAGTAGGTATTATTATCCCCATTATACAGATGAAAAGCTGAAGTTTAAGATGATTAGGTGATTTACCAAGATCACAGAGTAGGAATTATCAAAGCCAAGGTATCAGATCCCAGTTTTGACTCCAATGCTTCTGCTGTGTTCTGCTCAGGCATGTAAACTGAAATTGCTGATCCCAAACCAGCCCCAGCACCCTGGGCTCCGATGGCCTCACCAGCGTCTTCTCGTGTCTCCCTGTGCTAAACAGACCCTCAGCCCCTCTCATCCAGAGAAACTCCTCTTGACTTCTGAGGAAGATGCCAGGAATCCCAGGTGGGCAGGGACAACTTGGTAAATGAAAAGGAGCTGCTGGGGAGAAATAACTTTTCCTGTATCCTCTTCTGAAGGTGTTTGGGGCCAGGGAATTAAACAGACAAAAGACAGATTAGCAAGAGAAAAGACAGGTTTTTATTTACATATATATGGGGGTTCACAAAGAAATGTGACTAAAAGAGGCAGTTAGAATTGGGGCTTATATGCCATCTTAATAAGGGAAGGAGTGAGGAGAAGGACACTTACAGAAAAAAAAGTGGCCCCTTAGAAGTGCAGGGAGGGGAGAGAGAACACTTACCAGAAAAACAAATGACTTTTAGGAAACATAAATGAGGCCTGAGGAGAACAGATGGGAGATATGACAGTTTTGTGACCATGCTTGTTTAGGTATGAAGTGCTTATCTGGGGTGGTAAGAATCAATATTTCCTAGCTGTTCTGGGGGAAGGGCTTCGTGACAATTTTGAATTCCTTATGAAGCAATGCTTTCAGGCAGATAAGAGGTTTCAGGAGCTCAGTTGCCTTCCCTTCACAATAATTTTTATTCCGCTGGACCTCTTTGAAGCAGTGAGAGGTCACGCTGGGCTCAGAAGCATAGGCCACCTTCAAGGACCCCTGGAAACTAACCAGTGAAACATTTTGGCAAATTAAGGTAATGTCTATAGCCTTACTCTGTGGCAGTGACATAAGGGTTTGTTTTAGGTTGGGTTCTGTGTTTTGAGTACAGGGAGTATGGTAAGGCTGGATGTGCCCAGCACGATCTTTCATAGGAAAGTGATGGCAGAGGTTTGGTGAGACGCTTGCCCTCTCCTGGCTTTGCTGAAGCTCTGTCGCTGGCATAGGACATGGCAACAAATCTTTTCCTACAGCCACCTTCCTGAGAACGGGTGCACAGGGTACACAGAAGGGGTGTGAATGGTCTGCCCTCATAAAACATTGCTTCCCTGTAGTCCAGCCCACCTTTCTCCACCTGCCCGATGACCAACAGTGCCAGTGATTGTGTTTATGGCTTGGGAGTGAGTTCTGAGGTCTTGAATGCTTCAATACAGCTCTCGCAGTCTTCTAAAGGTACCAGTGACAGCAGCTCAAAAGAAGAGGTTGAGAGAAAAAGAACCCTGGCTTTTGGATCACAGACTGTGGGAGTCTGGCTGAACCCCAGGAGACGTGAAGGGTCAAAGTCTAAGCCAGGGTTTATGTTACTGGCTTACTAACCCTAAGCCAGGGTTTATGTTACTGTAGACATTACAGTTTCTCCGTGTTTGAGAGGGGAAAGCTCCTGGAGAGGCACAAGTCCAGCCCTCAGCTTCTTCTCCCCATCAGGACTCCTTTTCCTAAACCGGGTGGCTCACCCACAGGTGTCCCCCAGCCCCCTCCTACCTCCCTTGCCTTCCTGACACATGGCCAACTCCCTCTCATCCTCTGGGGATAGGCTTCAATTTCCCGTTTCAAAGGGACATTCTACGGTCACTCTAAGTTGCCCAGCCCTCCCCATAATCCCTGTTGTGATAGTCTGTTCGTTTCCTTAAGAGCTCTTTTTAAAATACTTATTTCTTTTTGAGGGGGGTGGGGGGGAGGCAGAGAGAGGGACGGTTTTGAGGGACAGAGAGAGGTGGGGACAGAGGATCTGAAGCAGGCTCCAAGCTGACAGCAGAGAGCCCCAGCTCTAACTCATGAACCATGCATGAGATCATGACCCGAACCGAAGTCAGACACTTAACCGACTGAGCTACCCAGCTGCCCCAAGAGCTCTTATCACAAGTTGTACTTAAATATGTTTCTTATTTATTGTCTGTCTGCACTTCTAAACTAAGAGCTTCAAAAAAAAAGGAAGGACCAGGTGTGAACCAGCCGTGTTCCTCCAGCACTTAGCACTGTGCCCGGCATGGAAGGGCTAGGTATTCAGTACTGCGGATTCACTGCGTCACTGAGTGAATGAAATGCGAGCTCTGCCTTACAGCAGCAGTCCTCACATTTTAGAACCAGGAAGAATTACCTGGGGATCTTATTAAAATTCAGATTCCCAGGCCATACTTCTTAAGATTCCAATTCAGTAGGTCAGGAGAGGGGCCCAGGAATGTGCATTTTTTAAAAATTTTCTTCTAGAGAGAGATAGAGAGCACAAATTGGGGGAGGAGCAGAGGGAGAGGGAGAGAGAGAGAATCCCAAGCAGGCTCCACATGCAGCGCAGAGCCCAACACAGGGCTTGATCCCACAACCCTGGGATCATGACCTGAACCGAAATCAAGAGTTGGACACTCAAACAACTGAGCCACCCAGGAGCCCCAGGAATGTGCATCTTTAATAGGTACTCCTGGTGAAGCTGACACGGGCACATCTAGGCAGACCCGCTGCATGGTTTTGTCTCCACTGCAGAGACATGGCTGAGAAAGAAACTTTCACCACTTGCCATTTCTTTTACTTCCTGTCTGTTAAGCACATAAAGTCCAAAAGTGCATGCACTGGAGCTGAGGGAGCTGCAGAGAGAGGGCGGAGGGGTGAAAGGAGAAGGCATGTGCTTATTATTATTATTAGAAATTAGAAGCAAACACTAGAGTTAATAATGTACTGCTGTTACCCAGCATACAGGTAGCCATTGTTTACATGCTTTCATTAGCTCAGCAGACTCACCCACCAGTGACCTAGGCCCCTGACCTCAGGGAGCATCCAGCTTGGTAGTGGAGGCAGGCAGATCAGTGATGTGTTGAGAACAGTAAAACCCACTAAGAGTAAGAGCAACATGTTCGGGCAGCTCTGGGAAGGGGAAGTCAAGTTGCTCCACAGAGGAGGATGCATTAGAACCAGACTTGTTCAGCTGGGGCTTACTTGGCCAGGAAGACGGACTAGTATAGGGCCAAGATCAGCACCAATTAGCAATGACCACAGTGTAGACTCCATTTGGGAGCAAGCAGAGAGAGATCTGTCTGAAGAGATGGAGAGCATTTTCCAAGGTCAGCCTTGACCTCCTCAGGGGTTTTCAGAAGCCAGCCCACAAATTCCATCCAGGCCAGGGCAGGGTTTTCTCGTGTCTGTCCAAGGTTTAGAATTTTTAAATTGGAATATTTTAAGGCAAAGAATGTTCCTGCTTGCTGCTGCTTTCACCATGCCTTACATTCAACCCTCTTCTTACATCAAGTCAGCGGCCCAGCCCCAGAAGGCACTTAGGGCTGCCACTCTTTCTAGGAGAGGGGGTTCAACAGAAAGCAGAAATCAGAGTAGGAATGTGGTCCCCTGTGCGGTTTTATGAAAATCAGTCTGGTGATATGTGGTAGACAAAATATAATTGGAAGAAGAAAGAACAGCCAGGAACTTCCTCAATGGCCTGGCCCAACTTTCCCCATATTTTCTTGACTCTGTACCCTCAATATACATAGAAATCACATACGTGTCTCATGTCCTAATACAGTATGGGTGCAAGTAATGATTCTGTACCCACCTCCAACGTGTGGGTTTTTTCCCCACACCAACAAGCAATTCTCCAACATCAGCTGGATGTCCTATAATCCAACTCAATTCTGAGACTATCTACACAGAGAAAGCATTAGATCCAACAGGTTAAGGGCTCAGTCCCACCAGACTGCTCCACCCTCAACTTCAGATGCCAATCACAAGTGCAGGTGGCCCGTCACCTGTGCTTCTGACCAACCAGCATGTAGATCAGAGGCTCTAGTGACCTTGGTTCTAACGACCTTGGGTTCGATTAATTTGCTCACAAAACTCAGAAATATTTTACTTACTAGATTACCGGTTTATTATGAGGGATATAGCTCAGGAACAGCCGGATACAAGTGATGCACAAGGCAAGATACGGGGAAGGGCACAGAGCTCCCATGCCCTCTCCGTGCCCACCACTTTCCTGGTACCTCCATGTGTTCACCAAGGCAGAAGCTTTCTGAACCCTGTCTTGTTGAGATTTTATGGAGGCTTCAATACTTAAACATAATTGATCGAGTCATTAGCCTATGGTGGTTGATTCAACCTCCAGCCCCCTCTGCCCTCCCTGGAAATAGCGGGTGGGACTATAAGTTCCAATCCTCAAATCACCTGGTGGCCTCCTCTGGCAACCAGCCCCCACCCTTAGGTGACCCAGGGGCATTCCAAAAGTGACCGCATTAACATAACAAAAGACATAGTTATTACTCTCATCACCGGGAAAAATCACAAGAATTTTACCTCCAGGCCAGTAAGCAGGACAAAGACCAAATATGTATTTCATATTATAAATCACAATACCATAGTTAAGTCATAGAAAGAAGAATTTAAATGAATGAGCTAAGGATAAAATAACACTTCTTTTAAGGCTTTTATTTTGTTAATAATACAAAAAAAAACCTTTTCACTGAAAGGAATTATTACGAATGCTGATGTTTTTAGTGAGTGCTATGTGGTTGATATGTTTTATTATGTTTGTGCATCTTCATATTAACATTTTGCAGTTCAGTATTTAGAAGATCCGGTTTTAAGTGCAAATTACTTTGGTGCTTGATTCTTATAGCTTTCAGAATTGAAAAAAGATACCACAGTAAGGTACAGACATCCAAATGAAAAAAGTGCTTCATTGGCTATGCTTACTAAAATATTAATGTTTCAGTCTTCCTCACCAATTATACAAAGGCTTTTGTTTAAATCCAGCTGGCAAATTTCCATTTTTTCTTGATGTCCATCAGTTGTTCTTGTGTATTTTATATTTTTAACCAGAAGGTTTGAAAACCACCCGAACTCTTCATATGGAAGATGTTTAATTAAGCTGGGCATTAGGTAGGCCAAACATCAACACTACCAATTTCTTGCTGTTTGTCTCTGTTTGCATTATTAATGCTATCTTCTCGAAGTAGTTTCCTCTGGCGGGACTCATTTTTAAGCATGTATCTATTTCTTCAGGGTTTATTTAGTGAAAACAAATCATAAATTCATTTAACTTGGCCCACCTGCCCTGCAGAAGGTCAACTTACACAGAAAGCAAAGGAGTGGGTGCCAAGCCCTCCAAGTTTAGAGCCCCTGCTCTATCCCAGGCCAGTGTTTCCAGGCTGATTGGTATGTTACTTTGGCATATGACCTCGGATGGCCTGACTGACAGAGCAGTGAGTGGCCAGTACCCATCACATAGTAAATACTAGAAAATGCAAGGTCCTTCCCATTGTTTGAAGTTCTAGAAATTCTAATATTTTCTGCCCACACTTCAGAGGCTCATCTTGCACAGGGCCTGGTGCCTGCAGGTCTCTTTTAGGAGACCTCAGTCTCCAAGGTGAGGAGATACAGATGAGATAAACGAGACAGTATCTGGAGTGGGGATCAGTTGATGGGGGGGCAGGGAATAAGGAGATCCAGGATGTCTAGAGTTTCCAGCGGGGTTGGCAGGGTTGTGGGGTGTTCATTCTGACAGACAGCATTTCCTGGGATCACAGGTGCTTGGTGGCCTTGTTCCAGCATGGCCTCCCAGGCCAGAGGAAGATCCAAAGGCTGGCTCTGTCCCCTGCTTCACTTGAACTCTATTCCTCTGTTCTCCCCAGCCCCCACCCCAAATCACTGAATGGACATGTGAGGCAAGCAGCGGACCCAAAATCCTAAGACCTGGGTTCCAGTCCATACTTAGTAGCTGTGTGACTCTGGGCACAGCTTTGTCATCCACAAAATGAAAATGAAGGAACAAACCCTGCTTGCTTCACAGGATTTTAATGCGGCTCAAGTAAGACAAGGCACAGGCATGTGTGAAGGCTCTGAAAACTACAAAGCACCATATAAACGGAGGGCATTATTATGATTTAATAGTATCTTGTGTGCATGGTGATTGATGCACCAGGCAAGGCATACTCCCTCGCTCCGGCTTTTGTTTTTCTGGGACACATTCTAGGAGGGTGTGCAGCTATGTGGTGTAGGAGGCAGCCACCGGCATGAGTAACCCATGGGCAGTGTGTCTGCATAGCTGAACATCCTAAAATACCACTGACCTCAGGCATCCTGAGACTAGAGGTCACACTTGGAAGCTAGGTGGCTTGGATGGTATGGAGGCTGCTGGGGGTTCTGGAGCCAAGGAGCAAGGCCAAGACCACTGGAAGCAGGACTTGGCTTCCATGGAAACTCCCTACTCTGGGCATTTATTCCTTCAGTTGTTGTGAAAGAAATCTAAGAAGCTAGCACGAGATTCAAGCATTGTTTGAAACTGGGAGATAAAACCCCCTATCGTACCTACTTTGGTAATTTGAGTTTTGCCTTGCCCTGACCCCAGGTATAGTCAGTCTATTAACATATTTACCGGATGCCCACACAGAAGGATAGTACAGACCCACACAATGAGAGCACTACAATCTGATTGGGAAGATTGAATACGGGATAAATGGATAATAGATAGATAATAGATGACAAATTAATGATAGTGATGAGAAATATGATAAATTCATGATGGATATAGACAGATACTGGATGGAGGATTGGACAGAGAAGTATAAACATGAAACGATACTAACATCAGAATAAAAAGAACAATTTAGGGAGTACCTACAATGTGCCAGATGTGACATGCCAGGTAGCTTCAGATATGCCCTACAGCTGTCCTTGAATTCTTTTTTTTTTTTTAATTTTTTTAACATTTATTTATTTTTGAGAGACAGAGTGTGAGTGCAGGAGGGGCAGAGAGAGAGAGAGGGAGACACAGAATCCAAAGCAGACTCCAGGCTCTGAGCTGTCAGCACAGAGCCCAACGTGGGGCTTAAACCCGCAAACCGTGAGATCATGACCTGAGCCGAAGTCAGACACTCAACTGACTGAGCCACCCAGCAGCCCCTGTCATTGCTGAATTCTTCAGCAACACTGCAAGAAATCATCATCTCTGTTTGTCAGAAAAGGAAACCGAGGTCCAAAGAGGCTTAAGTAACCTGCCAAAAGCCACCCAGCCGGCCCGTGTTCTTTCATCTAAGTCTCACTGTTTCTGAGTCATAGGACACCCCACTCCCACCCCAGCCCCAGCTCTGAATTGTCTTTGTTACTTGTGAGCCTTTGTTTTATGTGAGAACATCTTGGAAACTCTGAGAAAAGCCACAAACCACTTTCCATTCAAGGAGAACCTGAAAACCACCTCCTCAACCAGGCCTGTTTCAGCCGCCTTCAAGGTTCCCAGGTGAAAGCAAGGCCTCTCCGGAGAAACCAAAGAGCTTTCTCTTCAGGTGCACAGAAATGTTCACAAGGCAGGCCAGGCTCTGGGGCGCACTAAAGAAACTGACTTGGAGCCAGAGGCTTCTATGGGGCACCGCACGCCGATGCCCACCCGTTCAGTCCTACCTCCTTTTACTCCTAGCAGCTTCATTTGCTCCCTCTCCTACCTCTCTCCTGTCTCACCCCCTTCTCACCTCCAAGACCAGCTGGGGCAGGGCAGGAGCTTGGCCACCATGTCAGGAGGGCAGGAGGGCCTCAGGGCTTCCTGCCACAGCCTATGCTCTGTCCATCAGACAGACTCCTGGCTCCTGGCTCCCTCAGGGTGCAAAGCCAAGCCTCCGGGAAATCACTTGTGCCTTCCTATGGGGCTGGAGCCAGGAGTGAGTTTCGGGGCCACTGGTTATGGTGACAGGGAGAATTCAGGAGTGCATGCACACTGTTGAAGAAATTCTGTTAGGAGGTTCGATGGAGTATGGAGGACGGATGCTCCTAGAGGGACTTCACAGCGAGTTGAAGAATCCTCTGTGTGAGGGACAGAGATGGTGAAAGAGGAGACAGGGACAA
Organism: Acinonyx jubatus; assembly: GCF_027475565.1. Taxonomy (NCBI): domain Eukaryota; kingdom Metazoa; phylum Chordata; class Mammalia; order Carnivora; family Felidae; genus Acinonyx; species Acinonyx jubatus. The sequence goes on along the minus strand of NC_069380.1, from coordinate 175,927,725 downwards.
ATCTTGCCAGTCCCTCCCACCTCTTCCTGCGTTGGCTAGCTCAGCCTCTGTCCTCCATTCCCTTGGCCCCGATATCTCTTTTTGAAACTTTCCAGCCTGGAAAGCAGGATGTTCTTAGATCTGCAAGTGTCCTTTTACATAGACTAGGCTTTCTGATGGTTTCAAAGGTGCTCTTAAAATGCACAACAAGGAATCAGAATTTTAGAAATGATTAAGTTCTATCTTCAGAATGGGAGGCTGAGAACTAAGGAGGTAAAGTGGCTTGTCCAAGGTCATATGTGCTGCTAACTCCTGCTCTGTGATACCAGGATAGAGGTGTCGTCAAAATTTAGAACCTCCCTCTGAAAGGGACTCCTCTTCCAGGCGTGGTGGGTGCGGTCACCCACTGTATTTGACTTCCATGGGTCTTTGATCTTTGCTGGCTGTGGTCCAGGAGCTCAGCTGAGACACCAACTCAGAATCAAACTCCTGGCAGCCAATAGCCATAGCAGGAGCTGAGTGATTCCCACAGACACCCAGGACCAGGTCAGAGCTCCACCCAGGGGAGGAGCTGCGGGAAGCCCCGCCCACTAGCCTGCCTAGCCGGTCCTGCAGCTCTGTCTACCCCATGGAGAGAGCCACTCCATCAGAGAGTGGCCTGTGCCTGCATCCAAGGAGTCAGGGCTGAGGATGAGGAGACTCTTGGGGACCCAGAAGATCATGTCCTGCCTGAATGCCCAGCCTGAAAGCCTGAAGGGCCTGCCCTAACAGGGCCTCAGTAGCTGCCTGGTAAGAGAATTGCTGGCCCCTCTGGTACTTGGAGGGAGGAGAGGGAAGGAGATTCAGATACAAGCTGTGCTGGGAGTGAGGGGAGGGGCCCTCGCCTAGAATTTGCTAAGCACCTATCCACTGCTGTCTGAAGAACTATTGATTACTCTCCCATTTCATAGTGGAGGAAACTAAACCTCAGGGAGAAGTAATATAGTCTCCGAGTCAGTGGCAGAGCCGAGATGACAGCTCCTCTTCCCTGACCTTCCTTTCTGTGCTGCAGACCAGGCCCCCACCACACAACTTCACCTGCTGTGATTTTCTTAGGGAGGGCCCAAGGCAATAATCCCTTTCCTCACCTCAACCTAATTTGGGCTCCACTCCTGCTTCCCAACAAATGATTCTGTCTGTGCTGAAGTGACAGAAGTCAGGGGAGCTGTGCCTGTGTGAGAAGGAGGCTGGGCATGACGCTTTTGGGGCTCACTGTCTATGTGATGGGGATTCTGGGAATGGGAGCAGAAACCTGCATGTACTGCAATTACCTCTGCTTCTCAGAGCCAATCCAGAGAAAGCTGCCATCTGCCACATAGGTGACCCTGAAGTCCTGTGTGTGACCCCGTCCTTCTGGAGGTGATGCCAAAATGAGTGCCCTCAAGAGGATGCGGTAGTCAGCTCATACTGTGGGTGGCAGCATGGGGTATAGAAAGAGATTGAGCTTTGGTTCTCATGGTCATGGTGGGATCAATGAAGTCCCCACAGAGGCAGAAAGGAGAGGAGAATGAAAATTAATATTTATTGAGTGTTTTCTCTTCCCGTTTGTCGGATAGGAAAGCCCAGACTCTGAAAGGTTTAATGACTCAGGTGTATCAACCCAAAGCTCAAGCTCTCTTCTAGAAGCAGAGGAGAGATCCTGGCAGAAAGCTCCTCAGAGCAGGGGAAGAGTTCATAGGCCGCCCCTACTCAGGAGCCTCCAGGAACATCGTGAGTCCCATGTTCCCCGCAGGTGCGCAGGGTAGATGCAGCTGGACTCTCCAGGTCCCCTGTAGCTGTGGCGACAACCCTCAGGGCACTGCCCTCTGGTGGCTCAGTGGGTGACTCTGCTAAATGCCATTCCCATCATCTGTATCAGCACTGGTGGCTGGAGCCTTCATTCAGGCGGGTGGATACACAAATCGTCACTTGATGGTTGGCTCTATCGCCACATGAGAGGAAAACACACCAGTGCAGTTGCCATTTGGGACATACTGGAGATACAGCACTCTACCCCAGAGATGGATTTGGTGAAAGAAGGACCAGAGTCAAGTGTAATCTAGTTCACTTTGGGAGCTGGGGTCGTCTTCCCAAATGCAGCACAAAGAACAGGGTTTTGGAAGAAGACCTAGATTCAAATCATGGCACTTAACTCGTGGCCTTGGCCAAATCCCTTCACCAATCTGAGATCCAACTCCAGAAATTAACACCTACTAGGCCAGATGTTCATGAGAATTAAATGCGATTAAGCACCAAACATAGCACCTATAGCACCTGAGAGCATCTAGAGGGCTTTCTCTCCCTCTCTTTTCCTCCTTAATAAAATGAGACATGCTCAGCAACCTGACAAGATAAGCAGGGACAAATGGGATCACATTTCCAGGTCTGGTGTGGGCAAAGCTTTTTAGGACATGAGATTCCTTGGGGCAGATTCAGAGGCCCAAGGCCCAAACATTCTCACTTCCTAACATAGGGCTGGGCACGGGGAAAACACGATTCAATAGGGGTCTTAGAGCTGAAGCTAGATTGTTCCCCAACTTGCCTGATAAAGTTCAATTTCACATAGGAAGAGAAAGAATTTAGGAATATCCCAAAATGAGAAAGAAGCTAATTCAGACCAGACTAGGGAGAAGTTACAGATGGCCATGGGCTAGAAGGCAGAGACTGAGCATAAGTGGGTAGGAGAGTGTTGGTGGGCAAGCCTCCATATCTTTGCCCAGCATCTGGAGGGCTCCACCTTTCTTTGTTCACCTGGAAAAAATGCAAACACATTCTTCAAGAATCTAATGACCTTCTCTATGACTTCCAATCTGGTACTGTCCCACCCTCCACCAATGGAACTGATCACTCACTTCCTTTGCACACCATGAATCCTTTGCCTCAGCCCCTGTTACAGGACAGCCACAGGAACACTGTGTCACTTCACTGCTTACACTCCCTCTCTCTCACTAGATGGGAGCTCTGGTGGATACCTCATACATGTCTGATTCCCAGAAGGAGCTTGTAAAGCCTTTGGAAAATTGAATGAAGGAATGGAGGGAATGATGCTGGGGACGGGTGAATGGACAGAGACTGGGAAGATGAACTAAAGGAAGAAAGTTTGAATATGATCATTGGTGGACTGATAATGTTGATTTATCAAAAGATGAGTGAGAAGGAAAGGGCTGAGGTAGAGGAATATGAAGAAGTGCAGAGTTCTAGAACCTTACACACATGCAAAGATGTTCATTACTGATTTTGTAACAGTAAAACATGTGGAAATAACTTAGTACCATAAGCAGGACATGTGTTATATAAATGTTGGTATGCTGATCTTACGACATACTTTGAACCATTAGGAGGAATGAAGCAGATCTGTAGGAACTGATATGGAGAGGTCTCTGACATTGGAAAAGAGCATTGTGTCATGGTGTAGTGGTTAAAAGTGATTGGGTCAGCTTGCCTGGATTCAGTCTGCTCCTCACTTGCCATACAACCTTGGGACTGCTTCTTATTCTCTCTAAGCCTCAGCTGTTTCATTTGGGAAAATGAGGAGAATGGTAGTCATGACTTTAATGAGTCACAAGGATTTCCAAGATTCTTAGCAGAGTGCAAACATGCATTAAATATATAATAAATGTTTGCTATCATTATTAAGCAAAACAAGTAAGTAGCAAAAAAATGCATGCTATAACACCAATTTTACTTTTTAATTGCTTTCTTCATATTTATATACATGTATATATGCATAGATAAAACAACTGTTGACAGTTGATTGTCTCTGAGGTACAAGACTAGAGGGAAGTGAGGAAGAGCCTTTATTTTTTAGAGAAATTTTGGGTTCATAATAAAATTGTGCCCCCCACCCACCCCACACACAACCTTCCCCACTATCACATCCCCCACCAGAGTGGTACATTTGTTAAGCTGATGAACCTACAGGACACATCATTGGGACTTCTACTTTCAACTTTGTACATTTCTGTCTTCTTTTTCACTTCCACAATGAGCATGTATCCATTTTGTAGGTAAAATTATATTAGTTAATTAATTGTTGAATCATATCCTAAGCCCCAGAATGGTTAGCCTCTTGAAAGTAGCCTGGTTGCCACAGGTTGCCACAGAGGAAGGGGACGAGCCACTCTGGGACTGCCTGCCTAGGTACAAGGCCGGAGCCGCACCCGAGAATCCCCACTCTGCTGTCACCATCATGACAGGTCACAGGCTCACCTGCCTGGCTGCTGGCTACTCTCTCAGAGGAACATCTGACAGTAGCTCCCAAGCCTGAGGAGGCCAGGCCCCGGGGCCATGCCTTCCCTGACGGTCCTCATGCTCACCTAACCAGCTGAACGGCTTTAGAGTGCCCAGGGAGCAGATCTGGGAGGTTGGGAGAGCAGACGATATCACTGGTGTGAGGCTGCCAGCCCTGGACTCAAAGTCTCCTCTGACATTCACTAGCACAGTGACCTTTCTGTGAGCCTCTGTTTGCTCATCCCAGTTTGGGATTAACCTACCCACCTCACAACGGCACTGGGACATGGAGTGAGAAGATTCGTGGGAAAGTATCTAATGTATTCCTTGCACATGGATGGTTCTTGGAAAGTCTACTTGTGTGTTTGTTTATTATTGGGAAGTTTTCATTTCCTGTCTACATGACCTGCTTAATAGACTTAGACCCTTGGATAAATGGCATGGTCGGGGTGAGTGCCTAGTTGGGGATGTCCTTCCTGGCAAAGTCAAGATAAGGAGAGGGTAAGAACAGTCCTGGGGTTTCCAAAATACACAGTCCAGGATGGACTGGCTGCATTTCTGGGGCTGGTGAACTACTCTCTAAACAAGGTGTCAGCCTTTAGTTGGGTTGGATTTAACATGATGATCCTCCAAAATGGAGTCATTCCTGGATGGCATGCAGGGAATGGGAGGGATAACCAAATGGTATAGAAAGAGGCTGCTCTCCACACATGTTGAAAAACTGCTGCGGCTGATGACCCACAGGACGGAGCTGGGCTTGGCAGAGGTGAGCCCTTTGGGTCACCTCTCCTGCCTTGCCCATCTGTTTTCCCAGGTGATTGCTACTTTGGCCCCTCTCTGCGTGAGCGCCTTGTCAACATGAAATACATTCTCCATTTGACCTTTGTGTGTCTGAGTCTCTTGACTCCAAGGTGAGTTTGCTGTCCTATAATGACCTTGGTCTGAATTGCTTTGAGTATGTGGTTGAAGTAGGAAGGGTGGCAGGTCATTAGTAAGAAACTAATGGCAAGACAAAGCCTAGTCTGTCCACCTCCTTGAAACACCCAGACAACACAACTCCCTGACATTTATTCAAGCTTCCAAAATGGTCATACATGGGTGAACCATGGTGGGTTTTTTTAAATGTTTATTTACTTTGAGAGAGAGAGAGAGAGAGAGCGAGCATGTGCTCATGAGAGATGGAGGAGGAAGAGAGAGAGAGAATCCAAAGCAGGTGCTGCGATGTTAGTGCAGAGCCCACTGTGGGGGCTTGATTCCATGAACTGTGAGATCATGACCTAAGCCAACATCAAGAGTTGGGCACTTAACCAACTAACCCACCCAGGCGCCCCCACTTGTGTTTTTTCTAAAGACACTTGGAGGGGTTCCCAAATTACCTCAGCATTCTGAGGTATGGCAAATGGGTAATAAAATGGAATGGGATAATGACATATTAATTCAGCAGCTTAAAATTAGAGATTTCTCTCTGGGAAAGTCACCACTGGTATATGGGCACAACACACAGACATACATGCAAACACAAGCTCAAGTTTGTGTGTGTACATGCTTATTCACAGATAAGCAACACTCATCTTCTTTTCCAGGATGTGCATCCAGGGGAATCAGTTCAACATTGAGGTCAGCAGAAGTGACAAGCTCTCCCTGCCTGGCTTTGAGAATCTCACAGCAGGATATAATAAATTTCTCAGGCCCAATTTTGGTGGTAGGTCATCCTTTCTGTCCAGTACGACAATTCAAAAGAAGGAGAACAGAGACAATATGCAGAGGAGGGTTTCAGGAGATTTCAGTTGACTCCTTTTTCTGATCTACAACCTGTTAAGGATTAGCAATAATGGATGAGGACAGCAAGTGATTTTCACACTATTTTGAAGAACGTGCTTTGCTTCTCAACCTGCGGGATGAAAAAATCCTCTTCCCAGCTGAGGAGGTGACTAGAGCCTCTAACAACCTCCTACACACTGTCTTCCTTCTACCCCCACTTCCAGTGTCATTATTTAAGGACCATGCCACCTAGTCTTCCTGCCTCCAGCCTGGTCACTCAAGGCTAACCCCCAACGGTGCCACCTAGATGACCTGCCTGGGTCCTTTTCCTGCTCAAAATACCTGCCTATGTCCCAGCATCCTCAGCATAGAGTCCAGAGCCCTTTGCATGGCACACCAGGGCCTTCCTAGGCCAGCCTCTATCTCTGCCAGTCTCGTCTGCCCCAACTCCTCCCGCTACACCCTGCCAGGAGTGTGCCCCAAACACTCCCTGACCTCCTTGGCTTACCTGGTCTCCTGCCTTTGCTGAGACTGTTTATCTGCTGAGAACAGCTTCTTTCAAATTCCCTCCCTGGCAAAATGCCAATTTTTCTTCACGGCTCTAATCGAAGGCTTCCTCCTGTGAGAAGCCAGCCCCGATTCCTCTTGGCCCTATCCCCATTCTTCACACTTTACTTTGAACATACTTCCAAATCCTAGCCACTACCTGGCAATACCATCGTTGCCACTGGTTTTACATCTGTCTCGCTTTAGGCTACAGTCTCTTGGGGGAGTCTTGCTTTATTTACCTCAGTAAAGTTACCTCACTAACCCTAGCAGCAGCTCAGTGCTTGGCATACAGCAAGTGGTCAATTAGTATTTATTGATGGCATGAGGGAAAGAGGGAGGGATGAAACCAATAATATACCTCCTCACAGAGTCTCAGTCTCTCTGTGTCTCTAATGTCTCCTTACGCAGAGCATAAAGTGGTCGAAAGAGGTTTGGAGTTGAACAAACCTCCATTTGGCTCCTGGCTCTACTGCTTGCCCAGCACCTTAGCTTTCTAAGTCACCTCTCTATAAAGTGGGGATATATCTTCTGCCTCACAGAGAGGACTGATTGAAATGAAGTGTGTGAATAAGAACCATGGCACCTGCCATATCATCAGGATGCAGTCTATTCTAATCCCCTTTCCTTCCTGCTCCTCCCCTCACATGACAAAATTCTCTGGTCAAATCTAGGATTAGTGGGTTAGTCCACTGGAGAGCCAACACAAAAGGGAATTATCCATGCAAGATATTCACTGGGGCAATATCTATGACAGAATGTGGGGTGGGAAGAGAGGGAAGCTGACCCCGGGGGAAGCAGAGAGGGAGGGAAGGAAGGTTGGGCAGAGGTGTCATAGACTACACTACAGTTCTATGTGTGTGTGGAAGGGGCCCAGAGAATCCTGGAGCCAAATTTGCCATCAGAGGAATCTCCTATCTCTGCCTCCCAGGAACAGTGTGCCTTCATATCCCCGCCACACTCAGTCACTGGTGGGGTGCAGCCTTCGGGAAGCATGGCCTCAGAGCAAGTGCACAAATAGATTTCAGAGCACAGCAGCTGGGCCAATTACACCCACCTCAGTTGGAGATCTGAGAGACCATTTTCATGGCCACACAATTAAGATTTGAGGTCCTTAGGTTAACAAACCTAGGAAGGCTTCAACCTCCCCTAGTCTTCCCAGGCCCAGCAGGACACTAATGACAAGCATGTGAGTCTGTACACCCTGGTTAGATCCAATTCCTCTGCCTCCCAAACCCCAAACAATAGGCCAGGATACTGCCCTTCTTGTTGCCTGTTCATAGGTTAACAAGAGGCAAGATTCTTGGGCAATGAACCTGAGGTGGACCCAAGGAGGGTGAGGCCCAGATCCACCTGGGGTGAGAAGGGGGTAAGCGGTCCTTAGTCAAAAAGAAGGTGAGCCCCAACACCTTGGCAATCTGTCTCCTAAAGGAACTACATTTACGTGGCGGCCGGGAGTTCCGTGGAGCAGTCATGTTTTCTGTACTGCCTGTCCACCCAGGTTTTAGGTCCCTGGGGTCCTTAAGAGAAAAGACCTCCATAGGGTTTTTCAGGGAACAAGGTACACAGAGCACAGATTTATAAACAAGCCCTAAGAACACTGTCCAGGAACTGGCTTTGACCTCTTTCCTAGGAGGAAGCTGCCCTCTGGTGGCACAGCTTACTTTGATAACTCAAGGGGAAGAAAGCAAGTTCTGGTCCCTAAAGAAGCCAACTGAAGCAAGGCCCAGACTGGACTAATTAGATACAAAGTAAACAGAAAGCACAGTGGGATGGAACTTTTGTGTGTTTTCTGTTCTCCATGTTCCTCAGGGAGAGCAAATAACACTCAGCCACTGCCCACTCTGCTCCAGGCACTTAAAATAGATCTTGTAACTTTCCCAACCCAACCCATAATACCAGGCACTAGTAGCTCTATTTTATAGGTGAGAAATTGTAGCTTAGCAATTTGCTCAAGGTCACACAGCTATGAAGTGGTGGGCATAGGATTCAAACACTCTGGCTCCAAGCTCCTTTTCTCAATTTCTGCCTTGAGGGGCAGAAAGCCACCTAGCACCATACTCCTTCAGCACCTTCCACAGTCTGTCCTCAAAGATCTCCCACTTTTCCAACAAGTATTAACACCAAGCATTTACTTCGTTACTTTTAATTGCATTGGTTCTAAAACTTCACTTCCAAATTCCCACCTATATTCTATGGCTTAGTTTCCTTCTGTGAATAAGTAGGTCGCTTTGTCTGATTCCTACCAGTTAGATGGTTTTAAGCTTCCTTTGAATTTCACCTCCCCTCTTCCTGGTTAATGCAGTGTCACAGTCCCCTGACACACCCCTAGTTCTTTATTACAAGAGAATGTTGTTGCAGCTATTAACCTGGTGAGTAAAGTTGTTCTTTTTCCAGAATGAGCTAGGATTAAGGAGGAGAAGAGGGGTAGGCAAGTGCCACTTACTGAGCCTCTGTTATTATGTGACAGACACAATCCTGGGAGCTTTGTACAGATAACTATTCGTGAGCACCTCCTACACGTCTGGCTGGGCAGGCACTTCACATGTATCCCTCTTGCCACCATCCTGCAGAGCAGCTGCCACATGCCGAATCTCCTTTAGCCCTCTCCATGACCCTATGGTGTCATTAGCATTATCCCCACTTGTAGGTGAGAAGTCTGCAGTTCCGAAAGACTCGGTAACTCTTCCCAGTTGTAAGCCAACGTCTTTCTCACTCCTGGGCTTTTCTTCTGCATCTCCAGTCTGAGGAGGAATACACTGCTCTGGCCTGGCTTCTGAGAATGGTGGCCCCAAGGCCTCTGTCTCCAGAGCTGAGGTGGGCGCTCTCAGAAGTTCAGCTTGAGGCCCAGTATCTATATACCAGATCTCATGGGGAAGGTTCTGGAATTCTAAATAGTTTAGGCTTTTGGGAGAGTAAAGGAAGAGTAGCAAAGCATCAGGAGGTGAGCAGCTCAACCATGAGCAGTCTTGAATGCCATCTTGTGGTAAATTTACTTAGTTGAGGGGGGAAAAAAATGAAGATCTCTGTGCAAAATCCCAAATCCCCTACTACGTTTCTAAATAATCTGTCCGTTGCAAAGCACCACAGGAAAAATCCTCCAAGTAAGAAATAGCAAATACAACTACATCCTTTAAAATCTGCACTAATGAATGTAGTGTGGTCTCTCTTACACATTAAGCTTTTTACATATTTGTGCATTTTTTATACAAACATTTTTCATACATTTTTTCCCATTCTACACAATGGTTCCTCCTGACAGGGGTGGGTAGAAATCCACCTTTTGCTTTATATACTTCTAGAGTGGTTAAAATTTTCCAATAGGTGAATGTTGCTTTCGTAATTTTATAATTTTTAAAACATTGTGCTAATGTAGTGTGTTTGTGTTTCTATGTAAGTCCTTCCGGTTTTTTCTTCATTCTTAGGAGAACCAGTTCAGATAGCACTGACTCTGGACATTGCAAGTATTTCTAGTATTTCAGAGAGTAACATGGTAAGTGTGGCCCCTTCATCTTCCACCTGAGGAGACCTTCTCCTCGTGTTTTATGGGGATACACCTTCTAGCTACTCAAAAAACAGAACAGAGACTCACAGCCCCCATGCTCTTGGAATGGCAGAGGCTGGAAACCTATCCCAAAACTCAAGAGAGTGGAAGATTCTTATAAAACAGATCTTCTGAAAAGGAAGGAAAGTGGATTCAAAGTCCAGGAGGGAAGAAATGAGGGAGGGGAGCGGGTGCATTTGGTAAGGGATGAAAACCGGGGAGAGACTCAAAGGGCAGCGGGGAAGACTGAATATCACATGGACCCTCCCAGGGTGGAAGCTAAGCTAAGCTAATGAAAACCAATACTCGCATGACTTCTTTCCACCATCCTCTCACTTAAGAACACCCAGTACAGGGGCGCCTGGGTGGCTCAGTCGGTTAAGCGGCCGACTTCGGCTCAGGTCATGATCTCGCGGTCAGTGGGTTCAAGCCCCGCATCGGGCTCTGTGCTGACAGCTCAGAGCCTGGAGCCTGTTTCAGATTCTGTGTCTCCCTCTCTCTGACCCTCCCCTGTTCATGCTCTGTCTCTCTCTGTCTCAAAAATAAATAAACGTTAAAAAAATTAAAAAAAAAAAAAAAAAGAACACCCAGTACAGATAAGCTGACACAAAAAGCAGGTTGCCAAGGGGCCCACTGTGCAGTCTGGGTACAATCCTGGACAACCTAAGAACTTAGCTCACCAAAACCTTCAACGGTTTGGAGAGGCTTTTGTGATAGAAGGTAAGTAAGTTAAGGCGCTAAACATGCTCCTACAGGGCTCCCTTTTGGCAGTGAGAGTTACTCTCTAGAACAGATAAGGTGCTTTCTTCTCTTATTGCTAACAGGCTGCTCCCCCAAGAATAAGACTTTGTTCACCAGTGTCTATTATAGTACGTACTCTTGACCTAAGTGGAGGTGGGGAAGGGAATAAGACTTGACCCCTTCCCTTCCGTTTTCAAAGTCTTTCTCCCCCCAATCCATTTCCACTACTTGGCTTCCCCCTCAGGACTATACAGCCACCATATACCTCAGACAGCGCTGGACGGACCAGCGGCTGGTATTTGAAGGCAACAAGAGCTTCACTCTGGATGCGCGCCTTGTGGAGTTCCTCTGGGTGCCGGACACTTACATTGTGGAGTCCAAGAAGTCCTTCCTCCATGAAGTCACTGTGGGCAACAGGCTCATCCGCCTCTTCTCCAATGGCACAGTCCTGTATGCTCTCAGGTGACTGGGTGGCTGCAACCACAGGGCTGGAGTGGAGATGGCTGGAGAAAAGGCATAAATAAATCCTGGATAGTTCTGACCAGCTGTCAGATAAGCACCCCAACGTCCCACCCTTGTCATGCCCCTACCTTCTTAGATTCTTGTCCCTACAATTGAAGGGCCCTTCCTCAGTTCAGTTTGGCTCAATAAGCAGCTACTGAATGCCTGCTCTGGGCCAGGCCCCACTCTGGACACCGAGAATACAGAGCTGAGTGAGACATTGTCCTGACACAGATGAATAACAAAAGGAAGTTCAGAATCCTAGGGAGTTGGGGAGTACGTTAGAGACAGAACTCTGAGCTGAGTCTTAAAGAGTAAAAGGAAGTTAGCAAGAGAAGACGGGGAACAGCAGGAGGAAATGTAAAAATTTTTCCTTTCATGGGACTTAGTGGAGCTAGAGTTGCTGCAGAATGCATCTCTACTCGTCTGAGCCATTTTTGTACAGAGAATCAAAGCGCAGTGCCCCAAGGCCTCTGTCATCTGCAACCATGGCCTCCCTTTGTCTCTTCTCCAAATCCCTGAGGCCAAAAGTTCCTTCCACCCAGTGGAAGTTTATCAAGAGGCTGGTTGGCTAGAATAGGGAAGGTGTTCCCTAGGTGCTGCAAGAGGCAACCCACAGGCAGAGGCTCAGGGCTGTTTGCACAAGGGATGTGCAAGGACCGGGCAAACCATATGCTCCCACAGTCCTTAGGTAGAAGGCTGAGAACCTAATACTCTTAAATCCCAAGTAAGAGGCTGCTGTTAGGAAACAAAGACTGAGCTAACCAATAAACTGAATTTTTGGATTGCTCATCTGACATTCCTCAGCCACACTGAATTATGCAAAAACCAGCCCAAACCCCAACCCTTCTTTCAAGAAGCTAAACTAGACCTCTCCCATGACACCCAGCTCCAATCAACACTAACTCTTCCCATGTGTGTACGTGTGTGTGCATGGATGTGTCTGTCTGTATTTTGCACATAACATAATCTCTTTTGTACAAGGATTACAAATTATAGATGACATTTAACAGCCTCGCTCTAGAATTAGACATATTTGGGGGTGAGTCCCTGTTCTGTCCCTACTCTGTGACCTTAGGCAAGTTGCTAGACTCTCTGAACCTCGGTTTCCTCAGCAGCAAAAGCAGAATGATTTTTCCTACCTCGCAAAGCTGTTGTATAAATTCAAAGGGATAATGCATGTGAAGCACTTTCCCTGGGGATTGGCTCAGGGTAAGCGCTCAGTAAATAGTAACTGTTGTTACTCTGTCTCCCTTAAGGGAGCTTCCTCAAGGTGGGCACCATGAACACAACATTTCACTTTCCCCAAGAACCCAGCACAGTGCTTAATGACGGCACTTAATAAAAATGTATGACACTGAAGGAAAAGGGAGATAAAGGTGGGCCAGTTGAAATCTCCACTGTGAGGGCTTTACTGAGGTTTAATTGAATGTCCCTGAATGTTGGTCCCTAAGAGCCACAGTGCCTGGGACCCTCCAACATCCTCCACTTCCTCTGCGAATGCTGATCCCCTCCAGGAGGCAGGGTCCTGGAGAACTGCACAGCCAGCAGACCTGGGATCCAGCCCCAGCTCTGCCACTAAGAGCTGTGTGAGCCACGGCAAGCCGGAATCTGTTGTCAAATGGTGACAGCAGTGTTGGGATCTCTGTTCTAGCTCCTCGTGCATTTGTCATGAAGATTACATTTTAAAACTGGATGCAAACGCATCTCAAGCCAATGAGTGATTCTGTTCTGCAATGTGTTGCACATTTGCCTCTTCATTGCCAACATTCTTGCTTCCTCCATCCTGGGCCCCAGCTTTTACCACATCTCAAAGATGTCACTTAGCACAGAAAAGCTCAGGAATGTTTTGCGTGTAGGCTCCAAGTCACACGTTCACTGTAAGGGCCAAGGTGAAAGTCTTCTTGGAGTTGCCCTTAACAGGGAATGTGTACTTTCCCCCACAACACTCCTTTTGAACCCCTTTTTCCTTTCTTAGAATCACAACGACTGTTGCATGTAACATGGACCTGTCTAAATACCCCATGGACACACAGACATGCAAGTTGCAACTGGAAAGCTGTGAGTATATATCCTGCAGCCCCTGAGATGATTTTCCCGGGTGACTTAGATCAGTGTATTCATGGAGAGAGACCTATACACAATGGCCTTTCTTTTCTCGGTGTTGATTCCAATTGATTCAGCCCTTCTGAGTGTTTAGGCAGAGAGATTTAGAGACCTCTCAGCAACAAACCTTCCAATATGACATCTTTTGGGGAAGGCCGCTGTGCACCAACACTAAATATTTCCACCTAAGAGTAGACAGGACAGTGAAGGAAATGGGGGTCAATTGGATGAGGAGTGGGACTCAGAATCTGAGAAGGCACCAGAAGCCAGAAAGAACACAGCAGGGGTTAAAAATGGTAACGTGCAAAGCAATCATTGGCATTCATTGCATCTGCTTCTAACTTTGAAGAGAAGTTGTTTGGAGTGTGTGTGTGTGTGTACTTTAATACAGTGATGCCAGTAATGGGAATTCAAACTGCAGTCTGGGGATTTATGATGAAGAATGAGCATTTATTCTAAGTTGATGTGTGTCAAATGGCATTGTTGAGTAATATCCATTGTTCTGAAATGCCCACCAAACTTGGGAAAGTGTACCTGTGACCGGTGTCCTAGGAAAACAATGGCTCAGAGAGGAGTTATCAAGGCATCAAGGGATGGCTTGTGTCAGGAGGAAAAACCATAGTCAAGCACTGGACATCAGTAGGCACGTCTTACATGAGGACACACATGGTCAACATCCAAGAAGCACAACCATTATGAGGCACTAGTCATTTTTCAGAAGTAGACATTTAATTAAAGACTCAGACAGGCAGATTAATTACCTTATTGATTAAATACATGAAAATCCTACTTAAAGCAATACAGCTATTTGGGGGCAGAATAAAACTTGAGGATATCAAAAAGAGAACTCATTTTCAACCCCACATGGAAAAAGTAATTGCCCTCCATGTATGGCTATGCTCATCTCAAATCCCAGGAGTGAGATTCTCCTGGAAACTCCAGCACTCTGCTTGCACAAATACCATCCCCAGTGAACAGGGGAAGCATTCACTGAGTGTTTCTTAGCAGTTATTTGGGTACAGAAACCTCACTGAGGGTGTTTTTTCCTGAACACCATCCCTAGAAAAGAATTGCTACCATCCCACCAGAGCAATGATAATGCCATGATTGTGAGCATTTTAATACTTGTAAAAGTACGGTGTCTAGGTAGAAGCTTATATGACTCACATTTTTTAGCTATTTTTGTATTTCTCTGGGCTTCTAGGCATATTTGCACAGCTAACATCAGTACATTTGGGGGTGGTTCTGAGAGAAAACCCACAGACAATTTTTACCTGGAAATCCTCTAAGAACCCATGACCACTTCTCTGCCCTATGGAGGGAAGACAACCACTGTTCAACAGTGGATACTACAAGCTAAGACTTAACAAAATGTTAGTCCCAACACTGGCATCCCTCTTCCCAGTAGCCTGGGAAAATGAAGGCAATACACTTCCATGGTTAAGATCGCAGGTACCAAAATCACTGGGTTTTTCCTGTCACTAGCTGTGACTCTGGGTGAGTAGAACTAACCTCTCCTGACCCCAGTTTCCTCACTTGTGAAGAAGGAAAAATAATACTGTCTGACTTAGAGAGTTATTTTTTAACAGCTTTATTGAGGTAAAATGTACATACCACAAAATTCAGCCCTTTTAAGTGTGAAGTTCAAAGATTTTGGGCAAATCTGCCCCGTTATGCAACCACTGACACATTTCATTGTTAGAACATTTCCATCAACCAAAAAGATCCCTTGTGCACATTTGCAGTCTCTCCCATTGCCGCCACCCCACCCCCACGCCCAGTTAACCACTAATCTACTTTCTGTCTCTATGGATTTGCTTTTTCTGGATATTTCATATAAATGGAATCAATGCACCATGTGGTCTTTTGCATCTGGCTTCCTTCACTTAGCGTGTTTTTGAGGCTCATACATGTTGGAGCATGGATCAGTACGTCGTTCCTTTCTATTGCTTTATTTCTCGTTATTCCATATGAAAGAGTACAAGTAATACAAGTCCTTTTGGCTTGGTTCCACCCTGCAGTTATTAAGAATAATGCCACTGTGAACATTTGTGTACATGCTTTTTGTGGACATGATTTGATTTCTCTTGGGCAGATGCTTAGGAGTGGAATGCTGGATCAAACAGTAAATTTATGTTCAACCTTTCAAGAAGCTGCCAAACTGTTTTCCAAAATGGTTGCACCATTTTACGGTCCCACCAGGGATGTTCCAGTTTCTCCGCGTTCTCATCATTGGTTATTGTCTGTCTTTTTCATGACAGCCATTCTTACGGGTGTGAAGTGGTATCTTCCTGTGATTTTGATTTGCTTTCCCCTAATGGTTAATGATGTCGAGCATCTTTTCATGTGCTTATTAACCACTCATCTGTCTTCTCAAAGAGCTATTCTGAGGATTAAATGAGATGATAATATTGTAAAGCACTTAGAAATGCCATTGCTTACTAAATGATAGATATTATCATCACCATCATTGTCCATGGGTTTTGGGTTTAGACTTTCCTGAGGTACAATCCTGGCTTTGTTATTAACTTGCCCTGCTATCCTGAGAAAGTTGAGCAATCTCTCTGAATCTGAGAATTTTCATGTATAAAATGGGCAAGACATTACAATTCCTCGATTCTAAGGTACAGCATTTATTGAATAACATTTTAGGAAAAAATGTAAGCTCTACTTTATATATATGTATGTATGTATCAACTCTAAGATCCATCCTAATTTCAAAAAATGTAAAAAAAATTTTTTACTGAAGAAATATATAAATGTCTACCTTGCAAGTCTGTGAGCATATTAGAGATAAAAGGTGTAAAAGACTCACCATAAATGTTTGATAAAAGGTAGCTATTATTACTATTATGGACTATATTAGTAAAACTGCTTTGAGATTTACCAAATGCCTATGTTAACAGACATCAATAAAGTGGCTAGTGGTAGGTTTCTTGTCTTCTGTTTTTGCATTTTAGCCAATATGGAAATAAGAACAGACCGATTGTGAAGTCTCTGAGAACATTTTCAGAGCTGCTAGATTGTCCTGAAGGGCACCATGTAACATAGAGCTGTGTGTGTGCACAGACAGGAGCTCAGTAAATATCATTTCAATAATGAGGATGGCCACTTCCAGAGGCCTATCATCCACCAAGTCTAAATAATGCTTAGCATAGAACCGGTTTTCAATTGATGGCAAATAGCCTAGCAGCTCACCCTATTCTAAGCAGATGCAGCAACTGCACATGAGAAATCATGCCAAGTTTTGCATGGGATCATCCTTGGACTTAGCACCATCGAGGCAGATCTCCTGTTGCCCCCATATTGTAGCATTTTCCAGACGAGTTCAGTCTGCTGCCTCCCTGCATTGACTTGCACTGTTTGACTTACCAGGGGGTTACGATGGGAACGATGTGGAGTTCAGCTGGCTGAGAGGGAACGACTCGGTGCGTGGGCTGGAAAACCTGCGTCTTGCTCAGTACACCATACAACGGTATTTCACCTTAGTCACCAGATCACAGCAGGAAACAGGTAACTTGGGAGACACTTTGTACAAAAGCAAAATAACTGCGTTGCATTTTGAGTCAAAAATACGATTTCTTCTCTAGTTTATCTCTTTTTTTTTTAACGTTTATTTATTATTTTTGAGACAAAGAGAGACAGAGCATGAACGGGGAGGGGCAGAGAGAGAGGGAGACACAGAATCAGAAGCAGGCTCCAGGCTCTGAGCCATCAGCCCAGAGCCCGACGCGGGGCTCGAACTCACGGACCGCGAGATCGTGACCTGAGCTGAAGTCGGACGCTTAACCGACTGAGCCACCCAGGCGCCCCTAGATTATCTCTTTGTGGCCAGGAACGCCTCCGCAGTGTGGTAGGGCCATAGGGTTTGGGCCGGACACTAATACCTGCTTCATGCCCAGTATTGACATGGCCCCCAAAGGGCTCCCAGTCTAGTGAGGTAGATGTCAAAGAAGCCAGCAGGTATAATGCTACAGGAATACTATGATGGAGAAAGGCACAAGAAAAGGATCACGGGTGGGAGTACCAGTACCCCTATAAATCCCATTCTATACAACAGCAATTTCTTTCATTGAAACTGTAATGACAGTTCATGCTTAATTAGGTTTTGGTGTATAACAGATAGCTTAATGTGAATATAGCTAAGTTAAACATCCCGAAGGGAAACCACTCTGCTATGTGAGCAGACATTATTTCCTATCTCTTATTTACCCTATCAGGAAATTATACACGACTGGTCTTGCAATTTGAGCTTCGGAGGAATGTGCTGTATTTTATTTTGGAAACCTATGTTCCTTCCACTTTCCTGGTGGTGTTATCCTGGGTTTCATTTTGGATTTCCCTTGATTCAGTTCCTGCAAGAACCTGTATTGGTAAGCAGCTCCAACAGGAGATTTCTAAGAACTGGCCTAACAGGTCCTTTTTGGTTTCTTTTCACCTTCTACCAGGTTTGGTTTTTTTTTTCACTGATATTCACAGGGCAGTTCCAGGAGTTGGTTTCTTGAAAGATTCTTTCACAGAGAGAAAGAGAGAGACAGAGAGACAGAGACAGAAACAGAGACAGAGACAGAGAGTGAGGTACTACATTTTTAAACATGTTTTACAGTGATAAGGGAGAATTGTGATTGGATGTCTATTGCCAGTTATCTTACATACTGAACACCCCCCTCTAATGGGAAGACAGAAGATGCAACACTTAGAAAACCATATCACTCATATCCATTCAAAATGGACAAATCAACCCTGCTCTAGAAGACTGCAGATTTTTCAAAATGAGCTGTTCCATTTCTGAGTCCTGTCCCCCTTGCCAAGTTCTGAATGGTGATGGTCTGCCAGGTAAAGGTGAAAGGTTCACTGGCCACTGATGTGGGAACATTGCCTACCTGTTTTCCCAGGAGTGACCACCGTACTGTCAATGACAACACTGATGATCGGGTCCCGCACTTCTCTTCCTAACACCAACTGTTTCATAAAGGCCATCGATGTGTACCTGGGAATCTGCTTTAGCTTCGTGTTTGGGGCCCTATTGGAATACGCAGTTGCCCACTACAGCTCTTTACAGCAGATGGCAGCCAAAGACAGGGTAAGAATTTTGAGGGCTCTGTATATATGATTCATCACTTGCCATGTGCTGGTCTGTAGAGAGGACCCCGACTGGTTCCTATCCCCAGTGATTCTCATCCCTGTTCAGGTGGAGGCATCTGGAAGTCATGACACCTTTTGAAAAAGACTGCTCTTTTTGTCAAGTACAATGGGATATTAACATGTTTAATTTTCTAGCAGCAAATCACTGTTATCTGTATGCAACATGAAATCACAAGCATCCATGAAAAACCCAATATCAAACCAAATGTGATCAGCTGCTTACAAGTTTCATATTAATATGCAATTACTATTTAATTATTTTGTTACATTTTTGTTTTCTTAAATTATACAAGTAATGGTTTACTGAAAATGTATGAAAAAAATTAAATTGTGGCAAATTTCTCGATTAGCCTATATTTCTGCTAACAGGGAAAGACTGCCATTATCTGAATTAGCAGTGAAACACTGTGGTCCAGCTCTCAGAATAATAACAATCATTATTATCAATTGAACATTTACATGTGCCAGACAGTCATAAGCCCTTTGCAAATATTAGATCATTTAAAATACTCCTAACAACCCAGGGAGGGTATCAGAAAGGAATCCTAACAGCCCAAAGACCCAGTTGCCTGCTCCCTTATGTTTGACTCGTGAGCAACGTTTCACACAGTCGTATTACCCAAGTACCAAAGGCAAATGATTCTATGTGCCAGCCAAAGAAGAATATGGATTTCACTCATTTTGCTCTCTATAGGCTTCCTTAAGGCAACAATGGTTAATAACAACAAAAACAACAAAAATCTGAATTTGGTAGATTGGCAAAAAGGGATATGGAGAATTACTAAGATCCTTCATGGAAGACACCAGAAAGCCCTTATTTGGCTGTGTGTATAAGAATAGCTTCACTACAAAGTAGTGGCTATGTGCTGAACATCTCATTTAGTCCACCCAACAGCCTATCAGATGGCCACCACTGTTATTCCAAATTTACTGTTGAGGAATCTGCTGCTCAGAGAAGTGAGATCTAAGACCTCACAGCTAGTCAGTAGCCTGGCCAAGGATCCAAACTCCACTCTCTCTGCCGTTCCAGGCATGTTGGAGAATGACAATTCCCTGGAATTGTAGGCAGCATCACTATTTCTGTTTGTGTGGCAGAGACTTTTAGACACTGCTGATTTCTGTCATCTCTCATAATTAATCCCTCCTCACTGAGACAGAATGGGACTCATCAAACACCTACTAAATGCTTTACATAATTTATACCATCTTCCCATCCGTCTCATGAGGTAAATATTAATATTAATATCATCACCATTTTGTAGGCAAGGAAACTGAGTTTTAAAGGGATTAAGGTGACTGAAATTTCATAGTAGCAAGAGGCAGAATGGAATTTGAACCCAGATCAGCTAACTTCAAAGGCTGAGCATTCAGCACACAGCTCTGCATATCACTAGAAGGCAATGGTTATTCTTCCCCTTATACAAGCTGAAGACCTAGGGAGAGGTGCCTATAAGCAGGATAACAGCACTGCCAAGTCCGGCTCACTAGCCAATTACTGAGGCACTCAATGCCACTTTCTATTAAACCTAATTATTCAATACTTAGGCTTCTAATTATATAAATACCTGCTTATTTATTTTGCTAAGTCGAATCTTTCAAGCTGACCGCGTTGTCTATGATCTAGGGGACGGCGAAGGAAGTGGAAGAAGTCAATATTACTAACATTATCAACAGCTCCATCTCCAGCTTTAAACGGAAGATCAGCTTTGCCAGCATTGAAATTTCCGGTGATAATGTTGACTATAGTGACCTGACCATGAAAACCAGTGACAAGTTCAAGTTTGTCTTCCGAGATAAGATGGGCAGGATTGTTGATTATTTCACAATTCAAAACCCCAGTAATGTTGATCGCTATTCCAAATTACTATTTCCTTTGATTTTTATGCTAGCCAATGTATTTTACTGGGCATACTACATGTATTTTTGAGAGTATGCTGAATTGTTTGCATGCTATGGTTCTTCAAAAGAACAAAGTAATGATGCAAGCAGTTTTCGAAGCCAAGTGTGCGTGCTAAACAAGTGAGTAGATAGCATCTGAGCATTTCTCCTCAAAGAATATTCCCCTACCCGTTATTTAAGCTGTGTAGAAGTCCTAGCATTAGAGTCTTATAATAGAAATAACAAGTCATTCCTTTTTTATCTTTACCAAAGACATCCCCATGGAGCCTAAGATTACAAACCTACTCAGGGTTGACTATTTGCTCAGTGACTCCCTGGTCTGCATTTACCTCATATAAAAAAATGAGAAGGAAACTATTATATGTATTGAGTAACCCTCAAGTGCCAGGGGTTGTTTCTAAATTAATCATATGTGCTATTTACTAAATCTCTGCAGTGTTTATAAAATGTATTGTTACCTATTTAGGGAGTAACACTTTCTAGTTTTTGTTTTTGATTAAAATGAAATGTGGGCCTAAGTCAATTCACTGAAAGTCACTGCACTAACTCAATACCAAGATGAGTCTTTAATACAGGATTTCATACTACAGCAGAACGGTCCCCAAACTCCAATAAGTTCTATGACTAAAAAATCACATGTAAATGAAGAAAACATTAATAGATCAACAATCTCAAATGCAAATTTGTTTCTAAGATATAATGGATTCCCCTGAATCCAAACTGAAAGGGCTCTGGGGCTTTATTCTCCCATTTGATATGTCTTATCATTTTACTATTATACATACACCAGTCCTCAACAATGCTGAAGCCCTTTCCCCACATCAGGGATAGAAATGGAAGATTGTTTAAAAAACTTACTCTAAGGAGTCTTACTAAGAGCTGCGGCCAACAATACATGCAGAATTGAGTCCATTTCTATCTGCTACTCTGACACTGAGCACCACGTTCCAAGCAGCAGATCTCCTGCATCCTTCCAAGAGGAGCTCTTAACCCTATACTCTAATGACTAGGAGGGATGCTTATCAGATAATGAGCTGCATTACCAAGAAACAAGTGGCTTACAACAAGCTTGGTCTTGCTCAGAACCCCAATTCTTCTAGCTGGACTACTCTGAGTAGCTTTTCCTGCATGAGTAGGAGAATGTTGGCCTAGAGTCCTGAACTTTCTGAGTAACAATGGGACTTGTTCCAGAATATACGTGCAGGCTGCAGATGAGCTATCTTTCCCCAGTCCAGCCACTCTCACTCTGACACAAGAAGCACATTATGTGCATCCTTGCTCCTTAGTCAAGCTCAGCCAACAGCATTATAAGTGGAGACTTGTCATCGTGCCATGAGGGAGGCGCCAAGATGGTGGAACAGCATGGAAAGTTTTTTTTGCATTGCTCACCCCTGAGATGTGAGTTCAGCCTCAAGCTGCATAAAAAGAATCCTGCCATCTTTAATTCTCTAACTTCTTTTGTTTTGCCTTTACCTTTTCTTTCAGAAAATGTATGCCTTTACCTTTTCTTTCAGAAAGAAACCATGGCTTCTCTCTTCTATAACCTCCTGTACCATAGGCTCTCATTTTTTTCTCTTTTTGATAATTCTCACAATTCAGTGTCTAGTGAGCTTTTAACATAATGTTCTAATGCAAAGGAATTAAACGAGGTGGAACGTGGTTGCATGGCCCAATCATATTTGTGATTTAAAAAAAAAAAAGTTTAAAAGGAAATATCTGCTCTGAAACCCTGTTCAGGCATTATATATATTTTTAAAAAGCTGTAAAGTGTGCAACTGTGAAATAAACATACCATATTAGCTACCCACCAAATCAAGTGGTCATCTGTAGAATAAGTATTGTAAAATCCCCTTTGGAAAAGGTATACATCATAGTGCAAATTCAGTGGGCTCACACTCTTAACATCTTCATGTTCCTCCCACTGCAGACAGCACACAGATACATTCACACGTGCGTATACACACACACATACACATACCCCTACTACTTCCTACCAAGGAAGATAAACAGTGGGGGCACAGTGGATATTTCTTTGAGATCGCTCCACCACAACACTTGCCTTATAGTTAAATAGCTGAGCCTGGTGATACTGAAAGATTCAATTCTCAGAAAATGCCAGATTCCCTTCCAAGCCTTCTTCATGGCTTTGGAATTCACTTTTCCTTTTCTGTTGAATAGTATCTTTAAAGTTTGAGAATATATTTGGGGGAAAATTCTTGAATTGTGTACCACTCTGAAACTTATGTAGGCTACAGCATCAGAGTTCTCATAAAAAAAAAAACTCCTAAAATTTTAGATCTGCTCCATGTATCCTACCTACCCAGATCACTCCCAAGACCCACTTTATTCAAAATATTTCTTGGGTGAAAATACCAAGACTAACCATACCAAACTTTCAAATACATGAAACTATGTAAGGATGAGAAAATTCTAAGTCATGGAAATATGGTTTTTAATTACCTTGATGTGGGGAATATCAATATTCTCAATATATAAAATATATATATGTTAGTATATGGTATTCAATAGCAAATGACAGAAGGTTAATTTCCAATGAAAGACAAGGAGAGATGGAGAAATGAGCATAGCACAAAAGAGCTGAAGATTACAACAGAGTACAAGCTGACAACGATTAGACAATACAGGGGGGGTACCATTAGGAGAAAAAGTATAGTAGGGCTTTTGGTGCCAGGAATGTTTAGGGACAACCTATAGTTAGGGACAGTTAGACAACCAGGATTGAGATGTGGTCCTTCCTCCATGCTTTACATTATATTAATGTTCTTACAGAGCATTCTTCTCAGCTGCTGGCCCACAGCTAATTTTGATCAGTCCATAATTTATTACTGCCAACGATCCTTGCTTCTTAGTATACATTTTTTAAGTTGAGTCATACAGGGAATTATATGCCATTATATGGTCACTGTACTTTATGTGTGGTACCAATGACTTTAAAGAAGGAGAGAACATTTGAAAACATGTTTCATGTTTTTTTGAATAATTTAGAAATATATAGTATAATTTCCAATAACTTTTGTAGAAAATTTATGTGTATGTGTATATATATGTATATGTACATATACGTACATGTACATGTGTATGTATATGATGGCCAAAATTTGGCCATCATACCTTTACAAAGGTTGTAGAGAAATGGAAAAAGTCAAAGAAAAATGGCAGAAGTGATTAAAATCACAAAAAAACAGGTCCAAGAAGAAAGAGCTTTTGCATCTTGAAAAGCAATGCTGGGGGCACCTGGATGGCTCAGTTGGTTAAGCGTCCGACTTTGGCTCAAGTCATGATCTCACAGCTCGTGGGTTCAAGCTTTGGGCTCTGTGCTGACAACTTGCTAAGAGCCCGAAGTCTGCTTTGGATTCTGTGTCTCCTTCTCTCTCCACCCCTCCCCCACTCACTCTCTATCTCTCTCTGTCTCTCAAAAATAAATAAATTAAAAAAAATTTTTTTTTTAAAGAAAAGCAATGCTGAATAATGATTGTCATTATTAGGTTCAAAAGGGGCTTTGTACAAGGTACATGCTGTTCTACTATTCACCTTAATAAGAGAACTGAATAAAAAGTAAATAGAAATGAACTTAAAAGAAAGTCTAATTGTGTAGAAGGAAGAAAGTGTGCAAGTTAAATAATGAAATGCTCAGGTAAACTTCTAGTCTCCATCTGGAAGTTTCCCATGAGAATAAACAATCATCTCCTTTCTTTGAATTTTGCCATCAATGGGTCTGAAAGCAGACGGCTCTATTCTGCCAGGTAATCTTAGGAGGTTGTAGATGCAGGGAGATGCCTCTGGCCACAGAAAATTAAAATGTCATATCACGTATTACTAACAAAGAACGTATGCCTAAGAATATTCCTGGGTGACCCACAAATATTCCTGGTGGCCCACGGGGCTGAGTTCCAAAATTACAGTTTCTTTTTGGAGATCTGCGGGGGGCAGGGGGGGAGCATATGACTCACAGCTTTCGGTGACTTGGATGTGAAAACGGCTTTTTGATTATCCAGTCTCATTATTTATATTGTATCTTTCCAAAAATTAAAGAAACAGTCCCATTTGGAAAAGTGGAAAGGGGGGAAGAACAGAAAAGGTGAGTGAGTGCCTAGGTGCATGTTGACCCATTGTCTCTGTGTTCTATCTCTTCTTCTCTAAGCCAGACTAGAGCCAAGAGCCAAGTGGACTTGGAGAGTCCAGTGGTTCATATCCTGCATGTATGGCCTGCTTCCCATGGCATGAATTTTATTAAAATCCTTAAGGAATAGGATTTCATACGTCATCACCTGGATCTCCATTTTCATCTGGAAGTTACTCCTCCTACTCAATACAGAAACTTGGCTAACAGGGGCACCTGGGTGGCACGGTTTGTTAAGCATCTGACTCTTGATCTCAGCTCAGGTCACGGTCTCACAGTTTGTGAGTTCGAGCCCCACATCTAGCATCTGCACTGATGGCACTGAGCTTGCTTGGGATTCTGTCTCTCCTTCTCTCTGCCCCTCCCCCCACTTGTGCTCTCTCTCAAAATAAATAAATGAACTTAAAAAAAGAAAGAAAGAAAGAAACTTGGCTAACATATTGTATAGGAAAGGTTAACATACCAGAGCTGAGACTGTTATCTTTAAAAAGGTCTTTTTGCAAGGTTGGTCCTTAGCTGGCATATGGGAATTTGGATTTGGGAAGAGTTCCCATTTTTCTCTGATTGGTAATGGTGGCTCACTGTGCCTAAACTGTACAAACCATGTGGTTTATGCTGAACCCCTGCTTCCCTTCTGGAAGTTTGGAATTTTGTATCATGCTAAGCAGAGGTTGCCAATGTACCCAATAAAAATCTTGGACACTGAGTCTCTAATGAGCTTTTTGGTAGAGAACATTCCATACATTTGCCACAATTCCATGCCAGAGGAATTGGGTACATCCTGGGTGACTACATAGGGAGAAGTTTCTTAGAAGCTCATGCCTGATTTTTCTCAGATTTTGCCCCATGCACATTTTCCCTTTGCTGATTATAATAAATCCCAGCTATGAGTAGTCCCATAAGTCCTAGAGAATCAGTGAATCTGTGTTTGGTCTTGGGGGGACTCCTGACACACATGCTTTGGAACCTGGCTGAGTATAAGATTCACAGTGGAACTTTATAGACGACAGATTTCAGAATCGCCCCAGACCTATTGACTCAAGATCTGTATTTTTCAAAGCTCTCCAGATGTTTTTGATATGAAATCAGAAGGGAAGACAGATGCCAAATGCCTTGGTGGAAAATACCACAGCTGCATGAAAGCTATATTTTCTAGGAAAAAAAAGAAGTAATACAGTGTGCCTGCCACATGGAAGGAGAGTTCAACTCACTATGATGACTGTAAATGAATATTCTACACAGCAGATAGAGAGCAAAATTTTTCCATGACACTTCTTTGTTAGAGCCAAGAAGGAACAGGACCTTCCATTTTTGACATGGCCACAACACGGCAACGAGGCACCCAATGATAAGTATGTGGTTGAAGGTGGGTGGGGATACAGCATTTCTTCACTGCAACTCGCACTTTTCAAGACAGTAAACCTTAACACTCATGCAAATGAACTAAAACTCTTCATAGGAAAGTAAAAACTTAGACTACATGCAACCAAACACCCTGGCTTCTGCAATAAGCAGGCAGGGGCAGCTGGCTTGAATGACACCCTGTAGGTAGCTATCAGGGAGGTTAGGGGTGTTACCCCAAATTTTCACTAAGAACTCTCAGAGTGACAAAGGGAGAGGACTTGACTAAGAAGCAGGAGATCATCAAAGCTGTGACATAAAACAGCATCTGCAAACTCAATTTCCTTTCTCATTCTTGGGTCTCTTTCAGTCTGGCCCGCCATCTTATTCTTCATCTACACCAAAGGCCTTCCGAGTGTAGCCAGAATCTGAATTACATTGTGATTATCTCATGGATGAAGATACTTGTTTAATTTCCAAATTTTAGAAGCAGTCTTGAAGCTGGATCTTCAGGTTGAATACTTTTATGGGCATATTTAGCAAATGAAAAAAATGGGGATATTTCCTCATAATATACAGAAGTGGGGCATGACTGATGAATAAATGGTTGATCTCAACAAGAGATTTCTTTTTAGGGGGAGTAGGCAAATACATCCCTGATGGATTTGCTTTTCAATAACAAGTTATTGAACCAATTCACCAAGATATATCTTGAAGAATCAAAATGCTTTCATTCATAAATCAAACTGTATCTATGGAACCAAAGGAAATGGGAGAGGATGACAGTGGAAAGTGATAACTACAAATATCACTAATAAAAGTTAGACTAAGATGCCGTGGCATTTAAAGCCACAAACCTTAGAATGTAATAATAAAGTGAATTTTCAGAATGTAAAGTAATCTCAGGAGAAATTATCCATTTAAAAGAATATGAGATGTACCTTTTCTGGGTCTGTGTATTTCTTAAATCATAACAAAACATTCTAATCTGTTTCACAGAGGGAATCAAAAGCAAATTCTCAACAAGGGAAATAGAACTGTGCCTTATCTACTCTGTTAGTACTTTAAATAACTTATTCAGTTATCTTTTTCCACAAAGAATCCAACTGCATACCCTTTCACACATATCCCAAAAGACTAATCCAGTTTAATTTAGCGTAGGAGCCCAGGAATGAGAGTCAAGAGATCTGGGCTCTATCATTATTAACTTAATCTCTATTTGCCTAAGTTACCAATATGTTAAATGAAACAAAAATATTTGTCCTTTCTACTTCACAGGTTTGTGATAGGGTGAAACATGAGATTATAAATGTAAAAGTATTTTGGAAATGTGTAATAGAAGCAGGTCCTAATTAATTTGATACATGATTGCACACATACTATCTATCCCTAGAAAATTAGAACTGGGATGTAGCTGGAACATCATGATGTCCAAACAGCTTACATGACATATTAGTGGATAAGGGTCAAGGGCATGACAGGGTGCATCTGAGATCAAACATGGGACATGGCCAGAACTAGAAGCCGTGTCTTGTAAGTGCAGCCTGCTTTTTGCTGATTCCATTATCTTCTCGAGGTACCTGGGTGGCTCAGTCAGTTGAGTGTCTGACTTTGACTCTTCATGATTTCATGCTCGTGAGTTGGAGCCCCACGTCGGCCTCTGTGCTGAGATTTCAGAGCCTGGAGCCAGCTTTGGATTCTGTGTGTGTCTCTCTCTCTGCCTCTCTCCTGCTCATGCTCTCTCTCTCTCCCTCAAAAATAAATAAACACTAAAACAATTTTTAAAAATTTTTAAATAAAAAAAATCTTCTCAAATGATTCTGTGCACACAGTTTCATGCTCTGTCTGTGCAGAAGCAGCACTGAAAGATTACAACATCTCTAACAAAAAGTTACAAAACCTCATCAAGATTTAATGGCATTATCTGTGGCCGAAGTCTTGAAGATCTCCTTCAACTTCCCAGGACTGTTCCACCCCCAGAAATTTGAGGCAGAGGTATCTCTAGAATCTTTGCTGCCCAGTCAGATCATTTTTTCCCCAAGAAGGACTTTGGAAATAATGTTTTTAGCCTACAGGACCCAGCTTTCACCCCTTCCTTCTAAAAGCCCCTGCAGAAGAGATCACAAAAACTGACATCCTGCCCACAAGATGCACTGCTGACCTGGCTAGCTGCTCCTGGAATGCAGTTAGCAAGAAAATCCTGTTTCATTTCTGTAAAGGTGAAAGATCTCGGATCATGAATCCTCTCTGCACTGTGAATTGTTTTACAAACGCATTTGTATGTATAAGCAATGCCTGCCATTACAATGAATCTTTTGCATTTTTAAAGGTACGGTGTATGTTCTGACACTATAAATGGTAGTAAAGGTATTTCAAATTATCTACCATTTGCTTACTGTATTAACCAAGAGAGTACATAAAGGGCAATAAAGTTATATCTTTATCAGAAAAGCATACAGTGCTTTGGTAAGCACTGTGCTATCGCAGCCCTGTTGTCTGTTCAAAGTTTTATAATGTTTTCCAAATAGAACATAGGCATAAAATAACTTTTATTCAGTCTTCTGGGGGGGAATATTAAGAATAATCATCACAATGTAATCCATCAGGGGTTTTCTCATTTTGCTTCCTCCCAGGTATTTTAGATAGACTTGCCATTACGAGTCCCATAAAAGGATAGGAGTCCATGGTGTGTAAATGCAAGTCAATAGGTATAATTTATTGTGTCAATCATTTACTAAGCATTTAACCCTACTCTGGCTCTCATCCTGCCAATAATCCTGTAAGATAAATCCTATTAACCCATTTTGCAGGTAAGAAAAACAATGATTAATGAGATTGACTGGCTGGCTCAAGGTTCTACAGTTGGTCAGTGGCAGACCTAAGGTTTGAACCCAGCTCTATTTGGTCTCAAGACCCATGCTTCATCCACTAAACTATATTTCCTTCCTCTTATAGCAAGTTGTTAGAAATCTCTAGGATCTGGATATGAGTTAGACTATAAAAGGGATGAAACAAATGAAAATGATAATGAGAACATTTCTCCTTCACCTTCCTACTTTAGAAATATCCACGGAACTTTCCATCTCCAAAGGCAGTAACTCACAAGAGTGATGGGAAGAAGCAAACAGACTCTGTGGAAAATCCAAGCAGTACCCAGGAGAGGTTAGCAGCTATGGCCTTGACCTGAGTCAGCTTGGGTTTGAGCCCTGGCTCTGCCTGTTCCTAGTTAGTTGTTTGACCCCGTTTAACCTCCTTGAGTCTTATTTCCCTCTATGTAAAACAGGAAAAACATCCTCTTAGGCTTGAATAATATGAAATGTATGATATACTTAACACAGCACCTAGCAGATTGTTACATGCTCCATAAATGCTATCTATTTTTTATTGGAACTTTTGCTGTTAGGTTGCTGTATAAAATATAAAGGCACATTATTAGTTTAAAAAAACAACAACTCACAGTTTCTGGTTTAACTGGTTTCTGTTGGCACCTAATAGCTTTACACATCTTGATTTAAGAGAGGCTAAAAAACAAAGAATGGATGTCAATGGATGTTTCTACTGTCAAGAACAGATGCTCTTGTTTGGGCTCAGCTAACACTGAAGTCTAGTCGGCAGCCCCAAATACACCCATTTGATTTCTCCTGCCGGTGTAAGTAGGAAATTGATGCTGCTCAGAGTGTGAAATTTGAGTCTTTAGAATTTGTAATTAATATGTCAGTCCCTGACATGCACATCCTATCCTTTCTTATTTCTTATGTAAGTTTTGGTTCTCATTCCCACCATTCCCAAACTCTTACTTAAAAAAATAATAAAGTTATACATAGGGATTCCTGAAAATAAAGTAGCAGCCTGGTTACATGCAGAGCTGAAATGAGGACCATCTCTTGATAGGTCTCTTGTCCAAGGAAACCTTTTCTATTAGATCTTAGTCTTTTCGCTTATGGCTTTAATCTAACCAAAAATGTAGATGTCCCTCTGGAAAGGTAACACCTTGAAACATTTACCCAGAATCCTTTTTGTGAGTAAAATATATTAGAGTATCTCATGGATACTCTGTGGAACACACTTTGGGAAATGCTGAATTAGACTCCTTAGTAGCAAAATAGCAAGAAACAAAATTGGGACTGGATATTTTTCAATATTATAGGTATTGAATAAATACTGATGATAACAAGAAAGTAACTCTTTATTAAAATGTGGTTAGTGAGACATACATGGAAAAAAGATGTAGCCTTAAACTTTTAGATCCCAACATTGTACCTGGACCAGGAAAAGAGATACCGGGAGCATCTGAGAACGGAGTCTGCAGCTGTTGCCAGATGCATCTTGAAGAAGAGTTCAGGTACAGGAAAAGGTAGACCTTCACACTTAAAGTTTTGTGCTTTGAAAAGAAGAACAGTGTGTATGGTGATATGCAGTTAGGAACCAGACTCTACCCCTTTTCTCCTCTACCCCTCCTCTACCCGCCCTACCCCCACCCCCACCCAGAGACTTCAGGAGATGTATTCGTTTGCTTAGGGCTGCCATAACAAAGTGCCACAGACTGGATAGCTTACAAAACAACATTTCTTTTCTCACAGTTCTGGAGGTTAGAAGCCCAAGATTGAGGTGATCTCAGGGTTGGCTTCTTCTGAGGCCTGTCTTCTCAGCTTTTAGGTGGTGTCTTCTCCCTGAGTCCCCATGTGGTCTTCCCTCTGTATGTGTCTGTGTTCATCTCCTCTTCTTGTAAGGACACCAGCCATATTGGATTGGGGGCCACCCAGATGCCCTCATTTTAACTTCATCATCTCTTTAAAGTAACTGTATCCACTCTGAGGTACTGGGGATTAGGACCTCAACATATGAATTTAGGGCAGAGACACAATTCATCCCATAACACAGGCATAACTCCTCTCACTGGCCCCTTAAAGACTCTTTAAAGATGGATGCTGGGTTACTATGTGCCCTGCTCAATTTCCTGCAGTACAAATACAAAAAAGAAAACTGTTTAAGCTCTCTGCTAAATTATCTATCACTCCTGTTTCTTACTCAATTTTTCTCCAACTATTTTAGCTTACTCTGTCTCCCTCGAGCCAAGAGAGCCTCTGTGACTCGGGCCCTTTTGTACCCTCCAGTGTCCCTTTGAATAGAGCTGTAAAGACATGCTGTTAACTGGCTGATCCCCAGAGCCCACCCTTAAAGAGTTTTTGTACCACCCTACCCACTCATCTTTGCCAGACCTGATAGCTTCCTCAGCTGCCAAGGATCTCCAATCACATCACAAAAATTTAAAACCCACAGACTCTGGAAGAGATGCCTCGGTGGTGTTAAAATGAAGGTAGCATTCTTTCCCACCAGGGAAAACACTCATGATTTGTTGATTTGTTGACAGTTTGCAGGTCTGGGAAGAGTACTAAGTCAGCAGAGGGCTCAATACCTAACACAGGAAAGACCATTGTCCTGTAATAGTGAAGAATGGACTTCACCAGTTCACCTCAGAGCTGGGACCTGGCTGGAGGGGATGGCAAAGTGTTGGGTTTCTGTAATGGAAGGCAGACTTTTTTTTTTTTTTCGTTTTAATTACCCTGTTATGTGATAGAAGTCATAAGGTAAAAGAAAAGTATGGAAAGCTGATTTCTTTAATATATGACCTTCTGATAGCCTATATGTTTTAGGGACAAACTTCCTAATGAGACTTTTTATAATAAAGCTTTCATTGCTTTGAAAAATATTAACTTTTCCAGTTCTTCCGGGTAGATCAAACAGAGCCTGCAGTTATAGTTACAATATCCTAAAGATTTAGCTTCTCAGTAATAATGGGTAAGAGCCTTAGCATTGCCACAGGCCAAAACTATATTATTTGAAATGAAACCTCTCATAAATATCCAACTATGAAGTCACTATCTATCAACTGCTGTTATATAAACAGGACAGAGCTAAATCTCCCATCTGCCAATATCAGAGCTGCCACAAAGAATGATTTTGTGTCCAGATATCACAAATTAAACAGGCTCTTGCTCTGTCAGCCAATTCTAGGAAGCCAAGTGTGGTTTGGGTAGTCACCATGTAGTCCAAGAAAGGAGGTCTGGAAGGTCTGAATTCTTCTTTCTCTTTTGCCAAGAGCTTGGACCACCCTCAGGCTTAGGAGCTGTCTGCTGGGTAGTAGAAAAGATGTGACTGATTTTTTAGAAAGAACACTGTAGCTACCAGTGTCCCACTTGTTAACTCTTCTTTTCTACAACTTTCTCCATACCTTTGTGACACAGTTAACCTTAGACTTCTGCCCTCACTCTGCTTTGAGCACCTATTTATCTAGTTTACCGCAGTCTTGATCAGCACCAGAAATGCTAATGGAAGGTCTGTGGACCAAGCTTTGAGAAACACTGCTCAAAACAATAAGAAGCCATCAATAGAATGTACTTCTGCATTAACCTTTTCACATCTTCTGTTCCAGGGCCTAGAACATGGCAGTCACATAATATACATGTGGTAATCTAAACTGAAGCCAAGATTCTTTTTTTCTAGCCTAAGATTTCTTTGAGTCTAAGATTTTTAAGTAGGGAAGTAACATGATTTAGGTTTTAGAGAGTAAATAGGAGGAGCTTAGAAGCTGGAGAAAAGAAAACAGAGATCAGAGTTAAGGGGACCAATTGTGCCTCCTCTCATTAAAATTAAAGAACACATTATAATAATGGTATAATAATAATAACCAACATTGACATAATTCTTACGATATACCAGACCCTATCATAAAAGCTTTTCTTAAATTAACTCGTTAAATTCTCATAACAACCTAATAGGTAGGGACTATCATTATCCTCATTTGAAGACCCAGAAATGGAGATCCACAGAGAGTAAGGTGCTTACCCAGAGTGACATAGTCAATTAGTGGCATAGGTATGATTTCAACAGGCCATCTAGCTTCCAAGTTCAGCATGCAAATCACTTCTATATGAATTGTCTCAAGTAGTCCTTACTTCCCATCCACCCAGCCTCCCAGTAAGGCAGTGGCCAGTGTGCTGGCTTCTCCTGCTGGCCTGTCTTACCTAACTTCACTAGGTATGGCCTACACTTCCTTGCTTACCATGATCAAAACTTAATTGACCTTTTCTTATTCCCCAGGGCCCTGGGTCAATTTACTGATTGTAGTAGCTTACTATGTCATAAGTCATGCCAAGATGACTCATTATTCTTTCAACAAATATATATTGAGCACTCACTATGTGCTAGGCACTGCACTAGGTGCATACAAAGGATTTACAGTGAATGTACCATCAAAGAAATAGACATGTAAACAAATACAATAATTATAAATCTTGATTAGTGCCCTTAAGAAAATAAAAATGATTGCATCTAATGGGATAATGACCCAAAGAAATGCTTCTTTGGTGATGAGAATTTCAGATGCTATGACAAATCACAAAGGAAATCACATATTTTGGGATACTGGTGGCCTTTCTATTGGGCCCTTAAATATATCAACTTCTTAGTAAAAAAAAAAAAAAAAAAAAAAAAGAAACTATCTCCACCATCCTCCAGCCTAGAATCTTTTAGTGGTTCTTCTCAGCCTTCAGGATATAAAATTCAAACCCTCGGTATGATTCACATGCCCTCCCAGGTTAGCCTTCTGCCCACCTTCCAGACTCAACATCATGTTAGTCCCTTCCCCACCCCTTTCACATTTAACTTCTACCATACTCAAGACTAATAATCACATAACGCCCTATATACCTAGGTTGCCTATCCCCCTTCCCCACACTTCACCTGAAGAGCCCCTATTTATCTTTCAACACTCAGACTAGAGTTACCTTTCAATAAGCCCTCTCCACCCAAAGCTGGGCTTAGTACTGCCCCTTGGGGATCCTTTAGTGTTCCAGGTTGCATTGTGTCCTCCACCCCCAATTTATATGTTGAAACTCCTAGTACTTCAAAATGGGATGGTGTTTGGGTATGGGAGTCTTTAAAGAGGTAATTAAGTTAAAATGAGGTCTTTTGCATGGGCCCTAGTCCAATAGAGCTGGTGTCCTTATAAGCAGAGGAGATTGGGACATAGATATACACACAGAGAAGACTATGTGAAGACGCAGGGAGAAGGTGGCCATCTGCAAGCCAAGGAGACAGGTCTCTCTCTCCTCGAGGTAACCAAGCCTGTGGTCACCTCCATCTTGGACTGCTAGTCTCCAGAACCACAAGAAAATAAGTTTCTCTTGTTTAAGCCATCCAGTCTATGGAAATTTGTTATGGCAGCTCTAGCAAACCAACAAACTTAGCATCCTGTCTAAACCATAGTGATACACCTGCTTCGTGGACCTAAGTCAAAAAAAACCTCATCTTTTTAAACTTTCACCCCCCCCAGTGTTGACCTCAGGGCTGGACATGTGGTAACCTCTCAGTTAGTGTTTGCTGAGTGAGTGAAGGAATGAATGAACCGCTTATTTCACTTATGTGGAGGGCATATCAATGCAGCATTACTTCTGAACACTGGAGAGCAGTCTGGAATAGTGTAATCATCAGAGAGAAAGGTTGGCTCCCTCTCAGAATAAAGGGAACCAGCACTACAGTTCCCACTGCAGCAATCAGGATTTGGAAAAACAGAAGGTTACAGAGGCAACCCCTGAGGCACAGATCCGTGGTATTTCCCAGGTCTTTCAAACACATTTAATTGTGCACATGGAAAAGAATGGCATCATTATTTAATCCAAAATACAATAACAACAATAGATTGCTCATGTAGGCGCACAAGTCCCCTGCAGAGAATTTAATGTGTGTGTTGCCTTTACCCACATATACAGCCAAGGCAGTGGGAATGGGGGCCAGCCCATTCTTGTGGCCTGGAAAGAGAGAACATGGATGCCTATGGTTGTTATAACAGCAAAAGGGGGGAAAACAAAAGAAAGCCCAAGGGTAGAGCTACGACTTCACTTAAGACGAATGTATATCTTTATTTTTGTCCTCAGCAATAACCCAAAGAAATATCTGATGCTACTGAAAGACTGCTGTCATCCCTGGTAGATACTCATCAATTATTATTAAGTATTGCACGGTTCAGGTCAAGATATAATATGTCTGAGAAAAACCGTGGCACCTCCTTTTAATCTTGCGTAGAAAACAATTAAAGTATATAAAGCACATTATTAAAATATGTAAAATTTATAATTTAATTATAAGATTGCATAGCTTTATGATCTAATAGTTCTGCTGTATTTTGCATATTAGTGAACAATTGCTTTCTTAAAGCACACAGTAGAATCATTTACTTGATGCTGGAGAATAAGTTAATTATGGATTCCCTGTATATGACTAATGGATTTAATAATCACTTTACTGTAGAATTAACTTATACTTCCCTGTGCTTATAGCACTAATGATGATATTCATAAAAGTTATATTTTTTAAAAAATGTAAGATTGGCACAAAAAGAGAAACCCATGTACAACTTGGTTTTAGAGCCAGCAGTTCTAAATAGATAGTTCAGAGCCATCAAGGCCCTCTCCTTACTCCATAATAAATCATACACACCCTCCTCCCCACCCCCACCCCCGCTACCAACCCTGCCTCCATTGGCTTTATTAAGGGAATTTATTTTATTTAAGGGAAGACGAAATGCTTGCCAGATACATTTAGTGAAGCTTCTGATTTTTTTTAACCTCAGTTGTAGGTCACAATGAGGATTATTTGCTTACACCTATTCCGTGGCACTCTGGGAAGCTCCATATGTACTAAGAGCACACTGGGTTGCCCAAGTCCCTCTTTTTGTCCTCAGCTACATTGTCTTGAAGCCACTCATTTTTCTCCTTCATCCAGAGCAAATAACATTGGTGGAAGAAGTAGCAGGAATGTAATTTGCTTAAGGAGGGAGTCCGCGGTGCTGCCTTTCTGAACTTACATCCATTCTTACCACCAGCACCACCACCATGATGACCATTATCATCATAACCACCATCATCATCACCACCATCACCTGGATTCTTCTTCCTCATGGAATTAAGCAATGGAAGATCTGGATTTTTATTTTCAGCTCTGCCAGTTTACCAGTGGGGATGACCTTGAGGGGGTCATGAGACCTCTTCAAACCTGTTTGCATAGTTCTAAGATGTGAAAACTGACTCTGAATGCGCTTTGTCACTGTCAAGTCCTAAATACAATCAGTGTATTATTTTAATGACCCCTCCAACCCAGATGTGCATCACCCCCTCCTCCATGAATTATTCTGCCAATTCTGGCATGGAGATTAAATATTCTGGAAAAGAAAGAACTACAGCTTACACTTTGTATTACTGCACGGAGTTGTTCACAAAGTATGTGCTCACTAAATATCTATTGATGAATTGATCTGAAAGAGTATAAATCTTAAGGACTGGAGGGATTATAATTTCCTTTACATCAGAGACCCACAGCTTTAGTTGTGAATCCATGAATCTCTGTATCCCTGCCTCACGCTTTCACCAATCTCTTCCAGTATAATGCTCTACTGAGAGTTCAGTCATAAATGGTAATGACAAGCTGACAGGAGATTTGACCTAGCCCCTAGCAGGGACTCAGGAGACCTAAAGGTACCATTCCCTGCTCCACTGCTGGTTCTTCATAAGGTGCCAGATACCCCAGATATCCTTTCCCTCCACCTCAGCACACTAAAGGAGTAAACTCAACTTCTTTATAAAATATTGAATTGCTCTGACAAGTGAGAAATCCACCAAGTTTTGCCTTTGTTTCATGCAACATATAATGTTATTTGAGGAAAGATCTTAAACTAAATTTTCAAGATTTCACTTATGTCCTCCTTGGCTAATTAAAATGTAATTGATTAAGGTAGGCTGAATTAAATTTTCCTACCCCTTTTAATCCCTAAACCTTTTGTTTGTTTATTGACCCTTATTTACGACATAACTTCCCTCCACACCCCACTCCCCAGCCACAGTCAAATCACTTCTGTGGCCACTGGAGTGATTTGTTCATACAGATTGGTTATACAAAATACTCAGGATACTCTCTGAAATTCATTTTTCTCATCAGAAGATATAATGCATAAACTCCTTGCCCAAATTTATGCCCTTTCTCTTCATTCACAGTCTTTAGCTTTTGGCCGAAAGCAATGCTTCTGAGACTGCAATGTGCAGACCCATCACCTGGGGTCATGGTCAAATGGAGCCCAGGACTCAGTGAGGCTCAGATTCTGCATTTCCTACAAATTCCCAGGGGAAGCAGGTGAGCTGTTGGTCCCAACCAACACTTTGAGTAGCGAAGACCGAAACTGTGGATCAGCCTTGTAATAATACCTCTTTAATTTTATACCAGAACATTCATATTATGTATTTTTTTCATGTAAGAGACAAATGTTTAAACATCAAAATTTCTTCTACTCAGAAATAAGTTTATTCTTATTTTTCTTTGAAACACTAAAACTCACTACCTTTCATCTCTGTCTCCACTTCATCTCCATTTCAGTCTCATATTCCTTTCTCTTTTTTCAACCAGCTCCACAAACTAAAATATGTTGAGCATTACATGAGCATAACTACCTCTCTGGTTTTCAGATGCCTTTTGCCTTTCAGATGTTAAATAACATCTAAAATGTCTTGGATTTATATAATACTTTATGCCTTACAAAGGGCTTGCGTGCACTTATTTCATAAAAATAAGTTCACGTCTGGGGAGAGAGAGAATGATAAAGTGAAAAAAGTAGATGGACTTTGGAGATTCACCTGGGTACAAATCCTGGTTCTGTAAATATTCAATCTTGGGCAAAATTTTTAACCTCTTTGCTTAAATTTTCTCATTTGTCAAAGGGGAGGGTGTAAATAGCTGTATCGTGAACTAGTTATTTGGGTTAAGGTTGGGGTGGTGTGGTTTCAAAGGAACCTGACTAGCCAAGACTTGGAACACAGGGGATACTTCATGTGCGTCCCTTTCAAACTCATATCCAGCTGCCCCTCTAATCCTACTTCCTGTTTAGGCAGCTCTCAATGTCCTCTGTCCTGCATGGCTGTCCTCCAGGATGGCAACTGGCATGAGACAGTATCTGCTCCTTTTCTCTCCAAACCTTTCACGCTTCCTCCATAAAACCTGCTGCTGCTTTTGTGAGGCATGTAGCTCGTATTTGACACCTAGATTTCAAGTGATCAAACAAGACATGATGACAAATCTAAGAAAAATGACACCAGCCTTTTGAAAGAAACCAAAATCAATTCCCTCCCCTCCTTTCCTTGAGGTTCCCTCCTTTCCAGCTGTTATCTTACCTCATCTATCATACTTAGAAATCCATATGTCTAGTTTAAATCACTGTTTCTCAGGCAACAGCCAGGCTATTTAGCAAGAGTCTAAAGCGAGCCAATATAATATTCTGCCTAGAGTGATATTCGGTCAAAGGTTACTGTGCCAGAGTAGGTTAATTATTCTAAAAGGACCTACTTTTACTATAATTATTGATCGCCATGAACTAATGAAAAAAAAAGCTGCTATTTATTAAGTGCCTCTGTATTCCCTAGAAACACGTACATGTGTATCTCATTTTGTCCTCATCATGACTCTGCAAAAGGTTTTCCAATTTTAGGAAAAGTTTAAGATCAAGTTGGTCCAACTCACAAGCTGGACCAGCTTGGTAGGCAGAGCCAAGATTCAACCAACTCATAAGTGATTAACTGATTGTGTTATGTTTTAATTTAAAATTTATGTTTAGCCCCAGGAAATATGTGTATATAACAATAGAGTTCCACCAGACTTAGAGCAAATAACAGCAGTCCCTCCCCACCTGTAATTCCCATTCCATTCCCCAGAGGAAACCTCTTTTGACAACTTTTTCTGCTATTTACTTTTATTCTTTTTTTTAATGTTTATTTATTTATTTTGAGAGAGAGAGGAGGGGAAAGTGAACAGGGGAGAGGCAGAAGAGAGGTAGAGAGAATCCAAGCAGGCTCTGCACTGTCAGTGCAGTGAGACCTACAAACCGAACCATGAAATCATGACCTGAGCTGAAATCAATAGTCGGATGGTTAACTGACTGAGCCACCCATGCACCCCTACTTTTATATTTCTTTTAAAGTATGATTAGTTGCTATTTCTTAATTTTTCAACTTCTGAGTTATAATTGACTTACTACTATGAATGATGAAAATTTAACTCTCAACCACCATGTCCCCCAACAATTCCCCTTCTCTCTCCTCCTAAAAGAGTAAGAATTATTTTTAACTCAATAGTCAACGCCTATATTGATTTGGACATAGAAATGTTATTCACGGCTGAACAACAGTAGTAGTACTGTTTGATAACTTTTCTTATGTGACAGTTTTTCTTGGAATTAATAATTGTGTCACCACTCCACTTCTTTAGTATTTTCTGTTTCTGTTACTAATTCATCCCCCGCTCTTTGCCAGAACGAGAACCATAAAACTCTCAGTATGGTCAAATGCACCAAGTGATTTATGGTTTTCCAGTGTGTGCATGTTTTGTTTTGTTTTTCCCGAACACTCATCCTACAGCCCTAAACTACCAGTCCACACTGAATGCTCAAAGTTTGCTTTATTCATTGTGTTGGGCTCTTATTTGGCTCTTTCCACCTATAGATACACATCGTTCATGTTTCCTGTGTGGTTTCTTTGATAATTTCCCTCCTTTTGATAGTATCTCTGTTCTCTGTATCTGAAGTCCTACTAGTCAGATGTTTGACTTCTAAAAAAGATCCTCTGTTTCTTCTTTTCTTGCCTATCTTTTTTGGCTATTTAGTGTAGATTTCAGGTGATTTCTTCAACTTTTCCTTCCAACTAATGGTTTATTTATTCAGTATTTTATTTTTCGCTTCCAAGGTCATTTCCTCTTCTCTGAATGTTTCTTTATTATGGTATCCTGTGCTTGTTCCAGGAATGCAATATTTTCTTTTCTCTAAGGATATGGATATTAATTATAGGTTTTTTTAAGTTATAATTTTGGTTGTATGTTTGTTTCCTTCAAAATTTGTTTTTAAATTCTAGTTAGTTAACATACAGTGTAATATTGTTTTCAGAAGTAGAATTTAGTGATTCATCCCTTACATATAACACCTGGTGCTCAACAGGACAAGTGCCCTCCTTAATACCCATCACCTATTTAGCCCATCCTCCACCCACCTCCCTCCATCAACCCTCAGTTTATTCTCTGTAGTTAAGAGTCTCTTATGGTTTGTTTCCCTCTCTTTTTTTTCCATTTCCCATATGTTCATGTTTTGTTTCTTAAACTCCACATACGAGTGAAATCATATGGCATTTGCCTTTCTCTGACTTATTTTGCTTAGCATAATACACTCTTGCTCCATCCATGTCATTGCAAATGGCAAGATTTCATTCCTTTTGATGGCTGAGCAATATTCCATCATATATATATATATATATCCATCCATCATACACACACACACACACACATCACATCACATCTTCTTTATCCATTCATCAGTTGATGGAAATTTGGGCTCTTTCCATACTTTGGCTATTGTTGACAATGGTGCTATAAATATCGGGGTACATGTACCCCTTCAAACCTGTATTTTTGTATCCTTTGGATAAATACCTGGTAGTGCATTGCTGGATCATAGGGTAGTTCTTTTTTTTTTTTTCTTTTTTTGAATGCTTATTTATTTATTTTAAGAGACAGAGAGACTGACCAAGTGGGGGATGGAGGGAGGGAGAGAGAGAGAGAGAGAGAGAGAGAGAGAGAGAGAGAGAGAGAGAATCCCAATCCCTCCATGCTGTCAGTGCAGAGCTCGACATAGAGCTTGATCTCATGAACCACGAGATCATGACCTGAGCCGAAATCAAGAGTCAAACACTTTGCTGACTGAGCCACCCAGGCACCCCCAGGCAGTTCTATTTTTAACTTTTTGAAGAACCTCCATACTGTTTTCCAGAGTGGAATGCACCAGTTTGCATTCCCACCAACAGTGTGCAAGAAGGTTCCCCTTCCTCCCCATCCTCATTGATACTTGTTTTTTCTTGTGTTGTTGTTTTTAGCCATTCTGACAGGTGTGAGGTGGTATCTCATTGTGGTTTTGATTTGTCAAATTATAGTTATTTTTTTAAGTTTTCTTCTCCCTGATCCTCCTATTTCTTCCAGTAGATTTTTTCTACGTGCTTATTTGTCTCTCATCTTTCATATTAGAGGCTCTCCTCTTGCCTGTATCACTCTGAGGTACTCTTAAATATAACACAGGAAGCTCTTCATGGACACAGCATCCAACTAGTGAACTTTTAAGAGAGTGATAAAAGGGTGATGAGGTGGTGGGTCAGCTTGTTCACTGTTATCCAAAGTGACTATATTTCCCAAGGACATCAATTTCTTTCCTGGAAGATATAAACCTGGCTGCCAGCATCCCTGGAGCCCAGAGAGAAAATGGGCATGTAGTCTAGCAGGTCAGTAAGCTGACTTCACTAAATCTCCTAGTCCAGCCCTTTACCCTTGGCCACAGTTGAGCAAACCTTGCAAGAAATTGAACTCCAAGTTGTTGTTGTTTTTCAACCAGCTACCAGAGAATGGATCTTACTGTTCTATACGCTAACTTTCAAAACCTGTTTTTCAGCCCCACTCCAAAACTTTGTCTCCAGAGGTTCCTGTTGCTGTCATATCTTGACATTGTGGGGTTCTGCAGTGTGATGTGGCTGGCTTCCTGTCACCTTCTCCTGCTCCTACTGCAGGTGTCTAGGTTGCTACTCTCTCTGCCGTGCTAAATCAGTAACTGCCTACTTATTTGCTTCCAGTTTCCAACATTGTGTTGATTTCCCCATTTGCTATGATACTCTCTCCTGTTCTTTGTCTTCATTAATGTGTGTTGTTCAAACTCCTCACTACCATTTTAGCGAGATGTGAGGAGGGGACAGAAATATACATGAGAACTCATTTACCATGTTTAACCAGAAGTCCAATGCTTTATTCTTGTTTAGCAGTGATTTTAGAATCACAGCGTATTAAATAATGGCCTAAAACCTCACTTGACTCTCAAATAAACACAGGACAATTAGGTTGCACCATAGATATATTCTATTATTTCATAAAATAGTAACCTAGGTGTACTGAGCATGTTAGTATAACTTTTTTTTATTTTATTTAAGTTTTTTATTTTGAGAGAGAGAGAGAGAGAGAGAGAGAGAGAGAGCAGAGTTGGAGCAGAGAGAGAAGGAGAGAGAGAATCCCAAGCAGGATCCATGCTGCCAGTGCAGAGCCCAACACAGGGCTCGACCTCATGAAATGTGAGATCCTGACCTGAGCTGAAACCAAGAGTCGGACCCTTAACAGACTGAGCCGCCCAGGCGCCTCCTTGTTAGTCTAACTTTTATGACTAGAACAGAAGGAAGAAAAAGAGGGAGAGAGGAAGGAAGAAGAGGAAAAAAAAGAAATAATGGAGAGTCGCTAAATGTTTAAAAATCATACATGATAGTAAATAAACTTTACACTTTACATAAGTTTTCTTCATTAATATTTCTTGGGCTTCACTATTAGGTGATATAAAACAATTTTATTCTCATACAATAATTGCCTTGAGATTTGGCTTCCTGAACTAACAGGAGGCAAAAAGTATACTTTTATTGCCAAGAGCATAGTTTGTTTTAAACTCAAAAGCTGTCCCTATAAAATTGCAGCCCAGAAGAGGATTTGTGGATTTTAAAATATCCTGTATATCTTCTGTAGACTTGGAATGTGATGTCAATATTGGCTTGAAATCATTTGTGGCAGATTTGTGATTTGTTTTTGTTTCTATTTTGGAGGAAAAGAGTAAAAGAATAAAAGGAAGAAATGAGTAACTTTGGTTTTATTCTTGGCTCAAAACCAGATATTCAAGGCTCATGTTCACTGCCTTTGAATGAATGAAGCCTCTGGTAAGTGTAGTGATCTTTGCAGCCCTGCAACATGGTTTGTAGTCCCCCAGTTCGCATCATGGGGGCTGGCTGAGATTATTCAGGGGAAGAGATGACAAAGGAAAATGTGATTTAAAACTCTGCTTCCAGACTGCAAACTGCCTGTCTGGGACTGTGTCAGATCAATATGGCCACTGCTTAGGATGTGGGAACGTGGAAGGTAAGCTCTGTGACGTGGACAGAAAAGTCACTTCTGTGGTCAGTGTGGGCACCACCTGATATGTGTCCTGGATGCAGAGGAGCTGATGGATGGTAAACCCCCTGAGCCATGAGGCATCTATGTGAACCAAGAAAGTGTCTATGGGCCTGAAGGAAAGACCTATAAAAATGTCTGCCAGTTCAGGTCGCTAAACTCTCAGAAGAGCACCAATATTAGCAGGAAGCACAAAAGATCTCATGAATCAGGTAATACAGAATCCCTATACCATTCACTTGATTTTTAAGTTTATTTATTTATTTTGAGAGAGAGAGAGAGTGTGTGCACATGCGAGTGAGGGTGGGGCAGAGAGAGAGAGAGAGAGAAAGAGAGAATCCCAAGTAGGCTCCTAGCTGTCAGCATGGAGCCTGATGCAAGGCTGGATCCCACAAACCACGAGATCATGACCTGAGAGGAAATCAAGAGTCAGACACTTAACCGACTGAGCCACCCAGGCACCCCCCCCCATTCCCTTGAAATTTTAAAGAATAAAAATATAGGGGAGCACCTGGGTGGCTCAGTCATTTAAACATCCAACTTTGGCTCAGGTCATTATTTCATGGTTCATGAGTTGGCTTTCTGCTGTCAGCATAGAGTCCCCTTTGGATCTTCTGTCTCCTCACTCTCTCTGCCCTCCCCCACTTGTGCTCTCTGTCTCTCAACAATAAACTTTTTTTTTAAAAAAGAATAAAGAATATATGTCTCTCTGTATGTTATCTATTTCTAACATTGACTGTGTGTGCTGAAATGATGAAAGAGCCTGATATTTTTTTGTGGTTACAATCTGACTTAATTTCCAGGTTATCTGATCTCCA
Organism: Acinonyx jubatus; assembly: GCF_027475565.1. NCBI lineage: Eukaryota > Metazoa > Chordata > Mammalia > Carnivora > Felidae > Acinonyx > Acinonyx jubatus. The sequence goes on along the minus strand of NC_069380.1, from coordinate 175,883,909 downwards.
GCAGTCCTAAAAAATTCAGGTATAAGGAATTTGTTGTCTAGCACTTGATTTAGTGCTCCATAGATAAAATTATACAAGAAAAAAAAAATTAACTGTACTAGGGCTCAACTCTGATTTTATTGAATAATAGGAAACGTTATTGAGTAAATGTTTTTTACATTTCATAACATTAACAGAATTCTGTTTATCTCTTCTACAGTTATCATGTAAAATCAACTACATTTTAATTTAGTGATATCTAGATGGAATTAAAAATAATAAGAAGCAATACATTGATAAATATGAATTATATCTGTATGGGAACTAATACCTTTTTAAAAGTGTGGATATGGCACATAACCAATTGTATGAAATTTCATTTTGGTGTGAGAGTCAAAACTTAAATCATTTGAAAGAACCACATGAAATAGATTGTAAATCTACATTACTTAATAAGTAAGTAGAAAAGACTTCCTATGTCATTTGCATTTATTTGGGGGCACTTAAGAGCTATAACAAGATAAAATAAAGTTCTTATAAGGCTGCATTTTTCTTGACAGGATAAAGAAGCCAATGTAAACATAAAACTACTATACTCATTGGCAAAGATGAAGAAAAATAAAGCAACTTTCACAGAGATAGTTTTACAGCCCCATATTAATGTAATTCATTCTTCAAAAATGAGTCATTCTAATTTCTTATAGATTTTCAAATGCCTTAATGCATGCTCTCTAGAGTTCTATATTGTTCATTAAACACTTCAAAATATAGTATCTGGAGATAGCCATTAATAGAACAGGGCAAGTTCAACAGTTATATCCGTATCTAGAACCTACTGTGTGTTATCACATGCTCACATTCTAAACACATGTGTTTCAGAATATGATCATTCCACTTAGTTTTCAAATGTCCATAGGTGCAATTTACCCTACTACATTTGTTTCTAACAAGTAAAAATATAAGATCTCAAGAAGCAGATTCCCAGAATGAAATAAGGCTTCACCAGCAATGTCCCCACTCTAATAATGTCAACCCATTCTAATACAGTATTAGAATTGCAAATACAGATACACAGTTCGCAGAGCATTGCAGTACTGGATGTTCTGAAAGTCAAAACCCTGGAGAATTACATAGTTTAGCAAAGACATTTTTGCCTAAGATCCCGTGTGTTCAAAATAATCTCTCCAATCAGTAATAACCTATTATTGTGAATATATTCTGTTGTAAATGAGGGACAACAGTCATTTTCTCCAGAGTGATAGAAAGATGGTGACAGGTAAAGTCTAGTGATCCTGATATCATTATCATATTTATCACGAATATTCTAAGACTAAGCTTTCCATTGTCCATCTTCTGGGGTTTTTTTTGCTTTTATTTTTGTTTTTAATTTTTAAATGAGAGTAGCTTTTCTAGAATCACTTTTAGGGCCACCAAAACTAGTGTCAGAAATCTTCAAAATCATTTGTATCATTGAGTCACAACTTCTCAGTGAAATTTGTGAGTTCCTAGAGCTGAGAAGGTAAGTATAAAAGAGCTGGTGATGTCAACAATTTGGGAATACAAAATCCTACCATTTTTTATTTGGCTACCCCCTCCATACTCTAATTTCTAATTTCTACATGGATAATAATGCTACTTGAAGTTAAAGTATAAGGTGGGGCACCTGGGTGGTTTAGTCGGTTAAACGTCTGACTTTGGCTTAGGTCCTGATCTCATGGTTTGTGAGTTTGAGCCCCACATCATGCTCTCTGCTGTCATCACAGAGCCTACTTTGGATATTCTGTCTCCCTCTCTCTCTGCCCCTCCCCTGCTCACACTCTCCCTCTCTCTCTCAAAAATAACTAAACATTTAAGTTAAAGTGTAAGAAAATGAATTCAGAGAGGAGAATTCTTTCAGAATCTTGTAACAAGCCTCTAAAAATTCACTGCATTTACAAAAACATATTTAACCATTTTTCTGTTAATTTATGTTAATACATTCCTATGATGGTTTGAATTCATGTGCTTTGCAAAATGACCAATTTGCCAACATAATTATGATTTTTCTACATTCGTAAGAAACAATTTGCAGTTATTTTAACATAGTGATGTATACACATCAGCAACAGGCTAAAATCCTTTAAAATGTTTTCAAGGCTGCATTTTACATAACTCTGACTCAATGTTCTTATGCTAAATAATACAAACCTAATGTGGTTTAACAGTCCATTGGGTATGATTTTCTTTGGGGTTTTGGCAGGTAATATGATAGATTGAGTTTGAACGTTGATCATGCTAGGGCTACAGAAGTCTGTGAGACCTTTTGCAGAGAAGACAGGTAGATTTATCATCAGTTATATTAGCACAGGTTATTGTGAGTATATTAAGTTTGTAAAACACAAGAAAATTAAAGTGCCAGCTTTGCCGATTAATATGTGACATTAGGTGAACAATGAAGTCATACCAGAGTTTTCTGTAGTCAAGCATAAAGTAATTGATTTGTGGGCAATTCAGAGTTAAAACTAAATGGGTTTGATTCATTTAAGTCCAAGAAAAGGTTACTGTTGTTAGCAATCAAAAAGTACTCCCCAAAGAGGAAAAACAAAAAAGAAAAGTATTGCCAAATATTAGGAGCTTTTAACACAAGATAGGACAAAAAAATTTGGTGGTTAGGAGACCTAAGCTAAACCATCCATTCTTTATGAGTTTCTTGATATAAAACGTACTCCCTAATGTTGAGAAGCAACAATTTAACACCAGTCCACTTTTTGTTTTATTTCTTATCCCATTTATTTTTGATTGGATGTTCACAACTTAATACTTCCAAGGGCCACACAGAGTAGCTTTGCCCTAGAAAAGGGGGATTTATGTGATTGCTAGCTTTTTTATTTGGTGCCCTTGGCATTGGCATTCCTGCTTTCTTGGGACAAAAAAGAAAAATTACTTTAATGTTAAGTTGACTGATGGCCCACTCTGATTTCCTGAGATTACTACTAATGAAAAAATACTTAATATTAAGAAATAGAAGCTATGGAATATAAACTTTATAAATGCTATCTGCCTTTATAGGGCCATATCAACAATTAAATAATTGTACAATATCAGCTGATACCAATTGCTATGTAGGCTGCAACAAAGAGTTAAATAAGTGGGGAAGAAAATTCTGATAGCTAGATTTAAAGGTAGCTTTACTTATTTATTTATTTTTTACTCTGGGCCATAACAAAGTCAATTTCTGAGATGTTGTATCACTTAAGATAAAACTGAGCTATGCAACAATGATACTGCTGTTGTTTCTCAGAAAGAACTTTTAGTAAACATAATTAAATATTAATTAAATATGTGTATATGCATATAGTTTGAATTTTATCCTCTAACAGGTAAAAGTGTCCTCTGTAGCAACTTGTAGGAGTTTAGGATATTTTTTATTAATGTTTTTTTTTTAAGCAAAAATAACACTGAAATAGAATTTACCATATTCTTAGTTGCTATTTCATTTCTAGGAAAAGGGTCTGTTTTAGATTTAGCTCCATTATTGAAATAAAATTATAAAGCTAGTTATGGTGCATTGGGAAAAATGAGATGTATGGGAAAACATTATCAGAAATGTAATGGGGAAAATATTCACTTCATAGACAGACACACCTTATTTAAATCTTGGCTCTGCCACTTAATGATGTGACTGACCTTGGGTAAGGTGCTTAACTTCATTAAAGTCACCTGTGAAATAAGAAAATGCCTACCTTGCCACTTGGTAGTATTAAATAAGAATTGAACAAAGCTTGGTACACATACGTTCAAAGATGTTTCCTTTTCTCCCATCCGCGAGAGAAAATCAGATCCTAGAGTAAGGACTATTATTATTATCCCTTATTTTATGTCACAAGGAACAGCTTTTATATTTTTTGATCCGGTCCATTTTTTGGTTAACAGTTTTATTGAGATCTATTTCACATACCATACAATTCACCCACTTAAAGTATACAATGTAATGGTTTTTAATATATTCACAGAACTGCGCAACAATTCATGGCCACAATCAATTTTATTCACCACAATCAATTTTATATTTTCATTAGTCTAAACAAGAAACCTCACTCTCCTTAGTCATCACCCTCCAATCCTCCCATGTTGTCCAGCCCTAGACAATCACTAATCTACTTTCTGTCTCTATAGACTTTCCTATACTGAATGTTTCCTATAAGTGGAATCATACATTATGTGGTCAATTGTGACTGACTTCTTCCGTTAACATGAGGTTTTCAAAGTTCATGAATGCTGTAAAATGTGCCAGTATGTTCCTTATTATTCTTTTTTATTGGAATAATATTCCATTGTGTGTATATGCCATGTTTTATTTATCATTCTTCAGTTGATGGATATTTGGGTTGTTTCCACTTTTTGGTTTTTAGGAATGATGTTACCATGAACATGTATGTACAAGTTTTTGTGCAGACAGGTTTTCATTTCTCTTGGGTATATGCCTACAGGTAGAACTGCTGTATTATGTAGTAACTCTCTGTTTAACCATTTGCTAAACTTTCCAACGCATCTGCGCCATTTTACATCTCCACCAGCAGTGTATTATGGTTCCAGTTCTCTACACTATTGCCAACTTCTGTTATATCTTTTGCTCTGTTTCTTTTTTTTAAATTATAGTTTTCCTAGCGTGTGTGACATGGTGTCTCAGTATGTTTTTCATTTGCCTTTCCTAATGGTTCATGATGTTGAGTCTCTTTTCATGTGCTTACTGGCCATCTGTATATCTTCTTCCTGGGAATGTCGACTCAGATCTTTTGTCCATTGTTAGCTGAGTCATTTGTCTTTTTCTTACTGAATCATAATAGTTCTTTATATATTCTAGATGCAAGCCCCTTATCACATACGTGGTTCCTTTTTTTTTCACCTCAGCATTCTCCCCCAACTTAGTACAGCATCTTCACAGCTTTATTCTTACTAAGTCTCTTAGAATTTCTAACAAAATGTTTTCCCATCCTAAATAATCCATATATTCAATTAGGTGACAGACACCTCTGAATAAGTTTATAATGCAAGGTTTCTTTGTCACTAGGATTCCCCTTTCATGCTGCTTAAATACTATGCATATTTTGTGGCAATTTTGGGTAAAAGTCTCCTGACTATTTGAGTAGGAAAAAAAAAGCCCTCAATTATTAGTGCCAATTGAATTTATACATGCACAAATTATTTACAAAAAAAAATTTCTTTACACACCGGAGCCATTTTTTGACACAAATTTCTCACTTAATTTTTTTCTTATGGCTTCTGTTTTTGCTTTGCCTCCTCAAAATACAGAGAACTTCACTCAAAATAATGACACTTTTGGTTGTAAAGTTTCAGCCTATCCAATACCATATTGATAGTGGAAGAAAAAGGGAGACAACTGTTCCTTCCTGATGGCGATAGGCATATTTCAGTGCAGGTATGGGAGTTATTTGCACAGTCCACACAGTCAATATATTTGTTGACAGTGCTAATGAATTCTTTCTTCCAGATCACATTTTATAATTTAAGTTTGAAATATTAAAATGTTTCCACTGTTATGTTAGGTAACATAAAAATTTGCATATTCAAGGTATTAGATTTACAAAATCATTTCACATGTATAATCTCATCAATACGACTTAGAAGTCTGCACATGGTGATAGAGAAAAACGATGCAAGGGGTAATGTAGTGTTTCTCAAAGTGTGGCTCAGAGATCACAGTCACAGGATCATCTTGACACCCTGGTGAAATGACCAACTGGAGGACCCAACTGTAACCAAAAAGGATCCAGGATATAAGCAGTGTGCCTCACAAATCTGCCTTTTAAAACAATTGTTCAAGATGACCCCAATTTACCCTAGAGTTTGACAGCCACTGATATAGTTAAACAAGCAAATAAATAAATAAATAGCATAATACGTTTCAGAATGAAAAAGACTGTGAGCAAATTACTTCACCTCTTTGACCCTGTTGTCTCACCTTCTCAGGAACATCTCAGGACTGTTTAATAATGAATGCATGTCAATCACCTAGTGCATTGCCATGCCCAGAGTAGGCAGTCAATAAATAGTAGTTATCACTTTTTAAACCATACCTCTAGGGCATTCTTCTCAGAATAATGGGTGGAGAGAGCATTTAAGTGGAAAAAACACTGTATGCAAAGCAGGGGGGGACAATCATGTTATGCAAATCACTCACTATAACAGTGCAGAGGGAGTGAGTGGGAGTAGTAATAGGTAAATCTGGAAGAGAAGGATTGGGCTAGATAAAAGGACCCTAAATTCAGAGTACAGTGTTGAGATTTCTCACAATAAGCCATGAAGTCATTGAAGGGTTACTGATTTTTATTGTAAGAATTTTCTAGCATCATCAAAAGTAGGGAGAATAGTATAATAAAGCTGTATATACACATTACCCAGATTCAATAATTACCAACATTTCACCACATTGACTTGTCCATCTCTTTTTTATTTTTCTTCTTTCTTTGCTGAAATATCTAAAAGCTATCCCAGCTTTCGTGTCATTTCACCCCAGTATGAATCTATAGAATATATGACACTTTCATACATAATCACAGTGCCTTTATCATACCTAAAAAAGTTAATGATATTTCTTTGGTATCATCTACCATCCAGTCCATAGCCACATTTCCCCAAATGTCTTCAAAAATGTCCTTTTATAATTAGTTGCTAAAAATTAGGCTCCAAAAAATTAAATAAATAAAAATAAAAATGAGGCTCCAAACACAGTCTACACATTACAGTTGGTTATTTGGTCTCTCAAATCTCTCTAATCTAGAAAAGTACTCTCACCCATCCTTATTTTTTATGTCATTGGCTTATTGCAGAAACCAGGTGATTTGTTTATATAAAATACTACGTGTATGGATTTGTCTATGGGCTTCCCTGGGAGTGGGGGTGGACATTTAACTTTTTCCTGTTCTTCTGTATTTCATATAAGAGGATGTTTTCTCTGGAGACTTATTTAGATTCAGGTTCGACATTTTGGGCAAGAGCCCTCCAGAGTGGTGCTGTGGACAGCTTCTCGCATCACAGTAGAAGGCACACCAGGTCTGGTCACCCTATAGTCAATAAAGCTAATACTGGTCAATTGTTTCAGGAGGCAAAAGCCTGATCCCACTGTGATAAAGCTCTCCATCATCTTTCAACTAATAATCTCAACCAACTGAAGATTAGTGCCTGAATCAATTCTTTGTTAGGGGTTACACAATAGTGATGTTCTAATTCTAGCATTCATTCTATGTTTGTAGACTGGAATTTGTAAAGAATTATTCTGGAAGAAAAAGGCAGCAATACAATAATAGTAGGGGACTTGGATACCCCACTTTCAATAATGAATAGATCATCCAGACAGAAAATCAATAAGGAAATATTGGACTTAAACTACACGTTAGACTGGATGGACCTAACCAACGCATACAGAACATTCCATCCAACAGCAGCAGAATACACATTCTTCTTAAGCACGTATGGAACATTCTCCAGGATATACTATACATTAGGTCACAAAACACATCTTAATAAATTTGAGAAGACTGAAATCATATCAGGCATCTTTTCTGACCACAATGCTATGAAACTAGAAATTAATTATAAGAAGAAAACTGGAAATTTCACAAATACATGGAGATTAAATAACACACTCCTGAACAACCAATGGGTCAAAGAAGAAATGAAAAAACAATTTAAAAACATCTTGAGACAAATGAAAATGGAAACACAACATACCCAAATTTACAGGTAGCAAAAGGAGTTCTAAGATGGAAGTTTATAGCAATAAATGCCTACATTATGGAAAAAAGAAATATCTCAATAAACAAACTAATCTTACACTTCAAGGAACTAAAAAAAAAGAACAAACTATGCCCAAAGTTAGTATAAAGAAGGAAATAATAAAGACGAGAAATAGAGACTAAAAAAACAATAGAAAATATCAATGAAACTGAGAGGTAGTTTTTTTGAAAAGATAAGCAAAGTTAACAAATATTTAGCTAGACTAGCTAAGAAAGAGAGAGAGAGAGAGAGAGAGAGAGAAGACCAAATAATTAAAATCAGAAATAAAAGAGAAGACCTTTCAACTGATAGCATAGAAATAAAAAGGATCATAAGAAACTACTGTGAATAACTGTATGTCAATAAGTTAGATAATCTTTAAAGATTAAAGGCTAAATTCCTAGAAACATACAACCTTCCAAGAATGAATCATGAAGACATAGAAAATCTGAACAGACTATTCACTAGTAAGGAGATTGAATCAGTAACCAAAAATGCCCCAACAAAGAAAAGCCCAGGACCAGATCACTTCACTGGTGAAATATAATAAACATTTAAAGAAGAATTAATGCCAATCCATCTCAGACTCTTCCAAAAACTAAAAGAGGAAGGAACACTTTCAAAGTCCTTTTATGAGATCAGCATTACCCTGATGCTATAGCCAGACAAACATGCCACAAGAAAGGAAAATTACAGGCCAGTATCTCTAATGAACGTAGATGCAAAACTCCTTAACAAAATATCAGCAATCTGAATTCAACAACACATTACAAGAATCAAACATGAGCAAGTGGGATTTATTCCAGGAATGCAAGGATGGTTCAATATATGCAAATCCATAAATAGAATATACCATATTAACAAAATGAATGATAGAAATTACATGATCACCTCAGTAGATGCAGGTAAAGCATTTGACAAAATTTAGCATCCTTTCATTATAGAAAATCCCATAAACTAGGGATAGAGAGAATGTACCTCAACATAACAAAGGCCATATATGACAAGCCTACAGCTAACATCATACTCAATGGTGAAAAGCTGAAAGCTTCAGGAATAAGGATGGCCATTTTCATCACTTTTCTTCCACATGGTACAGGAAGTCCTAGCCAGAGCAATTAGGCAAGAAAGAGAAATAAAAGGCATCCAAATCAGAAAGGAAGAAGTAATACTCTCTATTTGCAGATGACATGATATTATATATAGAAAACCCTAAACACTCCACCAAAAAACTATTCGAACTAATAAATGAATTCAGTAAAGTTTCAGGATTCAAAATTAATATACAAAGATCAGTTCTATTCCTATACACTAACAACAGATTATCAGAAAAAAAGTTAAGAAAATAATCCCCTTTATAGTAGCATCAGACACAATAAATTAGTAATAAATTTAACCAGGGAGTTGAAAGATCTGACTTTCATCACAGTGGCACTTGTGGCGATTACAGGCCACTTACTTTAGAGAATGCCTCTAAATTTGAGTTTGTCTAATGTTTCCTCACAATTAGACTCAGGGTATGCACCGTCTGCAAAACTATTACAAAGATGGTATTGTGTTCGTCCTATTACATTCTGTCAAATGGCACATGATTTAGATTTATCTCATTACTAGTGATATCCACATTAATCACTCAATTAAAGGTGGTGGATGAAAGACTTCTGGGCTGAAAAGTTACTCTTTTTTACTTTGTAATTAATTAGTGTTTTGTGAGGAAATACCATGAGATTATGTAAACTTTCAATTTATTCATTTATTTGCTTATATTAATATGGACTAATATTAGTATATTATTAAAGTTTTCTTATTTTATTCAATGAGCTATAATCTATTACCATTATCATTTATTTCTGATGCCTGAATTGTTCTATATTTGGCAAATGGAAGCCCCTTTAAGTTGGCTCTGTGTCCTTTTGACGTGCCCCCTTCATTCTTTGAGGATTTCCTTACTTTCTGGCACCACAAAATGTTCCAGATTTATCTTGTACTTACATGCCTTAATATGGAATCAGCCATTTCTCCAAGGAGCCCTGGTTCCTGTAAGTGGAAAATAGTACTTAGAAGCCAAATACTGTTGGATGTTATTGTGTGCCCATTGCTATTCGAGTGTTACTGATCTCAGGTATTCTCAGTAGGGATATATGTGGGACACACACACACACACACATCTAAATTTATTTCTAGATTTATCTCTATATATTGAAAACCATGGATTGTCACTGATAGTTCCAATCCAACACCACAGGGCTCAATCTAGTTATCCCCCTTTCCGTATTTGCAACTCTCTTTTCCACAGCGAGAAATTTGGCTTCCACTATTCTTTTTTGTTTTATTTTTATTTATTTATTTGAGAGAGAGAGCATGTTCATGCGCACATGAGGATTGGGGTTAAGGGGCAGAGGGAGAGAAAGAGAGAGACAGAGACAGAGAGAGAAAATGCCAGGCTCCAATGCAGGGCTTGATATCAGGACTCTGAGGTCAGGACTTGAGCCTAAATCAAGAGTCAGATGCTTAACAGACTGAGGCACCCCGGTGCCCCCACTATTCTTAATATATTTATTTATCAATTCCCTAATGTAACCAGTTTCCCAACTCCATTGCCCACTCCTTCCCTGGGTAGATATCTTTTTCCCCTATTTGGGCTCTGACACTTGCTATCAGGGCACCACTCTACAAGAAAACCCTCCTCACCTGCTTAGGCTCTGACTCCCCACACCTAGCTAGCCTCTCCCCGACCCCTGCATGGATGCTTGTCTTAGATCTGTTAAACTCTAAAGTTCTCCAACCCTGCAATGTATGGATACCCTCTTCATACCAGTTGGGCTCCAAAACTCTACAACTCTACAATAAATCTCCGCATGGACACCTTCCTCCCCTGCTCAGTCTCTGACACCCTAACAAGGACCAGAGTACCCTCATGCATAGTCACTCTCTTCACACCATTCAGGGTCTGATACCCTTATCAACCAGCCCTCCTACACAAAAGTCCCTTTCACCTTGCTTGTCCCATAGTGGCTCCCCCAACCTTCTTTTGTAATAGCAGGTGTGGACCTTGCTCCACACTATTAGCTGGTGTTAAGACTAGCCCAGAGTATGCATTAATACTCTCAAAAGTGTTCTGGGTGGGGGTGCTTGGGTGGCTCAGTCAGTTAAGCACCTGATTCTTGGTTTCAGCCCAGGCCATGATCTCATGGTTTGTGAGTTCTGTTTGTGAGTTTGAGCCCTGCATCAGGCTCTGCATTGACAGTGCAGAACCTGCTTGGGATTCTCTCTCTCTCTCTTTCTCTCTGCCCCTTCCCTGCTTGTGCATACTCTCTCTCCCTCAAAATAAATAAATCAACCCTATAAAAAAATATGTTCTGGATGAACAGTAAACTATGTGGTCAACTTCTGTATATAAGCCAAACTGGGAAAGCTTTTTTAGGAATGGTATTTTATATGCCCCAAAAACAAACTTTTATCTTTTCTACCTCTCCTAGTTATAGAGAATACTGATAATTCATTTCACATTGCTACTATATGCTTTGTTTTTAATAGTGAAAAAGAGTAGACAAACCTAAATTTCTCTCAGTAGAGGAATGATTAAATAAATGATGACATTTACATACATTGAAATATTAAGGAGTTCTTAAAAAGAAATGAGGTAGATCTATAATACTGACATGAAAGATGTCTAAAATACATCATTAAGCAGAAAAATCAAGGTACAAACTGGCATTATACATAGCATGATCTCATTTGTATGAAAGAAAAAAATTTTTGCCCATATATGTATGTGCAGAGATGGAGGCATGGAAGGACATGTTACATTAAGATAGTTTATTTTTCAGCAGTTGCCATTCTTGGCAACTCTCCTTGTGATTGTATGCAATTATGTACCACTAAATATTATACAAAAATCCTGGATTTCTTTTATAATCAGGAAAAAAATGACAGAGATACCCCTTTAAAATAAGTTGTTACAATTGGAAAGGACTAAATGTGGGAGTCAGTATTGACTGATCTTCCCTAAACCCCTCAGCATGGCATAACCTAATCTTGGGAATGGCATGAATGTGTGTTGGGGCCGGGGAGACGTGAGGCAGAAGAGAGGAGAAAGAAAAGTTGACCACTTGGTTTTCCTTGAGCTATTCTTAGGCTCTTTCATTTTTTCGTATAGTAAGAGATTTGCCTCGTCAGCTGGGTATCCTCATGGTAAATTTAAAACATAACTCTTGGCAAAAGGAAAATGTTGACCCTTAATGAAAGGACTTAGGGTTTCAAGAGATGGTATAGCTTTTGCCCACTCAAAGTAATATTAGTATGTGAGGGATCTAATTTTATATTTTAGTCCAAATTAATTTCACTCTAAAAACAATTAAACAGGATTGCTTTCACTGATAAGGACAAAATGTATTTTATAGAAACCTTTTAGAAGAAAGCACTGGAAATGGGGAAATGTCTATTTCTGAGAAGTAGCCATGTGCATAAAATGGGCTATGGCCAGTGATAGCTCTTTTTTTCCTATTCTCCTAGAGTCTACACATCTTATATTCTCCATTTCAATTTAAGACTGCATTATTTTTAAAAATTGCACTCCCCCCCCCCCCCCATTTTCCCTTAATACTGAAAAAGATTTGTAGCAATAGAGCCTGTCTGGTCAAACTCACCTTTTTGAAATGGCCTTTTACCCACATATACAGCTCCCACAAACACTTCTTTAATAAGTGCTTCTTTAGTGAGCATTAACAGTAATCTGTTTAGGTCTGATTTTTCCTTATATCATAAGTTTTTCTCTGGTTATAAAAGTGAATAATATGCATTTTAGAAAATCTTGAAAATACAGAAACATGAAAAAAAATCACCTGTTAATTCCACCATTCATAAGACAGCACTGTTCACATTTGTTTGTGCTATGTTCCATTGCTTTTTTCTATGCCTTTTTTCATTTGATTGAAACGACGTACCATTCCATTTTGCCTTTCACACTTAACCTCTTAACATAGCATTTTCCATGTTTTTACAAAACTCTCCATAAACATAATCTTCAATGACTGTACAGGATTCTGCCACATGCTATACCATAATTTACTTAATGTTTTCAGCTTTTCCCTATTATAAATCATGCTTTAATAAGTACCTTCACTTATAAAACTTTTGTGTGTGCATGCACAGTTTAGGTTATTTTCTTAGAATCTCTTTCTACAAGTTGGGGGAAGATGACAAACATTTTCAAGATTCTTGATATATGTTGCAAATTGCTTTCCAGAATGGGCATACTACTTTATTTATCCAATAGCACTACATGTCAGGTGACATTTTACTGTGATCCTGCTGGGGGGTAACTTTAGGGATACAGAGTTAACATAATATTGCTATCTTCTTGATGTAATCAATGCTTTAAAGTATTTATTTTTATGTGGAAGAACTAATATGCAACATAAGGCAATATACAAAATGAGAAATATTAGTTTTTATTTGTCAAAATAACAGCATTATTAATACATAGCAGTGTACTTTTATTATTGCCAGTATGTTAAAAGTGTAAAATAATTTGAGAAAAAATGTGTATAGTTTTTAGTATATATGTAATAATAAATATTGTACAATAACTCACTTATTTCACCAGAGGAGAAGAAACGTTTTTTGTTTCTCTGGTTTCATACTGAATATTTAAGTAAATGGGAGTTTAAGGTTAAATGAGTTGAGAAAATAAAAATATAGTTTAAATCAACCAATATGAAAAATATATATACAATATACATATTTTATACAGCTGTTGTGTTTTGGAGGGGTTTTAGATAAATTTGAATTTTTTAGATGCATTCTCCTGTTTCTCCCATCTGTCTACCTTTTGCTGGATTCCCAAAACTTACTGAAGTATTAAATATCTTATTAAGTGTGTTTAATAAAATTACATTTGTAGAGTAAGTTAAGGGAAGTGTGTACTATTGTTTCTTATTTTTTGTTTATATGTGCTACTAAAGCAAATAATTGATCATAGGTTTTACATTTTAAGTATAGATAAAGTGAAAATTTTAGTTAGATATTTTGAAGTTTCAGTCTCATAGTTTAGTCTCACATAAGTCCTGTTATGGAAACAGGAAATAGAAATGCTGTTTTTATTTTATTTATATTTTATTTTATTTTATTTTATTTTATTTTATTTTATTTTATTTTTAATGTTCATTTATTTTTGAGAGAGTGAAAGTGGGGGAGGAGCAGAGGATCCTAAGCAGGCTCTGTGCAGACAGCAGTGAGCCAGGCGTGGGGCTGGGACTCATGAATGGTGAGGTCATGACCTGAGCCAAAGTTGGAAGCTCAACCAACAGAGCTACCAAGGTGCCCCAAAATGCTGTTAATGGAGGTAATGTCACAGCCTTTCAATATCCTCCAGGATAGAAAAGCTTGGTAGAGCAGGGGAGACAATGAGGACGTATCTAGCTTAATTGTAAATTAATAAACTAAAATATTTTGGAATAACTTAATCTGTTTGATTGAAATTATAATCCATTTCATTAAGAATATCATTTTAAATATGACATTCAGAGAATGATATGGATTTATTTGATAATAATACTTAGTATTTTTATAGCACTTGTTATCTGCCAAGCACTAAGTACTTCATATATGTTAATTCATTTAATCATCACAGCAACCTATGAAATAGATATGGTTAGTCTCCATTTTACAGATGAGGAAACATAGGTGTAGAGAGGTTAAGTGATTTCACCAAGTTTACCAGCTAGTAAGTGAAACAGCTGGCTTCCAAACCTAGGTTGTTTGGTTCCAGTGTCTGTTTTCCTAACCACTGTGCTCTACTGTTTCATCTCAACGTTACTTCTTTCTTTTTTTTAATGTTTATTTATTTTTGAGAGAACACAATGAGAGCCAGGGAGGGGCAGAGAGAAAGGGGGAGACACAGAATACGAAACAGGCTCCAGGCTCTGAGATGTTAGCACAGAGCCCAATGTAGGGCTCAAACTCACAAACTGTGAAATTGTGACCTGAGCAGAAGTCAGATGCTTAACCGACTGGCCCAGGCACCCCATCTCAATGTTACCTCTTACAAAATCTTTGAATTACAGACTTACTGTTATCTTCATCTTAGAAATAATAAATCAAAACTCGGAGATGTTAGGTGAATTTTCTAAGATGCCAGAATTACAAATGTTAATTGAATTTCCTGAAAAGATACAAAGATCAAAGATCCATCTGTTTTTGTTTTTTTTTTTTTAGAAGCTAGTTGCCACAGAGGAAGATACTTTTTTAATTTCTAAGAGCTCTAAGTGTTCCTCTTTTGAGTTTTGTGATAGAAATGAATTATATGACATCCTAGAGGAGCATCTTTTGTGCTAGTTTTGGTAGCTGTCGTGACACAATTCTATCTTAAATTTTATTAATGGATTAAAATATATGAAGTTATATGCAAATTTTGTTGACAGAAAAACACAGAAGGGAGAGTTTGTTATAAACAGAAATCTTAAGTGGTCACTCAAATTTAAAGGGAAAAAATAATTGGCTTTTCATTTTCAGAGTTACCTAGTAAATCCACAGAATAGTCAGCTGCTGTTCTTATCACAATTTTATATTTGTGCCAAGGATATTCTGTTATGGGGGGGATAAAAAGCCAAATGATCAAATCTCAAGTAATTGTTCCTCCCCTAAATTTAAAATTGAGGTAACAGAAATACTACTTTAAAACAATAGCTTAAAAAATGTGGTTGGGATCCAGAAGTTAGACAAAGGCAATAGGCAGTTAAAATAATGGAGTATTGTACGGCAGATGCTGCAATAGGCAGGTCAGAAATCAACACTGGTGCTAGCGATGTGGGAGTCACAAATGAGACTCGTATATCAAAAGTCTTAAAGCATGGAAATAGAAGTTATAATATAGGAATCAAAAACTTTGGGGTATAAGAGTCAAAAATGGCAGGATGAGGGTATCAAACATTTTCATGTTTAGGAGTTGGTCTATGGGATGAGGACTCATGCACTGTGAATGAACTATGAAAATCTAGGGTGAAAAATGGAAGATGCAAAAAGTGTGGTCATAATGCAGTAGTTTATATTGAATTAGACCTCCCACTTAGATCAATTATAAAAACAGGACAAATATATATATGTACATGTATATACACACATACACATACATTTAACAACTATGTTAATATATTACATATATAACAACTACATATAAATTTGACAATAATTTAATGTGTATTAACAACTATACACCCACATACACACACGTAACTACTGCTTGAAGGCACTAGAGAACAACCAATAAACTTAAACCCTTGAGAGCCTGAAAGCGCTAATGGGCAAAATCCACATTCAGGTCAGTTCCCACCCCCAGGGCAGTTTGAATTGGGGCAGGAGTAAAAGAGCTAAACAGACAGTAGCAGTCTCAGTAGGCTAGAAGCAGAGATGAGAGTTTAGGAACAAAAGCAGCTGGGATTTGAAGAGCACAATTCTAGAGAGGAGAAAATTACAGAGATGTGAGCCCCAAAATCTGTGTACAAATTCCCCTTAAATCATCAGTAAATTCTTAAGAGGCACATGCACACGAAAGACTTTAAGAAACTGAGCAGAACAGAAGCACCTAAAGAGTTGAACACTTTACAGTGTTGGGAAAATGGGGATTAGAGTGCGAACCCCAGGAGGTGAAGGGGTCTTGGCAAACATTCAGGCCTCTAAGATATAGTAAGATCTAGTAAGAACCATGACCTAGGAATAAGGGCAAGACTGAAATAAAGTTGAATTTAAAAGCCTAAAACAGGGGCGCCTGGGTGGCTCAGTGGGTTAAGCATCTGATTCTTGATTTCAGCTCAGGTCATGATCTCAAGGTTCATGAGTTTGAGCCCCATATCTTGCTCTGTGCTGGCAAGGCAGAGCCTGCTTGGATTCTCTTCCTACCTCTCTCTCTCTACCCCTCCCTCACTCAAGCTCACATGCTCTCTCTCTCAAAATAAATAAACAATTTTATTAAAAATAAATAAATAAAATCCTAAAACCAAGTCTCAATAGGATTAAAGTGATCCACTTGTATTCTATCTACAATAAGAAAACTTAATCCTCTTTAGAGAAAGCTGCTATCATCCACAGCCTCTACAATTTTTCTTCCACATTGTCTGACATTCAATAAGAAATTGTAAGGCATGCTTTAAAAATAGGACCAAATACCAAAAGCCAGGAGGACCCATAGGTGATTCAGATATTGGAGTTATCTGATAGGGGCTTTAAATAATATGATTATAATGTTCAAGAAAACAGAGGAAAGATAAAGAATTTCACCAGACCCTTAGAATCTGTTTAAAGAATGGAAGGGGGGAATTCAAATGAAAATTTTGGAATTGAAAATATTATAACTCAAATTAAGAATTCAATAGAGGGGTGTGTAGCAGCAGAACACAGTTTCTCCTAAATGGGTGACAGGTCAATAAAAACATGCAGATTAAAGCACAATGAGGGGCGCCTCTATGGCTCAGTTGGTTAAGCATCTGACTCTCGATTTCTGCTCAGGTCATGATCTCACAGTTTGTGAGATTGAGCCCCATGTCAGACACTGTGCTGACAGTATGGAGACTGCCTGGGATTCTCTCTCTCAAAATAAACATTTTTTTAAAAAGCACAATGAGAAAAAAATACAAAAAATACAGAAAAGAGTATAAGAGATATGGAATACTCAAAAAAGTCTAATATACCTGTCACTGGAGTTCCAGAAGGAGAAGAGAAAGGAACAGAAGCAATATTTAAGGAAAAACCGAGAATTTTCAAACACTGATAAAAAATATCAGAATTCATATTTAAGAAATCTTATGAATCCCAAACAGGATAATATAAACACATATAGTTAACATTATACTCAAACTGCTGAAGACCAAACAGAAAGAAAAAAGTTAAAGCAGCTAGGGGTGAAAGAAGGACATGCATTACCTACAAAGGAACAACAATCAGACTAATGGCTAACTTCTCAACAGAAACAACAGCAACCAGAAATCAAGGGAAAGACATTTTTTTTTTAATGCTGAGAACATTTTTTTAAAGACAAAATGGAATTCTATACCCAGCAAAACTATCCTATAAAAATATAGGTGAAATAAAGACAGATTCATGTTAAGAAAAGATGAACTTGTCACTAGTAAACCTGAACTATATGAAGTATTAATTTTTCACACTAAAGTACAATGCCCCCAATGTCAATCTTCAAGAAGAAATGAAGAGCACCAGAAAGGAGGGACTATGATCTAGTTTTGTTCAAATAAATTCTCACTCTAATGTAATCATTTGGTGTAAAATACAAGTCCATATTCAATGAAATATAGACAAGAAGTAGTAAGAGGTGAGCTAGAATTTTTTGACTTAACACCATGTAGACGCGTTTAATTTTAAGCCAAGTAAAGTTAAAAAGTAAATGGAAGTTGGGCTTTGGAAGTCAGGGGTCAAGGACTGCAGTTGACATGGAGTCAAAGTTATGGCTGATTGTGTCATGGCAAGTGGATGTTAGGGGACAAGAACAGTTGTGGAGATGGGAGCATCCGAAGCCATGGGCAATAATTGTGCCGTAGGGCTTAAGGATCCATAAAGTTTGTGGGAGATGTAAGAGAGCCAGGGGTGCAGGCTGACAGTTAGGTTGCCATGGTTGTGTCAAAGGAAAGATGTCAGAGGTCGTGACCCACCTGAGGTTGCAGCAGCGGTTGAAACTTCCGTGTGGGGGGCAGTTGAGATTCCCAGCTTCCCCAGGCAGGCCCTGCCCCCTCCGGACCGCCCCCCGCGCTGTCTCCGTCGCCCCTCCCCGCCCCGCCAGGCCCCGCCCCGTCCAGAGCTTCAAACGCAGGGGCCGCGAGGCGGAGGCGACGAACGTGCGAGCAAACCAGCGGCGCAGGGACCCCGCGGGCGGCTGGGGTTTCCGCGGCGCCCGCCTCTGCTCCCTCCCCTCGGGCGCTCGGGGCGGCCGGCCGGCGCCGCCTCCCGGGAAGATGGCGCTGCACTTCCAGGTCAGTGCGCTCTGCATCGCGGGTCCCCGCTCCGCCGCCTCGGGAACCCGGCGGCGCGCTGCGGTCTGGAGACTGAGGGCCGAGAACCGTGGCGGAGGCCGCGGGGCCGCTGACGGGGCTTCGTAGCCCCAGCCCCCGCCCCGGTTGGAGACTCGGGCACTGGCCTGGGCTGCACACCCCGGGCCCGGGCCCGAGGAGGGGACGGCCCGAGCTCTGGGGTGGCGGGTGGAGGGGCAGGGCCAGGTTCGGAGCTCGCCCTTCGGGGGAGGTTCGGATGCTGAGGACCTGCGGCGCGGGAGCCCGAACTCGTTGCTCGGGGCGCGGCGCGAAGGGCGGCTCTGGCGGCGCCCAGGCAGGTGGGGAGCCCGGCCGGGCCGGGCCAGCCTTCCCACCGCGTCGCTGGCCGCCGCTCAGTCGCCTGACTTCACACGGTTGGGACGCAGCTCGCGAAGGGGCTGGGGTTCGCCGCAGGAGCGGCGGCAGCGGTTGGATTTTAATTGGCTAGAGCGGGCAGGAGCTGTATCTGTAGGGAGTTGCGATGGAGTGCTTCGCGGGAGCCTTATTGGAGGAGGAAACGGGGGCTGCGTGCCCGAGGAGCGTGGAGATGATAAGGACGGGACGCGTGCTTGAGTAGGAAGGCTCCCGTATTCTCGGGCTGCACTGGCATATGCATCCAGTTATTCATTCAACAAACATAGAGCTTCCCAACCGTGTCTCCAAGCACTGTGCACAGTTCTGGGATAAAGCATCTTACCATCCCTGCCCTCATAGAATTTACAGATAATTACTGTACATGTGAAAATGATATGGTAAGACTAACCACAGGATACCACGGGAACATTGAAGATGGGTCGTCATCCCGGTGTGTGTGTGTGTGTGTGTGTAGAGAAGTAGTGAGGCAGAGCTGTTCTCAGAGGGGATGCTTTGAGTTTCTTTGAGCTTCCATTCTTCCACTTATTTATTGAGTTGCTGCTTTGCTAGGCACTGAAGACAGCTCTAGCAAAACTGTGATTTCTACTCTCAGGGAACTTGCAATCGAGTGGGTCTTGAAATAATTGTAGGAGCTAGCCCGGTGAAGAGGAAGGGCAGAGTATAGAGGCAAAATGACCATGTGAATGATGGCAAAGAATTGTGGAAGAACATGGCACTCTGCAAGAAATTTGGTCTGGCTGGAGCATAAAGTTCATATAAAAGGAAAGCGAGAAGGGGAGGCTGTGGATGGCAGCAATGTCCTTGGAGGGGTAGTCAGCTTCATAATGTGGTGACAGTGTCTGTATGTGACACGTTCCTTTTGTAGACTTCATTGGACCGCCTGTGGTCATACTGGCTCGTTTCTTATTTATTGATTTCTTCCAAAGGATCTTTTCTTTCCAACCAGCCACTCTCCTGTCAGGTAATTGACAGCTCTAGGATTTATAGACCAGGAAGTAGTGAGCCCCACACATTACCTTTTGACTCCTTGCGGCTTCTAAGGGCATCCAGGTCAACATAATGTTATTTATTTCCATTTTGGTAAACATGCCCTCTGGGAAATTTTCATGGGAAAAATCTTGCAGGGAGGACTTAGGGGTTATAAAAAGGTAATCAGGTGTTCATAGTTCAGGTGTAAATCTTGAGGGTAAATTAAAGACTGTGGTGGAAGTTTGGAAGTTTTCAGACGTAGAAGATGATGCATAATAGTAAATCACTCAGTCCCGGAAGACTTCTTCAGATTCAGGTAAAGTGTTGGAAAAATTAGCTGCTAATGCCAAAACTACCTATATTGGTTTTCCAGGAATGTATTTCACAACAGCTTGAAAGTATAGATGGACAATTAAAGATCACAGTTTTGGGAGCCAGAAAAAAAACTCTGAAACTTCTCAGTTTGAAGCATTGCCAGCATATGAGACCATATTGTTCTCCAGTTAACTCCAGGAGCATTTATTAATAATGATAACTGGTACCTAGCATTTTAAATTTTCACATGCTTATTGTAGATTTTGAGCCCCACAACTAATTTGAGAGGTGTGCATATATATATATATATATATACACACTTACATGTATACATATACATGTTTTATTCTTGAACACACTGAATCTTAGAACCGTTGTGACTTGCCCAAGGCTATAGAGTTAGAATAGACATAATAACTCATAATTCTATATTCTTTCATGTCGATATCTTACTGTCACCTACTCACCAGGGTAGCTGGTCCAAAATTACGCCATTAGGGCGATGAGTAAAGATGTGGACTTGTGTAAGGTGAGGTTAGGGCGCTCCTCCACAATCTTTTTCACATCATGGCATACATAAAAAATGGTAATGATCTGGTTCATTGACATAAATTGCTCATAGCCAAAAGCCTGGCAGCCTGGAGGGCAAGGGGATCAATAGCCCAGGCATACCATTCAAGGTACATGCATCCTGGTTAGGAAGCTGTAAGTGAGTTAGGGTACTGTGTCCCAAAGGAAGCAATGGATCTGGGTTACCATCTGAGAAGAGACAGTCCAGATTGGGAGGAGGAAGGCAGAATGAGGAAAGATAGAGCTGGGAGCAGAGTGAGGAAGATAGAACAGAGGGATTGAGGAGTGCCTGGGCGGCTCAGTTAAGTGTCCGACTCTTGATTTTGGCTCAGGTCGTAATCTCACAGTTCATGGGATCAAGCCCTGCGTCGGTCTCCACGGTAATAGCATGAAGCTTGCTTGGGATTCTCTCTCTGCCCCTCCCCTGTCTGCCTTCTCTCTCTCTCAAATAAATAAATAAATAAATAAATAAATAAATAAATAAACATTAAAAAAAATAGAACAGAGGGATTGAGATGAGAATCAAGAAGTGACATGAGGAAAAATTTAGGGTACCCAGTTTGTCAATCTTTTTGCTTTCAGAATTGTTCCAGAAGCAGGGACTATGGCCATGCTTCTTAATATGCAGCCAGGCTGCCTGATTTAATCTAAATGAGATTGTGAACTATTGTAAATGTCCTGGTAACATGATGGAAAAGAGGTTTGGGAAAGATCATCCTGGCAATATGGACTTGAATGGGAGAAACTGTAGATGCAAGTCCAAGATAGTGTTGTATAATTTATCAGTAACTGAAGGGATTATTTACAATTTATTGTGAATCTGTTGTGTGCCAGGCATTGGGTTAAGCTTTTTATGTTTGGTCTTACTCTTCACAATTATTTTGGAAGGTGGATCTTACTACCTGCGGTTTCAAATGCGAGGTGTTGAAGGATTAAATAATTTGCTTAGGGTTGGTAAGTAGGTGGCAGATTCCAAAGCTGCCACTGTCATTCCCAAAGAAGCTGCTGAAGACATCCAGGGCACTGAAGGCCACAGTTAGAAAATACTGTTCTATTGCTATGTTGTCTATGAATATCCTGTAGAGGTGAGTCTGAGTCTGTAGTTAAAAAGAATTGTTAAGATTTTATAACAAACTAGTATATCCTGGAAACAAGCTATACTGCAAGCTTAAAGGATATAGTTTGCAAGACTGCCCTCACTTCTTTCTGACACCGACTGTATATTGAGAGTTTCCTAGAACTACCCTCAGATTTGATAGTTTATCAAAACGACTCAAAGAATTCACTGAAGGCTGTCATATGCATGCAGTTTATTACTGGGCAAGTACACAGATTGAAATTGATTAAAAGAAGGGATGCAAGGGGCAGAGTCTGGGAGGGTTGCAAAACAAAACTTTTACTGTCCCTAAAAGTAAAACTTTTACTTTTAACTGGGACATGTTACGCTCCCAGCCTGTATGTGTGACAGTATGCTTTGAGTATTGCAAACCAGGGAACTTTTTATTGGGGCTTCATCATATGGTCACGATGGACTTTTCATTGCCCATGTGATTGACCTCAGTCTTTAGGCTAATACCATGTGATCCAAAGCTCCTACCCTTAAACACACAGTTGGTCTTTCTGATGTGGCCAGCCCCCAACGTAAGACCGTGGACTGTGCACCCTCCAGCCCCTTGCACCTGAACAAAAATAGGCCTATCAGATATAATATAGGTTACCTCCTAGAATCTGAGGGTAAAGCCCAGACTTTTCTTTGGGTAAGGCCAAACTCTTTAACTATACAGGAGGGACTAAGGAGGAAGAAGCGACAAAGTTAACGTCAAGGTTATGAATCTAGATCCTAGTCTAGACCTTTGAAACCACTGAAAACAGACACTTGAAATGGAAGTCTGTGGGAAGTATGTTCAATTCAGTTTCTGACATTTTGGGGTTATTTTCAGCATCTTTCTGAATTTTCCAAGAGGGAGGAATTGGTAGATATAAAAATGATGAGCAGACAGAGTTGAAAGTAGGGAGTAGGACATCGTCTGCTTATCTCCTTGCAGGCCAAAGTAAAGGGTGGCAAGGTGCCAGGATGGTAAGGAGAAAACATGTTCTTGAGGCATATAGACTTGTATTTATTTGGCTTAAAATTGACCATTTACACCATACTTGATCTTGAGCAACTTATATATATTTGATCTCTCGGCCTTGGTTTTTTTGTCTTAAAATGGGTGGGCTAAAAATATGTACTTTGTAGGAGCCCGTTTGTCAGGATGGGTTGAAAAATAAAAGAATGGGAATACTTTTGTAAACTATAAAGCTCTAAAAACAGATACTACCCAATATATTGTAGAAGGAAGAGTTTCTAGAGACCCTGGAATAAGC
This sequence comes from Acinonyx jubatus, assembly GCF_027475565.1. Taxonomy (NCBI): domain Eukaryota; kingdom Metazoa; phylum Chordata; class Mammalia; order Carnivora; family Felidae; genus Acinonyx; species Acinonyx jubatus. The sequence goes on along the minus strand of NC_069380.1, from coordinate 175,860,522 downwards.
TTTCAGGTATGCTCAGGAAAAGGTAGTAAAGGGAAGAAGAAACAAAGATTTGTGGGAAAGGAAAGTATTTTCTGTTAATGGTAATCAAGAAGCTTAATTCCAGATAGCAGGAAAGATACAGAGAAGTAATTGAGTTTTAAATTCAATTGGGGTAGAATTTTTCTGGTTCATTCTTTTTCCCTCCCCCCCGCCCCCCCAGCTTATAGTACGACATAATTGGAAAATAATAAACTACACATATTTAAGTTGTGCAGGAGTTTTGACTTCTGTATACACTTGTGAAATCATCACTGAAATCAAGATAATGAACATGTCAATCACCCCCAAAAGTTTCTTTTTATTCTTTTGTAATCTCTCTTACTGTTCCCCTATCCTGTTCTGCTCTCCCCCCCTCCCTGGCCAGAAACCTGTCATCTGCTTTTTGTTCCTATAATGCCTTCCAGTATATACTCTTTTTGTCTGGTTTTGTTTTTGTTTTTCTCACTATCTACCCATTGATAGATACATGTGCGGGAATAGAAGAAGTCACATCACTTAGGGGTTAATTATATGTCAAGCACAAAGGCCAGGGATGAGGTCATAATGATGTAGAAGATCCTTATTTAGATTATAGGCAGAATTATGTTATTGTTTCTTAGGCTATGGAAATTGGATGCTGTCTGTTTGTATTTGATAGTTATTGTTTGGGAGTTAAGTGATGTCCAGTTCTACTTGTTCTGCCTATTAGTTATTTTTATGGGCTTCTAATATTGCTATTAATCCTTGTAGGAGCTTTGATAACTCAAACCTGATTTGTCAGCAAATCAAGAAAGGATCCATTTATCTGAGGCATTCTAATGTTAACTGTATGTGTAGACATCACTGTTTTTAAAAAAATTTTAAAGCTTATTTATTTTTGAGAGAGAGAGAGAGAGATAGCATGAGCAGGGGAGGGACAGAGAGAGAGGGAGAGAGAGAATCCCAAGCAGGCTCTGCGCCGTCAGCACAGAGCCCAATGCAGGGCTTGGACCCATGAAACCGTGAGATCATGACCTGAGCTGAAACCAAGAGTTGGATACTTAACTGACTGAGCCACTCAGGCGCAAATTTATTAATTCATTGTGGAAAAGTCTCTCTTTATAAATTCTCTGGAAAGTCAAATGCTAATTAGAAGATTATTTGGTCAGTCAGCATTCACCACATTGTGAGTGTTTTAAATGTTTAGATAATGCCTTTCCACCAGGGTAAGGATCTTTAGGTATGTATCCTTTTCTCTAAAAAGATTTGATATGCCTGCCATGTGTTTCATTATTATCATTACAGTGAAAGAATGACTCAATTTTTTTGCCCCTTTGTTTTAGCCTTTTGTAAGAGAAAGTTTAAGCCTCTCCCATTTTATCTTGCACAGCCTTTCAGTTAATACTCAGAAATACCTTTGGAAAGAAAGGGGTAATTTGTAGTATTGTTGATTTAAATGAATACTATTTAAATATGCTCCAGACTTACTTTGTGTTGAAGTTCTCTAAATCAGTATAGCAAAACAGACAAAATAATTTCCAGAACTTTCTGGAATCTTTCCAGATATATTTACTTAGGTCCCATTGATTTGATCAATATTGTATTTGTATTAGTTTCCTAGTACTGTGGTGACAAATGACCACAACCTGGGCGGGTTAAAACAACAGAAATTTATTGTCTTAGACTTATGAAGGTCAGAAGTCTGAAACTAATGTGCCAGTAGTATTGGTTCCTTCTGGAGGCCTTGAGGGAGAAACTGCCCTATGCCTTTTTCCTACTCTGTGATGGCTGCTGGCAATCCTTGGCGTTCTTTGGCATGTAGATTCATCATTCCAGCCTCTGCCTCCTTCTTCACATGACCTTCTCCCTGGTGTCTCTCTGTGTCTTTGCATCTCACACGTACCTCTCCTTTCTTTTATGAGTCATTAGACTTAGGGCCCTCCCTAAATCCAGGATGGTGGATTTGCAGTGACCTTTATTTCCAAATAAGGGTACATTCAAAGGTACTAGGGGTTAGGAATTAGACCTTTTTTTTTTTTTTTTAACATTTATTTATCATTGAGAGGCAGAGAGAAACAGAGCATGAGCATGGGAGGGGCAGAGACAGGAGGAGACACAGAATCCGAAGCAGGCTCCAGGCTCTGAGCTGTCAGCACAGAGCCTGATGTGGAGGCTTGAACTTACAAACCTTGAGATCATGACCTGAGCCGGAGTCAGAAGCTTAACTGACTGAGCCACCCAGGTGCCCCTAGACCTATCTTTTAGAAGGATACAGTTCCACCCAGTACAATATTATTATTAAGTCATATTAATAAACAACTAGCCTTCATAAGGAGTACTATGTGCCAGAAGTTATGTGACCCTTACTCATTTCATCTTCCAGACAAATCCGTAAGATCGGTTTGAGTCTCACTTATTTTGCTGCCTTTTGTTTTTAAACAGTTAGGTCACTATTTCTGGCTCAGTTGTTTTTGAATCCAAAGTCTACTTCTTCAAAGACTCTTAGACCTAGATGAATGCATGACAGCAGGATCAGTTTGTCATTAAATTTTCTGGCTATTACCAGCTCTAAAATTCAGCCTTTCAAATTTATTAGATGAAGGAAAAGACTTCTAAGGTTGATCATGAGCCAAGAGAGAGAAAAAGGTAGCTCTTTCTGTTTTTGTATTTCTTACCCTTGGAGAAAATATGGATATTTGTATGTATTCATGAACCATAAATTTTCTATACATTTTAATATTATGAGCATTATGGGGCAGTACTCTGAGGGCTTGCTGGGCCAGCCTAGTTGGGGGAAATGTGGAAAATGTGGCGCATTGGAGGTCCTTTATCTTCATTTATTCATTTGAAACCTTTCTTTTTTACTTTCAATCTAGCAGAAAATTCTCAAGTCTGGGATGTTGGGCTCTGACCTGGATAGGAAGTGGAAAATGCCATAAATGAGCTAAGAAGGAGAGAGAAGGAAAAAGAATAAAAGGGCTAGAGGAAGTCTCATATCAGTGTTTTGCCTGTATTCCTGTTAGCCAAAGATATATGTATTTGAGAGAATGTTTGGACTAGTGTAGCTGTAAGGCCGCCACATAAAAATTCAGGCCAGAAAGGATAAAAAGTGGCATTTCTTTAGGAATATCCTATTACCTTCATATGACTACTGATACTGAAATCTGTGCCTTTTATTTTTTTTTTGTCCTCCAAAGAATTAATTCTATTTCAAGTTCAAAGTGAAGTAGTTTTGGGGCACCTGGGTGGCTGAGTCAGTTAAGCGTCTGACTTTGGCCTAAGTCATGATCTTGCCGTTCCCAGGTTCAAACCCCGTGTCAGGCTCTGTGCTGACAGCTCAGAGCCTGGAGCCTATTTCAGATTCTGTGTCTCCCTCTCTCTCTGCCCCTCCCCCACTCGCACACACTCTCCCTCTCTCTCTCAAAAATAAATAAACGTTAAAAAAATTAAAAAAAAAAGTGAAGTAGTTTTTGTCAAGTGCCTTTAACAAAAATTGTTTTAAGCTGGAAGGAATGCTGATCTCATTTTCCTCTAGATTTTATCCATGTGTTTTATATCTTCAGATGAAATTATATTTCTAAGCAGAATGAATTATTCTTTGCGCCTATAAAGTAGTAGGCTACAACATGATAACTAGTTATTACACTGCTAGAAAAAACATGGGGTTAGGTCATAGTTCCTGAAAATCATGACAGTTTGCCTGCAGCACTATGAGTCATTAGTTCAGAAGCCCCAGATCAGTGTATATTTATAATTATCTTTGCTTTTTTATGGATGGATCCATTGAAGTTCTTGCAGTTTGAGAAATAATGTAATTGGCATGGCATCTGCCACTTGCACCTGATAATCCCCGCCTGCCTATGTCTTTAGCTTCCTTTGGCATCTCCTCCTTGCTGTCTACCAGTGACATTGACCTTTAATGCCTTGAAATGATTACGCTCTGTTCTGGGCCCTGGTAAATAGTCCAGGCTATTTCTTGGCCTGGACTGCTGTCTAGTCTTTTTTTGCTTGGCTTACCCTTTTAGGATAAATGTTACTACTTTAGGCAGTAACATTTGGAAGTTGTTACTACTTTCATATTCCTTCAATTAGGCAAGTCCTTGTCTTTCTATACTGTTACTTTTCCACCATAGCACTATCAATTTATAAATAAGTAATTTGGAGTTAGGAGATTTTTTGTTCACCACTGTGACCCCTAGTTGGTAGCCGTAGCCCCATAAACATTTATTTAATTGATGAATACAGGCATGGTATTCACATCCCTCAGGTCCTGTGATTAATACATTTACCTTATTTTTGTTTTTCACTCAAGTAAAATGTTAATTTCTTTTTTCTTCTCAAGAGTTTGGCTGAATTGGAAGTGTTATGTACTCACCTCTACATAGGGACTGATCTTACACAAAGAATAGAGGCTGAGAAAGCACTCCTGGAACTTATTGACAGCCCAGAATGTCTCAGCAAGTGTCAACTTTTATTAGAACAAGGAACAGTAAGTATTTGATAACAGCGATTAACCATGAAAGACCAGGAGATATATGTCAGTGTTAATGAGCTTGTGTAGTTGAGCAATGATAATTGATAGATAGTGCTGCATGTCCTTTTAGTGTAGTTTATTTCACTGTCAAAGAGATTAATCATAGAAAGAATTGGAAAGCCTGGAAAGCAAACTTAGGGAAGAGGCCAAGAGGTGGAAATAGGCATGAATTGAAATAATTTCTTGATTCTTCTTGGCCCTTTTTGATGTCTCATAACAGTAGTGGGCAAAGGTTGCATTTTTAGAAAGTTGATTAGGAGCTTTTTAAAAAAAAAAAATTCCAGGTGAGAGAGGCAGATTGTAATTAACTGTGAAACATGAAGGAATGATTCATAGGAATGCTAACTCTTGCCTGCTTCTAGAGATTCTTAGCCATTCACTCGGCAGGCATGGAGCAAATACTTAAATGTAAAACGAGGCCTAGTACTACCTACTTGTTTTATGCACATGCACCAAAGTAAATTCTAGTTTAGTCGGAGAGACATAAATGTGTAAATAAAAAGCTAAAGAACGATATGGTAGTGCTACAGTAGGAGACTGTATGAACTAGAACAGAGGTCAGCAAACTTTTTCTGTAAAGGGCCAGATTGTAAATATTGTGGGTTTTGCAGGCCAAGAGGCTAAATCAAGGATATTTTGTAAGTACATGTATAAAAAGAGAGAAAACAGATTTCCACAAAATTTTATTGTTGAAACTGACAGTATAATAATTGAGTGCAGTATTTTGTAATACACATCTACTCAGAAGAATTAAATTATTCTTTTGGGGATAATACAATTGACCTAATTGGGGTTCAAAGTTAGTATTTCTGTCATCAAGTTGATTGCTGATGTTCATGTGTTACTACAGATCTGTAATGAAATTTTTTATATTCTGTCTTTGAAAATGTCTTTTCACACAGATAAGTACTGCCAAGTATTGATATCAGTCCATAAACATGGTTTTAATTAAGCACATTCATCACTTAGAAGGCATTTATAGAACTCTGTTCAAACTGCTCTTGATGTTTGCCTTTCAGAATGTCATTATGTTGCAGATTTGTCCCTTCCAATTGAAAGTTAGGTGGAAGCTCCTCAATTGCTCAGTTAAATGGATTTTAAAATATGGAAATTTCCTTTGCACTTGCATCAGGGTCTGAAAAATGCTGCTGGGACTATAGTTGGCGCTCAGAAAACATACCCAAGAATAGAGATCTTGCCACTTTTAACTTTGATGGTGTGGAAAGTATATAAAGCAGCTTAATACTAGTTGTGATTGAAGCAGTGTTTAGTTATTATGAAATGACTTTGCTGCATTATAAGTTTTATAATATAAGTACTAAGCACTGTTTGCCTTTTAGGCAAGTTTGTAACTTTAGGGTGAATTCATTAAATTACATTATCAAGTTTGCTGCAAAAGCTAATTTTCAAAGCCACTTCACATTCAACAGTGGTGGTTTAAAATGGTTCTTCTCTTCAGAAAATGTCAGTCTCAGCCCTGAGCTAAACAAAGTTGCAGTAAAACTTTACCTCTGCTAAGGTATTTAACTACTGTGTGTGTGGTGGGTAGGGGGTGGGTGGGCAAGTCAGGACTTTCAGCTCCTATTTCTGACAGAAATTCACAGAACTGAATGAAGATAAGTTCACCAAAGTGAATTGAAGCCTACTGTTTACACCACCTATTCATTAACACAGGATAGACTCAAATAATTTACTACAAAGTATCTACTGAAGAATAATACAATGAAGAACCATATGTTTTAGACTCTTATATTTTTGTAAGCTTTTTAAGTTTGTACAACTAAGCCCTTTTCTGCTCCATGTATTTTTACCACCACTCGTGACATATCTTAGCAGATACCACTTCAGGTTGCACACAATTAGTGTTTTCTCAGTTTCTTTGAAAATATTTCTGGCCTGTAGTTCCACACAGACTCTTCATGGAGGTCTTTAGTCATTTCAAACTTAGCATTGACTTCTGGAATAAGTGGATAGTATTGGTAGCAGTATGAGCAGAATTAGTAAGGTCTGTCAGCTCGTCAGGAACTAAAGAGAACTTCCAAATCATTTGCTTTCTTTAAAATGGACTTTCCATGTTGCTGTCACGTCTTCAATTGCTTGAGCATTGTTCTCATTGAAAGGCTAGTAGTCTGAGGTTTATTTTCTCTGCAGATATAACTTCAGCTGCTACAATAAAATAATGGTGATTTAATTAATTCTCCATTGGTAAATGACTTTTCTTGCTTGGCTAACAAATGAGTCACTTCAAAACTTTGGTCTCAGCCCCATTTTCTTTTTGTGAGGAAATTCCACCGTGAGGAGATACGCTGTTTTAATTTTCTTCTTTTTTTGGACTTTTGATTTCCTGTGAGTTAGGAATACTGACATGAATACTTAGTCTGATACTGTCAATACATAGTCTTCTAGGACAGCTATAGTGCCATGAAGAGCACATTGCTCTGCGATCTAATTCAGTAACAAAATTACCCAAACTCTACTGTGCCTTAGAAGTTAGATATTTGAAATCTGCTTTTATCTTTTCTTGTTTTGACATGATGGTTATGTACTCGTAATAATCAAAGGTACATGTCATGGGGATACCTATGACACTCTAGCCGCTATGGAATTATAACTATATTAGTGCAATTTATAATGAATTGAGCAGCAGTAGGTGGCAATGAGTGCCACATACAGTCTGTCTCAGCTATTCCACTGTGCCGTTATAGCATGAAAGCAGCTATAGGTAGTATACAAATGGGTGAGCGTGGCTGTGTTCTAATAAACTTTATTTATGGACACTGAAATCTGGGCTTCATATATTTTTCACATGTCACAAAATATTATTATTATTTTTATTTCTTCCCCAACTGTTTAACATGGTAAAAGCCACGCATAACCCACAGACCTTGCAAAAACAGATGGCATTTGATCCACGGGCCTTAGTTTGCTGACCTCTGGTAAAGAGAAAAAAAAGAAACAAGAAACTGCTGGAGGTATAGTGAATAACTGAACCAAATTTTGAAGGATTGGGGACACTGTTAAGATAATTGGTGGCCAAAGAGTACAATACAGTAAGACATGGATCTGATGGGGTGGGAGGTCAGGGTGGGAAAGACACTGAAAGGATCTGAAAGGCTTTTGTGGTTAGAGGATGGTGAAGAGTGGAACCAGGTGAATTTGAAGAGCTAATCAGAGGCCAGAACGTACAGTACTGTGTAGACATGGTAGGAGTATTTTATTTGAACTTGATCAAAATAATTTTTTTACTGTTGATTATTTGCTGCTGTTTGGAAAAGACACCTATACCTTCCTCAACTACTGAACTCTTACGAGAGATTGTACACATATATGTGTATTTACATATATATTTTATTCATTGTAAATCTTGCCAGTTTGGAAAGCCAGAAGAATTTCCCTTATTGCTTAGGAAAAGTTCTATCATAGTGTTTTGATGATTTCATTTGTGGTAATAATAAATACAATTTATTATTCCTTACAGACATCCTATGCTCAGCTCCTTGCAGCAACATGTCTTTCAAAACTTGTTAGCCGAGTCAGTCCTTTGCCAGTTGAACAGAGGGTAGATATCAGTAAGTGGTTTATTATACTTTTTATGAAATTGTACTTTATTCTTTTAATGTATAGTTGACACACAATGTTACGTTATATAAAATTACACGTTAAAATAATGTTTTCCTTTTCAATATGTTAAACTGTTAATAGGCATGCAAGTTATTTAAAATTCTGTTATTTTAAAGATGAGTTGTCAAGTCTCCTTTATCCATCTAGTGGTGCACAATGATGTATTATACAACAATGTGTAATCAAAAAAGCATTTGCTTAGTTTAATAATAAATCATAACAAGCGTTTTATTGTGTGTACTCTTTGATAAGATTTGTACTATCTCATTTTATCCACCAATCTTATGGAGTGGGCACTATGGTTATCCTCATTTTTTCACACGTGTGTGTGCATGTGTGTGTGTGAGGGGGGAGGGGCAGAGAGAGCGGGAGAGAGAAAGAATGCCAAGCGGGCTCCACACTGTACTGTAGTGCAGAGCCCTACATGGGGCTCCACCCCACAGACTGAGATCATGACCTGAGCCAAGATCAAGAGCTGGATGCTTAACCAACTGAGACCCCCAGGCACCTCTATCTGACTTATTGTATACACACACCCACACATTTTAAATAAATTTTATTTTTTTAGAACAGTTTTAGGTTTACAACAAAACTGAGCAAAAATTAGAGTTCTCCTGTCCTCTGTTCCGCACACATGTATAGCCTTTTCCAGTCTTAGCATCCTGCACCAGAGGTGCATTAGTTATTGATGAAACTGCACTGACACATGATCATTACCCAAAGACCATAGTTTATGTTAGGATTCACTCCTGGTGTTGTGCATTCTGTGGGTTTGCATAAATGTATAATGACATATCCCCCCATTCTACGGAATAGTTTCACTGCCCCCCAAAAATCCTCCATGTTCCCCCCCCCCCAACTCCTGATCACCACTGATCTTTTTACTGTTTTCATAGTTTTGCCTTTTCCAGAATGTCACGTAGTTGGAATCATACAATGTAGCCTTTTCAGATTGGCTTCTTTTACTTAGTAATATGCACTTAACATTCTCCCATGTCTTTTCATGTCTTGGTAGCTCATTTCTTGTTAGCACTAAATGATATGCCATTGTCTGGATGTACTACAATTTATTCATTCACCTGCTGATGAACATCTTGATTGCTTCCAAGTTTTGGCAATTAAGAACAAAGCTTAAAGCAGGTTTTTGTGTGGACATAGGTTTTCAGCTCATTTGGGTAAATGCTAAGGAGAGTGATCGCTAGATTGTATGGTAACAGTATGTTTAATTTTGTAAAGAAGTGTCATACTGTCTTCCAAAGTGGCTGTACCATTTTGCATTCTCACCTGCAGTGAATGAGAGTTCCTGTTGCCCCACTTTCCCGCCAACATTTGATGTTTCAGGTGTTTGAGATTTGGGCTGTTCTAGTAGGTGTGTTTTAATTTGCAGTCCCCTGATGACATATGATTGAACATCTTTTCATAGGTTTATTTACCATCTGTCTATTTTTTTGATGAGGTATCTAAGTCTTTTGCTCATTTTGAAATCAGGTTGTTTTCTTATTGTTGAGTTTTAAGAGTTTCTGTAAATTTAGATAGCAATCCTTTATCAGTTAAGTCTCTTGCAAAGATTTTCTTCCAGTCTGTGGCTTGCCTTCTCACTCTCTTCACGTTGTCTCTCGCAGAGCAGAAGTTTTAAATTTTAACTGCGTCCAGCTTATCACAAACTATGCCTTTGTTGTTAGGTGTAAAAAGTCGTTGCAAACCCAAGATGATGTAGGTTTTTTTCCTATGTTGTCCTCAAAGAGTTTTTTTTTTTATAGTTTTACACTTTACATTTACGGCTGTGATCCTTTCGAGTTGATTTTTGTGAAGAGTGTAAAGTGTGTGTCTAGATTCATGTTTTTGCATGTGGATGTCCAGTTGTTTTGGCACCATTTGTTGAAAAGGCTGTTTTCACTCCATTCTTTTTTGCCTCTGTTCCTTTGTCAAAGATTTATTGACTGTATTCACGTGTGTCTCTATTCTGTTCTCTTGAGCTTTTCTTTCACCAGTGCCACGCTGTCTTGATTGCTGTAGTTTTATAATAAATCTTGAAGTTGGGTAGTGTCAGACCGCCAACTTTGTTCTTCCTCAGTATCGTGGTGGCTATTCTAGGTTGTTTGCCTCTCTGTTTAAACTTTAAAATCAGTTTTATAAATACCCACAAAATAATTTGTTGGGATTTTGATTTGGATTGCATTCAATCTACAGATCAGTTTGGGAAGAACTCAGAGTTTGACAATATTGAGCCTTCTTACCCATGAACGTGGAATCTCTCTCCATTTATTCTTCTTTGATTTATCTATCAGCTTCAGGGTTTTTTTGTATGTTCTTTTTCAAGTTGAGAAAGTTCCCCTCTGTTCCTAGTTTGCTGAGAGTTTTTGTTATAAATGGCCGTTGGGTTTTGTTAAATGCTTTTTGTACATCTAATAATATGATCATGTGATTTTTCTTCTTTACTCTCTTGATTATGTTAATTGATTTTTCAAATGTTGAACCAGACTTGCATAACCTGGGAGAAATCCCACTTGGTTGTGGTTCATAATTCTTTTTATGCATTGTTAGATTCGATTTGCTAATAATTTTGTTGAGGATTTTTCTTTATGTTGATGAGAGATATTGGTCTCTATAACATCTTTGTCTGGTTTTGTTATTAGGGTAGTGCTGGCCTCATAGAATGAGTTAGGAGGAATTCTCTTGCTTCTGTCTTCTGGAAGAGTTTGAAGATAATTGATACAATTTCTTAAATGTTTGGTAGAATCCACCAGTGAACCCATTAGGGCCTGATGCAGAATAATTCACTGATTCAATTTATTTAAAAGCTACAGGCCTATTGCCAGATTGTCTATTTGACTTATATTTTTTATAAGTATTTAAAATAAATACTTAACTAAAAAGAGGAATACTCATTAAAAGAAATTTGGAAAAAAGAGAAAAGTAGAAACTTACAGCACAAACAACAAATGATGTGTTCCCTTTATGAGTTCCATTGGTTTGACTTACTGCTCTTATTTCTGCACGTTGATTAGAATGTTTGACATGACGTGTCTGACATGTGTCAGTAGAATAATTGGCGTGCAGTTAAAGCGGAAAATGTGAAGAATTGCCTCAACAGTCACATTGCCTTTACATCATCGCAAAAATGCTGTTTTTATGATATGGTCCCAGACTATATATCTCATTACTTTCCAACATTAACTCTGTTGCCAGTTCTCTGTATTCATCACACTGTTTTTAACTATCAGTTAAATACCATTTCCACAGCTTAGTACTGAAGTCCCTTTATGAGCTTTTAATTAATGGACGTTTCTCGTAGCCATGTGTCTTCGTTGGTACTAGCCTGATAGTTGTGCCAGAAGGTCTTCACCTTGTGCCATGTGATTTTTGCTTTTGTGCCTTTCTTATGTTGTTTCTCTAGTCTGGAAGTGGTCCTTTTCATCTTCTGTTCAAATTAAAGTGTAGCTTAAGTTTAATTACCTATATGAAATAGTCCTCTCTTCTTCCTTCCTTCCCTTCAAACAGCTTTATTGAGTTGTAATTTATATATCATAAAGTTCACTTGTTCTAAGTGTATAATGAATGATTTTTAGTAAATTTATAGTGTTGGGTGAACATCATCACAGCTCAGTATTGGAACATTTCTGTCATCCCCAAAACATCCCTCATGCTCGTTTAGTCTTGCTCTTATACCCCCAACCACTAAGATGATTTCTGCCTCTATAGATTCACCTTTTGTGGACATTTCATGTAAATAAAATCATACCATATGCATCTGACTTCTTTCACTTAGCAAAATGTTTTTGAGATTTACCCATGTTGTAGCATGTTATTGTAGGGTAGTATTCCATTGCACGGATATTTGAACTTTTGTTGCCCATTCACTATTTGATGGACATTGGGGTTGTTTCTGCTTCTTGGCTACAATGAATAATGCTGTTGTAAACATTGACATACAAATCTTTGTGTGGACATATGTTTTCCTTTCTTTTGAGTAGATACTTAGGAATGGTATTGCTGGGTCATAAGTAAGTTTATGCTTAACTTTTGTTTTTTAATTAAAAAAATTATTTTATTTTTGGAGAGAGAGAGAGAGAGTACACATGCAAGTAGGGGAGAGGGGCAGAGGGAGAGAGAGAGAATCTCAAGCAGACTCCATGCTCAGTGTGGAGCCTAATGCGGGGCTCAATCCCATGACTGCGAGATCATGACCTGAGCCAAAATCAGGAGTCAGACCCTCAACTGACTGAGCTACCAGGCATCATAGTTTATGCTTAACTTTTCTTTTCTTTTTTTTTTTTAATGTTCATTTATTTTTGAGAGAGAGAGTGTGAGCAGGAGAAAAGCAGAGAGAGAGGGGGACAGAGGATCCGGAGCCGGCTTTGCATGGATACCAGTGGGCCGGATGGGGGCTCAGACTCACGAACTGTGAGATCATCACCTGAGCCAAAGTTGGATGCTCAACCTACTGAGCCAACCATGAGCTCCAGTTTATGCTTACCCTTTTTTTTCGAAGCTTATTTATTTTTAGAGAGAGGAGGGTGCGTGCACATGTGCCAGTGGGGGAGAGGCAGAGAGAGAGAGAGAGAGAGAGAGAGAGAGAGAGAGAGAGAGAGAGAATCTCAAGCAGGTTCTGCGTTGTCAGCACAGAGCCTGACATAGGGCTTGAAACCACAAACTGTTGAGATCATGACCTGAGCCGAAGTCAGGAGTCATGTGTTTAACCAACTGAGCCACCCAGGCGCCCCATGCTTCACTTTTAAAGAAATTGTTAAACTGTGTTCCAAAGTGCCCGTACCATTTTGCATTCTCACCAGCGGTGTGTGAAGGCTCCAGTTTTTCCACATCTTCACCTCATAAGTTTTATCTTGATCTTCTTATGGTAGTTTCTTTTTGTGTCATGTAGTCTCTCTCTCCAGATATTTCCTTAGCTGACTCTCTAGGCACAGCTTATAGATTTTTGTGTTCTTAGAATTTGGAGTTATTTTCATCAAGAATTTTTTGGTTAAATATTGAGGTATTTACCCTCTCTTTTTACTTTTTTCTAAAATACGATGCTAGCCTTAGGGACCAAAGGAGAGATCAAATCTTTCCCCTTTTCCTTTAGATTCTTTTTATATGCTTTTTGATAGATTTTGTGGCATTTTCTTTTTTACTCGAGTTCAGTTAGGCAGTCAAAAAGTAGTATTTCATATTAAATTCCCATAATGTGTAATACCAAAAACATCAGTCCAATGATAGTAAACTCCAAAGACTGTTTGCAAGTTTGGACTTACAGTTTTGAGTTACTCATTACTAGTAATATATATGGTTTGGTCAGTATTTGGAAGCAATAAACACACAAAAACTTAAACCCAAACAGCCTGACTTAGTACCAGTTTGGCCACTGTGACAAGTTATTTCACCTCTCTGACCTTCATATCTTTTACCTAAGAAACAAGATAATAGTAATAATAGCATAATAGCAGTATCTTCACATTGCTATGAGAGCCACATAAGGAGTTTGCCGGGAAGCCCTTCTGACATGCATCAAAATTGCTAAATGGTGCTGTTACACAGTATTTGACACTCAAAGAGCCTCCAGTAGAGAGCTTTCCAACTCTCTATTAACTTTTGTCTGGGAGGTTTTTTTAGCTGTTTTATTTCATTCTCCTGGGTATCTTCTTGAAGATTTCATGTTCTTCTTGGTATGGCTTTTCCCTGTTAATCTGGGGCTGGTGATGATGAGATTGATGTTGTTTTACTTGGTCGTTATCGTCGACACTTATGAAACTGGAGCACTGTTAAAGGTTATGTAAAAAGCATAACATGCGGGTATTTGTAAAGCATTCAGCTAAAATAACAAAAATGTGGTCTATTACATTTTTTTCTGTCTTAGATAATAAACATGTTAGCCAGTGCCTTTACTTGGGAGTTCTGGGAGGGTGTGTTTATTGGTGCATGTGGAAGGTGGTTTGTCTCCTATTTGGTTGTTCTATTATTTTGAGATTATCTTTCTAGTGGTTGCCATTAGCCACATATGGATTCCTTACATCCCCTCCAGGTTAAACATTTTCAAGATAATAAAAATAATTGGAACTGAATAAACCAGATTAGTTTTTAATATTCTGGAAGCAGCATCATCTTCTTAAGCTTCATTATTGAAATAAATATTTCAAGTAATGAAGCTTAGGATATCTATATTACTTGAATCCGTAGGAAAAACCTTTTCCTGATTTATCTTAATTCTGGGGAAATCTGGAGGCACTCAGGTGGCTCAGTTAAGTGTCTGTCTTCGGCTCAGGTCATGATCTCATGGGTCGTGAGTTTGAGCCTTGCATCAGGCTCTGTGCTGACAGCTTGGAGCCTGCTTCGGATTCTGTGTCTCCCTCCCTCTCTTCCCCTCTCCTGCTTACACACACACACTCTCTCTCTCTTTCTCTCTCTTTCTCAATAAATAAGCACTAAAAAAAAAAAAATGATTCTCTCTTCCCCTCTGTCCCTCCCTAGCTCACACACACATATGCCCTCTCCAAAAAAACAAAACAAAACCTAACAAAGCAAAAAACAAAGAAAAACATCTGAAAATTCTAGGAAAATCTGTGCTTTAAAAAAAAAATAATGTCTAATTTTTTAATTTGTATAATTATATAATCTTGATGTTAATAAAAATTAAGGTTGAAATATGGTAGTCATGAGAATTTTTTTTTTAGTGTCAAGAATCTCACTACAGCTGTCAAGAGTAACTATTGAAAGTGTTCTCAGGGGTGCCTGGGTGGCGCAGTCGGTTAAGCGTCCGACTTCAGCCAGGTCATGATCTCACGGTCCGTGAGTTCGAGCCCCGCGTCAGGCTCTGGGCTGATGGCTCAGAGCCTGGAGCCTGTTTCCTATTCTGTGTCTCCCTCTCTCTCTGCCCCTCCCCCGTTCATGCTCTGTCTCTCTCTGTCCCCCCAAAAAATAAATAAACGTTGAAAAAAAAATTTTTTTTAAATAAATAAATAAAAAAAAAAAAGAAAGTGTTCTTAGATTTTGAAGTTGTTTCCATTAAAGCTATTTTTAGTTAAATATTGGGGTATTTACCTTTTCATCACTCTTTTCTCCAGTGGCCTGCTGGCCTTTGAGGCCAAAGTAGAAATGGAATCTTTTGTTTTTAAAAAATTTTTTTCTTGTGTTTTTCTGTTAGACTTTTAGTATATTTGTTACCTAAGCCCAACTGCTCAATCCACTAGGAAGCTCAGAGCTGACTTTGCTACCAACTTCTAGTGATTTTGATATATTAACTTTGTTCCAAGCATTAATTCACTATTCTATTCATACTTCCCTTAACTTACATACTTATTTTATCATACCATACTATTCGTATTTTTTTATGCCACACAAACAGGATAGCATACAGTTTTTCTATAGCAAGACATATGCATTCTTAGCCATCATCTTAGCCATGCATTCCATGCCATCATCATGCAATAAAGCCACAGAGCTCATGAGAGAAGTGGGATATGGAAATAAAACTCAAGCACTTTGTCAGTGACACGTTAAAAGAAAAGAAATCTAATAAAAGGGTAGTAGAGTTTTACACATGTTAAATGGTTGAGAAATACTTAAATAGTATCATAAACAAGCATTTTATCTTGAAGACCTGAATCTTGTTTGTGGATATGGACTTCAGAAGGGTTGTGAGCAATAATGAAGTAGGGAAGGAAGGTGATCTGAAATAAGATGGAAAAGTATCAAAGCAGAGAAGGATGCATGAGGCTGATAACACATGAGGTGAGCTGACCTAGCTACTAGATGTTTGAAGTGTGCAGTTCGTGTGGTTTGCTTCATTAGGCCTGGTTGCCGTTTTCATATTCACCTGGCAGTTTTTTCTACCTGAAAGCATGTAAAAACAAAAGTGGCATTCTCATTATACTCAAATTATCCCCTAATACATAAACCGAATTGGAGCAACTATCCTTTTTTCACTGTCAGCATTATAGCAGAAATAAGTGTATAAATAAGAATGTATCTTGGAGAAAGGGATTGGCTTTTTGTCAAAAACCAGCTGTTTTTCTTCACATGATACATATTATGTTACTGAGAAGTCCAAACGATCACAGAATATTTTCTTACAGGAAACTACATTCTTAATTATGTGGCATCACAACCCAAGCTGGTGCCCTTTGTTATCCAAGCTCTAATTCAAGTCATTGCTAAAATCACCAAATTGGGATGGTTTGAGGTTCAGAAAGACCAGTTTGTCTTCAGAGAAATTATTGCTGATGTGAAGAAGTTCCTTCAGGTAAGAAGGCCTAATTACATTATTAGAACATTGCAAGTTGCTTTTTTGGTGTAGAAAACTTCTTTTCTTAAAGCTGTATGGTTTGTTCTGTGGCTACCAGTACCATATTAATTATGATTTATTGCTTATCCTCTGGGCCCTTTATTTTTTTATTGCCAGTAAATGAGGATCATGCCATTATAAACTTTCCAAACCAGAAGAATGCAAATTATACTAGAAACCATCAGAAAATTAGAAAATACACAAAAGTTAGAAAATTTCAAAAAGACATGTTCTGTCATTTCTAACATGCTAGTCTGTGTGCTATATATACATGAAACATAATATTTTTTATGTATTACATGCTGTAATGCTCATTACATCTCTGTGAAGTGGGTTTCATTTGCAGTGAGAAAACTGAAGCTTAGTAAAGTTAAGTAAATTGCATAAGGTTGCACAGTGACCTAGTAAAGCATAGAGCTAGCGCTTTAACAAGTTTTCTGACTTAAGAGATATATTTAACGTTTATATCATACCACATTGGCTATATTAGTTTCTCAAGAATATTTTTAGCTTAAATGATTCAACTTATAGGCACATTTAACTTATGTGAATTCAGATACTTGGACTGCAAAAAATAAAAATAAAAATAAGCCAGAGGACACTAATCTAAATTGTGCTGGTGATTCCACTTGCCTTTCCACAGAGTATCACATGTCCTGAGGTGTGATAGGGGAAATATAAATCTGCTCTTTCCAGTCTCCGCATACCTCTTAGGATGACCGTCCTGCCTTGCTCAGGATGATTCAGATATTTAAAGATACGTATTTTTTCATCCAAACGGTATCCCTAATTGCGAGAAATGTACTTTAGCTGCTGCTCTGCTGCAGAAGCGGTGATCTGTTACAGTTCTTGAGGAAAAACTGGCGGTTTGGATTGAGAGATGGTTCGGTATTGGTTTATTGGCAATTAGGGGCAGTTTGGGCTTTCTGAGATTTTACTTCTTACGCAGTATATCCCTGCGTAAGCTGTAACTCTACCATATAGTGCAATTCTAGAAACCTCAGAATATGAAACACTAGACTCTGCTGCTTCTCTTTTATTCGTATTGTTTAAAAACCCTGGTTAGCAAATATTTGATCATCTAAACCTTCAGAGAAATAAATGTACTTTTAGCCCTGCGGAGAGCAGCCCTGGGGCAGAGAGATAGTTTATTCAGGGACAAATGAGTTTCTCAGTGTTGAGTTGTGCTCGTAATTTTGGCTAACAAAATAGCAGCTCTCTCTTGTCATTTACTAAGATCACACACAGCTATCAAGAATCATTGACATAGAGAAGAAAAGACTTCTGAGTTGTTTTTTTTTTTTTTATGTGTATAAAAATTAAGGCTGAAAACTGAATAGAATGAAGTCATTCTTGTTGGCTAACATTTCTCGAACCCTCTCTCCAGTGGCTGGTAACTTGAACTTAAGTTGAGCTTTAGTGTGCTTTTGTCAATTTTGGAAAACCAGAAGAAGCAAAATGTTTTGTCTTCCAAGTTTATTAAAGTATCACAAAAAAAAAAAAAGCACTTGCTTTCTGGGTAGGACTTAACCTAACCTTGAGTCATGAGAAAGGCAATTGACTTTAATGTTTAAGTATTCAAATATAGTACCACATGGTTCCTTTGGGTATTAACAGCTTCTGTGAATTTTGTACTAAAAATTATTTTAAATTTGCTAAATCTTTAATGGCCTCAAGTTTTGTACATCTTCTTTCTGTTATTGCAGCCTTATTGCTGCCACATTACAAACATTTATGGCCTTCCTTTCTATATACATACCCAGGAGAGCCTACTGTCCTCTGTGGCAGTCTGTTCACACTGCTGATTCACAAGATAAGGAGCAGAATGTAAATCAACATGATACCTCCTTCACTGAGAAAGACTTGCTATGAAAAATATGCCAACTAAACTAAGCAGTGTACTTATTAGGTACTTAGCTGTTTTATATTCTTGTGCAAACTCTTTTATCTGGTCATGAACCAGTACCTAGCCATTCTCGGATTAGAATGGAATTTGCAGACGACCAGCTGGTGGTCAGGGAACAGCACTTTGAGGAGCGTTGACCTGGTGTACACAGAAGATGGATGATTCGCTAACAGGAAATCTGTGATTCAGTTCAAAAGGTGCAGATTGTCGTGAAGGACCGTAAAGAATTAAAATGCAACAATTATGGGATGTTTCTTTTGTTTTTTTATCCTGAGATAATAAATAGAAGGAATGGCCAACTATAAAACTAAGACTTGAAAAATTTGTCATCTGTGGTAATGCTTTTTTATGATTACCCTATAATTAGATGTTACACTTTTTACGTTTATGCTTCTCGTGTGATTTTACAATAAGGTGATTTGTTAGTAATGGTGCATGTAGAATCTGAATTTTGATTTGAAGGAAGTTTTTGAGCTTAAAACGGAAGCTGATTAAATTAAAACCTTTATAGAGGCTATGAAACTGTATTCCATATTGATAGTCATGTATTTACCCCAGTGCGTTGGGCACTTTAGATGCCTTCATTATAGATATCATAATAAATGCATACACATGCACTGTTAAATAATATGAAAAGGGCCTAAGTGATCTTATCTGATATTAGATTGAGGGATTTAAATTAATTTCTAAGCTATTTATTAATTATATATTGAGTGCAGCTATCTCAGTAGCCTTTAAGCAAATTTATAGAACTAAAAAACATTTTTTGTTCATGCTCATTCACAGTCTTATGGAAAGTATTAAGCTAAAGTCTTGTATTTTAAGGTTTAGTTTAATATAAGTCCTAGGTGCTGAAAACATTTTGTTGAGTATTGTACAGTTCTAAGGTGGGTGAACATTCTTCCTTAATCAACTCTGTATACCTAAATTTATCCTTGAAAAAATGAACCTGAAATTATTTTTGTGAACCTCATAGCAATTTTTCTACATATTTCAATAGATATATTATTAAGAAAATGTGATATTTCAGTGTTTAATTATTTGTTTACAGTTACTTAGGGTACACTTGGTTATTTTTCTCCATAGGGTACTGTGGAGCACTGCATAATAGGAGTAATTATCCTTTCAGAGCTGACTCAGGAAATGAACCTGGTAAGCCTTCCATCTAATAGTGACATGAAATTTGCTAAGTAATGCTGGTGCTTTCATATAAAATGTTTGTGTGGCATAAAACTCTGAATAATGGTCTTTCTTTTATTTATTTTGTTGGTGGGATAATTGGGTATTGGAACATTTTTATTGTTATTGAAAGTAACAGCCATAGTGTAAAGTACTGCAAAGAAAAGGGAATTAGACACGGTCCTTGCTCCATGGCAGTTGGTGAATTGGCCTTGTAGCCTCTGTATATAATAATATACTAACCATAAGAAATCAATTGTATAAAGAGAAACAGGCCCTTATTTGCTTACAAATAAAAGATAGTTTGGTGAATTGATTCTTGACAATGAGTACACAGCAGGACTCCTCAAAGAATAGGCCTCTTGGCACTTTGCCACTCGCTAGCATGGATTTTCACCCTGTACCAAGGAGAGTTTGTGGAAGCTATGCCTCCCCCCAATGGTGCCTTTATGAGCTCAGCAGCTGAGTACATCGTCACCTGTTTCTGTTCACTTTTGTACTTAGTTCTAAACAGAACAAAAGCAGAAGTTGGGTTCTTTGTGGGATAATGTCAAAATAAGGGGGAATGAAGGTAGTATTTATATTTTAAAACTGTTGTCATGTTGAACAGTCTGTGTTTGTGTATATGCATGTGTGTGTGAGTGTGTGTATGTGTATAAATAGGAAAAGCTTACATATCCAGGACCACTTGCCAACTCTCTTTGGAGTGTTCGTATAGTTCCTGTGCATAAAAAAAAAATCACCCAAAATAACTATTTTCAACTTCAGTCCAGAATTAGAAAGTGTTTCTAGCTTTACTGGATGGATATCTTAAATTTAAAGTGCTCTCTTTGTTTATCACAGAACTTACTCCTTGACTCCTCTGCCCAAGTGTATGTAAAGATTTCTGGCCTTAACGGGTGTATGCCAGTAGCTATGTATGTATCTCCAGGGCAGATAACAATAGTACCTGGAACGAGTTATTGTGTTAACAGGGATGTTATGACAAGGACTTTGGCTAATCCTATTAGGCTCTATAAATATGTCTAAAGAACTGTAGCTTTCTTTTTTAAAAATACATTTAAAAATAATTTTAGTATGAATATTTTATCTCATAAGAATGTAGAGAATAGTACAGCAACCCCATGTATGCATCATGTAGCTTACACAACCATCAGCTTTTTGCTAATCTTAAAACCAGAATTTTTTTTTTTTTCATTTCCTACTTCATAGCATGATAGGGCTACAGACTGCTCTCGTAGTAAGGGTTTATGGTGTTTAGATGATTACTGAGACAAGTCTGGGTGATATAGAATTCTAATAAAAGTGTGATTCAAAGAGCAACCGAGTTTTTTTTTTTTTTTTAATTATCTCAAACTTACGGAAGAATTGTGAGTATAATACATAGAAAATTTTTCTCAGCCATTTGATACTAAGTTTCCAACGTGATCCCTGAATACTTGAGTGTATTTCCTAAATACAAGGACATTCTCCTATGTAATTATAATAAGACCATGAAAATCAGAAAGCTAACACTGGTCTATTACTATCATCCTCGTATTCTATTTGAGTTTCACCATTTGTCCAAGAAAGGAACCAGTTTGGGATCGTGCGCCTTATTTGTTTGACATGTTCCTCATCAGTCTGGAAAAATTCCTCACTTTTTCCCTCACTTTCATGACCTTGACACTTGTGAAAATTACAGACCACTTGTTTTGTGAAATGTCCCTCAATTTGGGATTGCCTGATGTTTCTTTATTATTAGATTCAGATTATGCGCATTGGTCAGGAATATCACAGAAATGATAGTGTGTGATCTTCTCATTGCCTCCAGTCAGGAAGCACATGATTTGATTTGTTACATTACTAATGATGTTTACTTTGGTTACTTGATTAAGATGGTTTCTACTAGGCTTTTCCAATTGTAGGTTTATTTTTGTTCTTTGTAAATAATAAGTATTTTAAGACTCTGAAAATACCCATTCCTCACCAGACTTTTAATTTATTCACTTATTTATATCAGTATGGATTCTTGTTTTCCTATTTTATGTAATAGGTTATAATTTGTTACTAACATTATAGTTTGATGCTCAAATTTTGCCAGATTTGGCCAGGAGGAACCCTTTCAAGCTAGCTTCTATGTCTGATGACATTTACTCACCATTTTTGAATATTTTCTTATTTTCTGACACAACATGTTCCAAGCTTATCTTGTATAGAACCAAGTGCCTTTTGAAAAAAGCTTCAAGGTCTGAAGTGTGATTTGGGCTTTGTATTGTGGAAAGTATATGGCTTTTGTGGACACATTTTACTTAGCCTAATTTTATGGCATTTATCATTTCAGCAAGCATTTGGTAGGTACAGTACTTCTGAATTAGGCAGCAGGGAGATCTGCGATGCATGAATTAAGTCAATGTTATCATTGTTAAATGTGAGCCAGGTAAATTCATAGTGTTAATAACAAGATGGAATTTTTAAAGAAAAACATCTAAACTTGAGGTTTCCTAAAAGAGGATTATATACTGTCTTGTGTTTTTAGAAGCCAGTCTACTGTTCCTACTGTTCCTGGAGGTTATTCAACAAGAAGTAAAATATCCTTTGCCTACATTGTAGAGGCATAGATGGTAGAAAATAGATGTACAATCCCTCTTCTCAAAAAAATGGATATCTACATGATTAACCCAAATAAAATAAGCTTATAGGCCTTGAAGATAATTGAAATAAGACTGGATTTGTGTTTTAGCTCTGTTGCTTACTACTTTGGACAAATTTCTGAACATCTTTGAGCTTACATATATATATATCACTATCTGGAAAGTGAGAATGACACCTTCCATGGATCTTGTTAAGATTAGATAAACTTCTCGCTCTACGGCCTGGTAAATACAAGTGCTCTATAAACCCAAGGTCGTTCTGTTCCTGTTACAGATACGGTGGTAATGAGAGGTTGGTCTAAGACAATGTGCCTATAAACTTTAATTTTCATGTGTAAACAGAGGATAATACATATTTCACAGGTTACTTTGAGAATTAAGTGAAATAATATGTGAAGAGGACTTCACAAATTACAATACTGTATGCTACTATTAATTTGTATTAACGAAAGGGTTTTTATATTGAGGGAAATATTTTAGGAGAGACAAACTGATTGAAATTTGGTTGAAAAGAGGGTAATAATGCTGGAAATGCTAATTTGAACCTTGCATATTGATTACAGATTCCAGTAGCTATTTTCTGGAATCATTTTGTACTTCTGTTATATTTCATGTTTCTGTAAGTAAATGTGGCATTTAAGTATAGCCTAAATTGTATGATGGAGCTTAGCAAGTATCAGATAATCAGTTTTGAGATCACTGCTTTTTTTTAAATCTATAAGCATTAGTAAAAGAAAATGGTTTATTTTCTTCTATCACATAGCAAAAGGAATGCTATAGTGACTGTAGCCCATGGTGTTAATGATCACGTGGATATCGGACTTCAACTTTGTTTGCTGTTTGCTCTTGATAAATGGAAGATTTAATGGCATTAAATAGTATAGTTTTGACCATATATTTATTTTTTATTAACATTTTTTTTAATGTTTATTTATTTTTTAAGGAGAGACAGAGTATGAGTGGGGCAGGGGCAGAGAGAGAGGGAGATACAGAATCGGAAGCAGGCTCCAGGCTCTGAGTTGTCAGCACAGAGCCCAATGTGGGGTCTAACTCACAAACCATGAGATCATGACCAGAGTGGAAGTCAGATGCTTAACTGAGCCACCCAGGCACCCCTGCCTTGGTTTCTTTATAAAACACCAAGGATATATGAACCAATGACATTTCTAGTGTATAAGAGGAATACTATTTTTGTATGAAGAATTTTTCTATGATTGTTAACTGAATCACAGAAAGTTAGAATTTGAAGATTATTTTAGAGATTTGTCATTTTACATATGGAATCTGAGGAATAGGGAAGTTGTTACTCGCCTCTTGTGAAATGGTACATGGTTCAGGAGTTGATAGTCATAGTATCTGTTATTTAAAAAAATTTTTATGTTTTATTTTTGAGAGAGAGACAAGACCGAGCGTGAGTGGGGAAGGGGCAGAGAGAGAGGGAGACACAGAATCCGAAGCAGACTCCAAACTCTGAGCTGTCAGCACAGACCCAGACAAGGGGCTCGAACCCATGACTACGAGATCATGACCTGAGCTGAAGTTGGACATTCAACTGACTGAGCCACCCAGATGCCCCACTACCTATTTTTTAATAATCTGTGTTCATATTGCCTCTGAAAGTATGGTCAGTTCTGGTTTTTAATTTGGGGATTGGTAGGGTTTGTAGAAAGAGCACGGAATTGAAACAGTCCAGAAACTTGGGTTCTAACTGTGGGTCTGCCATGAACTTTTTGAGTAACGTTAGGCAAGGCACTTATCTCAGTAGGTTCTTAAAAGCTCTTTTAACTCTGTATGCTTCTTTAATCATTATTTCCATTCCTTTTCTTGTAAAGTTTTGCTTTGCTGTTTGGTAAGTCTGATTAAATCATCTTAATCTTTTTAGGTTGATTATTCTAGACCTTCAGCAAAACACAGAAAAATAGCTACCTCATTTCGTGACACTTCTCTCAAAGACATCTTAGTGCTAGCGTGCTCTCTTTTAAAAGAGGTAAGTTATTCAATAATTCAATATCCTACTTAGGGTATTTAGGAGATTTAAGTTCCAAAAGAATTTCAAATGAATCCCCCTTCCCCAACCCCCATTCTGTCTTTGGAAGAGTTGCTGTGAACAATCTTAATTTCAGTATAGTAGATTTCTACAGATCTGTAAGAGGTTTCCAAAAAATTCACTTTTATTTAATAGGGATATAATAAAACAAAATCCAAAGGGAATTTAGTAACCCATCTTTAGGTAGTAGTTTCATTGCCTTCCTACTAATAGAGTATTTATTGCAGAAGCTGATTGAGACTTAGTTTATTTTAGTTGCTTGTATTTTAATGGGATGCAGATGAACAATGAAATGAGAGTAAGTTTTCCTAATTCATCAACTATTGATATTTATTCATAGGTGAGCCAAGACAGTTAACTTTAATAATTTCTTTGGGAAATAATATTTTTTCCATTTGCTACTTGGTGCCCTGTTCGAGCATTAGGGATAGTACAATTCATAATTACATTGTGTTTGCTTATAATATAGGGATTCCACCATGCTATTCAAGCTTTTTAATTGGTGTTGTATAGCATTTCCCAAAGTATGTTCCAGTTAGCAGCAGATGCTAATTATTTCAGTTCTGTGGTATAGTAACATGATAACTTCTGGAGTTAGCCGGACGGAAAGACCCTTTATTATTTTTTCAATTAAATTTTTAAAAATGTTTATTTATTTTTGAGAGAGAAAGCATGAGTGGGGGAGGGGCAGAGAACAAGGGGACAGAGGAGCTGAAGGGACTGTGTACTGACAGCTCAAGCTAATGTGGGGCTCAAACTCACAAACCATGAGATCATGACCTGAGCTGAAGTCTCAACCCACTGAGCCATCCAGGCTCCCCGACCTTCTATTATTTCAAAATTTTTCTTTTTGTATGGAAAATTTTAACATATACAAAAGAAAGTGGAGGAGTATTATGAACTCCCTTGGACCAATCAACCAATTAAGCAGTAACAACTCATGACTAGTCTTGTTTCATCTCTGTACTTTTCTAACAACTTTCCTTTTTTGTGTGTTATTCTTTAAGCAGAATCCTAACCTTCATATCATTTCCTCCACAAATATTTCACAGTGTGTCTTTAGTAGATATATCTATTTGGTTGTGTCAGAATGGATATTTGGGGTTGGGGTTCAGGAAGTGGGGTATGGTCAGGATTATTCTCCAGAAGTTTGTTGAGTGTCTTTCATTCAGACAGCTTGACAACCTTTGTTAGCTGAATGTGGATCATTTATATGTGAAGTTCCCCCACTTGAAGAATAGTATATTTTCAGCTGTTCTAAGCAACCTTTGAGCTAATAAATCCCATAGATTTATACATTTGTGCTGTGTAAAGTATTTGTCCTCGAGTTACTTTTTATAACTTTAGAAGATGACCTACAGTTTGCAGTTAAGTGTAAAAAGTCTTATTCTCATTTGAGAAAATAAAACCTGAAAATAGTCTATTGTAGATTTTTGTTGATAGTGATTTTACAACTTTTTCTACTATATACAACAACATAACTTTGCAAACTTTTTTTCCTAATTCTAATTTGGCATTGAAGAGTTACATTAGTGAACTGAGAATTTGTTTATTGACATGTTTCCTAATGTTTTACTTGACTTTCAACTTTTTTCAGGTGTTGGCCAAACCTTTAAATCTTCAGGATCAAGGTCAACAAAATCTAGTAATGCAGGTCTTGAAACTGGTCCTCAACTGCCTTAACTTTGACTTCATTGGCAGTTCAGCAGACGAATCTGCCGATGATCTTTGCACAGTGCAGATTCCAACAACCTGGAGAACAAGTAAGAAGAAAGTTTAGTGTGAGGCATGGCAGAGTAAAAGGCACAGAATTAAGAAGTAGAGTTGCCACATGTGCAGTTATCTCTAGTTTTTGTTAGACAATCAAAAAATTCAGAAAGATTTGTAACACAAGATAGCTGCTGATACCCAGCAGTGAAATCTGTTTTCTCTAATTCATATTAAAGGAATTTCCATATTTTGATATTGGAAAATAGGAAAGATAGTTCTAGAGTTAGGGGGAAACAGGTTTGGGAAGGAAAATGAAGAGTTCTGTTTTGAAATGTTCAGATAAAGTGGGAAAGGCTATAACACTCGGCAAGAGAAAACATAGTTTTCAGTGTTAGGAAGAGAATGAAATTAGAGTAACTGACTTAGCAGAGCAGAATTGCAACTTCCTCTCTTACAGAGAAGGATACCAAGAAAAAGCAAGGTGATCTGCCCTCACACATTGTAGAAAGATGATTGCACTAGGGTATTCCTGAAGTCAGAAGTGAAGAACAGGGCTGAAAGGGCTTGGTAAAAAGTCTGTATTCTGCACAAAGTCCCCAGGATCTCCTCTACCACCTGTGCAATGAGGTGACCACCTTTTCCTTTTTCTTCCCGTGTGCACTTCCCTCTTATCTCCCAAGAGCAGACCTTTTTTCCTTGAGAAATTAAACTGGATATTCAGGGATTTAGATACAGTAGAGAAACACTACAGATTTTGTGAAAACTTCTAATATGGAAGTTCTGTTTTGAACTGTTTTAATCAAAACAAACACTTAAAAGAGACCTGGTATCCTTGGTATCATGGTGAATACACGAACTAACAAATGTAATAAAATTGCACAGACTACACACACACACACACACACCCATACATACATACATGAGTACATGTAAAAATGGGAAATATGAATAAGATTGATGAATTGTATCAATGTGATTTCCTGGTTGTAATACTGTACTGTAGTTTTGCAAGAACTTGCCTTTGGAGGAAGCTGAATAAAGTGCTCATGGAGTCTCTCTGTATTGTTTCTTGCAAATGCAGATGCATCTATAATTACCCCAAAAAGTTTTTGTTATTTTTTTCAAAAGGAGAGTTTAGTAGAAACAAAGTAAAGAGTAAGAGTGAACTTCAGAAAAGTATAGTTAATATCCCCAGGGAGATAAGAAAAGGGAACACATCCCTGAAACAAAAATAGGATATTGTTTTAAAAAGGCAAGTTCAGAAAATGTCCCAAGTATAAAAGACAGCTGCCAAAATAAAACATTTAGTAAAAGAGTTGGAAGGTAAAGTTAAGGAAATATCGCAGAAAGTAGAGCAAAAAAGAAAACAGAGATTTGATACGAGAAAAGAAAAATACAAGAATATTAGAGCATGAAACTAGGAGATCTGGCATCTGTTAGGAGTTTAAGAAAGAGGATAGGGGGGAAAAAACCCAGAAGAAAATTTGCAAACAGATAATATCAAAAAAAGTTCTCAGCACTGAGACATAAATTTTCAGATTGACAGGTCCCATCAAGTACCTGTCATCATGAATGAAAAAAAATAAATGCTAAACTTCACAATTATAATCATATGGGAATAATGATGATAAAAAGATCCTAAAATCTAACAGAGATGAAAAATAAGTTACTTACAAAGGATTGGGGTTAAGAACGATAATAGACTCCTCACTATTAGCACTGGAAGCTAGAAGACAATGGAGTAATCTCCCCAGACTTCTGAAGGGAAATAATTTTCAAACTAGACTGAAATGTAGAACTAAGACATTTTCAGACATGCACATCCTCCTGGAATTTATCCCTTATGTATATGCTCTCTGAAAGTTACTTGATATACAAACCAAGAATGTGGAAGGTAAGGGGTTTGTGAAAAAGGAGCTTTAACACAAGATGACAATGAACAGACATAAAAAGAAGATAATTGTTTAACAAATTTAGAAACAACCAGTCCCAAGTTGAAGGCTTTAGGAGGTAGGGTAGGGGTGGGAATGGAAATTATAGGTTATTTGATGCTATTGATCATGTGGAAAATAGCATAAAGAACATTTTACACATCGGTTGAGCATTTGGAAGGAATTAGTGACAGATCTACAACTAATCGCAGAAAAGATGCTATGATTACATCCAGAGAGTGTTAGAAATATAATTATAGGGTACTCCTTGGCTCAGTTGCTAACATTTAATAGCCATAATAAATGTAAACACTTAGAATTGATTTAATCCCAAATAGTTAATAATACTGGATGGTTGTTGAGAGAGGACAGATTATGGTATGGGCTAAAGCCTCATCAGTTGTGACAGGAATTTATTTGATAGTTTAAGTAAAACAAATAAATATTCATATAGCATGTTATTTGGAAATATGTATGTAAGTGTAGATAAGAGTTGAAAGGTACTTGGAATGGGGTAAGGTATAGCTGTTTTTTATTATACACTTTTTAATATTCTTTTTGATACTGTTTGCATTTTTAAACATTTATATTACTTTAATACAAATGAAAATAGTGAGAAGATTCTCCCAGTAAGAACTGTAGATGCTTCATAAAAATAAGCAGCATTTTAGCTAATTGGTTTCTATCTCTGTATTATTTCATCTTTCAAAGGAAAATAGCTAGGAATTAAAAGGAATTAAAAAGGTATTAAGCCTAACTGGAAAGAGTGGCCACATGCAGAGGTCTTGGAGTTCTCATTTGTGTGATAGTCTTACTGATTACGTTAAGAATTGAAGTAATGCTATAAGAAAATAATTTTTTTTCAGTTTTCCTGGAACCAGAAACATTGGATCTTTTCTTCAATTTGTATCATTCACTTCCACCACTACTATCTCAATTAGTAAGTAAAACTCACTCATTATTTCATTAAAAAGTATCTATGATCTTTATCGAATGGTAGTATATATTTGTTGTAAAAATTTACATTATTGATTGGGTTTACCTCTCAAGAAATTCTTACGTCTCCTGGGATTTATATTACTTAAGCTGTTTGTCCAATTCTGTGTAAGTCACCAGTGCATTCCATTTGATGGGTGAACCCAGAACCTCTGACTCTTGATTTAGCTCCTGCCCAGAGCCAAGAAAACCTGTCAGCCTCTAAGTGTACCTTACTTTCTACCCAGTCCCCGTCCCTTCTTCTGGGCCTCAGTCCAGTAGTTGGCCATACCATCTGTTACCTTCCCTATTCCTCCCCTCTCTCTAACTCTTCTTCAACCGTCCATGCCCTAGGCTTGCCAGGCAGCCCCCATCAGTTATCTCTGAGTGAGAAACAAAGGGGATCTGCTCATGTGATTTTGTGTCCATCACTCCAGTTCATTGATTTTTTGAATTAAATTCTATCATGTACTTTAAAAATCTTAAAACTCTTTGGTTATAGAGTAACTTTGAGACTGTGAACCTGTCTTTGTGGAATCTACAACAGAGACCAGGCAAGACTGAAGAAAAGAAAAAAAAAAAAAAGGAAAAAGTTGTTAGTTTAATATCTAAGCTTATAGATGTAAAGTTGGGGGATTCTGAAATTGCCATTTCATGAATAAAGATACTACAGACTTAAAGTACAAATCAGTGGTGTATTTGTTTAAATCTGTTATTGCCTAGAAGGGAGGAATAGACTTACAAAAATACTCTGCCTCTTTTTTTTTTTTTTTTTTTTTTAAAAACGTGTCTGCTCTCCCATCTAGAGTTTAAAGATTGTGGTTTTTAAACTGGGTTCCACAGGACATTCATGTTTCCAGATGGTGCCACAGAGTTTCAGGCTTCTGTCTTTTAACCAGAATAGTTTTGTTTTTAGTTGTTTAAAAACCATGGTTTCATGTATAATTATGTTTTGGAATAAAACAAACAAGCTACTGGTGCTTAAAAAATTAAGTGGGGAACAACTGCTTTAAGAGAAAGTAACTAGCATTTATTGGGCATGACCTACTATAAGGTGCTTATCTCACCTCATCCTCAGAGGGGCCCTGCCGGGTAAGTGTTATTATCCTCACAATGTTGACAAGGAAACAGACCCATACTGGCTTAAAGGAATTTCTTTAGGGCAGCAAACTAAATAATGAAGCTGAGATTCAAACCCAGGTGTTTTTGGCCCCCAGACCCTGAGTATTGTTTTGTTTTTTGTTTTGTTTTGAGAGAGAGAGAGAGAGAAAGAGAGAGAGGCAGAGAGAGAGAGGAAGGGAGAGAATCTTAAGTAGGCTCCATGCCCAACATGGAGCCCAACGCAGGGCCTGATCCCACGACTGTGAGATCGTGACCTAAGCTGAAAACAAGAGTAGGACGCTCAACTGACTGAACAACCCAGGAGCCCCACCCTGGATATTTTTGATACACTAGTGGTTCCCAAACATTCTACACATCAAAATTGCCTGAGGAGTTTTTGGTTTTTCATTTGTTTAAAACAGTAAGGACTGTGGCCAACTAGAGAACATCTAAAAAGGCTGTCCTCTGATTCTTGTCCATGTTCTCACCTTTGTTAGGAGAGCCAGACATTATGTAAAGTCTCTTAATTGAAATATTTAAATATTTAGCCACTAATTCTATTTTTTTTTTTTTTGTTTTATAAAGTGGACAAACAAACATATGTAGACCAAAACAAAACTTATGAGGGCCGTTTGGCCTGAAAAGTTGCCAGTTTTGGGCCACTCACTTAATGATCAAACAGGCTTAAAATGGTCTTCAGTAGTAGAATTAAGGACCCAAGTAGTAAAATCCTCTGGTAAAGTATTAACTTTTGGAAGATAACTAGACCATTGATATTTTTTTGGAATTTTTGTAGAATATCTGATATTTCCAGCAGTATTCTCCAAATTGTGTCTCAAGATATTAATGGATGGTATGGGTAAGATGTACCATCACCAAATAAATTTGGGATATGCTGGATTAAGTAAAGTTACACCAAGTTACACTGAAGTAAAGTTCCCCCACTTACAGGATACCACAGTACAGAATGTACAGTATTTCTTAAACATACTCTACCACAAAACCATATTTTCATTTTGGTAGAACACCTGTTTTATTGGTTCATGAACAGAGGTGGGCATAAGAAGCAACTGGGAGCCTTTTGAGTATGTCCAAGTTGCTCTGGCATACATAGATGACAATATATTAAAAGAGAACACACACAAATAGAAATTTTAGTGGTGGAGTTAAAGGCTTATGGGTAGTGATGGTGATTGATGATGTGTAGCTTTCAGGGTTCCTAGATTCTATAATGCTTTTGTATCACAAAAATTAAAAAATATTTTTTATGTAAAGACTCGTGCTCCTTACATGTGGCCATAGTTACTTTTAAAATTGAAATGAATTTTGTTGTTCCTATTTTTAGGCACTTTCATGTTTAGTTCAGTTTGCTTCTACAAGAAGGTCCTTATTTAGCAGTCCTGAACGTGCCAAGTACCTTGGTAATTTAATTAAGGGAGTAAAAAGGATACTTGAAAACCCTCAGGTATTTATGAAGTAATTTAATTAATACTTAGTATATAGAAATACAGTTTTTCTGCTGAAAGGTGTGTAATAAACTCATGATTTGATTGATTCTGGAAGAAACATGAACTGTCATATCCATCTTCCCTTGATCTCATTTATAGTAGAAATGGACAGTTTTTAAAAATGGATGCTTTCCTGATACACTTCTGTGTTCTTCCTTTTTTATTTTTTTCCATTTTTTTTAGGTGAATAAGAATAGAAGGTATATATCTTATTATGCTTCTGCTTTACACCATTGTACTGCATTTCTTTGCTTGCTTGTACTTCTTAAATTACTAAAGTAATTAATTCGGAGTTATATCTACCTTCTGAAGACTTAATATAAATCTGAATGTTAATATTGGAGTAAGTGGCTTTAAATTTTGAAATTATGTCTTTTTGCCCTCTTGTGGACAAATAAGAGTTTGTAGATTTAAAAACCTTTCCTATACATTAACTGCAATGTTCATTTCAGAGAATTGCAAAGCCATTATTAATTAGTGATTTTGACTGCCTCGATAACATGTTTTGTTTTGCTTTTTATTTTGTCTTTGGTTTAACATATGGATTTTAAAATGTTAAATGATTTAAGGAGATTTATCTGTCTCTTAGTTACTAATAACTTTTGAGAGGACGTATAATATCTGTACATAAAGAAAATTTGCTTGCTAGCTAAGGAGCAATTGATTTTTTATGTCATTCTCAGGAGTATTTTAGTATTTTAGGTGTTATGCTATTATTTTATTTTTTCAATGATAGCGGAATTAAGAAATTTACATATTTTGTTGATAAATGGGATTTTACTAATGTATGTCAAAATTTTTAGTTGTTTAACTCACTGTCATCAATTAGTATGTGAAAGATAATATGGTAATATCAGATAATTGTTTTAATTGGTTTTCCAGCCTCCTCATGTTCATGTTTCATGTCTGTAAAAGTTGGCTTGAGTATTATATTATTTTAGAATTACAATCATGTAGTAAAAGATCTATTAGTATGAAGTATCTTTTTGTAATTTGTCCTTAATAATTAGATACTGTTTTATATTTTCTTGGAGCTCATATGAATGAAATTTCTTAGAAACTCTTTGAGTATTAAACATATACTCTTTGAAGTCTCTGTCATGCCAGCTACAATGCAAACAAAATGTTCAAACTTTTATAAAGATAACACTGGTGTCCTATCTTCAAGGAGCTCTCACAGACAACTGGGGGGCCTCTTTCTTGGTCTTCCTTTTTAACCTTTCCTTCTCTGAGGTTACCTCTGTGTCATATAGTACTTCTGTTAGACTTTCTGCCCTACGTTGTAATAATTGTTTTGAATGACTTTACTTAGGGACAAGGAGTTGCTTGAGGGCTCAATGCCTATAGGTACTCAATAAATATTTATTGAATTAAAAGAAATTTCTGTTGTGTGTGCACAAATACCATTTAAGTTCATCAGTTGGTATTGCTCTTTTCCAGGGTTTCAAGAACCCATTCTTAATTTTCATCTTAAATATTTTTCAAGTCTTCTACTGACTTGTGTTTAAGCCACAGTACACATACACGTGCACACACACAGACATGTACGCACACATGCACATTTTTTCTGTAATACACTGGGTTCCTAAACATGATTTAGTCATCACAGAGGAAAGCTTTTTCCAGATCCTCTACTTTGGATTCCTTATTTTAATCATTGATGCCAACATTAAATCCAACAGGAATCATTTGTTTTCTTTCATTAATGATGTACTCAGGTGACACAAAGTACCATATGTACCCATGAAAACCGGAAAACTTAATAAAATACTCTTGGAATTTTAGTGATAAGTCATTAGCTTGGTTTGTTTTTAAGTATTTTAAAAAGCCTTTCTTTTTGTCTCATAATTTAGGGTTTGTCTGATCCAGGTAATTATCATGAATTTTGCCGATTTTTAGCTCGTTTAAAGACAAATTATCAGCTGGGAGAATTAGTTATGGTGAAGGAATATCCTGAAGTTATCAGATTGATTGCTAACTTTACCATTACTAGCCTGCAGGTAAATAAAAACATATAATTGATGTTAAACAGTAGATACTTTTTAGAACAATTTCTTGGTAAGATTTGGTGGGGACTTTCAACATTTGTTAGAGTGCTTTGCTAAAAATACTTATTCCAGGGTTTTAGGTGAAAGTTCATTGTAACATTTTATAATAAATATTTAGAGGCTGAGTATCTACTAAAGAATGAGTTGAGAAGCTATAGTAAAATTTATGTGAAGAAATAAAAGCCGTTTTTTAAAGATTTTTTTTAGAAAATTCTTTTTATAAGTTGGGGGGAAGCTTTAAAACCACATTTTCCACATGATATGAACTCAAAAATATTCATGGAAAGATTAGACGGAAGCATACCAACTTTTAATAGTGATCACCCTTGGGTGGTAGAATGAGAGATTATTGGTTTCTTCTTTATGCTTTTTTGCATTTATTTACAAAATTTGCTATGTTAATGATGATTGGTTATATGATCAGAATAGAAGTTAATTTTAAAGTCTGTGTTTAGTAATTTTGTTTAGAAAATCTGTGTTTAGTAATTCTGTCTTATTAATTCTTAATTCTAAGAAGATATGTCATTTTAAATAACGTTTGCTTTATTTCTTTGTAGCATTGGGAATTTGCTCCCAACAGTGTTCATTATTTATTAACTCTGTGGCAAAGGATGGTAGCATCAGTTCCTTTTGTGAAATCAACTGAGCCCCACTTATTAGACACTTATGCACCAGAAATCACGAAGGCCTTTATCACTTCTCGCTTGGAATCTGTTGCCATAGTTGTGAGGTATTGAAAACTAAATGTTTCTGTTGTATTTTTATCTTTTGCATCTTAGAATTTAAAAAATTTGAGGTATAATTTACCTAGTGTAAAATCACCCTTTTTAGTGAATAGGTCTATGAGTTCTGACACGTGCATATAGTTGTATAACTACCATTACAGTCAAGATAGAGACTAGTTTCATCACACCAGAAAGTTCTTCTGTGTCCCTTATAGTCAGTCCTTTCTCCACCCTCAGACTCTGGCACTGACTTATTTGTTCTGTTTTCCTATAGTTTTTGCCTTTTTAGAATGTTGTATAGATATAATATATAGCCTTTTAGTTCAGCTTCTTTCACTTGACATAATGTATTTGAGATTCCTGCATGTTGCATCAGGAGTTCTTAAAATTTATTGCTGAATGGTATTTCATTTCCTGGATATATCAGTTTGTTTATCCATTCACTTGTTGATGGACATTTGGGTTGTTTCCATTTTTGTCAATTATGAATAAAACAGCTGTAAACATTGCTGTGCAGGTTTTTGTGTGAACATAAGTTTTTATTTCTCTTGGGTAAATGTGTAGGTGGCAGATTTCTGGGTTGCATGGTGAGTGTGTGTTTTTCTTTATAAGAAACTGCCAAACTGTTTTGCAAAGTGGCATTCCCACCAGCAATGTATGAGAGACCTAATTGCCCTTTATTCTCATCGGCACTTGATATTGTCAATTTTTTTTTTTAATTTTAGTCATTTTAATAGGTGTGTAGTGGTACCTCATTTGGGGTTTAATTTGCATTCTCTTAATGACCAATATTATTTATCATTTGTATATATTATTTGGTAAAGCACCTGTTAAATTTGTTGCCCTTTTTTAAAATTGGGTTGTTTATTATATTGAGATTTAAGAGGTCTATATATGAGATCACAAATCTTTTTATTGTATGTGTTTTGTAAATATTATCTTTTAATCCATAGCTTGCCTTTTCATTTCCTTCACAGTCTTTCAAAGAAGTTTTAGAGTTAAGTGAAGTTCAATTCATCTTTTATTTTTTCTTTTACAAGTTTTATAGTTTTAGAATTTACATTTACTTCTGTGATCCATTTCGAGTTAATTTTTATATGAGATAGCTTGAAGTTATTTTTTGTTTTTTTGTTTTTTTTATGGGTGACCAATTATCCCAGCATCATTTGTGGAGAAGACTATCTCTTCTCCATTGTATTGCCTTTATATTGTTTTCAAAAATTAATTGACCACACGTGTGCTTTCTGGACTCTGTTCTCATTAATCTATATATTTTTCCTTCTGCCAATACCCTGTCTTGAATACAGTAGCCCTATAAGCTTTGAAATCAGGTAGTGTGAGTGTTTTACCTTGGTTTCCCTTTTTCAGTTGTTTTGGTTTTTTTACTTCCTTTGCTTTCCCATGTAAACTTTAGGATTATCTTGTATCTATAAAAAATCTTGCTGAGATTTTGATTAGGATTGCTTTAAATTTGTAGATTAACCTGGGGGAAGAATTGATACCTCGGCAGTATCACGTCTTTCAGTCAATAATCATGTTTATCTTTTAATTTATTTAGCTCTTTTGTGATTTCTTTGCTTAGTGTTGTGTTGTATTAAGCCTTCAGATTTTATATATGTTTAATTAGGTTTAATGAATTAGATTTTTTTCTGATTTCTTTGGAACATGCAGTTTTTTAAATGTCAAGTTCCAATTGTTCATTGCTAGTAATTAGTAATGTGGTTGAGTTTTGTATATTGACCCTGTTATGCTAGGACCTTGGTAAACTCATCTGTAAGTAATTGTAGCTTTTTTTATGGTTTCTTTGGGATTTTTCATGTGTACAATCATGTCGTCTTCGAACATAGGTATTTTATCTCTTACTTTCCAATCCATTTGTCTTCTTTTTCTTTATCCATGATGGAATTTTTGTTTAACATAAAGTTTATTTGTAGTGAATAGAAGCTTATCACATTTAAAAAATGTATGTCATATCCTAATGTTGGCTGTGAACCTGTTCTTATATATTTGCAGAGATAATTTAGATGATCCACTGGATGACACTGCTACTGTGTTTCAGCAGCTCGAACAGTTGTGCACTGTCAGCAGATGTGAATATGAAAAGACGTGCACTCTCCTTGTACAGTTGTTTGACCAAAATGCGCAGAATTACCAAAAGCTTCTTCATTCAGCTTCTGGGATAACTGTGGACATGGCAATTCAGGAAGGTCAGTAAACTTTGTATGACTATATATGGTATTATGTTGAATTTTAAGTAGCTTCATTAATCACTTTAATACTTTTACTGCAAATTATTTTTATGTATTTCCCCCAATTCCTCGTCCTCTAATAAGCCATTAATTTTGTTAGCCTTCTGGGTATTTTGGTTGCCTGGTGGTTAATTTTCAGTTCTCATTTATAAGATACATGGGAAGTATTTCTCTGGAATCGGTATCAAGGAAAGCTGATAATGGTATTTGAGTAGAGTTCATTAACTTGTAACTATCTTTTAACTAATCATGTTTTCTTCTTTGCTACAGTTGACTGCAAATTCAAAGCCCAATTTCATCCAATAAAAAATTGTATAAGACCTCATTATGGTTTTGCATTTGTGTATTATACTTCACTATGGCTTTAGTTTACTATTACATTTGAATCCTCACTTTCCTCATTATTTTTCTTTAATGCTTTATTGAAGGAGGGTTTATTTATTTCTGAATGTCCCTTTAAATCCTTTCAGGAACATTGCAGGGAATAAAATTAAATAAATATATTTTTCACATTTTTAAAAAATGAAATGAATATGAGAATGGAACTGACTTTATCCATTTCTAAAAGAAGACACTTTAATTATGGTTCCAGAATGTTTTTCTTTTATGTTTTTTTCCTTTTATTGTTTCGGGAAGTGAGTGGTAAGGGATGATAGACTCCGTGATTTCCTATCTAAACTCTTTTCAAAACATTGTTTAAAAGATTATCTTTTACTTTTATATAATGTCTTAAAATGTCTTTTATTATCTGTTTTTGTTTTTGTGTTTGGAGTCACACATTAAAAAACTGCTGACGGGCTACATAGTGGAGTAGTTAACCTCTACTTCAAATAATCTCTCTTTTTAAGATCTCATTACTTATAAATTAAATTAAGGAGCAATATTTTTGCAGCATTTTAGTCTTTTCATGGTTGATTTCTTCCTTCAGAGTTTTCAAAATTATTAAATATTAAATACGTACAAAAGGCTGTGTATACATATTGAGACATGGTGCATAGCAATAATAAACAGCATCACACAGCGTAAAGAATAGGTCAGTATCAGTATCTTTGTTGTTCCCATTGTTTCTCTGTCCAAATCTATCCTTTCTTCCAGCAGAAAATACTTGGAATCTTGAATTTTGCATTTATCAATTAGTGCCTTTTGTTACTCATAGTAGTACTGTGTGTGTGTGTGTGTGTGTGTGTGTGTGTGTGTGTGTGTGTGTGTATGGGTGTATACAGACACATATGTGTGTGTATATATATATATATATATATATATATTCTGGAAATAATTCATGGTTTTGCAAATTTCTGAACCTTATACAACTGTATACAATGAAACTGCATTCTACAACTTACTTTATTTTTTTTCCTCAGTATTGCATTTATGAGGATTTGTATTGATGCTATGGCTGTAGTTCCTTGATTTGCACTGCCACTGTTCTGTTGTTTGAATATACCAAATTTATTTATGCATTTTCTTGTCAGTGGATATTTGTATTTTTTCTGCTTTTTGCTAATGGAATGAGTGCAGCTGTGTAAAGATTGTTATGTATATCCATTACATAGTTTCAGTAGAATGATGCCAAACTCGTTTACAGAGTGATTTTCTACTTTACTTCCCACCCACCCTCACATAGATCTTTGCCAACACCTCATAATGTTAGACTTAAAATTTTTACCAGACTAGTTCAGGTAATATACCTCATGGGTATTTTAGTTTTTTTCTCATAATTAATGAAGTTTAGTATTGTTTTATGTTTGTTGACTGGTATTTGTGTCATTATCAATGACACATATTTATGATTTTTGTTCATTTTTCTACTCACCATTTGGATTATTAGTTTATCTTTTACTGATTGAATTCTTTTTGTGTTTTTGATGCTAACCCTTTAGTGATTTGAATTGTAAATATTGTCCCCAAGTTTGTGATCTGCCTTTACATGTCACTTTAATGTATCTATTCTCTTAGTTATTTTTCATATCAAACTTTATTTTAATTAAATCACCTAATCTTTTTAAAGAGGTAATATGTCCCCATTATCCAGAAAAAATAAATTAAAATGTGTTTCTGTTTCAGTTCTATGATCTGTCCTCTTGTTCTTCACTCTATGTAGCAATTTTTACTAGTTTTGTGTATATTTTCAAAGTTTCTGCATGCATATACAAACAACTATGAATTTATAAATCTTATCCCTCTTTATTTACTTAGGATGTGGTATACACCCTTAGTGTTCTACTCTTGCTTTTTCTTTCATTTAACAGTGTACTTTATAGCTATTTTCAAATTTAGAGAATGCTTATTTTTTATAGATGCATAATATTTTATTCTTACTGTATCATTATTTAATCATTCTTTCTACCATTGAAAGTCATTAGAATTATTTTTCATCTCCAGCTATTAAAATTAATGCCATATAGATTAACCATGTATATATGTCATTTTATGTGTATACAAGTATATATAGAAGATAAATTCCCAGAGTAGAATTACTATTGGCTAAAAGGGTAAATATTTACAACTTTTATAGATATTGCCAAATTACTTTTGGAAAGGACTATGTCAATTTACTTGTCCACCAGCTAGCTATCTATGGGAGTGTTTCCATATTGCCTTCACAGGATAATTTTACCAGGCTTTTGAATTCTTAGCAATTCTATAGGTGAAAAATGGTGTCTTAGTATAATTTAATATTCTCATATCAGTTAGGCATTAAGTTTATTTAAGACTATTTAGTCTTATTTTTCTGTAATGACATGTTAATTTCTTTGCTGTTTTTTGGGTGTTGGTCCTTACTTTTCTTATTGATTTTTTTTTTATAAGAGCTCTTTGTATTTTAGAAAAATGAGCTCCTTGTCTGTGGTAAGAGTTGCAAATCTCTTTTTCTTTTCTTTTCTTTTCTTTTCTTTCTTTCTTTCTTTCTTTCTTTCTTTCTTTCTTTCTTTTTTTGAGTGTACAGTTTGATGAATTTAACAGTTATTCATAGCCATGTAACTATCACCACATTCAAAATAGAATTTCCTGCACTCCAAATAATTTCCTCATGCTCTTTGATCCCTTTCCCTGACTCTTGACATAGGAACCACTGGTTTCTGTAATTGTGGTTTGTCTCTTTTAAATTTTTGCATAAATGGAATCATACAGTAAGTAGT
This sequence comes from Acinonyx jubatus, assembly GCF_027475565.1. NCBI lineage: Eukaryota > Metazoa > Chordata > Mammalia > Carnivora > Felidae > Acinonyx > Acinonyx jubatus. The sequence continues at coordinate 175,820,943 of NC_069380.1, read as the reverse complement.
CTTTTGTGGTTGACTTTGCATAGCATAATGTTTTTGACATTCAAATATATTGTGTATATTAATATTTTGTTTCTTTTTATTGCTGCATAGTATTCCATAGTATAGTTCTATCTATAAAACTATAGTCTATCCACTGTGTGATGGACATTTGAGTTCCACTTTCAATTGGGAGGCTATTATGAATAATGGTGGTATGAACATTTGCAGACAAGTCTTTGTGTGTTTTTAAATTTTTATTTCTCTTGGGTAAATACCTAAGACAGATTGCTGGGTCATATGAGAAATGTATGTTTAATTATAGGATACTACTGGGGCGCCTGGGTGACTCAGTCGGTTGAGTGTCCGACTTTGGCTCAGGTCATGATCTCGCAGTTCGTGAGTTCAAGCCCCACATTGGGCTCTGTGCTGACAACTCAGAGCCTGGAACCTACTTCAGATTCTGTGTCTCCCTCTCTCTGCCCCTTCCCTGCTCATGCTATGAAATGAATGTCAAAATGAATAAATGTTAAAAAATGTTAAAAAAAAATATATAGGATACTACTATATTGTTGTACAAAGTACCATTTTCCATTCTCATTATTTTCTCTACATCTGCATCATGATTTGATAGTGTCTTCTTAACCTTAGCCATTCTACTGGGTGTCTAAAAGTGTATCATTATGGTTATAATTTGCATGTCCCTAATACTTAACAGTGGTGTGCTTTTTGGCCATTCATATATCTTCTCTTGTGCACTATTTGCTCACCTTTTTTGTCTATTTTTAAATTAGATTGTTCTTTTATATGTATTCTTATTGGAATTGTAGGACTGTTTTACATATTCTGTGTATAATTTCTTTTTCACATAAATGTTTGCAAGTATTTTTCTCTCTGTTGTTTCTCTTCAATTGTTTTTCAAAGAGCAGAAGTTTTAAATGTTGATGATCTACCTTTTCAATTGTTTCTTTCTGGCTTATGCTTCTTGTATTTACGAAATCCTGTGCAGTGCAAGTCACAGAGATGTTCTTCTGTATTTTCTTCTAGAGGTTTAATAGTTTTAGCTATTATGTTTAAATTCGTGAACTTCCTGGCATTAACTTTTGTGAATAGTGTGAGTTGGGGGTAAGGCCCCATCCCCAGCCCATACAATTATATAGTTGTTCTAGCACCATTTGCTGTAACAACTATCTTTTCCCCCACTGAATTATTGTAACACCTTTGTCAAAAATCCATTGGTTATAAAAGGCTAGGGTTTATTACTGGACTCTATTCTCTACCATTGATCAGTATGTCTGTCCTTATGTCAGTGTTATACTGTCTCGGTTACTGTAATTTTGTAAGTCTTGAAATCAGGTAATCTAACTGTCTCATTCTTCTGTCTCAAAATAGTTGTGTCTGTTCTCGATCTTTTGCCTTTCTTTATTAATTTTAGCATCAGCTTGTTAATTTCTTTAAAAAGTCTCACTAGAATTTGATTGGGATTGCCTCAATCTATGCATCAGTTGGGCCATCTTCACAATATTGAGTCTTCCAGTTTGTGGACATGGTCTGTTGCTCCACTTACATAGGTGTCCCTTAATTTTCTTTGCAATGTTTGATTGCTTTCAGCACACAGGTATTAAAAATGTTTCACTAAATTTATTCCTATATATTTTTGATGTGGTTGTAAATCTTATAATCATTCTCTGCTATTCTATACAACCAGAATTGATTTTTCTCTTTGTGTCCTATGACTTTGCTAAATTTACTTATTCCGATAGCTTTTTTGTAGATTCTTTTGGATTGTTATATAAGATCATGTCATCTGCAAATAAAGACAGTTTTATATCTTGTCTTCAAGCTTTTTATTTCTTTTTCTTGCCTTATTCCACTGGTTAGGACCTCTGGTACAATGTTGAATAAAAAGGGAAGAGTGGGTAGTCTGGCCTTGTTTCTGTTTGTACATCTAAAGCATTGAGCGTTTCACCATTGAGTACGATGTTATCTGTAGGTTTTAAAAAAGATGTTCATAATAATTTTGAGGAATTTCCCTTCTGTTCCTCTGGCTATTTATACTGAGTGGTGCATTGATTTTTTTTTTAATGCTTTTTATCCACCTATTCAAATGACCCATTTTTTTTTTTGCTTTTTTACTAATATAGTGAATTACATTGATTGATTTTTCTGTGTTAAGCCAGCTTTACATTCCCAAGGTAAATCCTACTTTGTTATTATATAATATAATGTTCCTTTATATAATGCTAGATTCCATTTGTAAACAATTTCTTATTTTACATTGATGTTCATGAACGATATTTATCTGTAGTTTTCTTTTCTTGTGATGACTTTGCCTGGTTTTGGTAACAGGGTAATACTAGCCTCATAAAATGAGTCAAGGAGCATTTCCTCTTCTTTCTTTATCTTCTGAAAGAGTTTGTGTACCATTAATATTATTTCTTTGTTAAAAGTGTGATAGAATTCACCAGCAAAGTCAGTGGGCCTAGAGGGTTTAGAATTACAAATTCAAATTTTTTAACTGATATAGGACTATTCAAATTTTCTAAGTGCCTAACTTAGTCATTTGTATCTTTCAAAGACTTTATCGTATTTTAAAATTTATTGTAATAAAGTTACTTTTTATATTCTGTTACTTTTTTTAACTTTATTAAAAAAGAGAGAGAGAGAGAGAACGAATGAATGTGAGTGGGGAACTGGCAGACGGGGAGAGAGAGAATCCCAAGCCGGCTCCATGCTATCAGCGTGGAGCCCAACATGGGCTCAGACTCATAAACCATGAGATTATGACCTGGGTGAAATCAAGAGCAGGTCACTTAACAGACTGAGCCACCCAGGCACCCCTGTTATTATTCTTTTACTGTCTGTAGGATCTGAAATGATTTTCCCTTCATTCTTTCTCTTTTAACGGAAGTATACTTAACATGCAGTGTTACTATTTTCAGGTGTACAACATAATGATTTGATATTTGTACATAATGTGACATGATCATCATAGTAAGTCTTAGTTAACATCTGTCACCATACATAGTTACAAAATTATTTTCTTCTTGTGATGAAAACTTTTAAGATCTGCCCTCTTAGCAGCTTCCCGATATGCAGTACAGTATTAACCATAGTCAACATGTTGTACATTGCATCCCGATGACTTAGTTTATAATTGGAATTTTTTATTTTTTGACCTTGTTTACCCATTTTACCCACACATCTCTCATTTTTGATAATGACAGTTGTTGCCTATTTTTCTTTCTCCCTTAGATATTTATCAATTTTGTTAATCTTTTCAAAGAACCAACTTTTAGTTTCGTTGATTTTCTTTATTGTTTGTTCAGTTTTTATTTCATAAGCTGTTTTAGTTTTATTATTGTCTGTTTTATACATTTGATTTTGTTTGGTCTCTCTCCACCCCCCCCACCCATTTTTAGATAAAAGGTTTCACATCTTTGAGTTTTAGATTTTTGTATTTTTCTTTTTTTTTTAATGTTTATTTATTTTTGAGACAGAGAGAGACACAGCATGAACAGGGGAGGGTCAGAGAGAGAGGGAGACACAGAATCTGAAACAGGCTCCGGGCTCCGAGCTGTCAGCACAGAGCCCGATGCGGGGCTCGAACCCACGGACCATGAGATCATGGTGAGATCATGACCTGGGCTGAAGTCGGACGCTCAACCGACTGAGCCACCCAGGCGCCCCTAGGTTTTTGTATTTTTCTAATAAAAACATTTAAAGTTATAAATGTCATTGTTAAGCATTGTTTTAGCTGCATCTCATGAATTTTGATGCTTTATTTTTGTAATCATTTAGTTAAAAATATTTTCCAATCTGTATTTCTTTATTAATGCATGGATTATTTGACAAGTGTATGCCTTTTATTTCCAAATATTTGGGGTTTTCTTAGTTGTCTTATTGTTACTGATTTCTAATTTAATTCTACCTTGGTCAAATACTATTTTCTGGGATTTCAAACCTTTTAAATTTATTGAGACTTTTTTTATGACCTAGCCAATAGTGTGTCCTGGTAAACATACCATGTACCCTTGAAAATAAGATGTACTTTACCATTTGGGATATCAATTTGTAAATAGAAATTAAGTCAAGATGGTTTCTAGTGTTGTTCAGATATTCTTTGTCTTTACTGATTTTTTGTTTTGTTTTGATCTGTTTCTATTTTTTATAGAGAGAGGTGGTATAATCTCCAAATATGATTGTGGAATTTGCTATACTACTTTTGTCAATTTTTGCTTCTATAGAAGTAAGACATCTATAAATATAGACATCTATAATTGTTTTGTCTTTTCTGTTAATTGATTCTTTAATCTTGAAATGTGTCTTATCAGATATTACCATAGCCAGTGCCTTCTTATGCTTTCCATTTACACGGTATATCCTTCTCCATCCATTTACTTTCAATCTGTCTGTGTCTTGATATTTAAAGTTCATCTCTCAGACAGTATATCGTTCTTCCTTTTTAAAAAACCTATTCTGACCATCTTGTCTTATAACTGGAGTGTTTAGTCCATTAACTAAATGGGGTGGAGGGGGTCTACCAACTCAACACCATGTGAACTAGTTCCTTAGAATGAGGTTCTTTATATCATACTGGTAGTCTAGTAAGGCTGCAAATCATGCGAGGTCTGACTTGAGAGTTTTTTCCTCCTCTCTACCTCATGTTAAAGTCAGGTCAGAAAAGTTTCTCTATTGTCTTTCTCTGTGAAGGGCAGGTTTTTTTCCCCTCCAGTTCCTTTTTTTTTTTTTTTTTTTTCACTAAGAGTGAGTTTCTTGTTGGACTCCTCACATTGGGCATACCCTAGGCTTTCCATTGGCCTTCAGGGAAAAATTCAAGTTCTCTAGTTGTTTCCATGCTTATGTCTCTAAATTTTAGCCCTCACATTTTTTGGCCTTTGAGTATTTATTTTACTTCATCAGCTCAGAAGTACATTTGGTGCCTTTGTGCAAATTAGACAAATACAGATGTAACATAGAGTGCACAGAATGGTGAGTAGCGCACAGGCTAAATTTTCATCCCTCCTTGTCTTTTTAGTTACGTATCTTTTTATAGCTGTGGTTGCCCTTTAAGCCTGTGTTGTAGTATTTTTAAAACTTTGTTTTTGTCTAATGACTCAATGCTATCCCATGTAGTATCTTTTCAGATTTGTTTTCTACATTAATTCAGATTATGTTATGTTATAATTTGGTTTGTGTTTGGCCAGCTACCAATAAAATCATATTTTTCTTTTTAGTTTATATCCCAAATAGTGTTTGCTTCTTTAATAGTAAAGAATTAGTAGTTTTCACTTCATTGTGGTCAGCTTGATGCTCTGAAAGGCTTTTCAGCTGCAAAACAGCTCCTGGATAAACTTTTTAATGCATTGCTGGGCTTGAAATAAGTTCATGAAGTTTTTGACGTTCCTTCTCCTCCCCTGTGCTGCTCTACACTCCTCTGTCCCCCCACCTCTTCTCATTATTTCTCTCTCTCAAAAAAAAAAAAAAAGAACTTTAACCAGAATGGAACTAGTCAATAGCAAACAAGGGCAAAAGGCAGTATTGCTTTCAAAGGCAAGTTATCAACAGCAGTGATTAAATTGGTGGCAAAGCCTTAGGCCACTAGCAAGGTAGGTGTACTGAACTTAAGATTCTTCTATTAAGTTGGACGCTTCAAAGGGGATAAAGTGGTCCCAAATTATTAGAGCCCGTTGGTTTCCAGCAAAATAGTAAATTAAAATCTTCTCTGACAAATAGCAACCATAATTTAGGGCCTCGAGAATCCTGCAGATTAAGATCAACCAAATGAGTGTTCATAATTTAAAAAATAGTGAGCACACAAATAATGAAACAAGACATCATGAATGAGCATTGAGAGAAACAATAAATTGTATATTCGATTTGGACCTCCCAGAGGACTTAAGATATTATAATTGGATAGGAATGTAAAATAATTCTGTATGAAATGTGTAAAGAAATAAAAAAAAACAGAATCACAATGAGCAAAAAAGAATATGAAAAATGACCAGACAGACTGAAGAAGACTCAAGTAAAATCTTTATTATTGAAGACAAATTTTTGTGACCTGAAATTTAATGAATGTATTGAGCAGTAAGTTAGATCTAGCTGAGAAAAGAATTCTCAAATTGGCAGTTAGGTTTGAAGAAATTTTCAAGAAAGTGGAGAAACCAGGAAAGTGAGAAAATTAAAAGAGAAATTAAAGGATGGGATGAAAGTTCAGGATATCAAATTCAGTCCCAGAAAAACAGAATAGAGAAAATGGAACAGAGGCAATAACTGAAGATACTCTGTCTGAGAGTTTTTCTGAATGAAGACATGAATCCACCAGTATAGCAAAGCCAACGTTTATCAGCCAAAACCAAAAAACAGCATTTTAGTCAGACTACATAGTCCCAAAGACAGAAAATCTCAAAAGCTGCTTGGAAAGTATGAAATAGACTGATAAACTCACTTCTCAACAGTAAAAATGTAAGCCAGAAGATGGTAGAATATTTTTTAAAAATTGTGCCAAAATAACAACAATCCTATAATTACATGTTAGCTGAAGTATCTTTCAAGAACAAGGATGAACAAAAGACATTTTCTACCAGTAGAAAACCAGAAATTTTTTCTACCAGTAAATCTTTGCTGAAGTACTTCATTAAAAGTTTTCATCAGCAAAATGAAAAAGTAACCTACACAATGGGAGAAAGTGTTTGCAAACATGTATCTGATGAAAGGTTAATATCCAAAATATGTAAAGAACTAATATAACTCAGCAACAACAGGTACATCAAAAGGTATTCAGCATCACTAAACATCAGGGAAAAGCAAATCAATGAGAGGCCACCTCACACCTGTTAGAATGGCTTTTATACAAAAGACAAGAGAAAACAAGTGTTGACAAAGATGTGAAGAAAAGGCAACCATTGTACACTGTCAGTGGGAATGTAAATTGGTGCAGCCACTATGGAAAACAGATGGTAGTTCTCAAAAAATTAAAGATCAAGCTACGATATGATCCAGCAGTTCTACTTCTGTGTATTTACTCAAAGAAAACAAAAACACTAACTTGAAAAGATAATCTACACCCCTGTGTCTATTGCAGCTTTGTTTATGGTAGCCAGGACATGAAAGCAATCTAAATGTCCATTGATGGATGAATGGAGAAAAACTGTGGGGTGTGTGTGTGTGTGTGTGTGTGTGTGTGTGTGTGTGTGTATGTATATGTATAAAATGGAATATTATTCAGCCATAAAAAGGAAAGAAATCTTGTTTGTGACAGCAAAGATGGATCTTGAGGGCATTATGCTAAATGAAATAAGTCAGAGAAAGATTAATAGCCATATGATCGCACTTATACATAGAATCTGGAGGTAAAACAACAAAAAACTGAACTTATAGATACAGAGAACAGAGTGGTGATTGTCAGAGGAGGGAATGGGGAGTGGGCAAAATGGGTAAAGGTGGTCAAAAGATAGAAACTTGCAGTTAAAAAATAAATGTCGTGGGGATGTAATGGACAGCATGATGACTATAGTTAATAGTGCTGTATAGTTAATAGTACTTGCAAGTTTTGGGGCCAGTAAATCTTTAAAGTCCTCACCATAAAAAAAAGTTGGTGACTATGTGAGGTGATGGATGTTAACTAGACTTACTGTGGTAATCATTTCCTAATATATATAAATATCAAATCATATGTTTTATACTTGTAACTGATATGTCAATTGTATCTCAGTTTTTAAAAGTTGAGCAGGTTATTTGTATATAAAGCAAGTCTTAACAAATTTCGGTCACATAGCATCAGAGTCCACATTGTTACTAACTTGCAATTAAAACTAATGGTGAAAATAATAATAAACGAACTCTATACACTTGGGTATCTTCTAAGGCACATGAGATACCATGTTACTCCCAGTAAATTGGCAAAAGTAGCAAATCATATAGGAGAATGTAGATCAAAGGGAATTCTTATATACTTGTGATAGGAGTATAAAATAAATCAATCGGAAATGAATGGAAATCAATTTGGTGTTATTTTGCTAAGTGGAACATTTGAATCCCTGCTGACCTGGCCCTTCCACTCTTAGGTATGTCCTCTAGAAAATCTCTTCTACACAAGAGGACATGTGTGAAAATATTCATAGTCTAATTGTTCCTAAGGACACAAAGTGGAAACAGCTCAAATACCCATAACCATTAAAATGAATAAACAGATCATAATGGTTACACAATAGAGTAACATATAACAGTAAAATGGAATGAAGTACAGGTATACTTATGATGAATTTCAGAGATAGGATAGGTGGTGAAATAAAGCGATTTTCAGGAAACTGTATATAGTATGAGACACTTAATAAAGCCCCAAACAAGTGAGACTAAAAATATATTGTTTTAGGAATATATGCCTAAGTGGTAAAATGAGAAAAAAAATTCAAGAGAATAATAAGCACCAAATACAGGATCATGGTTACCTCCCGGGTGGCAGGTAAGGGGATAAGCTAGGGGAGGAGTATGAAGGTAGGTGTGACTGTATTGGTAAAGCCTTGGTTCTTAAGTTGGATAGGGAGTTCACTGGTGTTTATTTTATTATACTTCATATCCATTACATATAGCTTCAGATATAGCAAATATTATATTACAATGTAAAAAAATTCAGATGTAAAATCAAATACCTGTTTTCCTACAAAAGGATACCAAATGAAAATATAGCTGTTCTGAGATATATGAATGGAATTAATGTCAATGTAATAATTTATTGATATTAAATAGGGGTATCTAGTGAATGAAGTCAGACCTGATTCTTGATTAATATAAATTCAGAGTTTTTATCATAAGATATACTATGTGTTTTTAATAATAATTCAGTGTCTAATGCTCAATACATAGAAAATTGTTAACATTTGTTTCCTTGCTGCCTTTTTTTTTTTTTTTTTTTTTTTTTTTGGTAAAAAGACAGTGGGATGGGGCACCTGGGTGGCTCAGTCAGTTAAGCAGGGTTCCAGCCCCGCATTGGGCTCTGCACTGACAGCTCAGAGCCTGGAGCCTGCTTCAGATTCTCCGTCTCCTCTCTCTGCCCCTTCCCCACGGACACTCTGTCTCTCTCTGTCTCTAGAAAATAAATGGTAAAAATAAATAAATAAATAAAAACAAAAAGTCAGTGGGAAGGAATCTGCTTTCAAAGATATCTCTGGTCTACTTAAAAATAATTGTTTTGTATTACAAAAAAAATGCCTAATGTGGCTCTAGTTTATACTGTTGTATGTAGCGGTATTCAATTTCTTTTGTGCAGACTAAACACTTCAGTTAGTGTTGAACAAAGAAAATTATATGCTCTCGTTATGTGTGCTTTAATTTAGATGCTTAATGGCTTTTAATGTTACAAAATAAGTTTATTATTATATTATGATCTCATTTGTATTATATTGTCTTGCTCTTCCATATTTGTGGTGATATGGTCATGGTTTACAAAAACAATAATCCCTAAGAAATAGGTCATTAACAGTAGTTAACGATTACTTGTGATCTATGGTAATGACTGATTTCTTTGGGATTATTGCAGTTATAAACCATAATTACAGATTATTACAGCAATAATTATTTTGTTAAAGGAAAAAATGTTCTTTGCTTGAACAGCTGCTAAAACAAGTGCCCTGAACATTTCAGAATAAATAGAAAAATGGAAAATTATAATGGAAATTTAGTCTCATTATAAAGATGATATTCAAAATAAATGTGTAGATATGAAACTTGTTTATTGGATATTTAAATTTCTAAATGTAATTTTGATTTACGGATTTACATGGTTCTTTAAACTTTGTGGACAGAATTCTGTAATCAAAGTACCATTTATTATTTTGAATACTGTCAGTCTAAAATTGTTGAGGTTTAGGGAAAGGATGTGTATGAGAAATACTACTTCTCAGTCAGTTAAATATGAAAATTATGTTTGATAGCTTAAAAATAATGCCTTTATATTCCGTTGTTGATTTCTAACACCAATCCTAATTTATTCAGGCAGTGGTTAAGTTTCTAAGGTTAAGAAATGCCTGCTTTGTTGTTTGTTGTATATAATAGAAGTCACTGTTTCCAAAAACAAGGAGAGTAAATAAACATTTTATTTTTCCTCTGAATAAACAAACCTCCATTCAGAATTTACCATAATTTCAGAAAAAAAAATACTCACAATTGATCTCATGCTATTTCTGCATAGCATGTTTTGATATACAAGCCTTAATTTCAAAGTCACAGAATAAAAGGAATTAAAAAATAAAAAACTTAAATTTGAGAAATTCATGTCCTGTATTTAGTATCTTTTATTTTTCTATTATTGGACAGTGATACTCATCAGCTGCACTGAAGAAATCATTTTTCCCCGTTATCTGTCTCTCACTAGGTTCAATCCTTTGGGCATGGATTCTCTTCCTTTTCAGCCTACCCCAGACACACACCTATTTAGTTATATCCCTATAGCAGAACGTGCCACATAGGAAAGTACATGAATGTGTTTTACTTGGAATATTTTTTTTTTTTACTTTACAGCTTTTTTGTGTTTGTTTTACAAATGGCATTAAGAAAGTATATATGGCTAATGGTAACTAGCTTTAATTGCAATAAGCCTCTTTGGCAGAGAGGAAAAGCTCTTAAAAATTGTGTGACTTAATTTTCTTGAGCAGCTTCTAAAGTAAAACTCAGAAGAACATATAAATGTAGCATTGGTATGTTTTGGTTTTTGTAGGTTTGATACAGAAGAACTAAAAAGGGGATGGCTATTTTTATAAACATAATAATAGTAATAACAGCCAGTATGTACTGAGCATTTATAGTGAATATTATTATGACCACTTTTTATGAAAAATATTATTTAGTGTTTGTCACAAGCTTGAGAGCCAGGTGTAAGTATCACCCTCATATTTATAGACGAGGGCATTAAATCCAAGTGAAATTAAGTAACTACCTTATTGATAGTAGAGGCAGGATTTTAACTCAGCCTGTGCTCTTGGTAGCTAAAATGTACTGCTTCATTTTTTAATGTTGATATTTCAACAGAGAGATATAAAAATTACATGCATGAGGAATTCTTTGACTATTTTCAAGTAGGCTTGTTTTTATCAAGAGCTAATAAGCAGATGTTTCTGAGTTTACATTAGTGATAAGCCTCCAAAATAAGTTTGCTTATTTTAAGTTTAACTATTCAACACATACTTATTTCATGTGTCACATATACTTGCTTTTATTGCGGGCAGTTTGGGAATCAAAGGAAGTATGAAAGACCCTAGACATGATCCCAAAAGCAGATGCAGTCTCATCTGTGATTAAAATTTGGAGACAGAAAAAACTCAGGATTAGGAATTAAAATGTGTTAAATAAAAACTCGAGAGATTCTTGGCTCGTAAGATATTATTGGATCATTGTGGTCCAGCTAATTGCCAACGGTGGTGTTTGAGTATTCCCTTTCATCGATCTTGAGAGGAAGTAGTATCTCCTAATGGTATGAGAATGAACTCTTGGAACTCCATTGTCTGTATGGGAATCATAGCTCCGCAGTACTTAATAGGAATATTTGTGACATTAAATGGATATAAATATAAATAATAGATAATGTTTAAAATATTGCCTAGTGCATGGAAAATACCATGTAAATGTTTGCTATTATTTTTAGTAATAGTCAAGCTTGCTTTAAGAAAAACCAGTATCTAGGGACGCCTGGGTGGCTCAGTCGGTTGAGCCTCCGACTTCGGCTCAGGTCATGATCTTGTGGTTTGTGGGTTTGAGCCCCGCATTGGGCTCTGCACTGACAGCTTAGAGCCTGGAGCCTGCTTCAGATTGTGTCTCCCTCTCTCTGCCCCACCCCCACTCATACTCTCTCTCTCTCTCTCTCAGTAAATGAATAAACATTTAAAAAAAAAAAAAAGAAAAACAAGTATCTGTGGGGTGCCTGGTTGGCTCAGTCGGTTGAGTGTCTGACTCTTGATTTCGGCTCAGATCATGATCCCAGGGTCGTAAGATTGAGTCCTGTGTCAGACTCTGCACTGAGCCCCACTCTGCCTCTCTCCTGTTCGTGCTCTCTCTCTCAAATAAAAAACAAATAAATAAAAATGAATAAATAAATGAAAAACCAGTCTCTGAATATCTAAATTGATAAAACATATAAAGAAGGTTATTATTTATACTTAAATAATATTTTTCATTTTGAAAAAATTTGCAGTAGGATATTTTTTAAATAATGACTCCCATTGGGTAGGTAAATTATTGCACTGTACTCACCAAAAATTATGCTTGCAGTGTTTCAGATTCACATCCATTACTCAAAATGTGTATGTCCCATGCACAGTTGCAGCATAATCTATTAATAATGACCTCTGTAAGATTCTGAGAAATATAGTCAAATCTCCTTATTTGGAATTTATGATCTATAACATTGCTGTTAACACTGAATTAGCAAATATTAAACTATTGTTTCTAGGGTAGATACGGGGTTAGGTTCCTGCAGCTCCTGGTCACAGCATTTTCATTGGCTGATGAACATATAACCTTGTTTTATATGTGTTCCTGTTTTAAAACACCTTGTTTAATGTATATTGTTGATTCACTAACATTGTACTCATAGCCATAGCGCTCATGCCTGAATGAAGCTTATCTAACACATATATTTTCTCTATGAGGCACATAACAGACTTTTTCACATAGGACCACCATGTGGCACTTCACTATTCTTGGGCAGTATTTTAAATAGTAAAATCACCAACAGAAAGCACAAATTTGAGTATAAAAAAATTGGGCACCAAAAAGACCATGAAAGATTACTTACTTGTTTATACTATGAAAGATGAAACAAGAAAGCAGAGTGTTGCTTTGTTTTACCTAAGCTTGAAATGTACACATTGGGCAGCTTAGATTTTGTTGTTGTCCACTTACACATGAATGGTCACAAGTATTTTTGGAGTTACAAATAAACTTTACCAAGTTGACAAATTTTTAGATAAGAGAATCTGCAAATGAAGAAGATAGACTTTATTACATCTTGGATTGAGTATGCTTTGAGAAGAAATTGCTTTTGTCTTATTTAAGCAATAAAAATATAATTACCATTAACATTCATTTTTAGTAAGGACTCTACATTTTAATGTTTACTAAATTGATAATAAAATGTTAACTTGTTCTTGCCTGTTTCATGCTATCTTTTCTATGTAATGATTTCTTTTTCTTTTTCTTTTTTTTTTATGTAATGATTTCTTAATTCAGTAACCCATGTCTGTTGATAACTTAACAATGTGCCAGCACTGCTTTAGGCTCTGGAAGTGCAATAGACAAAAAAATAAATAAATAAAAATTAAAAAAAAAATCACAGTTATCATGCAGTTGATATTCTGTTGGAATAGACAGGTAACAAAGCAAGATAAATACCTAAGATATATTAGAAAGTGATAAGTACTAAAAATAAAACCAATGAAGCAGAGAAGAAGGGTATGAAATGTTGGCAGATTATGTTCTGGTTATCACTTACCAAAACTTAGTAGTTTATCAAATAATGGTCATTTTGTTATTATCTCTCAGTGTTCTCTGGTATTCATAAGTCTTAGCTGGATGATTCTCATTTGGGATCTTTCAGGCATTGTAATCAGATGACAGCTGGCATTGTAGTCACCTGAATGATTCTTTATTCACAAGTCTGGTATCTGGGCTGGAATGTTTGGTGAATAGTCTCTCATTGGCATTTTTCTCTCTGCATTGCTAGCTTGGGCCTCTTAATAGTATGATGTTCTCAGGGTATGTGGTCTTTTTACATGGTGATTGGCTTCCCCAGTGTGAACATTCCCTAAGAGACTAGAAGAAGCTGTTGGTTCTTGTAAAGACTAATCCCAGCACTGGAATAATGTCACTTCCACCATTTTCTTTTGGTCAAAGCAGTCACAATCCAGCATACACTTATAAAGAATTGGAAGAATAAACTCCACTTTTTGATGGCTTGTGCATACATGGAGAGAAGGAATTGATGGTTGTCTGGAAGGTGTGCTACTTACAGTAGGTATTAAAAGTTGATAGGGTGGCTACGGAAGGCCTTACTGAGAAGGTGACTTCAAAGTGAGGCTGGTCAACATGATTGTATCTTTCTCTAGTTATATTAAGCTGTGTAAGTATAGGCAAAGACTAGGTAGGGAATTGGATTTAAACAGTCATGGGTTTGTAAGATGAGTGTGTCAGAGCCAGAGAGGAATTGAAGTGGTGTAAGTCATAGATTATAACAATTGAGCATAGAACTGAAGCTAAGTAAGCAGGGTAGAGAAGACATGAAGTTTGTAAGAGACTGAATAAATGGAAGATCCCAAAAAACTAGTACAACTAATAAGAGATTAGCAAAGTTGCAGGATATAAGATCAGTAAACAAAAGTCAATAACATGTCTATATATTACCAATTAATCAAAAATGAAGATAAGTTCAGGTAAAATAGCATCAAAAAAGAATAAATTACATAGGCATAAGTTTAAAAAAAAGGGTTAGACTTATATACCAACCACTAGAAAGCATTGTTGAAAGAAATTAAAGATCTGACTATGTGGAAAGACACCTGTGGTCATGGATCACAAGACTTGATATTGGTAAGATGGCAGTACTCCCCAAATTGACCTATAGATTCAGCACAATCTTTGTTAAAATCCCAGCAGGCCTCAGCGCAAGAATTGACATGCTGATCCTTAAATTCATAAGGGAATCCAGAAGACCCAGAATATTCAAAATTAGCTTGAAAAAGAATGAAGTATAAGGACTTACACATCTTGATTTCAAAATTTATTAAACAGGAAATGTAGTCAAGACAGTGTGGAATTGGCATAAAGATAGACACTAGAATAGTGAAATATAATTGAGAGTCCAGGTATAAATCCTTCAATGTATAATGAATTGCTCTTTGACAAGAGTGGCAAATTCAATTCAATGACAAAAGAATAGTTTATTTGACAAATGGTGCTGGGACAATTGGATACTACATGCAAAGAATAAGACCAATATCTCCCACCATATACAAGAATTAAGTAAAAATAAATCATAGACCTAAATGTAAGAGTTAAAACTATGAAACTCAGAAGAAAACATAGGAGTAAATCTTCATGACTTTGGGTTGGGCAGTGGTTTCTTAAATGTGACACCAAAAGCTGAAGTGACAAAAGAAAAATTCAAAATTTGACATCAGAATTAAAAATCTCAGAATGTTTCAAAGGATACCATCAAGAAAGTGAAAACACAACCCAGAGAATGGGAGGAAATATTTGCAAATTTCATCTGATGAGGGACTTGTATCTATAATATATAAAGAACCCTTACAGCTCAATAATAAAAAAAGATAAACAGCTCAATTTAAAAATGAGCAAAGGATTTAAACAGACCTTTCTCCAGAGAAGACATGCAAATGGCTGGTAAGCATATGTGAGATGGTCAACATCATTAGTCATCAGGAAAGGATATATTAAAATTACAAGATAACCATTTCACACTCACTAGGATGGGTATAATCAAAAAGATGATAACAAGTGTTGATACGATTTGGACCTTCATATATTGCTGGTGGTAATGCTGGTTTAGAAAGCAGTGTGGCCATTCCTTAAAATGTTAAAAACATATGTATCATATGACTCAGTAATTCCATTTCTAGGTATACCCAAGAGAAATTATCCACATACAAGCTGTGCACAAATATTCAAAGCAGCATTATTTTTTTAAGTATTTAAACTCTAGTTAGATGATATACAGTGTAATTTTAGTTTCAGGTATACAATATAGTGTTTCCACATTTACATACAACATCCGGTGCTCATCACAGCAAGTGTATTCATTCCTTAATCCCATCACCTATTTCACCCACCGCCCACCCACCTCTCCTCTAGTAAATATCAGTTCTCTATAGTTGAGTCTGTTTCTTGGTTTGCCTGTCTTTTTTCCCCCCTTTAGTTCATTTGTTTCTTAAATTCCACATGAGTGAAATCGTGGTATTTGACTGACTTATATTTTACTTAGCATAATACTCTGTAGCTCCATTCATGTCCCTGCAAATGTCAACATTTCATTTTTTATGGCTGAGTAATACTCCATTTTGTGTGTGTGTGTGTGTGTGTGTGTGTGTGTGTGTGTGTGTGATATATATATACAGATCTATATATATATATATAGATATCTCTATATCTATCTATATATTATATATCATGGACAAGACACTGGGCTGTTTCTGTAAATAGCAGCATTATTTTTAAAGTCAAAAGGTAGAAACAGTCCAAATGCCCATCAGCTGGTGTATAGATGAATAAAATGTGCTATGTCCAACAATGAAATTTTTTAAAAATATGGTTGATACACAGTGTTACATTAGTTCCAGGTATACAACATAGTGATTCACCTTTTCTATACATTATGGATTCCTTACCACAAGTGTAGTTACCATGTGTCACCATACAATACTATGGTAGTATCATTGACTGTAATCCCTATGTTGTGCCTTTTATTTCCATGACTTATTCATTTCATAACTGGAAGCTTCTATTTCTCCCTCCCATTCACCCATCTTGCTTGTCCTTCAACACCCCCCACCCCACCCCACCAGCAACCATAAGTTCAAACAATGGAATGTTGTTTGGCTATAAAAAATGAAGTACCAATACAAACTACAACATGGATGATCTTTGAACACATTATGCTAAGTGAAAAAGACAGTTACAAAAGCTACATGTTATATGATTTGTTGACATGAAATGTCCAGAATGGGAAAAATCTGAGGAGACATAAAAGTAGATTAGTAGTTGCTTAGGGATGGGGGTGAATTGAGGGGTATGGAGTGGAATTTCTTTGGTGAGAGATGAAATGTTCTAAAATTAGGTTGTGGTGGTGGTTGTACAACCCTGTGAATTTACTTAAAAACAATGACTTTTATAAGTGGATGAATTGTATGGTATGTGAATTATATATTTCAGTAAAGTTGTTAAAGAAAGTGATAGGTTCATCTGTTGGAGATTCCCAGTAGAATGAAGGATTGTTAGTGTTGGAAGATTCATCTTTGTATATGTTGAAGCCACTACTGATTATAATAGAAGTCTTGTTGGAAAGAGTGACAACAAGCCAGGAATAAACACCTTCAAAAAGTAAGGGAAAATAACCTGAGGGAGAGTAGATCATTGCAGCCAGAAAGGATATTTGCTAGTATAGTTTGATGACTTAAGATGTCAGCTGAGTGCTTTTGATGGAGGGAGAATGTTTTGGAAATAGACATCAGGAACGTCAAGAGCACCTCCATGTTGTAGGCCTGAGATACAAGAAGTGTGGAAGAGAGATCACTTGAGAGGACCCACAGAAGTAGGGTCATCAGGGGATAGCATGTGTTACTAATAGACTTTTATGTTAATCATAAAACAATTTTGAGTACATAGGCAACTTTCTTAGTACCTTCAGCTTTCTAGATGGGCGTTTTGTTCTGTTACTTTTTAAAAATTAATTGTGTGTATCTTGAGGCTTGAGTCTGTTTTATGAATTACTTGATCAAATTAGTGTTTTTGTCTCCTATTGAATCTGTTTCACATTGTTTATGTCCCAGCCTGCATAATTGGGTCTATTCTGATTTATTCATTGTCGTTTTATAATACAATAGGGGATGTGGATATTTGCCAGGCTATATTTCTAACTTACAGGAAGTTTGTCACCTCAATAGGCTGATGTCTCTCTTGAAGTTAGAGGGAATTGATCAGTTATAGAGTAATGATGGCTAGTATTCACAGAAATATAGAAAGAATGTGCTCTTTTTCTACATGAATTTATCCTTCCTAAGTCTTCCAACAGGCAAAGACATCCATAAGACTATTCAAGTTAATACCCTTGAACTTTAGTTCACTTGAGAAGGTTTCTCAATACAGGAACATAATTGATTTGTTTCTCAATACAGGAACATAATTGATTTTGGTATTGTGCAATAACCTGGTCAACTTTGAAGAATCAGTCCCTAAGAATAGCACAAAATTTCTTTTTAGCAAGATAACTGGTATGTTGTTCATTGTTCATAAAGGTCTTGAAAATTTTGGAGAATCTGACACATGGATCAGTGCTTCTAAGTTGTAAAATGATATATGCCTTAAATAAAAATCATTCAATAAGTACCTCCATTTCTCAATTACTCAATTTTGTGAAAACTGTAGATGCCATGCATGCCACTGTTATAGTTAGTTAAGCCCTTGCTAGTATTGCCCGTGAAGTTAATTTTGTTGTCAGACTATGTGATTTGAATGGTGACAATCTTGGATTTTAAAAAGTTATGCATAAAATACAACAGTCTTGTATTTTAAAAAGTTATGCACAAAATACGAAGGCGATAAATTTATTACCATCTATTAGGTTCAAACAGGGACAATACTAAAAATGATCAGGCTGGTATTATCATAACATTGACCATGTTTGGTCAGTGACCAGAAAAGATGCTGGTCTGTGGATTATATTAGTACTTACTTACAGCCCTGGTTCTACACATTACTTTAGGTGTTTTGTTAGTCCAATTTAATTTTAATTGTAAGTCTTCATGGTAGACATTATTTTCTCCATTTTTCAAATGAAAATCCTAATGTGTAAAGGGGTAAGTAACTTATGCAAGATCACATAAATTGTTCGAGCTGGGATTTTGAACATAACTTTAACTCTGTAAAATCTGTAATTTTTACTGTTATGCTGCGTTGATAAACTTAAAACTCACTCCACTCTCTGTCAAGGACTGAGTTCACAGTAGTTTATCATTTGTTTGGAAGAATAGATCACTTTGCCAATTTCAGAATTTTCTGCAATATAAACATTGTTTCTATAAATACCTCCTAAACATTTCTCTTTCCTGTTATGTTTTAGGACGTCTTGCATGGCTGGTATACTTAGTTGGGACAGTTGTTGGAGGAAGGTTAACCTATACCAGTACAGATGAACATGATGCTATGGATGGAGAATTATCCTGTCGGTAAGTGCTGGCCATAAAACTTACAGAAATTTACTAAGTAGTTAAGAAATTTAGTTATTATTGAACTGGAATTATAAGATAAAACATTTTGTACTTGGCCATTTGAGGAAGGTATTATTTTCTTTTTTACTGGTGCGAAAACTAATAGAGGTTAGAGGTTAAGTGATTTGTAGAAGTCAAATCTCTAATAAGTGTTATAGTCAAATATACTTTAAACTTGCGTCTAAATAGTGTTTAGACTTGCGTCTAAATGAAGGTTTAAGTTGCTTTTTATTTCTTAGGATCTGACAAAGCTTGCTAAATTGGTGTGTATCGGGTGGTGGCAAAATTGGGGTGATATACGTGTGGTCAAAAAGCAGTGGATAGTCAGTTACCCAATACAAGCTTTGTTTGTGATTGTTGACTAGATTTTCCACCTCATGACTATAGCCTTAATAAGAAGCAATGAATTACTTGCCTTAACACTGAGGAAAATTCCTACATGTGAATAATACACGTGAGTTGGTTTTCTATATATTTTAATTTATTTTTTAATAAAATTTTTCTTTATAACAAAGTCGTATGTGTTTTTATTGGACACTTAAATATTTCAAATAAAAAGAAAAGTCATAGATTAATTTGAAGGTAACTATTACTGTCATTTTGCTAAAGACCTTTGAATTTTTTAAATTAATGCTTGAGGGTATATGTACATTTCATGTGTCTTTTCCAACATTTTTTAAACAAAAATTATACTAGAATACTGTTTTGTAAACTAAAATGGGGACAATAATACCTAATTCATTTTGGGCTATTATAAGGATTAAATGAGTTAATATTTTTAAGATGCTGAGAACAATGTCTGGCAAATGGTAAGTGCTATATTACCAAACGCCATCTGCTCCACCCCCGCCCCACAAACACTTCTCTTTTTAAAAAATCAAGCATAATATTGTGATTTTACCTAGACATTAAATATTCTAAGCTGTTCCTTAATTTAAACATACCCTGGTCTTGGGAATTTTAGGTTGTTTCCCAATTTTTCTTCAATGTAAACTGCTTTGAGGTGAATATTCTTTTAGATCAAAATAATTTCATTAGAGTTAATTCCTAAAGGCTGTAGAGTTGGTGGAATGGTCTACAGCATGTTAAAGAGTTTCAATACTAGTTTATTCTCTGAACTCAAAGGCTTTGAGAGTTAACCATATTTTCTGCAGTTGAACCCTAGATAATAGGATTATCTTTCCCAAATAACAGCAAATATCTTGTGTTAATTTTGTATTGCTTTGGTTACAAGTGATGTCAAACATTCTTTTCCATTCCTATTTTTCCCAATTGTATTTTCTCTGTGATTTTTAAATATGTACAGATTGTACCATTTAGCTAGTTTTCTTTTGTGATTATCTTTCCTAATTTGTTTATAAGAACCCAGTATATATCAAAGATCTTAATATTTTGCTATTTATTTTGAAAATGTTTTCTCCATGTTTTTAATTTGTTTTAGAAATTTCTTTCTTACTGGATTTAAATATTTATATGTTCAGATCTATGAAATTTTCCCTTCATATTTTCTCCATTGGTCATGCTTAGAAAAGTTGTTCCACACCTGGATAATAAAAATACTCACCTATGTTTTCTTCTAGTTTTTTTATGGTTTCAGTTTTTTATATTTAATTCTTAATATATTTGACATTTGTCTTATATACTTTTTCCAGAGTTTACATAGTGTTAACCAATTAATGTGAACCTCATCCTTCACACATTTGAAATGCTGCTTATATCTTTACATGAAGATTTTAGGTCTTTTTCTAGGCTTTTCATTCTTTTCCACTGATCTTGGAAGTCTGTTTTCCTCAGTGTAGAATAGAAATATAAGGCAAGTAATTCATTGCTTCTTACTAAGGCTACGGTCATGAGGTGAAAAATCTTGTCAACAATCATAAATAAAGCTTCTGTTGGACAATTGACTATCCATTGCTTTTTGCCCAGATGTATGTCACCCCAGTTTTGCCACCACCCAGTGGCAAAGTTCTTAAAATTATTATACCTGGTTGTGGCATTCTCCTTCCTTACTAATCTTAAATATATTCCTAAGTGTTTAATAAATTTGTTGCCATTTTGAATAGAAAATTTCTCTTCATTCCGTATTCTTTTCTACCTTTAAACTAGCCCTTTGCAGTGAAACTGGAGTCTGAATGGAACACAAATATTTTCAGCTTTTCTAAGATTCATTATTTCCAATATAGAATAACTTTAAAATATGAATTGGGGCATTCTTAAAATGCTTTGGTTAATTTTAAACAAAGTGAATAATTTGCCTCCGTGCTATCTTTTAATATAACATTACATGTTTAATAAAGTGGAAAGTAAGTATACTTTTTGCTATAGTTTGATTTTTTAAAAGTTTTCATCATCAAGCAGAGAAGTACCCACTGGCATTATTTTCCTGAGAAATATATAACAGGAAATGAACAAAAGCAGGTATATTTGCCAAGGAAATAAACAAAAGCAGGTGTATATTTGCCAAGTAGAAAATTTTAATTTTTTCTTTAAGCAACAAATATATTTAACTTTAATATTTGATTTGCGTTTTAGCCGTTCCCTAGAAAACAAAGCATTAGGTGAAGATTATGGTCTAAGGTTTTATTGAAGAGTGGGGAGAAAGGTGCATTTTCAAGGAAGGAAAAATGAAGGAAAAGAAAAATTGAGAGAATAGGAGAAAACAAATACAGTCAATAATCCTCATCCACAGATTCCAGTTTTGCAAATTTGTGTACTTGCTAAAGTTTATTTGTAACCCCCAAACCAACGCTTCTGGTGCTGCTGCAGTCATTTTTGGATATGTATGTGCGTGGAAATTTGAGTTGCCTGATACCCATTTTCCCAGCTTTGCCTTCTTATTTCATACTCTAATACTGTAAATAAGTGTCCTTTACATTGTCTGTTTAGTGCCATATTTCTCACGTTTTTGTGCTTTTTGTTGGTGGTTTTACTATTTACAATGGTCCCCAATGTAGTGCTGAAGTGCTGTCTGATGTTCCTAAGCACAACAAAAAAGCTGTAAAGTACCTTACAGAAAAAATAACGTATATTAAGTAAGCCTCATTCAGGTCCAAGTTGTGCTATTAGCTGTGAGTTCAATGTTAATGATCAACAATACATATTAATAAATAAGATGTCTTTAAAGAGAAACACACATAAAACAAGGTTATTTGTTAGATTGGTTAATGAAAACATTGTCACCAGTGTTCCTCAGGAACCTAACCCTGTATTTCCTCTGGGAGCACAGTGGTTTAGTATTGACTAATACAGTTTTCATAATGCCTTTTGAGAACATAACTACCATGAATAATGAGAATCAAGTGTATAAGATGGTACATTACAGACCTTGTTGCTTGCTGTTACGGGAGTTTTTCCCAGAGGCCACATGGACCAATGTGTTTCAAAACAGTTCATGGTGGTGGCAGGATGGGGGACTAAGGGCAAGGCATTTTTCTGTCTGCTTATTTCTGTGTCCCGTTTCTTACTAGTTAGTGTCTACTCCCGGGGTGCTCAACCTTTTCATACTTCATAGTTGTGTTCCCTGGCCTCTTTGAGGTATCGCTGGGGAAGCCAGAGCTTCTATTGGTCCTGTTGGGGTGGGAGGTAGGGGCTAGAGCTGTTCTAGGCCTTACCTCTTCCCTGGGTAAAGATTTACAACTGCAGGAAGTGTGTGAATCTTACTGGAGCCAAAAGACAAGTGGTTGAGGCCAGGGATGGGGTGAGAGGTAGTGGTGAGGTTGGTGTGTATGTAAACAGGGCTAAGTAGATTCAAGATCAAGGTGGGGCATAGAAAAAATATAAATATCTGTTGTGAAATGTTGAGATTTTAAATTAAATAAGAATATGGTTTTATGTAGAATTTTAAAATATCAATTTCATATGAAGAAGTTCCAAGTAACTGGAACTGTAATACTGTTGCCTTGTGTGTATTGTTACATGATACCTTTTTAACTCCTGGGGGAACAATACCAAATTAGAAGACCGTGAAGCTTCTGCCAGAAACCTATATGCTATTTTATCAGGAAAAGGTTAATATTCATAAAAGCTCCCAATATTGTGATAATTATAATTAAAACATGTTACTTTAACATATTTAAATATGCTACTTTAACTTGGCAAATAAATATATTTGTGCTCAGGCTATGCAATTCTAATTAAATAAAGAAAATTTTATAGTCATTTCCGTTTCATTCCTCATTACCAGAATGTAACCCTCTTGAGTGATTACCCAGAGACTGTGTTTTATTCATCCTGTGTCTTCTCAGTTTGCTCGTGCTAATAGAGCGACTGCTGCTTTTAGGCTTATTCTTCTCAGTTACCCAACCCCCCCCATCCCCCCCCCTTCCGGTCTCTCCTCACTTCTCTGGCCTGTTCTTCTCCAAGTCATCCCTCATTACTCATGAAACCTCTGGCAGCTAGCTCAGAGTCTTGTTCTCTCTCTCAGACTCTGCTGTCGTATGGATGACTTCAACTTCTTTCCCATTAGATCGTGGTGCTCTTCTCTGTTCATAAGCTTCCAGTGGCTTCCTGTCACACACGTGACAGATTCCAGAGTCCTTGCCAGGGCTCAGAGCCTCTTGTACTACTTCTCTGACTTCATTTCCTCCTCTTTCTCATTCAGCCCAACCACAAGGGCCTCCTTGCTATTTGAGTATTACCAATATGTTCTCACTTTAGGGCCTCTGCATTTCTCTGCTAGGAATGCTTTCTTCCAGATGTTTATAGGGTACTCCTTCACTTCAGTCAAGTAGGTCTATATGCAGCTGTCTCTTCCTCTGATTTCCCAGTCTATAATAACACCCTATCTTAGTTTAGTTTCTTCCTAGTCTTTATTACCCTTTATGTTCATTTGCTCATTCCACTAGTGTAAGGAAAGGAATAAGCTTTATCTGCTTTGTTCACCGTTGTATTTTTACCTCAACTGCCTGGCAAAACCTTAACCCTGAAGGAATTCAGAGTTTTCTCTAACCCGTTAAGTGATAACAAAAGAATTGCATACCTCTATACAGGTACCATTTGTCAATCAGAATGCCAGTTTTCACCTCAGCTGAGCCCTCAGCATTGCTCAGTGATTCTGTGTTGCAGTCATTGTTATCTTCTAACTTCCAGATACCTGTTGAACTGTTTCACTTGCATGTTCTGTTTCACATTTGTCTTCAATTCAGTGGCTAACATTAAACTTCTCTCTTCTATCCACTCCCAGCCCTGACCTCTTCGCGTGTCTCCTTGCCATCCGCTCGATTGCCTAAGTCTGAATCCTGGAAGTTATTCTTAATTTTTCCTTTTTTCTCTCTCACCAGCATCCATGTAGTCTTCATTTTCAAATACTGTCAGCTCTACCTTCTAGTTATGCCTTTTAGTCCAGTTGTTTCTAGCCCTTGTTGTTGTAGTTCCTATCATCTTTCACCTGGATTCATGCTACAGTTTTAAGTGGACACCTTGCTTCCTCTCTGGCTTCCTGAATCTGAAGTACAGATCTGATTAGGTCGGTGCTTTGCTCAAACTCTGAGCCAAGTACTTTCCATTGCTACTGGGTTTAAAATCAACATGGCTCATCAGGTTCATAATCTGGCTCCTGCCTGTCTGATTAGCTTCATCTGACTGCTTTGTAGCCATATTGAACTTTCCTTAGCTCTGAACTGAGCCATGCCTTTTCTTCCCTGGATAGTTCTCTGGATAGTTACACATGTTTTCTCCTTTCTCTCCACACACTCTTTCTTTGCCGTTTTCCATCCTAGAATGTTAAGAATCTTCCCCAATTTTTTTATACTGTTTATGATAGTACTTGTCATTCTTTAATTCCTTATTTTAGGTCTTTCCCTGTATAGACGATAGGTTTCTGGAGGACTGAGAATATATATGTCTTGTTCACTTATATTCTGAACTCCTGATACACACCTGCCACATAGTAGGCCCTCAGATATTTGTTGACTAAATGAATACTTATTTATTTGGATATCTAGGGGAATATAAACAACTGATTATCCAAAATTCATCTCTTTGAATTTGAAATGCTGTGCTTTATACTTGGATTGAAATTATTTAATGATATACTTGTCTTTTTATTCCCCCCATGCTCTTTACCAGAAATAATTTGACATAAATGAAACAGTATGTGTAGGACAATAAAGTGAAACTGGAAGTGAATATTATATATATATAATGCAAGTTTTATTCTTAAGCACTTTTAGAGGTAGCCACAGATCTTTGAAGGGCACTGTGGCAGAGGTTACTAGCTGTCCAGCATTTCTTCTTCCTTTCTTCTGCAGTAATAGAATACCTGATTCTCACGGTGGGTATGTGGCCACCTGAATAAAGGCCAGATTTATTAGACTCTCTTGCAGCTAGGTATGGTTAAGTGACTGTGTTCTAGGCAGTCAGATGTAAGTGAATGTGGTATGTGCCAGATGTGTGGACCTGTTGGGTGGAGCTGAAGAAGCCATCTTAGGCCACAAAGTGATTGTGTGAATGGAGGCAAATGTAACAACAAGATGTGAGGAACCTGAATCCCTGATGCACTGTGGAGGGCTAACTAGTCCTGGAGGACTGCCTTGGATATTTGCTTGAGTGAGAAATAAATACCCATATTGTGTAAGCCGTGGTTATTTGGACCTTAGGCTCTTGCAACTGAACTTCTGGTACAACTACCAAAACTTCTTTGACAAATGGATCCTGTACCCTGCTGGGAACTCTTTCCTGCTTTCCTGCTGGGATGCCATTACCTTTTAGGCAAATGCAAATCACCAGCTTAATATGAGTTGTAAAGACATCCCAACAAACTGTCTTTTGGTTTCACATCTTCCTAGGATTTTGGAATGTATGCTATAAAAAGGAAATAAAAGTAAACAAGAGAAAGTACATAGAACCAACAGAGAGCTAGAGTAGGAAAAGGGAGGTCCCACTCAATAAAGAATTCAGAAACAAGATATGCCTGTTTAAGTCACTTGAAAACTCACCTGGATCTAGACACAGTTTGCTGAATATATCTATTTATTTAAAAATTACTCCAACAATCTGCTAATTAAAAAATACCCAGACTAAAAGCTTTGTCACTCCTCTAAAAATTACAGAACAAATACATCTTCTTGGGAAAAAAAACCAAACAACCGGTTATAGTAACCTAATTCTTAAATGTAATCTTCAGTAACTTTACCTTCATAAATTTTAATGGTATTAAAAATATTTGGTAGGTGAAAGTTACTTTTAAATAATATAAATATAGGAAATAATAACCATAAAATGGTATTCATCATATTATTTCATAACACTTTGGCAAAAAGTACCAACTTTTTAATTTGTTTAAGTTTATATATTTATTTTGGAGGGGGAGGGGCTGAGAGAGAGTGGGAGAGAGAGAATCCCAAGCAGGCTCAATGCTGGCAGCGTGGCGCCTGACATGGGCCTTGAACCTATGAACCGTGAGATCAAAGTCAGATGCTTAAATGACTGAGCCACCCAGGTGCCCCAGTACTAACTTTTTAAAAGAACTTCATATGCTATAACTTAGATACTTTGTAGAATTCTTTGGAAGTAGTTATATTTCCTGAAATAGGAATTTATCATCAAAATGAGATGGTTAGATATTGACATAGTCTTAATATTATACATCTATTAAAAATAATGTTTTGGAAAAGTTAAATAATATGAAAAAAATAATCAAGATATATTTAGTTAGGTGCTAGAACAGAATAAAAGGTCCAGTAAAGTAATCTGAATGCGTACATGAACCTA
Source organism: Acinonyx jubatus (assembly GCF_027475565.1). Classification (NCBI taxonomy): domain Eukaryota; kingdom Metazoa; phylum Chordata; class Mammalia; order Carnivora; family Felidae; genus Acinonyx; species Acinonyx jubatus. The sequence continues at coordinate 175,794,265 of NC_069380.1, read as the reverse complement.
GTCTATATGATAAGGGATATAATTGAAATGGTGAGCAAAAGATAGACTATACAAGACAGAAATGGTGTTGAAACACCTGGGTAGCCATCTGGGAAAAAATAATGTTGATCCATATCTCACAAGATGTGTTCAAGATAAGTTCAAATGTATCAGAGAGGTAAATGTAAAAAAAGAAAAAAAAAAGAAACATAAAAAATACCTTATATTCAGGAAGAAGACCTTTTTATTATGTAAAATCATAAAAGAAAAAGCTGATAAAAAATTTTGCATAATAAAAACCTAACAAAAACTTCTGTATGGCATTAATCACATTACATAGGCAAAGGACTCAGTTTTCTAATATATGTGTATATGTGTGTGTGTGTGTGTGTGTGCGTGTGTGTGTAAAGAATTTCTAGAAATCAGCAAAGAAAAGAGAGCCCAATAGAAAGAATTGGCAAAGGATATGAACAAACAGGTCACAGGAAAGGACATATATACGGCTTAAAAACACGGAAAAATTTTAACCTCATGTACGTGACAGAAATACAAAATAAAACTGTACTGAGATGCATTTTTCAGATATTAATAAATTTTAAATTTTCATATCATTCGAATTATCTTATATGAGTGTATACAGACACTCTCCTAGACTGATGATAGATAAATTGTTTCAGTTTCTGTGGAGAGCAATATGCTAATAATCATCAACGTTATAAAAGTTTATATTCTTTAAACTAGTTGTTTCACTGTTAGAAGCATATATTGTAGCTGTACATGTGTGAAATGATTGTATAAGATGGCTAATTGCAGCAATTTTGCAACAGCAAAAAATTCTTAACTTCAGTGCCCATGTGTAGGGGAATGTTTGAAAATATTATGGTATATTTCTACAATGAAATGTTAAACAGCTGCAAGAGAGAATGAAGAAACTCTTGATGTCTGACATGGAAAGATCTTAAGATCAGTTATTAAATGGAACAAGCTAGGTTTGGAACCATAAGTATAGTGTATGTTCCATATGTTTAAAAGAGTTGAGAGGAGAATATTTAGTCATATTTGCCTGTGTATACAGTTAAAAAAATCTCCGGAAGGACACATAAACTATTAACAGTGTTCCTGTGTGCATGCATGGAAGGAAGTGTGTGGGTTGGCTAGGCACCAATGCCTTTGTGCAGTTAGAAAAAGGAGACAAAGGTGCTGTTCCTCAACAACTTGTACTCTTAGCTCTTAGAAAGATTATTAAAATAAACAGATTTTCTTAATACTAGGCACTTAGCCGTCCACTGAAATTTTTTTTAAGTTTTTTAATGTTTATTTATTTATTTTTTTGAGAGAGACAGAGACAGAATGCGAGTGGGTTAGGGGCAGAGAGAGAGGGAGACACAGAATCCGAAGCAGGCTCCAGGCTCCGAGCTGTCAGCACAGAGCCTGACGCGGAGCTTGAACTCACGGACCGTGAGATCATGACCTGAGCCGAAGTCGGACGCTCAACTGACTGAGCCACCCAGGCGCCCCTAGAAATTTTTAATGAAAATAGATAGTAGAAGGATTTCTCTTTTGAAAATTCTAGACTAAGCTTTTCATTATATTGAGTTAAACTTTTTCTCTAGGAAATTTAACTTAACCTTTAGTTCATTTATGATTATCTGATAATAATAGTTGCATACCTGTATTAAAAATATTTGATTTTAGGGCTCCTGGGTGGCAGTTGAGCATCCGACTCTTCATCTCAGTTCAGGTCTTGATCTCAGAGTTGTGAGTTCAGGTCCCAAAGTGAGCTCTATGCTGGGCATGGAGCCAGCTTAAAAAAAATACTTGATTTTATTAAGATCATCTTGTAAGTTATTTCAGGTAAAATTTTTATTATTCATTGAAAAAGTGATATAACTTGATTGGTGTATCTCTTGATTGTTTTAATATTTGAGTCATGTGACTCCCAAATACATAATTATATAAAAACATAAGGTTTAATAAAAAGGTAAAATATAAAACTACACATTCAATATCATTTTTCCTTTACTAAAATTTTATATGGATATAGATATTAATTTGTATTTATGCATGCATATATATCTATAGGTGTTTATTTATATCTATATATACATATTATATATTTATATGTGTATGTTATATGCATTCTATATAAAGTTTTAGTAAAATAATAAGTGTATGTCCTTATAGCTTTCTATGCATATATATGTAGGTATGTGTTTTAGGAAAAAGACTAGAAGCAGTTAGACCAAATTGTAGTATATCTTAGAACTAGAATTTCACATGGTTTTAAATTATCTTCTTTATAAGCTTTTGTATTTTTCCATTTTTTACAGTGATTATTACATTGCATTGACAATAAATGTTTTAATGTTGTTTCTCCAAGAATTTTTACTGAAGCCTTTTTTTCTCCTTCATGAAAAGAGTTTTTCAGCTTATATCTTTAATGGATACCGGATTACCTCAGTGTTCTAATGAGAAAATAGAGCTTGCAATTCTGTGGTTCTTGGATCAGTTTCGTAAAACATATGTTGGTGATCAACTTCAAAGAACCTCAAAGGTAGGTTTTTACTAGAGATTTTTTAAAAAAAATGTTACTGAAAATGAATAGATGCTCACATACAATAGCTTTAAGCTGAATGATATATTTGGGTAATTTCTACCTAAGAAATTTAATTGATCAATTGAAATTGATTGATTAATTGGTATTGAAAACACTGTGAGATTAATTTGCTTGTTTTATGCCTAGATTTACCATTTTCTTCAAAGGTTGGGAGAGTTAGTGAATATTATTTTTATGTGGCTAGTCATTAAATAGTTAAGATTATTTAAAACACTTTAATAGATTTTGCCTTATTATATTTATTTCAAGGTTTGAAACAAAAGATTTATTCTTTTTGTAGTTCTGGGATTTTTTGGACATTTACTTCTTTATGTGGTTTCCAGTATATTTTTTGCTCATTGCTCAGCATTTTTACGTAAGTGATGGGGACCAGGAGAGCTAGACATGTCTTTGAGAGGCCACAGTTAAATCACACTCATAGTATGATAATTGAAGTTTTAGCTTCAGCAAATTTAGATGAATTGATCCTAAGGCATAATGAGGGATTATTGAGGGCATTTATGTGAACCCTAACCAGATATTTAGTAGTACTTGTGACACTGAGTTTTCTTCTTCTGTAATAGTAACTCTTTCCAAACCTTGTCTGCAAGAGAAGTCCTAAGGATAGTCTTACCTCCTTTGGATTTATAGTTTTTATTAGTAATGTTGAAGGATTTCTAATTTGAAATATTTAGAGTAAGCTTTTTATACAGAACTAAGCTTCTTATCCCCTGGGAAATTTGGCTTAACCTTCAGTACATTTATGGTTTTCTGTTCACAATAGTTGTATAATGGGAAATTTTTGTTTGATTTTGTTAATATTACCCTTTGGTTTATTTCAGGTTTGTTTAACTTGCTTTTTCAGAAAGTGATGTAGCTTGATGCTTCCTTAGTCAAATATATTGTGATATTTTCTTGCCAATTAGGATTAATTTCAGTAAAAATTTCTTAGAATTTAGCTGCAATTGAATGAGACCATTAGGGAGAACTAGAAATAAATGTTTTAGTTGGATAGTAAAACAAATTAGAATCAGACAAAAATTACATGGTATGAAATTTATACAGGGTGCCTCTTTTAAAATCCCAGATGTGTTACTTGAAGGTTGAGAGTAAATCAAATTATGATAAATTGTCTTATTTTAAATGTACCCAGAGAGTTTGCCGTTTTGCTTTCACAAAAATGAATACAAATACTCTTCAGACATTGCTAACCCAGTATTTGGTCTGGATCTTAAATCAGAATAGTGTAATATGGAGTAGAAAAGCCTTCAAATTAATTGTGTTTAAAATACTTGGAAAGAAATATGTAAGATGAGATTAGTTGTTTACAGCAATGGGATTTAGGAGTTTTTCCCCCCAATTTTTATTTGTTGCATTAAAATATATATGTATATTTTATATATATGTGAGAATTCTAGATATCAACAAACAGTCACAGAAAAAGACAGATATATTTATATATCCTTTAATACAAGGTAATATGAAAAAAGTGAATTATGGAAGGTCAACTTTTCTTTTTTGAAAGAGCTTACATATTAGGAAAAAATAAACACATCATCAGACTGGTCATTGTAATTTAACATTTTTGGTGTATGCATCTTTCCTTACCAAAAAGTGTTTAGTCCGACAGCAATCTTATTTTTAAGGCATTCCTACTGCATAACCCTAAAGGGAAACCAGAGCTTTCTGCTTTCTTTTTCTCTGGCTTGTCTGCCAATCTGCCTTAATAGGAAGTTTGAGGAGGTTTTGGAGAGTCTTTAATATGTGCCCTGGCACTCTTTTTAGGATCTCTTCACACTCCTCTAGTCCTTAACAGTAATCCTGCAGAGTTGGTATTGTTTTGTTTGTTTTTTTCAAAGTTGGTGTTATTGTTCCCATTTCACAAATGAAACAGACCACCTAACACATTTGTAAGTTCTCTACATACTAGTTTTCTGGCAACCAACCAAGGAAGACCAGATGGAAAATATATATATATATTTTTTTGGTGAGTATATTGTCACATTCCAAATTGTGGCAGAAAAGGGGAAAGTGTTAGTTAAGAGTTAGATTGCACTAAAGTAATATTTAATGGGTACTTATTTTGTATTAGGAGCTGTCCTAGACCCTCTTAAGCATTAGCTCATTTAATTGGATCATATGGAATGTGACTTACAAAGTTCTTCCCAGTCTCTTTTCTATGTATGTCACCAGTTTCATGCCTCAGTCCTCCATACTTGTACTACATACTTTATGTGTACTAAACTTTTTTCAGCTTCGTCAACAGTCTGTGTTCTCTGTAGATTCTAGGCCTTTGGGCAAAATGTTTTCTCTGCCTAGAACACTATTTCTTTTGAATCAAACTTTCACTTTTCTGCCTTACTCTGCTAACTCCTACTTTATCTTTCACATCAGATACCCCATCCTTTAAGATGACCTTCTTAAATTCTGGGAGAATTCCTTTTATGTGTTCTATAGCAACCTGTAATTCCCCCCCTTTTTTTAGCGTTATTACACTGCATTGTAATCATTTGTTAGCAAAACATATTTTGACTCTAATTTGGGTTAGGACTGTCTCCACCTTTTTTATTATCACTTCCAAGTGCATGGCATATTACTTATGTATTTTCTACTAGATGGTGGTTGAATGTATATATTTAGTAGAATTCCATGGATTTGAGTCTAAATCTCCCACTTGATAAACTTTCATGTGATAAAAGGTATGTTCTTGAGTTGGAAAATGATGCTGACTTTAGTGAAATTGTTCAGCAAGTTTAAATAAGGTGTACTGTTATCTATCTTGAATTTCTTACATATGCATCAAGTAAGTGCAAAGAGTCCTAAGTGATGCACAGAATAGAAGTATGTGCTATATATGAGAAGCAGGAGCCACAAATGATAGCTGTAGGCATTTATTGAAGCAGTAGTCTGCCAAAGACTTCACGTAGCACTTGACAGGCATCTAATTTCATCTCACAAAAGTCCCATGGGAATAGCTGTTTTTTATTAACACTTCCCCATCCCTTTTTACAGACTTGGAAACTGAGGTCTGGAATAATTAGTGGTGTATTTAAGTGGTTGAATCTGGATTTGAACTAGGACACCTGATAACAGAGCCTATGCTGCTGATCACTTTGCTGTATTGCTTCCTGTTGGATCTTTCACCTGGGATATTGAACAGGCCCCCTTCAATCTCAGTAGGTCCTAAACAGGAACTATCTCCTGAAACCCTTTCCACCTACTTCCCTATTTTGAGGAAGAATGACTGTGAACTCAAAATGTCCCCTTGTTCTTATATCTGATCTGTCACCTAATCATGTTGATTTTATTCTCTAAATATCTCTGTTTCATTCTTCTCAGTCCCCTTCATTTTTATCCTCATTGTTACTGCTTGTCATTTCTCACTGGATTTCAGATCTTATTGTCCTCTTTGTTTCCTTCTTGCATTTTCCCCACTCCAATCCATTTTCCATACTGCCACCAAAGTAATATTTTCTTCAGTAGAGAACCAGGGAAAATAATGTAATGGACACTCACACCCATCTTTGTCAAATCTGAATACCTTGCCCTATTTGCTTCATATCTGTATATTTTTAAATTAAACATTAATGGCCTGTTGCTGCTCTGATTCTGTTCTTCTTGTGCCAAAGTAACCACTGTCCTAAATTTCATGTTATTTTCATGCATGATTGTGTTCTGGTCCCACATTTCTATGTACTTATAAACAAAACCTAGTACTGTTAACTCTATAGAAAATTAGTATGCAGGAACTTGCTGGTTTTGATCCACATTGTTTTTGAGATTTATCCATGGTGATATGTATAGTTCTAATTTAATTACTGAATGGTATTACAGTATATTATTGTGCCATTATGTATTCATTTTTCTGTTAATATACACTAGGTTGTTTCCAATTTTATTTTATTTTTTTTTTCAGTCCAATTTTAAAGTTTATAAAAAATACTCCAGTAAACATTCAAATACCTATTTCCTCATGCATGTGTATGAGTATCTTGAAGGTAAATACTGGGAGTAGAATTGCTGGGCTGTAGACGGTACATCACTTCAGCTTTACAAGATATTACCAAGTTGCTCTCTTAAATGTTAGAATAGCCTGTTTTCCCTCTCCCAGCAGATTATATGTTGCTGTATGTTGTCTTAATACTTGCTTTTGTCAGACTTTAAAATTTACAGAATTTCTCTGCTTAAAATTCTTACTGGTTTCTCATTATATAAATAAGTTCCCTATGGTTAGACTTTGTGTACCTTTGCAGCCTTTTCTTTTGACACTTTTTTCTGTTCTGTGACATGCTTTGTATGTGCTACACTTTTTGTCCTGTCACCTATTCCTACTTACTGTCTGATGAATATTAATACGTAACTACTATATACTAAGACCGGGATACAATGGCAAATAGAATGGTCTATCTGTCCTCTAAGTTTTTAATTAAAGAGGAAGATGGGCAAATAAATAAAAAATTATAAAACCTACCTCCCCACTTAAACATTGAAATAGTACAGGAAGAGGCAGACTATTAAATAAAGGATGCTGGACATTTGGTTATATCTATTTAAAGTTTTGAATTATTACTTCACAGTATATAAAAAATCAAATCTAAGTTGGTGACTCTTAGTGTGAAAGGCAGGGGACTATGATTTAAGGACAGGAAGGATTTTTTTTAATGTTTATTTTTGAGAGAGAGGGCGAGCAGGACAGAGGCAGAGAGAGGGGGAGACCAAATCCCTAAACAGGCTCTCCACTAACAGCTTAATTGACTGAGCCACCCAGGCACCCGGGGAAGGATTTCTTTTTAAGGCATGAAAAGCCCAAACTATAAACCCAAAGGTTGATAAATTCTGCCCATATTAAAAATAAAAATTTCTGCAGCTCAAAATACACAGTAAACAAAGTAAAAAGACAAGCTAGAGACAGGGTTAAGATCCAATACATGTAACTTAAAGAGAATCAATATCCAGTTATATAAACAATTTCTATGAATCAATAAGAGAAGAACAACCTAGTGAAAAAAAAAAGTGTGCCAAAGATATGAGTAAACAATTTATAGAAAAAGAAATCACGGTTTATAATCAACATGAAAAAATGTTCATCCTTTCATGGACTAAGGGAAATGCAAATTAAAGCTATAGTGCAATAATCATATCATACCTATTAGCTGGAGATAGTTAAAAAGTTTGATGAAAGCATGTATTTGTGATGAAGTAAAATAGCTAACACTCCTATACACTGCTAGTGGAATCCAAACCAGTACCAGTAAAACATTTTTGGAAAACAGCAATATCTAACAAAGTTGAAAATGTATAAAATTCTTGGACTGGGTGAAAACTCTAAAACATCGTTGAGAGAAATTAAATGAGGCCTAAATAAATAGATATATATCATGTTTATGAATTGGAAGACTCAATATTGTTAAAATTAGTGAAGTAAGTGAAGTAAGGTATGATAACAATGTGTCATCAAATAGAGAATTTAAATAAAGAGATGGAAATTATTAAAAATAGAAACAAATAGAAATTCTGTAGTTGGAAAGTACAGTAAATGAAAATGAGATGTTGAGGCACAGAGAGAAAAAAGACTGAAGAAAAGTGAACAGAGTCTCAGAGAACTGTAGGTCACCAGTAAATACACCAAAATATCATGGAGTACCTGGTAGAAGAATACCAGAAAAGGAAGTGAGACAGGATCAGAAAAAAACACTTAAAGCAATATTGGCTTAAAACTTAACCATATTTGGTGAAAAGCATTACACATCAAAGAAGTGCAATAAAGACCCACACTAAGAACACATCATAGTAAAAATGCTGAAAGACAAAGAGAAAAATTTTAGCAGCAAGGGAAAAACTACTCATCACAATTACCAGAAGGGAGGTGGGTGGGGGGATGAGTTAAACAGGTGATGTTGATTAGGGTACTTGTTGTGTTGAGCACCCAGTGACATATGGGAGTGTTGAATAAAAACAAAAAAGAAAAAAAGATAAGAGAAAAACTCATTACACGTGAGGGGTACCAGTAAGATTAATAGCTGACTAGTCTTGAGAAACAGGAGAGGCCAGAAGATCCTTCAATGACATAGAGTGCTGAACTAGTAACCAAGAATTCCATATCCAGCAAAACTATCTTTAAAAATGAAAGGAGGGTCTCCTGGGTGGCTCAGTCGGTTGAGCATCTGTCTTCAACTCCGGTCATGATCAGGTCTGTGGGTTTGAGCCCCATGTCAGGCTCTGGGCTGACAGCTCAGAGCCTGGAGCCTGCTTCTGATCCTGTGTCTTCCTCTCTTTCTGCCTCTTCCCCACTCTCACTTTGTCTCACTCTGTCTCTCAAAAATAAATAAAAGTGAGGACTCTAGGAAGATGGCGGCGTAGGATGACGCTGGGCTCACCGCGTCCTGCTGATCACTTAGATTCCACCCACACTTGCCTAAATAACCCAGAAAACCACCAGAAGACTAGCAGAACAGATTCTCTGGAGCCAAGCGCAGACGAGAGGCCCACGGAAGAGGGTAGGAAGGGCGGAGAGGCGGTGCGCACTACACGGACTGGCGGGAGGGAGCCGGGTCGGAGGGGCAGCCCGCCAGCAAAGCAGAGCCCTCAAGTCTGGCTTGCAAAAGCGGAGGGGCCGGATGAAGTGTGTTCAGACAACAAGCGGGACTTTACATCTGGAAGGTTATAAGCTAACAGCTCTGCTCGGAGAGCAGGAGGGCTGGAGGACAACGGGAAGGAGAGTTGTTGAGCCCCGGACTACAGAGCTCAGCTTGGCGGGGAACAAAGGCGCTCGCCAGTGCCATCTCCCTCGCCCATCCCCCAGCCAAAATCCCAAAGGGAGCCAGTTCCTGCCAGGGAACTTGCTTGCACCACGCAAACACCCAATGCTGTGCTTCTGCGGATCCATCCCTCCCGTGGCGGGTCTGACTCCCTCCTGGTGCCACAGGGCCCCTCCCGAAGCAGATCACGAAGGATAAGTGAGCTGAGCCTACCCCTCCCGCCCCTGTGTACCGTGGCGATCCACCCCAGCTAATAGGCCAGATCCCCAGCACCACAAGCCTGGCAGTGTGCAAGTAGCCCAGGTGGGCCATGCCACCCCACAGTGAATCCTGCCCCTAGGAGAGGGGAAGAGAAGGTACACACCAGTCTGACTGTGGCCTCAGCGGTGGGCTGAGGGCAGACATCAGGTCTGACTTCGGCCCCGCCCACCAACGCAAGTTATCCAAGACAACACAGGGGAAGTGCCCTGCAATTCCGCACCATACCAGGGACTATCCAAAATGACCAAATGGAAGAATTCCCCTCAAAAGAATCTCCAGGAAATAACGACAGCTAACGAACTGATCAAAAAGGATTTAAACAATATAACAGAAAGTGAATTTAGATTAATAGTCATAAAATTAATCGCTGGGCTTGAAAACAGTATAGAGGACAGCAGCGAATCTATTGCTACAGAGATCAAGGGACTAAGGAACAGCCAGGAGGCACTAAAAAATGTTATAAATGAGCTGCAAAATAAAATGGAGACAGCCACAGCTCGGATTGAAGAGGCAGAGGAGAGAATAGGTGAACTAGAAGATAAAATTATGGAAAAAGAAGAAGCTGAGAAAAAGAGAGATAAAAAAATCCAGGAGTATGAGGGGAAACTTAGAGAACTAAGTGATGCACTAAAGAGAAATAATATACGCATAATTGGTATTCCAGAGGAGGAAGAGAGAGGGAAAGGTGCCGAAGGTGTAATTGAAGAAATAATAGCTGAGAACTTCCCTAGTCTGGGGAAGGAAAAAGGCATTGAAATCCAAGAGGCACAGAGAACTCCCTTCAGACGTAACTTGAATTGATCTTCTGCATGACATATCATAGTGAAACTGGCAAAATACAAGGATAAAGAGAAAATTCTGAAAGCAGCTAGGGATAAAAGTGCTCTGACATATAAAGGGAGACCGATAAGACTCGTGACGGATCTCTCTACTGAAACTTGGCAGGCCAGAAAGGAATGGCAGGAAATCTTCAACGTGATGAACAGAAAAAATATGCAGCTGAGAATCCTTTATCCAGCAAATCTGTCATTTAGAATAGAAGGAGAGATAAAGGTCTTCCCAAACAAACAAAAACTGAAGGAATTCATCACCACTAAACCAGCCCTACAAGAGATCCTAAGGGGGATCCTGTTAGACAAAGTACCAGAGACATCGCTACAAGCATGAAACCTACAGATATCACAATGACTCTAAACTCATATCTTTCTATAATAACACTGAATGTAAATGGACTAAATGTGCCAGCCAAAAGACATAGGGTATCAGAATGGATAAAAAAACAAGGCCCATCTATTTGCTGTCTACAAGAGACTCATTTTAGACCTGAGGACACCTTCAGATTGAAAGTGAGGGGATGGAGAACTATTTATCATGCTACTGGAAGTCAAAAGAGAGCTGGAGTAGCTATACTTATATCAGACAAACTAGACTTTAAAGGCTGTAACGAGATGAAGAAGGGCATTATATAATAATTACAGGGTGTATCCATCAGGAAGAGCTAACAATTACAAACGTCTATACGCCGAATACGGGAGCCCCCAAATATATAAAACAATTACTCACAAATATAAGCAACTTTATTGATAAGTTGATAAGTTTATTGATAAGAATGTGGTAATTGCAGGGGACTTTAACACCCCACTTACAACAATGGATAGATCATCTAGACACACGGTCAATAAAGAAACAAGGGCCCTGAATGATACATTGGATCAGATGGACTTGACAGATATATTTAGAACTCTGCATCCCAAAGCAATAGAATATACTTTCTTCTCAAGTGCACATGGAACATTCTCCAAGATAGATTACATACTGGGTCACAAAACAGCCCTTCATAAGTATACAAGAATTGAGATCATACCATGCATACTTTCGGACCACAATGCTATGAAGCTTGAAATCAACCACAGGAAAAAGTCTGGAAAACCTCCAAAAGCATGGAGGTTAAAGAACACCCTACTAAAGAATGAATGGGTCAACCAGGCAATTAGAGAAGAAATTAAAAAATATATGGAAACAAGCGAAAATGAAAATACAACAATCCAAGCGCTTTGGGATGCAGCGAAGGCAGTCCTGGTAGGAAAATACATTGCAATCCAGGCCTATCTCAAGAAACAAGAAAAATCCCAAATACAAAATCTAACAGCACACCTAAAGGAAATAGAAGCAGAACAGCAAAGACACCCTAAACCCAGCAGAAGAAGAGAAATAATAAAGATTAGAGCAGAAATAAACAATATAGAATCTAAAAAAAACTGTAGAGCAGATCAATGAAACCAAGAGTTGGTTTTTTGAAAAAATAAACAAAATTGATAAACCTCTAGCCAGGCTTCTCAAAAAGAAAAGGGAGATGACCCAAATAGATAAAATCATGAATGAAAATGGAATTATTACAACCAATCCCTCAGAAATACAAGCAATTATAAGGGAATACTATGAAAAACTATATGCCAACAAACTGGACAACCTGGAAGAAATGGAAAAATTCCTAAGCACCCACACACTTCCAAAACTCAATCAGGAGGAAATAGAAAGCTTGAACAGACCCATAACCAGCGAAGAAATTGAATCAGTTATCAAAAATCTCCCAACAAATAAGAGTCCAGGACCAGATGGCTTCCCAGGGGATTTCTACCAGACGTTTAAAGCAGAGATAATACCTATCCTCCTCAAACTATTCCAAAAAATAGAAAGGGAAGGAAAACTTCCAGACTCATTCTATGAAGCCAGTATTACTTTGATTCCTAAACCAGACAGAGACGCAGTAAAAAAAGAGAACTACAGGCCAATATCCCTGATGAATATGGATGCAAAAATTCTCAATAAGATAGTAGCAAATCGAATTCAACAGCATATAAAAAGAATTATTCACCGTGATCAAGTGGATTCATTCCTGGGCTGCAGGGCTGGTTCAACATTCACAAATCAATCACTGTGATACATCACATTAATAAAAGAAAAGATAAGAACCATATGATCCTGTCAATTGATGAAGAAAAAACATTTGACAAAATTCAGCATCCTTGCTTAATAAAAACCCTCAAGAAAGTCGGGATAGAAGGAACATACTTAAACATCATAAAAGCCATTTATGAAAAGCTCACAGCTAACATCATCCTCAATGGGGAAGAACTGAGAGCTTTTTCCCTGAGATCAGGAACACGACAGGGATGTCCACTCTCACCGCTGATGTTTAACATAGTGTTGGAAGTTCTAGCATCAGCAATCAGACAACAAAAGGAAATCAAAGGCATCAAAATTGGCAAAGATGAAGTTAAGCTTTCACTTTTTGCAGATGACATGATATTATACACGGAAAATCCGATAGACTCCACCCAAAGTCTGGGTGAATTCACACATGAATTCAGCAAAGTTGCAGGATACAAAATCAATGTACAGAAATCAGTTGCATTCTTAAACACTAATAATTAAGCAACAGAAAGACAAAGAAACTGATCCCATTCACAATTGCACCAAGAAGCATAAAATACTGAGGAATAAATCTAACCAAAGATGTAAAAGATCTGTATGCTGAAAACTATAGAAAGCTTATGAAGGAAATTGAAGAAGATATAAAGAAATGGAAAAATATTCCATGCTCATGGGTTGGAAGAATAAATATTGTCAAAATGTCAATACTACCCAAAGCTATCTACACATTCAATGCAATCCCAATCAAAATTGCACCAGCATTCTTCTCGAAGCTAGAACAAGCAATCCTAAAATTCATATGGAACCACAAAAGGCCCCGAATAGCCAAAGTGATTTTGAAGAAGAAGACCAAAGCAGGAGGCATCACAATCCCAGACTTTAGCCTCTACTACAAAGCTGTAATCATCAAGACAGCATGGTATTGGCACAAAAACAGACACATAGACCAATGGAATAGAATAGAAACCCCAGAACTAGACCCACAAAATTATGGCCAACTAATCTTTGACAAAGCAGGAAAGAATATCCAATGGAAAAAAGACAGTCTCTTTAACAAATGGTGCTGGGAGAACTGGACAGCAACATGCAGAAAGTTGAAACTAGACCACTTTCTCACACCATTCACAAAAATAAACTCAAAATAGATAAAGGACCTGAATGTGAGACAGGAAACCATCAAAGCCCTAGAGGAGAAAACAGGAAAAGACCTCTCTGACCTCAGCCATAGCAGTTTCTTACTTGACACATCCCCAAAGGCAAGGGAATTAAAAGCAAAAATGAACTATTGGGACCTCATGAAGATAAAAAGCTTCTGCACAGCAAAGGAAACAATCAGCAAAACTAAAAGGCAACCAATGGAATGGGAAAAGATATTTGCAAATGACATATCGGACAAAGGGCTAGTATCCAAAATAATAAAGAGCTCACCAAACTCCACACCCGAAAAACAAATAATCCAGTGAAGAAATGGGCAGAAAACATGAGTAGACACTTCTCTAAAGAAGACATCCAGATGGCCAACAGGCACATGAAAAGATGTCGCTCCTCATCAGGGAAATACAAATACAAAACTCAGGTATCACCTCACACGAGAGTGGCCAAAATGAACAAATCAGGAGACTATAGATGCTGGAGAGGATGTGGAGAAACGGGAACCCTCTTGCACTGTTGGTGGAAATGCAAACTGGTGTGGCCACTCTGGAAAACTGTGGAGGTTCCTCAAAAAATTAAAGATAGACCTGCCCTATGACCCAGCAGTAGCACTGCTAGGAATTTACCCAAGGGATACAGGAGTACTGATGCATAGGGGTACTTGTACCCCAATGTTTATAGCAGCACTCTCAACAATAGCCAAGTTATGGAAAGAGCCTAAATGTCCATCAACTGATGAATGGATAAAGAAATTGTGGTTTATATACACAATGGAGTACTATGTGGCAATGAGAAAGAATGAAATATGGCCCTTTGTAGCAACGTGCATGGAACTGGAGAGTGTTATGCTAAGTGAAATAAGCCATACAGAGAAAGACAGATACCGTATGTTTTCACTCTTCTGTGAATCCTGAGAAACTTAACAGGAACCCATGGGGGAGGGGAAGGAAAAAAAAAAAAAAAGAGAGAGAGGTTAGAGTGGGAGAGAGCGAAAGCATAAGAGACTCTTAAAAACTGAGAACAAACTGTGGGCTGATGGGGGGTGGGTGATGGGTATTGAGGAGGGCATCTTTTGGGATGAGCACTGGGTGTTGTATAGAAACCAATTTGACAATAAATTTCATATATTTAAAAAATAAATGTAAAAAAATTTTTATAAAAAAACAATAATAATAAAAATGAAAGGAAAAGTAAAGATATTCCAGGGAAACAAAAACAGAGAATTCATTGCTTTCAGAGTTGCCTTATAAGAAATACTAAAGGGGGACCCTGGGTGGCTCAGTCGGCTGAGCGTCAGACTTCAGCTAAGGTCATGACCTCACAGCTCTTGAGTTCAAGCCCCATGTCGGGCTCTGTGCTGACAGCTCGGAGCCTGGAGCCTGCTTTAGATTCTGTGTCTCCCTCTCTCTGCCCCTCCCCCACTCATGCCATGTCTGTGTCTCTCAAAAATAAATAATCATTAAAAAAAAATTAAAAAAAAAAAAAGAAAGAAATACTAAAGGAAGTACTTCAGGCCGAAAGCAAGTGACCTCAGATAAATCCACACAATAAAACAAAGAACACTAGTGAAGGTAATTAAGCAATTATAAAATATAGTACATTTTTCTCTTAACTGATTTTAAAAAGCAATTATATAAAACAATTATGTATTTTATATACATACACACTGAATTGATGACATATATATAATATGTAATATATTTGCCAATAACAGCACAAGGAAGATAGGTAGGAGCAACGTTTGGGGCTAAGGAAATGACACAAGATGGCAACTCAAATCCACAGGAACCAATAAAAAACCAAAAATGGTAAATAAGAATGTTAATATAACAAACACTTCAAACATACGTTTTTGCTCTCTTTCTCTCAACTTCATTAAAAGATATAAAGTTAAATGAAGAAATAAGTATCATGATTTATTGCTGGGTGTATAATATATAAAGGTGTAATAGTTTTATCATGTAGTAATAATATGACAAAAAGGGAAAAAAAGAATAGAGCCATATAGGAATAACATTTCTTTATCTCATTGGAACTAAGTATCAATCTGAGGTAGATTCTGGTAAAATGTATATGGTGAGCCCCTAGGGAAACTCTACAGAAAATTACTAAAAAATGTATAGTAAAAAATTATTGAAAGTAAAGTTATTAAAATGTTACACTAGAAAATATTTAATGTAAAAGAAAGCAGTACAGGAAGGCTAGAGGAAAAGAAACACGACAAAAATGTCAGATATAGATCTTACAGTATCAATAATAACATTAAATTTAGAATGGGTTATGCAAGCCAACGAGTAGCACAGATTATTAGACTGGAGTTTTAAAAAAATGTTGCACATGCTATCTGTAGAACACACATTTTAAAGTCAAGGATACAAATAGGTCAAAAGTACAAGGATGGCAAAGCATATATCATATAGACAGCAACCATATAAAAAAGATGGAGTGGCTATACCAATACCAGATAAAATAGACTTTAAAACAAAAAAAAAATGTCACTAGGAATAAAGAAGAACATTTTGTAATAATAGAAGGGTCAACTCATGAGAAAGATGTAGCAATTATAAACATATATGTGCATAACAACAGAAGCCCCAAACACATGAAACAAAAGCTGACAGAAATAATAATAATAGTTGAAGACTTTAATGACCTGGTTTTAATAATGGATAGAACAACTATGTAGAAGGTCTGTAACAATGCTATAAACCAACTAGACTTGAACAATGCTATTGTTCAAGCTATAGACTTGAACAATGCTATAAACCAACTAGACCACAGACGGCTATAGAACACTACACCCAGCAACAGCAGAATATACATTCTTATCAAGTATGTACAGAATATTGCCCAAGATAGACCATATGCTCAATCAAAAAACAAGACTCAATAAATTTTAAAGAATTGAAATAGTACAAAGTATGTTCTCTAATCAAAATGGAGTACATAGAAATCAATAACAGAAAGAAATGTGGATAACTCAGACTATGTGGAAATTGAAGCATTGTATTCTATTCTATTCTATTCTATTCTATTCTATTCTATTCTATTCTATTCTATCTATTTAAATCCAAGTTAGTTAACATATAGTATAATAATAATTTCGGGAATAGAATTTAGTGATTCATCACTTACATATAGCACCCAGTGCTCATTCCAACAAGTGCCCTCCTTAATGCCCATCGCCCATTTAGCCCATCCCCCCACCCAACACCCCACCAACAACCCTCAGTTTGTTCTCTGTATTTAAGAGTCTCTTATGTTTTGTCTCCCTCTCTGTTTTTATATCATTTTTGCTTCCCTTTTCCTCTGTTAATCTGTTTTGTTTCTTAAATTCCATATATGAGTGAAATCACAGGATATTTGTCTTTCTCTGACTGACTTACTTCACTGAACATAATACAGTCTAGTTCCATCCATGTGTTGCTAATGGCAAGATTTCATCCTTTTTTGCTCACAAATTCTATCGTATATATATATATATATACCACATCTTCTTTATCCATTCATCAGTCAGTGGACATTTGGGCCCTTTCCATACTTTGGCTATTGACGATAGAGTGGCTATAAACATTGGGATGCATGTGCCTCTTCGAATCAGCATTTTAATATCCTTTGGGTCATACCTAGTAGCGCAATTGCTGGGTCGTAGGGTGGTTCTATTTTTAATTTTTGGAGGAGCTTCCATACTCTTTTCCAGAGTGGCTGCACCAATTTGCATTCCCACCAGCAGTGCAAAAGGGGTTCCCCTTTCTTTTCATCCTTGCCAACATCTGTTGTTGCCTGAGTTGTTAATTTTTGCCATTCTGACAGGTGTGAGGTGGTTTTGATTTGTATTTCTCTGATGATGAATGGTGTTGAGCATCATTTCATGTGTCTGTTAGCCATCTGGATGTTTTCTTTGGAGAAGTGTCTATTCATGTCTTTTGTCCATTTCTTCACTGGGAAATTTGTTTTTTGGGTAATGAGTTTGATAAGTTCTTTATAGGTTTTGGATACTAACTCTTTATCTGACATATCATTTGCAAATATCTTCTCCCATTCCATCGGTTGCCTTTTAGTTTTGCTGATTGTTTCCTTCGCTGTGCAGAAGCTTTTTATCTTGATGAGGTCCCAGTAGTTCATTTTGGCTTTTGTTTCCCTTGTCTCCAAAGACATGTCAAGTAAGAAGTTGCTGTGGCCGAGGTCAAAGAGGTTGTTGCCTATTCTTTCCTCTAGGATTTTGATTGCTTTCTGTCTTACATTTAGGTGTTTCATCCATTTTTGAGTTAATTTTTGTGTATGGTGTGAAAAAGTGGCCCAGGTTCATTTTTCTGCATGTTGCTGTCCAGTTTTCCCAGCACCATTTGCTGAAGAGACTGTCTTTTTTCCACTGGATGTTCTTTCCTGCTTTATCAAAGATGCGTTGGCCATCCGTTTGTGGGTCCATATCTGGGTTCTCTGTTCTGTTCCATTGGTCTGTGTGTCTGTTTTTGTGCTAGTACCATACTGTCTTGATGATTACAGCTTTGTAATACAGCTTGAAGTCTGGAATTGTGATGCCTCCAGCTTTGGTTTTCTTTTTCAACATTACTTTGGCTATTCAGGGTCTTTTCTGGTTCCATACAAATTTTAGAATTGTTCTAGCTGTGTGAAGAATGCTAGTGTTATTTTGATAGGGATTGCATTGAATATATAGATGGCTTTGGATAGTATTGACATTTTAACAATATTTGTTCTTCCAACCCATGAGAATGGAATGTTTTTCCATTTCTTTGTGTCTTCTTCAGTTTCTTTCATAAGCTTTCTATAGTTTTCAGTGTATAGATCTTTCACCTCTGTGGTTAGGTTTATTCCTAAGTATTTTATGCCTTTTGGTGCAATTGTAAATGGGGATTGATTCCTTGATTTCTCTATCTGCTGCTTCATTATTTGTGTATAGAAATGCAACCGATCTCTGTACATTGATATTATATCCTGTGACTTTGCTGAATTCATATATCAGTTCCAGCAGTTTTTTGGTGGAGTCTTAGGTCTTCCATATAGAGTATCATGTCATCTGCAAAGAGCGAAAGTTTGACCTCCTCCTTTCCGGTTTGGATGCCTTTCGTTTTTTTTGTTGTTGTTGTCTGATTGCTGAGACTAGGACTTCCAACACAATTCTAAATGACTAATGAGTCAAAGAAGAAAAATCACAAGGGAATTAAGAAATACTTTCAGGTGAAAGAAAATGAAGACACATACCAGAACTTACAAAATTAGCTAAAGCATTATTTAGGGGTAAATTTATATTTATAAAGACCTTAATTAAAATCGAGAAATATCTTAGATAAGTGGCCCAACCTTTCACCTTAACACACTGGAAGAATAAAAAGAAACTAAACCTAAAGCAAGCAGAAGAAAGGATATAATAAAGATTAGAGTAGAAATTAATGAAATAGAAATTTAAAACAATAGCAAAAGTCAGTGAAATCCAAACTTGGTTCTTTATAAATACTAAATTGACATACCTTTAGCTAGATTGACAAAAAAAGAGAAAAGTCTCAAAAGTACTAAAATCAGGAATGAAACACAAGACATTACTATTGACCTTCCAGAAATAAAAATGATTATAATGGAATATTATGAACATTTGAATACCATTAAGTTAGATAACTTAGATGGAATGGTTACATTTCCAAAAAGACATAAACTACTTAAACTTATTCAAGAAAATACAGAAATCTGAATAAAAGTGTAACAGCTAAAGAGATTGAATTCTAATGGGACTGCCCACAAAGAAGAGTCCAGGCCCAGATGGACTTCCTAGTGATTTCTACCAGACATTCAAAGAATTAATACCAATTATTAATTATTTTAATTATTTATTAAAATTTATTAAATTATATTATTTATTATATAATAATTATAATATAAATTATATTATTTATTAAAATTATTTTTAATTAATTTATTTTAATTATTAATTATTAATACCAATTCTTTATAAATGCTTCCAAAAAGTAGAAGAGGAGGGGATACTTCCCAGCTCATTCAATGAGGCCATTTTACCCTGGTACCAGGACCATAGAAATAGAAAAAAAGTACTCACCAATATTTCTTACGAATATAGATGCAAAAAAAAAAAAACAAAAGAAACAAATTAACTAAACTAAAGAAATACAGGCTGACTGAATCTAACAACATAAATACTTTCCTCTGTGATCAAGAGCAAGACAAGGATGTCTCGTTACTTACGTTAAACATTGTACTAGAGGTTCTGGTCAGGGAAAGTGGGCAATAAAATGAAATAAAGGCACCCCATTTGGAAGAGAAGAAGTAAAACGTAAAACTGTATCTCTTCACAGATGGCATGACTTGAATATAGAAAATTTTAATCAGCAGAAATACTATTAGACTAATTTTAGAAAGCAGTAAGTGTGCAGAATAGACAACACAATTGATTTTTATATACTTGCAGTAAACAACCTGTAATTTAAATGAACAAAACATTTCATTCACAATAGCATGAAAATAATTAAATGCTTAAGAATAAGTTTAACAAAAGAAGTGCAAAACTTATCAGCTAGAAACTACAAAACATTGTTGGAATAAATGAAAGAAAACCTAATAAATGAAAAGATATTCTATTCCATGGTCATGAACCAGAAGACTTACTGTTAAGATGGCAATATTCCACAGATTGATCTATAGCTTCAACACAATCTTTATCAAAATCTTAGCTATCTTAGCTTACAGGAGTTGGCAAGCTTATCCTAAAATTCATATGGGAATTCAAAGGACCAAGAACAGCCAAAACAATCTTGAAAATAGGAACACTCCCTTCCCCATTTTACAACTTAATACCAAGTAACAACAATCAGGACAGTGTAGTACTTTCATAAGGACAGACATATAGGTCAGTGAAATAGAGTTGAGAATCTAGTTATAAACCCTCATGTTTGCAGTCAGTTTATTTTTGACAAGGATGCCAAGACAATCTAGTGGTGAAAGAGTAGTCTTTTCAACAAATGGTGCTGGGACAACTGGATATCCACATGCAAAAGAATGAGGTTGGACCACTGTCTCCCACCATACATAAAAATTAAGTCAAAATGAATCAGATTTAAATGTAAGAGTTAAAACTGAAACTCTTAGAAAAAAACAGAAGTAAATGTTTACAACTTTGAATTGAGTAATGGTTTCTTAGATACAACACTGAAAGCACAAGCAGCCAGACAAAAATAGATAAATTGGACTTCATCAAAATTAAAAACTGTTTTGCTCTAAATGACACCATCAAGAAAATGAAAACACAAACCACAGAATGGTAGAAAATATGTGCAAATTGTGTAGCTAATAAGGGACTTATATCAACATTTATAAAGAGCTCTTACATCTCTATAATAAAAAGGTATATAACCCAATTTAAAAATGGACAAAAAATTTGAATAGATGTTTCTCCAAAGAAGACACACAAATGGCCAGTGGGCACTTGAAAAGGCGTTTAACACCACTATAGTAATGAGAAATTAAGTTGCTGTAATTCAGGGAAATTCATGTCATTACTACAATGAGATACCACTTTACAACCCCTAGGATGGATATAATTATGAAGACAGATAATAACAGTATTGGTGAGGATGTGGAGAAATTGGACCTTCATTCACTTTTGGTGGGAATGTAAAATGGTACAACCAGTTTGGAAAGCAGTCTGGAAGTTCTTCAAAAAGTTAAACAGAGAGTTACCATGTGATCTGATAACTCCAATCCCACGTATATACCCACAAGAAATGAAAACACACATCCAAATGAAAACTTTACATAACTGTTCACAGAAACGTTATTCCTAATACCAGAAAAAATCCAGATGTCCATCAACTGAAGAATAAAGAAAAAGTTGTATATCCCAAAGTGAAATATTACTTAGTAGTAAAAAGGAATGAAATATTTATACATGCTACAACGTAGGTGATTTTTTTTTTTTGAGAGAGAGAGAGTGAGAGAGAGGGTGCAAGTGAGGGGCAGAGAGAGGGAGAGAGAGAGAGAGAGAAGTGGAGCTTGTGTTCACCTGAAGCAGGGCTCAAGCTCACCCGAAGTGGGGCTTGAGCTCACACTATGTAGGACTACAAGTCAAAACCTTGATCATGACCTGAACTGAAGTCAGATGCTTAACAACTGAGCCACCCAGGCGCCCCAGCCTAGGTGATTCTAAAAAGCATTATGCCAGGTGAAGGAAGCCATGCACTGAAGGACAAATATTATGTGATTTCATTTATATGAAATTTCCAAAATAGGCAAATCTGTAGAAACACAAGTAGATTATTGGTTTCCTTATAAGGATTTCTTGTTGTGGTGTTGCAAATATTCTAAAATTGATTGTAATGGTGGTTGAAAATATCAGTGAATATACTAAAAACCACTGAATCACACTTTAAATGTGTGATTTTTATAGTAGGTGAGTGTCTTATCTACAAAAGACAAAGCTCATTTTTAAAATGGGGAAAAGATTTAAACACGCTCATCAAAAGATATCTAAATGGCTAATAATCACAAAGATGCTTAACATTGCTAATTAGCAGAAAATATTAATTAAAACTCAAGTGAAATACTATGACACACCTGGCATAATGGCTAAAAGTGAAGAGTGATAAAACCAAGCCTTGATGATAAAGTGGAGTACATGAAACTATCATATATTGCTTGTGGGAGTGTACATAACCATGTTGGAAAACTCTTTGGTGATATTTGCTAAAGCTGAACATAACCTACCCCACAATCATCAGTTTTACACTTAGGTAAAGAAATGAGTTTATATATTACAGGAATGTCACAGCAGCTTCATTTATAACATCTAAGAACTGGAAACTCATGTTCCCCCGCAGTTGAATGGATAAATTAGTGTATAGTGTAATAAATATCATACTACACAGAAATGCTCTGCTTCCCAATGAATGCGCATTCCCTACTCAACTTAAAGTCTTCTACTAACTCAAGAGCCCAAGGAATGCCAACTACTCCACAGAAATCTTATTACCAGACTGGTAGCATTTTCTAACCAAAAGACTTGGGGGATAAGGAGACAGGGAGGGAAAAGGAAGCCATGCATACTGAGCTACCGGTTTTTCAGTTATGGTGATGAAAGTCAGAATGGTGGTTCCCTTTGGGGAGAGAAAGTATATTCCCTGGAAAGGTGAGCAGGAGAGCCTTTGGGGGGCTGGAGATATTTTTATCTTTTGGGGAGTTCTCTGAGAGTATACACATGTAAAAATTCACGGAGCTCATAATTAGGATTTATGCACCTTGTGTATGTTATTCTTTAATACGATTTTCTTTACAAAAGATTATTCATAGAAGGCTGGTGTGTAATTATGAAAATAAAAAGGAAACTTGCCCATCAGCAGGAGAATGGCTAAATAAATTTTTGTGTAGTCTTTCAATGGGATTCTGTACAGCAATCAAAATGAATAATTTAAACTGCATTCATTTTTGGCTAAATCCAACAAAGCTGCTATATTTTTGTATGAAAAAAGTTGTTCAATGAAATATATAATATGATATTCCTTCTATCAAATATGTTAAGAATAACAAATGTTCATGAATTCGTTTTTTTAATGTTTACTTTTGCGAGAGAGAGTACAAGTGGGAGAGGGGCAGAGAGAGAGAGAGACAGAGGATCCGAATGTTAAGAATAATAAATGTTCATGAATTCTTTTTTGTTAATGTTTATTTGTTTTTGAGAGAGAGAGAGAGCACAGTGGGAGAGGGGCAGACAGAGGGAGACAGAGGATCCAAAGCAGGCTCTGTGCTGATAGCAGCAAGCCTGATGCAGGGCTCTAACTCATAAGCCAAACTCACGAACTGAACTCATGAACTGTGAGATCATGACCTGAGCCAAAGTCAGATGCTTAACCAACTGAGCCATCCAGGCACCCCTATGAATTCTTTTATATAGTAAAAATCTAAAGGTGTACATGGGATTGGTTAAAAAGTGAATTCAGGATAATGGTTATCTCTGGTTGAGCAGAAGCATGGAAATAGAGAAGATACAAAGACTTCACTTATATCTGTACTGTTTTATTTGTTAGTCTGCATGGTGGGTTTCATGGATGTTTATTATCATTATATTTTATTCCTTTTACTATATTTGGAATTTTTAATCTACAAAACAAATAATTATAGGCACTCTACTTAAACATAGCAAATTGAATATTCACACTTATCTGCCTCCATGCCTTGAAAGCTTACTATAATGACAATAAAGAAATTAAAAAAACAAAAACAAACCAGTATACTTACAAGGAAAAAAAATGGGAGAGATGCTAGACCATGAAATACTTGAAGTTAGCAACCAGATATATAGGTTGTATTTGGCTTAATATAATTGAGAGAACTGAACCTTAAATGCTTGCAGTGGAGGGAGCCAATAATTAGGCAGATAATTTGCATGAAGAACCCTGAAAAGGCTCAGAAGGAGATGCTAGATACTTTGAAGACTAGGATTCAAGGTGTGACTGAAAATAGGAGAACTGATTTGAAATATGTATTTGGATTAGGTGGATTCTGATGGCTCTTACCTACTCCAGCACAACTAGAGACTCCTCTCCAGTTCTTACAGGACAAAGGACTTTTTCCTTTCATGCAAGTTTGGATAGCTGGTGATGCAAATGAGATGCTGGCCTGAAAATACACCCAGACATTTCCCAGCTGTTGCTATCATAACACTGTTAGCTGGGCTTGAAACTCCAAAGTAGGAGATCGGTGAAATGCTTTTAGGAGTAAGAAATATATTTAAGAGAGAGTCCTATAAATACAGGTATGTGAGGTCCCCAGTTTAAAGATCAACCTACTTTATGAACCTACAGTGATAAGCCCTTTTGTGAACACAGTCTTGAGTCACTCACTCTAAGAAGTGAACAGACAGTTGACAACTGCCAGCCTTTTGAAGAAGACCTCTTATATGAAAATCAGAGAGAAAAATAAACAAAAAATAAGAAATTGGAACAAAGCAAAATAATATTGCAACCATGAAATAAGAACAGGATTCTATAAAGAGGATAATTCAGAGAGGTAAGAACTCTTTGAAATTTAAGATACAAGAACATAAAATCTTGGTAGACGATTTAGAAGATAAAGTAGCAAATATCGTGCAAAAAGTTAAAGTAAAAATGGGCAATAGAAGACAGAAAGAAGAAAATTGGACAATCAGTCCGACAGTGGATTAATAAGAGTTCTAATAAGAGGATATGAATGAGTACTAGAAAACTTTTTGTAATAGAAGAGGTTCCATATTGGAATGAGAGATAAGATATTGTATATTAAAAAAGGACTATGCAGGGGTCCAACAGAGGGAGTGAATGAAGATCTATATTCAGGCACATCATTGTAAACTCACACCATCAAGGAGGATAAAAGAGAAGAAAGCTTTCAGAGAGATG
The DNA here is from genome assembly GCF_027475565.1 of Acinonyx jubatus. Lineage (NCBI taxonomy): Eukaryota > Metazoa > Chordata > Mammalia > Carnivora > Felidae > Acinonyx > Acinonyx jubatus. Next base: position 175,769,189 of record NC_069380.1, on the reverse strand, counting down.
AAACAGGTCACATTCAGTGGATTAAGAATGGAAATTATATTGTCTTTCCCATTTGCAACACTAGAAATGGAAGACAGTGGAACAACATTCTCATTTTTGGGGGGGGGGGAATGAATTCCAACTTGAAGTTTTATATTCAGAGTTAAACAGGTGTGAAGTTAGAATAAAGACATCTTCAGACAGACAAAGCCTCAAACTTTACTTCTCTTACATGCTTTACCAGGAAGCTGCTGGAGGCTGTGTTCCATCAAATTAAGAGAGTAAATCCAGAAAGAGGAAGGAAAGCATGGGACCTGAGAATCAGGAATTCAACACAGGAAAGAGGCAAAGAAGGAAGCTCTAGGATGGAATCTATTGCCTCCAGCACAGATAGTTCAGACTGGTGCTGGTGGGAGGTCATTGGCTCTCAAAGTCGTAGCCTTTTTGTGAATAATGGGTCCATGGTCATAAATATGTTAGGGAGTCAAAGGATAATATTTGAAGTTCAAAAATAGCTGTTCAAGAAATAGCTGTATTGTCATGTTATTTATAAGAATGCATGAAAATAGTAAAAGAAATAGCTAAAAATGTTGAAAGTGGGTTTTACCATGTATTGGAATCAGGAGTGGAGAGGAGTTATGTCAGAGGATGGCAGCTTTTCATTATTACTATTTGATTTTTTTAATGATGTGTATGTATAATTTTAATGAAATACAAATTAATTTGGAAAATATAGTATCGTACTGTAGTGTGTTGTGATAATGGTAAGCATAAGGTGTCATAAGAGCACAGAGCGCAAGGTATCAGCCCAGATAATGAGAATCAAAGAAGGCTTCTGGCAGAGGGAATTCCTGAATGGAATTCACAAGAATTCATAGAAGCCACAGGAAAGGAAGGAAAGCGAGATGCACATTCTAGGAAGCAGGAGCAAAGCCTCAAGGGTTCCACGCTGGAAGAAACCCAAATCAATCAGGTTAACTGGGGTTCACTGCCTCCTCGGTGACCATTACAGAGCCTAACATTAGTAAATTCTTAGTAAATATTTGTTGAATTAATGAACACATAGTCGATGTATGGAAGGGGCTTGTTAAGAGTGAGAAGTCTGGGAAAGGAGATGCATGACAGTAGGCAGCCTACCTTGTATCTAGAGCAGCACGAGTCTAGTCAGGGAGATCTAGCAAACTCAGGTTGACCAGGTTGTCGTCCAGCGATGTGGACTGTTTCTGAGATACGTAAATATTCTGGAGTTCAGTAACAGTATAATCACAGTAATCCAGCATAAGCATGCTCTTGGAATAAAATGTACCAATTAAAAGTATAGTTAATAGTTTAACTGTGTATGTAAATAGACCACCCACTTAAACATTAGGATATAATTTAAAACATTAAAACTCTTTGAAATATAATAGGTCTATCTTAGAGTATGTCAGAATTTTTGCTGTATTTTTTATTTTTGTATACATCAGTTCTGTGGTAAATATTACATGCTTCCTTTGTTTTGTTTTGTTTTTAATTTTTTTTTTTTTTATTGTTTAGAGAGAGAGACAGAGTATGAGCGGGGGAGGGGCAGGGAGAGAGGGAGACACAAGAATCCGAAGCAGGCTCCAGGCTCTGAGCTGTCAGCACAGAGCCTGATGCGGGGCTGGAACCCATGGACCGTGAGATCACAAACTGAGCCAAAGTCGGATGCTTAACTGACTGAACCACCCAGGTGCCCCAAATGTTACATTTACATTTTTAAATTTGATAACTTGTTCATTTATTAGGAAGAATCTATTTTAATTTTTAATCCAATTAAAATTAGATAAGGAAACCCCCCCCCCTTTTTTTAAGTTTATTTATTTATTTTGAGAGAGAGAGACAGAGAGTGAGCAGGGGAGAGGCAGAGAGAGAAGGAGAGAGAGAGAGAATCCCAAGCAGGCTCCACACTGTCAGCGTGGAGCTTGATGCGGGAGGGCTCAAACTCAAACTGTGAGATTGTGACCTGAGCCGAAATGAGCTGGATGCTTAACTGACTGAGCAACCCAGGTGCCTCAGGAAGAACCCTTTTTAAATACACACACACACACACACACACACACACACACACACACACACACACACATATTTACCAAAGGTTGGAAGTTTTAAACTTTGTTCTTAAATCCCTTTATTTACTCCAGCCAACCCTATCATAAACATCAGTTTTGCTTTGGCTGGTTACAGAATGTCATTAATAAGTGAAATGCCAAATGTTAGTTAACTTGTGGTTGTTTAGATCTTGGAATGTATTTTCCTTTGAAAATAGATCCACAAAGAGGTATTTAATCAATGACACTGATAAGCCATAATATTAATAGAACTTGCCTGAATTTACCAGAAATTGAGGAAAAAGCAAGTTTCTTTCCCCCGTTAGGATTTAAAATTTGAAAGTCTTAAAATTGTGCTCTTCCTTTCTTTACTCCTGGTTTTGACATTCTTGTTTTTCTTTCTCAAGATTGCTTTGGCTATTTGGACTCTTATGTTTCCATACAAATTTTAGCATTATTTGTAGTTCTGTGAAAAAAGCTGTTGGTATTTTAATAAAGATTGCATTGAATCTGTAGATTGCTTTGGGTAGTATTGACATTTTAACAGTATTAATTCTTCCAGTCCATGAGCATGGGATTTTTTTTCCATTTGTTTGTGTCATCTTCAGTTTCATCAGTGTTTTGTAGATTTCAGAGAGCAATTCTTTCACCTCCTTAGTTAAGTTTATTCGTAAGTATTTTATTCTTTTTGGTGCAGTTGTAAATGGAATTTTCTTAATTTCTCTTTCTGCTACTTTGGTCTAAGTATACAGAAATGCTACCAATTTCTAGGTGTTAATTAATATCCTGCAACTTTACCAAATTAATTTATTACTTCTAGTAGTTTTTTGATGGAGTCTTTAGGATTTTCTATATATAGTGTATCATGTGCAAATAGTAACAGCTTAACTTCTTCTTTACCAGTATGGATGCCTCTTATTTCTTTTTCTTGTGTGATTGATGTGGATAGGACTTACAGTAGTGTGTTGAATAAAAGTGACAAAAGTGGACATCTATGTCTTATTTCTGATCTTAGAGGAAAAGCTCAGTTTTCTAGCATTGAGTATGATGTTAGCTGTGGGTTTTAAATATGTGGTCTTTATTATGTTGAGATATGTTTCCTGTAAACCCATTTTTTGAGAGTTTTTATCATGAACAGATGTTGTATTTTGTCAAATGCTTTTTCTGCATCTAGTCAGAAGATCGTATGATTTTTATCCTTCATTTTGTTGACATGTATCATGTTGATTGATTTGAGAATATTGAACCATCCTTGCATCCCTGAAATAAATCCCACTTGATTGTAGTGAATGATCTTTTTAATGGATTGTTGAATGTTGTTTGCTAATATTTTGTTGAGGATTTTGGTATCAGTATTCTTCAGGAATATTGGTTTATAGTTTTCTTCTTTTATGGTGTCTCTGCCTGGTTTTGGTATCTGTTATGCTGGCACGTTGAATGTATTTGGAAGCTTGATCTGGTCAGTCACTACCTGGGGGATTTCCTCCTATCAAATGGTCTGTATCTCTCTTTTCTCCATCACCACACTGCACACTGCAACACACACACATAAACACAAATTTTCTTTATTTCCAAACACCTAGCATATGCCATATGTCAAAAAGAAAGAATTCATTAACGTATGGAATGAATTCTAGAAACGATTTGCCTTTCTAAAAATATTTATTAGTGCCAAACAATTCCAAATGGTATAACAAAGTTGAGTGAGTAAAAAATCAGCTGTGTTGAAGTAGCTACCTAGATCTGGGTACCATATGGTTGGGAGTGCACTCCCATGTTGTTCTTCCCCACCCCCACCCCCAAATTTTTTCTCTTCTCTATCCTCCTGAATCTAGCTATTTCCTAAAAGTTTCCAAATTGCTTTTTAGGAAGGTTCTTGAGACATTGGGAAGGTTATTAAGACAGAGGGAGTGAAGGCATCATAGTAATTTATAAATAGGATGACCATACATCCAGATTTGCCTAGGATAGTCCTGGTTCACATTTGTCCTGGCATAATATGATAGTTGATTGCCCCACTTTAAATTCTCAGAAGTGTCCCTGTTTAGATGACAAGTTATATGGTCACCTTGTGTATAAGTCACATGTTTACAAATAGGATATTGTAGTATTTCACAAGTGAGAAATAACTTGTTAAGCCCAGGCAAATGATCTTTTGCTTTTGGCTCTCTACCTGAGTAAGAGCTATGTTTAAGCATAATGAACTAGTGACATATAAGCACACCGTATCCTTATAATTCTGTGGAATAACTTAGAATTTGCATTAAGACAGTAAGTGCCCATCGATGAATTTTCAAGTTATCAAAGATAGAAATGGGAATATTTCAACTTTTACGTGTCAGCTTTGTATATGCATTTCTAAATTGTTTTATGTAATTAATCTACCTGTTATCTAGCTTATTTCTTCCTGTTGAGTACACACATGAAGCAGCAGATGGCATTCTCTCCCTACAATTGTTAGATCCTCCTGCATAGAATGTTCCCAACAGTTACTGGTAAATTGAGTAGGAAAGCGCTTGAATAAGGAAACAAAAAAACACATTGTAACAGTAACTTCAATGGACTGCTGTAAATGCAATCCAAGGTTGAAATAATCTACTTGCTGCTTTTCCAGCTACTTGGATATATTTCAGTTGTTGTCAAAATATATGTATTTGTATTTGATAACACTAAATTTTAGGGAAAAGCATTTAAGAAATTCAATCACAAGAAAACTTTGGTGCATAGAATTTTTACTTTGGTGAAAAATAAGTAGCAGCTTTAAAACATTTTAAACAATAAACATTTAGACATTTAAAAATATTTTAGCGTAACAAGTGTGTCATGCAGTTTTTAGGGAAAAAGTACCTTCGGAAGTTAAGATTTCTTTTGAAGTTTGAATGTTAGAAAATAATGATAAGATGATTTTGGGGATTTTCTATTAAATGTTTTAATTTTTTTAAAACTTCAGTTCTGGGTAGCTTCCACATTTACTCTGTAAATGTACTATGTAAATGTCTTTGTGATAGTGTCATTACAGTTAGATTTTCCTTCTTACGAATGGCTATAGGCCATGTTGGTGCTTATCTACCTGGATTGTTTTATTGCTTAGAGATTTATTCTTTTAATTGTCATGTAATACATCTAATACATATGTATTGCATATAATACATCAGTATTCAGATAGGTCTTTTTTAAAGGTAATTTCTCTGCACTATTCCCCACTTAATTCATCTTACATAATAATATTTATTAACTATTAAGAAATCCAACACCTTCTGTGCCCCTGCTAAATAGAAAATTGAACAAAGCAGACTAAAGGTCTAATGCAGACTAAAGGTGTAATTATTTTCTTTTAAAACTGTTTTGGCTTTGTAAATGGATTTGCCAAGTTACCACTTTTAAGTATGAACTCCCTAAGTGGATTTAAGTGTTGATTCAAGAGCATGAGGTATGAGACAAGGAAGTTTGGAGCAGGAAAACATAAAGTTAAAATTTTAGCAGCCACTAATAATTGAAATTATGGTGTAAATTGGAGAAATACAGGATTTACATTGGAGAACTGTGGGTTTAGATTTTTTAACTGGTTTGTATATTTTTAACTGACTTATTATTGTTTGTCACATCAAATATTCCATTGTTTGGTTTCAAATCTTATGTGAATTATCTGTAATTCAGTAATTCTTTGTACATTTGTTGAACACTTAACTGTCTCTCTTGTGCCAAACACTATGCTAGATCCTGGAAGAATAAAAAAAATAATGGTTCTTTGTGATTACTTGATAAAGTGCATACTAATTTACAGAGTATTTTTAACCTATATTTTTCTTTTTTCCATTTATTTTTATGATTATAAATTCCAAAGCACTTACAGAATTTGACATCTGTGGACAAAATGCAAAGTAATGTTCCATGTGCGTTCATAGATTATGAATGACATTTTTTGGATTGTTCTCTTCATTAATTTTTAAAAAGTAAGGTAGAAGTTAATGATTTCTTCTGGTGGTGATTTCATAAGTTTTCTGCCTCAGGTATATATTTATCTGGCTTATCTTCAAATGTTTGAAATTTTCCTAATGATTCTAAGAAACTGCTGTAATAATAATAAATGAAGTAGGTGATAGGGATTAAGGAGGGAACTTGTTATAACGAGCACAGGGTGAGGTATGGAATTGTTGAATCACTATATTGTACACCTGAAACTAACATAACTCTGTATGTTAGCTGTACTAGAATTAAAATAAAAACTTAAAAAAACGATAAGTGAAGTGTCATGTGGTATGTGACTAAGGTGTCTTCTTGAAAAATTTTCAGCCCTGAAAAAACACTCAATTTAAAGAGGTTGTAGTTTTTAAGTTTTACGGAAATCAATTTTCTCCCCTCTTTGGTCTGTAGTTTTTTTTAATGGTCATTGTATCTTGTACAAATTACGCACAGGACAATCTTCCCCCACGAATCAAAACATGAGGCATACAAAATAATCATTTTCTATAATTTGAATTATGTCCACAGTTCTTGATTTATACATATGTACACAATGACTACATTTCTTTGGTAGATCTTGCTACTGGGATCATGATGGTCATTTTTAAAAATTCAGATAATCTGCCAAATACATCATTGGCCAGTTTGTGAAGTGGAGATAGGGAACTTAGTTCCTGGAGTCTTGGGGTAGAATAGGCTATCTTAAAAATATTTGAGTTGCTTAAAAGAAGCTTGTATGTGAAAATATTCCACTGACTTTGGCATCTCAATGTTAGAGGCATATGCAAATCTTCTGAAATGTGTTCACCTGTGATGCTCGTGCTAATTTTGGTTTTATTTAGTGTCAAAATAGTTATTGATGAGAACCTCCTTTTGTATTCCTAAAAGTATTTTCTTTCTTCTGTTCATAACTGCTTTAAGTAGTTTGCTTGAAGGGAATTCAGGTGAGATAGGATCCATCCTACTTTTGCCATAAAAACCCCAGTATTTGTAAATAATCCAACTCTTTGTTTCTTTTTTGCTTCAATGTGTATATAACACTTACTATATATTATGATGATCAACTGGAATGATCAGAACAATCTTTTTAGCTAGAATTTGAATAAAGATGGTTGAAATATTTCCAGGAGTTTAAGACTTTAAGATATAGTTATCCTATAGCATTAAATGTTTCCTAAAGAACTGAATGAGGAATATTATGGATCATTTCATTTTTCCTTATTAAATAACTCTTTACAGTTTTTTATATTAATTAATCCTTTATGTACTAACACATTATACTTTTTTTGGTAGGATAAGTATGAGAAAGTAAACATGGGATATTATTTCCAAGGCACATTAGTATTTGAAGAATAGAGGTGTTTAGCCTGAGAGCAAGCCTAGTACTAAGTAGCTAAACATTTTACTAATATGTTTATGTGCATATTTATATTTTTCTTTTCCAAATATATACTGTGCGTTGCTAATTGATGTTCTAATCTAATAACTATGAAGAAAATTAATCAGGTAGGCTTACTGAAAAATATACATGAATGGTTAGCCAGAATTGTAGGCTATTTATTAACTTACACAAACATGTATGATTATAATGATGTAAAACAATAAAAACGAAGATAATAGGGAAAAGACAAAAGAAATGTAATAAAATACTAATTTGCTGTCTTTAATGTTAAAACGACAGGCAGTATTTTCTTCATGGTTCTTTAAGATATTTTTTGGTTTTCCCTGTTGGTTATGTTATATATATTTGGGAAATCCAGTAAAGTCTATTAAAAGTGCTTAACTATGTTTGTCTAAGTCTGAATGGCACTGCCCAAGTTCAAAAGCTTAATGCTTAGCATAGTAGGCAGTTTATTGAATGAATTTGTTTAAATGTGTTGTCAAAAATTATTCTCCAGTTATATTCTAAGTCTTATAAATGTAGGTTCTACTACACATAGATGAATGCAATCTGCATTTATTAGATTTCTACTGATTTCAGAGAATATTGTGTGCTTATTATATTTCTGCTTATTTTATCAAACGAGCTAGCTTCAGGTTATGTAATGTTAAGCTTCTTACCACCATGTGGCAGTAAACCAGATAAATAGAAACTTTAGTAGCATAGATTATAGTAGTTAATGTTTATATTCCATCTGGTACATTTATTATTTTCTTTCTTGTGAAAAGGCCAAAAAAAAAACCATTTTGTTTTAGCTTAAACAAAGGATAAATGAGCAATCTGAATAAGGCTCCTTTACTGTCCTAATGATTAATGATCACTGAACACTTTTGAAAGATTAGCATTTTTCAGAGCTGCTAAAAAAATATACTGTTTTATTTAATTACAAGAAAGTAAAGGCTCTTCACACTGACAGGTGGTGGAAATTAGCAGGCAGTTTTGAAATTGTGCTGTGCACAAGAAATTAGATCTCATTTTAATTCTGCTTTTCTCAACTAGCAAATGAGGTTAATGCCATACATATTCAGCTGATATGGATGAAGAAATTGATATAAAGTAGATCAACATAGCTACAGGGCTAGATTAATTTATAGGTAAAGAGGCAGTGATAAATGAAAGTAATGTAGTAGTGGTCACTAAACTCCTCTGCCATGAGGGATTCAATAGCGTTAGTTGCTCATTAAAGGCATTGTCGGGGTGCATCAAATAGAAATTTGAAAAGGAATAGCCAACTAACCCCTAATTATCAAAATACAGAAAATACTAATTATACCTTAATTAGCTTTTCTTTTAATGTACTGAAATTTGTTACTTTTTGTGTGGCACAAATGGATAGTTATATCAACAATAAATAGGTTGTTTTAATAACTTTCTTTTACCTCTGGGAAAACTACACTCCAATTTTTAATATGCAATAATGCTTCTCTCTAGCCTGTAGGAGATGAAAATTATTAAGTAGCTTTATTTTTTTGAAGATTTTACAGCAGCTTTGGGAAGAATTATTTCACCATGCATCAATTACTTTTAATTGAACTGAATATTTTTCAGATTGTACCAAATGCCTCTCATTTAAGTTTAGCAGTTAGAGTTTAAGAAAGCATCATAATGAGAACTGCATATAACTTCTGTCATGTGTTGTAAGCAGATAAGGATGATTATTTATTTTGAATTTTTAAAAAGCAATCCAAGGTAGAACTCATAAAGGTAGTCATCTTTTGGGGGGGGGGCAGGCAATGTTAGAGAAATAGAAGATGCATATTTTAGAAACTTGGCTTGTGAATTTTTTTTCTTCCCTCAAATAAGGGTGTTATCAAACAATCCAGTTAAGCAAAAATTCATTTATTTAGATGCAGTGTTGTAATGGGAAGTAGCTTGGGCTTTTGATCCAGTAGATCTCAAGCCTGTTCTGTGGTCCTCCTTCTATCTCTTGTTACCCTTGGCAAGTCCGTTAACTTTTCTGAGTATCAGTTTCCTCGCCCATCAACAGGGGAGATGCTTTTTTACAGATAATTGTGAGGATTAAGTAAAATATATAACAAGTGCCTAGCATAGAATTTAATACAGTGTAGATGCTTTTAAAAAAAGCTGCTGTTATCGATAAGAATAACAAGATTGGACTAATTGTTTTAAAAAATTATCTCTCTATGAATTTAATGTAATGGTAAAGTTCTCCTTGAAAGAATTTCATGTAGAATATCTATGTAGATGTAGAATATCTAATGTAATTCCTGATCTATTTTGGAAACCAGTGGATATCACAGATTGATGTGTGTGTGTGTGTGTGTGTGTGTGTGTGTGTGTGTAGAATTTGCAAGCATTTTCTCTTTGGAGCAGATATTTACAGTGATTGTAGTATCAGCACATAATCTAAGTTCATATGGCCAGGCAGAACTGGGAATTAAAACTAGACAGTCTGAATATGACGCCTCTCTAGAAAAAGACAAAAGTGGTGACTTATGACCTAATCAAATCTATAATTGGTTCAAAATCTCTATTTTTCTGTCCATAAGCTTTTGATGCTTATGTTGAATTTGTGTGTCCTCTCTGGCTATTACACTGGCTATTAACTTGGTCTGTGACATTAAACCTCTCTAACTTTGCTTTCTTTGTCAGTAAAATAAAAACCATAGTATTCATAAAATGCTTTTTTTGTTAATAAACTGTATCAGCATGTTATACCAACATCAGATATGTTGTATATTTTATCAAAAAAATCCAGTAATTCAAATAGAAAAAAAAAGAATGGGTCACCAGAAAAGAGCAGGAGAAACATTTTATAATTTATCAAGATATGAATACTAGTACTACCTTAAAACATAAACACAACCAGAATACTTATTAGAATTATGAATACTAACTAAATAAATATATGTGAAAGTAAGTTGTAAGCTTCATAATTACAGGAAAATTAGAATACTACCTCTTAACTGCTTACAAACTAATTACAAAGAACAGTTAAAAACAGTGATTCTGAAGAGGAGTTAAAACAGGTTTTTTTCCTCGGAGGGTAAAGGAGAGTAGGAAAAAATGTCAGAACAGAAGACAGGAGGTAAGATTTTTATGTTCATCAGAAGAGATTGGTACTATATTTTAAAGGTTAGAAATACTGAATTACAGATGGGTCTCCAACTGAGGCCCTAAATCAGCAACATTAGTCTACTTGGAAACTTGTTGGAAATGCAAATTCTAGAGCCCTAGTGTACCTGACCTGCCAAATCCAAAGCTCTGGGGGCAGACCCAGCAGTCTGTACTGTAACAAAGTCTCCAGGTGATTCTGATGCTCCCTTAAGTTTGAGAACCACTGAATGATTGCTTGAAGACAGATGCTGTGCCCTATTTTTTTTTTTAATCATCGTAAGGAACTAGGTTTGTTTGTAACTCCTCCCACCTTCTTTTAAACCTAAAGGCCTGCTCCTTTCTTGCTTGTATTTTAACCTAAGATGTAGAGAAGAGCAGGAGGAAAATGACCACTTGTTCGCTATATATTAAACATTGTGCTAAAATACTCTAGGGGTGCCTGGGTGGCCCAGTCGGTTAAGCATCCGACTTGGGCTCAGGTCAAAATCTCGCAGTTCATGAGGTTAAGCCCTGTGTCGGGCTCTGTGCTGACAGCTGAGACCTGGAGCCTCCTTCAGATTCTGTGTCTCCCTCTTTCTTTGCCCCTCCTCCACTCACATTCTGTCTCTCTCTGAAAAAGTAAACAAACATTAAAAAAAAATTTTTACATACTCTAACGGAATGTGTAAGTCAATAGAGAATCTGTGTTCTTCTTTCCCAAGATCTAAAATATATGTAGTTATAAGGGTACATGTGTAATAAACTATGGGTTATCCTCATCTTATTCCTAATTTTTCAACATTTATTTTAACATTATAAGTAAGGCTAAAATGAACAGTTTTTTTCTTAAAGGAATTTTCTAAATCAGATTTCAATTAATGTATTGATTTTTTTTAAAGAAAACTGCAGTCTGAACTAATGCTTGAGTGGTCCTCAAATGTTGTGATTCTTCCCTATTTGTAGCTTTTTATGTGTGTTATGTTGCTGGTGATCTGTGGACCCATTAACTTTTTTTTTTTTTTTTTTTTAAGTAACACAGGGTGGAGACCAACACAGGGCTTGAACTCCCGACTCGGAGATCAAGACCTGAGCTGAGATCCGGAGTTGGATGTTTAACCAACTGAGCCACCCAGGAACCCCTAGACCCATTAACTTTTAAAAGTTAATACTTTCTAAGAAAAGTCCTTCAAACATTGTAGCAAGATTAGGTCAGAAGTTACACTTCTGCTAGAATTAGATTGATTGAATTTAATGCCCAGTTCTCTGTTACTTGCCTTGTGATTTTTGGCAAATATATAATCTCTCTGCGTCATTCTTTCTCATTTCTGGCAAATGAGAATAATAGTACCTACCTCTTAGGAAAGCTTTGAGATTAAATGAGAGTGCATATGAAATAATGGGCAGAGTGCCTGACTCATGGTGCTCAATAAATGTTAACTGCTGTGATAATGATGATGACGTTGACGATGATGACAACAATGTGGCTGTCACTTTCCTACTTCAATTTACCCAATACAGTGTTTTTAGAGGTATAAAACGTTAGAGCCTGGAAGAGACCAGATTAAATGAGCATCTTCCAAGTTGTTTTCTACAGATCACGAGGCTCTTGAAAACAGAATTTAACAGGTTAATAGTACTTTTGGAAAAGGTTTATTGTTTTTGTTGTTTGCCAAATTTGGAAACTTGGAAGAGCCCATATACCATATTTCTCTCAGAAATTTTTTTTAAATTTTTTTTAACGTTTATTTATTTTTGAGACAGAGACAGAGCATGAACGGGGGAGGGTCAGAGAGAGAGAGGTAGACACAGAATCTGAAACAGGCTCCAGGCTCTGAGCTGTCAGCACAGAGCCCGACGTGGGGCTCGAACTCAACAGACTGCGAGATCATGACCTGAGCCGAAGTCAGATGCTCAAACGACTGAGCTACCCAGGCGCCCCTTCTCTCAGAAATTTTTAATGCATATTGGCATATGCATTATGCCAATGTGGTTTTAAGAAGGCCCTGTCTTAAACAATCCTTAGCCTTTATCAAAATTACTTCGCCATAGAAATCTTTTCTCTGCGGAATACCTACTTACTCTTTACAAAATACAGTCTGGGAAATGCTGTCTAGGCCAACCACTTTTGTAGGTAAAGAAGTATCTGTCTCCCCAACCCTGTTCCGTAGAAATTGATGACTTACCTAAGGTCACACAGCTGTGGACTCAGTTTGGAACCCAAGCTCTTCTTAGTCATGTTCACTTGTTTTTCTAATTAATTCTGGATTCAGAAAGGAAAATGTTTTGAGTAGAAACTTGAAGAGGATTCTATAATATAGGATGGAAAGGAAAGAGGATTTGGAGGTAATTCTAGTGCCATGGGTCTCATGTTTGCCTGATTGTAAGGGAGTCCAAGATAGTGTAAAAATATAGCTTCTCATACTTTTGGAAATTTTTATTGAAAGGTGTGTGGTGCGTTACCATTGCTAGGTCATCTATGATTAGATCTAGGATTTCCAGTAATAAATCTTTATGAAATTGTAAGACTCTTTTGATTCTGAGTGACTAGAGAGAATTGGTGTTGTCTTTGGAATTGGCAGAATTGGAAGAAAAATGATTGAAAATAGACCAGATTCTATGACAAGAAGTGCGAATAAACTTCACTTCCTCTACACTCACATCTTCAAGTTATGTATGTGTGAGGAAGAATGGTACTGACTTATTTGTTGCTTTCCCTTTAAGTACTTTCTAGTAGCTGTTACCTAAAGCAGTTACAGAAATCTGTCTTTAGGACAGCTCTGGGGTCATTCAAAGCTATACATTTTTATCAGCCTAACAGATTATCCTCAAGCTTTATTAAGTTCTCTGTTCATAAATTTGTGATTCATTAAATTCACTTTTTACTTTTTGACTACAACTCTGTCGGATTCACCTGAAAGGAACAGGATGCCTATAATTTAATCTTAAATCTAGGTCTCCTTATGTCAGAAAACATTTAAGAGTTTCTACATGAAAATTTTTGGAAAAATACGGATAATAATTGGAGCAAATAGCATAGTGTTTATAGCTGATACCTATTTAAGTCCTATAAAGACAGTAAGAATTCTCAATGAAATAAAAATCAGTTCTGGGATATTTTAAAAGATCTGCTTTCCAATAAATACTCGTAGTATATGTCAGTTTCAGGAAGTCAGACATTATTTGGGAGAAATAAATAATATATAAACTATATATTGTTATAAACAAAGACCTTTATGACTTTATGTGGGGATTCTGTGTTACAGGCAAAATGTTTCTGATATGTAATATTTGCATATCTTTTCTTTAAGACCTTGAAATCTGTGACCAAGCTACATACACATTTTCGCATTTAGCATTTTTATTACAGTTAGAATCTCTGGGTATTAAATTGAAGATACATTTGTTACATTTTAATTTTCAAAATAGTATTACTGTTTATCTTTAGTTCTCCAACTTATTTTTGTATCCCACTTTTTCTTCACATTTTGCTTCAGAGAAACCAAACCAAATTACAGTATCATTATAATATCAAGGTCCTTAAAAATGTTCACCTTTGTTAACCCAGTATCTGGAAGTATAGCCTGAGGAAATAATCAGAAATTCAAGCAAAGCTTGGTGTACCAAAGAATATTTAAAAGAGTAGAAGATTGAGTAAGAAGGTTATGATATAGACATATGGGGAAATATCAGGCACACAATGGAATTTGTGTAGACTGAATGTAAGAAGTTTTTGTTCTTTACCCCCTTGTATTCCCTCTTGCTAGACATAACCATTGTTTTATTCCATACTTATTTATTTATAATCATTATATATATATGTATGTATATTACATATATGTGTGTGTGTGTGTGTGTGTGTATAATTTTTTTCAGGAATAGAGTTTAGTGATTCATCACTTACATATAATGCTCAGGGCTCATCCCACCTGGTGTTCTCCTTAATGCCTCAAACCCCTGTAGCCCTTACCCCCCACCTAACACCCCACCAGCAGCCCTCAGTTTGTTCTCTGTATTTAAGAGTCTTATGGTTTTTCTCCTTCTCTGTTTTTATATTATTTTTGCTTCCTTTCCCTTATGTTCATGTGTTTTGTATCTTAAATTACACATCTGAGTGAAATCATATATTTGTCTTCCTCTGACTTATTTTGCTTACCATAATACACTCTGGTTCCATCCATGTTGTTGCAAATGGAAAGATTTCATTCCTTTTGATTGCTGAGTAATATTCCATTGAGTACGTATACCATTTCTTCTCTATGCACTTGTCAGTTGAGGAGCATTTGGGCTCTTTCCATATTTTGGCTATTGTTGGTAGTACTGGTATAAACACTGGGGTGCATGTGCCCCTTCCATGCTTTTTTAAATGAAAGTTTTATTGTCACAGTATGAAGCTTTTGATATAATGTTATATTTTTTTTAAAATATTAGTTGAAATTCTTTTCCCCTGAAAGACAAGGCAGTGAATGAAAAGATAAGGATACAGTGGTGTCAGTGAAATAAAAGGTAGGAGTGGAGAGATTGTTCATGGAAATGTAGGTCGGATGGAATGATTGTAATACCTTAAATGGATTTCAGAGGAAGCAAAAGTGATTCCTGAACTACACTTCAAGAAACAGTCATTCAGAAGTTATACCTACTAGTTTATATACTGGATATATGACCAAGGAGTGAAGGGTGACTTTTAAATCCTCTCACAGAAGTGTAGATTGATATTTCCTGTTTGGTTTAGTGAAGTCCTACATACCCAGTCTTGTTAAATAAATAAATACTGGTTGACTAAATAGTTATTTGATACCCATGTCTTTAGGCCTTTTATTTTACACTGTTAGAAAACCACATAGTAATCCAATGTTCTTGTTAAGCTATTTGCAGAACATATTAGGAGCCATAAAAATGTGTAAAACCCTTTGATTTGGTAATGCCGTATCTGGAAATCTATTATTAGGAAGTTGTCAGTCCTCATTGCTTTGGTGTTTGTACGTAGTAAATTTAGTATGAAGAAACTCATCTGTTAGCATGAAATTTGAAATCACTTGAAAAAATGCTGCTTTTCTAATGTTAATAGAAAATAGTACATAGTATTAAATACAGAAAAGATACAACTATGTGAAAAAAGGAGGAGCAAAAAGACTGTAAGGGAAGGAACCAAATATTCATTTTCTTTATTTCTCATGACAGTTAAAGAGAATTAAAAAAAAATTTTTTTTAATGTTTATTCTTGAGGGAGAGAGAGACAGAGCATGAGCAGGGGAGGGGCAGAGAGAGAGGGAGTCACAGAATCAGAAGCAGGCTCCAGGCTCTGAGCTGTCAGCACAGAGCCCGACATGGGCTCGAACTCAGGAGCCACAAGATCATGACCTGAGCCGCAGTCAGATGCTTAGCCGACTGAGCCACCCAGGCTCCCCAGTTAAAGAGAATTTTTAAATACATGTTTATTTTTCTATATATTTCCAGTATTATTTCTTATTGAAAGAAACACATTAATATAAATAAAATAATCATTTTTTATGACTTCACAGTTAACTTGATTGTATAGACGAAAGAAAGTCTAAGGATTTTCACATTACCTTCTATCATACTTAGTTTCACAGCATGCTATGAAATCTGCCAAATGCATGTAAATTTGCTGTTTCATATCTTCCGTTTATCATTTCTTAGTTTGTCATCTGCATACCTTGTTTAATATGGTATTTTAAATGGTTTAAATTATGTTTAATATGGTATTTTAAACATAATTGTCAGGTTGGAGCAGTTGCCATTTCAAATAATTAGGAACACTCCGGCCACTGTGGGGTGGAACTGTTTGTTAGAAGACATAAATAGAAGCCTGTTTATAAATCTTGAGTATTTTGCTTTTTAAAAAATTATTCCATTCCTAGGCATATCCATGTAAAATTACCTAAATGATTTTGGTGAGCCTTTGCATTGTTATGGTATTTAAATGTTGTATGTATTGTATATATGCACATAAAAATAACATTAGTACTAAAGTAGTAGAGAACTTTGATAGCAGTCTTAATACAGTGTTAAGCTCTTCTCATTCAACAGTTTAATAGTCTTGTTAAGGTCTTTAAGACGTTTTAACCATGGCTAATTAAAAATAGAACGACTGGTCTGTTTTATTGTGCTTTTACTTGTGTCTCGGATGTCTATCCAGATGCTTTTGCTGATGGGGAGTTAAATCATCTGTTACAGTTTTAATGAAAAGAAAATACCGGAAGGATACAGGTCTTGGGGCCGTTGGTTTTAATTTTTATAAAGTATTTTATATTTTGGACTAGAAATTCCAGGATTTTTTTTTGTTATTTGTCATTTATGAGTATTTTTTCTAGATCTAGGAATGTTCATGAACCTAGATAGTATATCACATTTTAGGATAATTTACTTTCAAAGTTTTATTTTGTATTTGTATACTATATAATAATATTGTAAAGTCTAGAACTAGAAAGGATCATGACATATCATGTGCTACCTTGAGGCAGTTAGAAATGTTTTAACCCTATTTTAATAGTAAGGCACTGGTGAGAGAGTAAGTGACTTGCCTAAGGTCTCATGGCTAGTAAGTGTAGAGAAAGCTAGGATCACGTCCTTTATTTTCCTAATGTAATTATTTTATCTCATTTTTTTCTTGGATCATTACGTTAATGAATTTTTCACAAATACAGCTTATGTCAGTGTTTGCCATAATTAAGTTTTTAAGTATATTTCTATAATTGTAGGTAAAATGCTAGCATTTATTACAGGTTTTCTTTTTACCATTTGATAATATTTTTACAATAAAAATTAAGCAATTATAAAAATAAATAGCCTATTTTTTCAATTGGTGTAAGCTGGCTTTAGTTTATACTGCTAATAAAGGCACATTATGTTCAAGCATTGCAATTATCACTGAAATGCTCGTCCATTAACTGAAACATTAGGCTGAGTATATAATTACTGTCTAGAGCCAATATCTTCATGAAGCTGCATCTACAATGCTATTAAGCTATAAGCAATATTTGTAAACTAATATTTAAATGATTCAGAATTGATACCATCTTTTGTAAAGTTAAAAATAAATATGTATTCAGTTTGATTGGTTTTTCCTGTGCTTAGAAAAATGTAATGGGAATTCTCAAAGATGATTGAAATGTGTTACTTGAGATAGATGAATTTTAATACAGTTGCTTTAACCTTATACATGTAATCTTACTGAAGTCTTCTTTTTATCGTTTTTTTTTTTTATTTTGGTAAGATACACAACATATATTTACTGTCTTAGCCATTTTTAAACATACAATGTTATTAAGTACATTCATATTGTTGTGCAACCATCATGACCATCTATCTACAGAACTTTTTTCAGCTTGCAAAACTGCAACTCTAAACCCATTAAATAGTAACAACTTTTCATTCTCCTCTACCCTTAGCCCTAGCAGCTACCCTTCTACTTTCTGTCTCCATGATTCTAACTGTTTCATGTAAGTGGAATCATACAGTATTTGTGTTTTTGTGGGTATCTTATTTGACTTAGCTCATGTCCTCCAGGTTGATCCGTGTTGTAGCCTGTGTCAGAATTCACTTCCTTTTTAAGACTGAATAATATTCCATTGTATGTATATATACACCACATTGTGTTTATCCACTCATCTGTTGATGGACACTCGGATTGCTTCCACATTTCAACTATTATGAATAAAGCTGCTTGGAAGTACTTGTATCAAATAACCTGGCTGAGTTATAACTTCTGGACAAAGTAGTTTTTAAAAACCCACTAGTTTAAGATTCTGGGAAGTGACCAAAAGTAGGTAGAAACCAGAGAGTCCATGCTCCTTGAGTAAAAAGAACAAAACTTGCTGAGATGCACATTTATCTAACTTTTCCCTTGAAGAAACTCAGAAGTTCATGCAGTGCACAGGAAGCCAGCTCAAGCAAAAATCAGCCATCTTTTTTGATGAGTTAGAGGTTGAAAATCAGGGCTTTCAGAGCAGCTGAAAATGAGAGGGATACTGTAAAGGAAGAAGGCATATGGTAGAGAACCCCAGAAACTGTATACAAACTTATCCCAAGTCCTTACAGGGCAAGATTTCAGGAACTGGGGTGGAACTTCAACTCTAAACTCTGTCTTCAGCAACTGCGGACATCATTCTGAGCTCTTTTAAGGTTTCTGACTGAGGAAATACAAATCTTAAGATTTGCAGAAGAGCACTTTGGACCAACAATGAACTGTGGAGCAATAGATAAAATGACAGAAACAACAAACTTTAAGTTCACAAGATTATTCTGTAATTATCAATTCTTCATTACAGTGTTGTTGCCCGCCTTCATTTAGCTGGTCTTTTATGTAAGAAATAAGTTAATTTTAAATACCCTTCCAAGTAAGAGCCTACAGTTATTTTTAAATTCACAATCTCTTTAGTTGATATCTGTTTCCTAGATTTCAAATATTGTCGTTATTGTTTTATATTTTCCTAGGATATTTTTGAGAAAGCTATTTTTTTTTAACGTTTATTTATTTTTGAGACAGAGAGAGACACAGCATGAACGGGGGAGGGGCAGAGAGAGAGGGAGACACAGAATCGGAAGCAGGCTCCAGGCTCTGAGCCATCAGCCCAGAGCCCGACGCGGGGCTCGAACTCGCGGACCGCGAGATCGTGACCTGAGCTGAAGTCGGACACTTAACCGACTGAGCCACCCAGGCGCCCCTTGAGAAAGCTATTTTTGATGAGGATTCCAACTCTTTACCAAGCGGGGAGAAGCATTTGGGCAAGGCTCTTTTGAGAAGTCAAGGTGGAAATTGTGAAATAAGTAAAAGCAGAAATTGTTAAATAGTCAATTGAAAATTTTTCAGTGTTCAAACCCAAAGAGAAAGGGTTAAGATTATATTGTCTTGTTTAAATTGTTATTTGCAGTTCTACTTTCATTTGCCTCGTGATTTTCATGGTAGTTTAGTATACTGAAATAATCACTTTCTAACTTTGACTTTCTCCACAAACTAAGTAATTTCACTTAGATTCTAAATTTAAAGAATACTTTTAAAAACATCAGTGTATATGCTTACTACAGATATAATCAAATCACAGAATAGTTATATTTTAATTAACTCCCATCATGTTAAGATATCTTGGATAGCTTCATCTTTCATCTGTCAGCTTTTCAGTTAACCCAAACAAGCAAGCAGTCCAGTTTTGAAAGATGTGTGGAAGCTTTGACTATTTTGATTCTAGAGTTGCAGTTCAGAAGATGTATTCCATTAGGTTTATGTGCATATTCATTTTGGAACTGCCTTAAAATGACATAGTAATACTCCTGAACAATCATTTAGTGAATACTGCTTGCAGTTCCTTATGAACTTGTTTGAAGCAGCTTCCAGAACTCAAAGATGATTCCAACATCCAGCTTATTTTCAGCATCCACCATATGCAGGCAAACTCGGGTATGACCTTCTACTAGCAGGTCAGACCCCAGCCGCAGTGGAACACCAAACTGAAGCAGAACCCTGAACTGTTGGGTTTTGAACCACAATCCAACCAACTTCCCTACCGAGAAAGCACACTGCTCCCCTGTTGGTTACTTCCACATTTTTTATTCTCTCATAACCACATTTTGTCGAAGTGGTATCTAAACTGCTCGTTGCCATGCCCTGATCACCTGTTCATTTCTCAGTCTATTCAAATTTGTTCTTTTCAGCCTTTTCTAGTTCATTCCCTTTCACATTTAAAAAAAATCAACCTTATTGAGATATACTTTATATACACAGTATACAATTTAGTGAGTCATGGCAGGTGCATATATATTGAGAATGCACTTACAGTGATTGCCACATTCAGGATATAAAATATTTCCATTGCTGCAAAAGTTTCCCTGTACCCCTATACATACACACACACACACACACACACACACATATATGCATATATACACACATATATATGCATATATATACATATGTATGTATATACATATATATGCATATATACTCCTATATGTATACACACACACACATACGTAAGTATATATACATAATTAGAATATATATAGTATATATATAGTATATGTATAGTATAGTGTATATATGTAGTATATATACTATATTATACTATAGTATATAGTATATAATATACTATAATATAGTATAACATATATATGATAAAGATATATGGTGTATATATATATAAATGGAATCACATAGTATATACTCTTTGATGTCTGGCTTCAGTATCTCAGCAGACTGTTTTTGAAATTGATCCATGTAACCGTGTATCTGTTCCTTTCACTGCTGAGTAGTATTCCATTGTCTGCATGTCCCACAGTGTATTTATATTCACTTATTGAGGGACTTTTTTTGGTACTTTTTCCTCTTTGTTATCATGAAAAAAGCTTCTGTGAACATTATCTGCAAGTCTTTGTGAGGGCATATATTTTCATTTCGAGTTTTCACTGTTCTTGAAAGTGAAATTGGCAAGTGATAGGATAGGAGATGTTAACTGTCGAAATGTTTTTCAAAGTGATTGTACCATTTTATATTCTCACCCACAATTTATTTTTTATAGTTTATTCTACAAAGTTGCCAACATTTTCAGTATGGTATTGTTAAGTCTTTTTAATTTTAGCCATTATAGTGAGTATAGTGAAATTTCACTGTAGTGTTAATTTGCAGTTTCCTGATGACTAATGATATGGAGCATCTTTTCATGGATTTACTGGCTTTTCATATTTTTCCCCTTGTAAAATGTCTGTTCGCCTCTTTTGCCTATTTCTTATTGTGATACTTGTTTTTTTTTATTGTAGAGTGTTTTTTATAAATTCTGTATCCTAATTCTTTGTCAGACATATGTATTATGAGTATTTTCTCTACGTCTGTGATTTGCTGTTTGTTTTCTTTAATGGTATCTTTTTTTTTTTAATGTTTATTTTTGAGAGAGAGACAAAGTGTGAGCGGGGCAGGGACAGGGAGAAAGGGAGACACAGAATCTGAAGCAAGCTCCAGACTCTGAGCTGTCAGCACAGAGCCTGCCATGGGCTCGAACTCACGAACCACAAGATCATGACCTGAGCTAAAGTCAGAGGCTTAATTAGCTGAGCCACCTAGGCACCCCAATTGGTGTCTTTTGAAGAGCAGACATTTGTAATTTTGATGAAGTCCAGTTTGTCAATTTTCTTTTCTTTTTTGCTTTTGTGTCCTAAGAAATTTTTACCTACTGCAAGGTTACAACTCATTTCTCCTATGGTTTATTCTAGAAGTATTTTTAGCTTTTACATTTTTTTCCTGTGATTTATTTCAAGTTAATTTTTGTCTATAATGTGAGATAGGAGTTGGGGTTTGTTCCCCCCTGCCTTATGAATGTTAGGTAGTTTCAGAACACCTTGTTGAAAACATGATCCTTTCTTCCATTGAATTATCTTGTGTTCTTATAAGTAGAAAACTAATTCATTATGTATGTATACATCTAGTTCTGAAGTCTCTAGTCTGTCTCACTGATCTATTAGCCTACTTCATGCATCCTAATATCATACTGTTTGAATTACTGTAGCTTTTAGTAAGTCTTAAGATCAGGTAGTGTAAGTCCTCTATGATACTCATTTAAAAAATTATTTTGGTTATTCCAGGTTTTTGCCTCTTGTACAAATTTTACAATCAGTGTATCACTCACCGTCTATTGGAGTTGCATTAAATGTATAGATCTGTTCAAGGAGAACTGACATTTTAAGAATATGGAGGTTTTCTATATTCTTTCTGGTGTTCTGACTACTCAGTTTTGTTAATTATTGAGAGAGAAGTATTGAAATCTCAGACTATAATTTTGCAGTGTTTATTTCTTCTTTCAGTTCTATCTGTTTTGGCTTCATATATTTTGAAGTTCTGTTGCTAAATCTATGAGCTTTAAGAATTGTCACGTCCTCTTGATGAATTGATCACTTTATCATTGTGAAGTGACCCTCTTTATTCATGGTAATATTCTTTGCTCTGAAATCTACTTTGCTTCATATTAATGTAGCTACTATCACTTTCTTTTGATTCTGTTACCATTCTTTTACTTTTAATGCATTTACATCTTTGTATATAAATAGAAACATAGGGAGCATGTGGTTCAAACTTATGTTTTTTTAACCATAGAAGATAATTGCTACCATTTAATTGAGCTGTTTAGACAACTTACATTAATGTAATTGTTAATATGGTTGAATTTAATCCGTTTTCTATTTGCTTCAACTGATTTTCTCCC
This sequence comes from Acinonyx jubatus, assembly GCF_027475565.1. Classification (NCBI taxonomy): domain Eukaryota; kingdom Metazoa; phylum Chordata; class Mammalia; order Carnivora; family Felidae; genus Acinonyx; species Acinonyx jubatus. Next base: position 175,746,474 of record NC_069380.1, on the reverse strand, counting down.
CCATTTACCTTTTCTTTCTTTCTTTCTTTCTTTCTTTCTTTCTTTCTTTCTTTCTTTCTTTCTTTCCTTCCTTCCTTCCTTCCTTCCTTCCTTCCTTCCTTCCTTCCTTCCTTCCTTCTTTCTTTCTTTCTTTCTTTCTTTCTTTCTTTCTTTCTTTTCTTCTTTTGGATTTTTAAATTCTGTATTATCTCCATTTTTGACTTATTAGCTATAACTTCTGTTAGTTTAGCAGTTATTCTTTAGGATTTATAGTACCCATCGTTAGCTCATCATGGTTCCGTTTCAAGTTATACTGCCTCACAACAGTATACTTCATTTCTCTCCTTCTGGCCTTATGCCATTGTTGTCATACATTTTACCTCTACATACATATATTTTAAATCCCATAATACCTTGATATTACTTTTAATTTTAACTGTCACTTATCTTTTAAAGAGACTTAAACAATAAAAAAAAAAAGCTTTTTATGTTTATTCATGTAGTTACCATTTCCGGTGATTTTCATTCCTTTGTGTAGATCCAGATTTCCATGTGGCATAATTTTCTCCCTGTCTGAAGGTTTCTCATAAAATTTCACATTGTGCAGAAATCCTGATGACCGTTCTTCCAGCTTTTGTATGTCAGGAAAGCATTTGTTTGCCTTCTTTTTGAAAGATATTTCCTCTCTCTATATATATATCACTCTAGGTTAGCATTTTTTTTCCCTTTCAATACGTTAAAAAAATTTTGCCAGTGCATCCTCACTTGTAGTGTTTACAATGACAGGTCTACTATAAACCTTTTCTCTGTTTCTGAGTATGTAGTTTGCACCTTACCTCTGCTGCCGTTTAAGATTTTATCTTTATCACTGGTTTCAAAGTTTGATTGTCATATGCCTTGGTGTCCTTTTCTTCATGTTTCTTGTGTTTGAGATTGTTGGGCTTCTTAAATCTGTGAAGTTTTAGTTTTAAAACGTTGGGAAAAGTGTTTTTTATTTCTTTAGAATTTTTTTTCTATTCCTCCCCCCTTTTGGAAACTCCAGTTTTACATGTATTTGGGGCACTTAGAGTGGTTCAGTGGCTTACTGGTGTCTTTTTCTCTCTCTCTCTCTCTCTATGTATTTGATTTTGGATTATTTTATTTGCCATCTTCAAGTTCACTAACAGTTTCTTTCATGATATCTGATTTGTGGTTAATCACATGCAGTGTATTTTTCAATTCAGATGTTGTAGTTTTCTTTTCTAAAGGTCCAGTTTGGGGGTTTTTGTTTTGGTTTTGGTTTTTTTTTGTATCTTTTCTGTCTCTACTTAACATCTTTCCTCTAACCTTTTGAACATGTCGAGCACATACTTTATTGTAATACTTTCTTGTCCTTGTATACTAATTCTGTCATTTATAGAATTTTCTTTTTTGCGTGCCTAATAATTTTTTTTATTGAATGGCAGACAAATTTTTGTATTCCTATAAATAATCTTGGGTTCTGTTCTGGGAAGCAATTAAATTGCTTGGAAACAGTGTGATCCTTTGAGATCTTGCTTTTAAACTTTGTTTGCAGAAACAGAAAAAGCATGTAGTTTAGGATTAATTTCGCCTCAGTGCTAAAGCAGAACCTTTCCCAGTCTTTTACAGACTTGGATTTCTACTCGACACACATGAATTATAAGATTTTCTACAGTGTTTGTTGGGTACAGGAACTACTTTTGGCCCTCTAGGAACCCCTCATGCTAATCTCTCTTGTCCTTTTGGTGGTCGTGGTGGTGTTTTCTCTGACATTGGGTAGTTTCTTCACACATATGGATTGATAAATACTCCACCAACATCTCTGAAGTTCTCTCTTTGTAGAGCACTCTCTTTTCCAGTACTCTTTCCCGCAAACTACAGCCACCTTGGTCCTCTGAACTTCCCATTTCCTGAACTTGGGAGATGTGCTGGGCTTTACCACGTTCACATCTTCACCATTCCCTGGCTCACCTGTTTGCCAGAGATCCCTTTTGTTGTTGTTGTTGTTGGACTCTAATGTTTTGGAAATTGTTGTTCTATGTATTGTCTGGATCTTTAGTTCTTTCAGGCAGGTGGGTAAATATAGTTAGTCCCTGTTACTTCAATATCGATGGGAGGTTTTATTTTTTCTGTCCTTTTACTGTTAACCTACCTATTTCTTTTTATCTGAAGTGGCTTTCACATAGACACTATCCTGTCTCCCAATCACTGCATTATAATGGAAACATTTGGACTAGATATCAGCAAACCTTTTCTGTGAAAGACCAGATAGTGAATATTTTAGGCCTTGCCATCAGTCTGTATCACAGCTGCTCAACTCTGTAATTCTAGTGCAGAAGTAGCCATAGACAGTATGTAAATCATCTGGCTTGGTACTGTTCCAGTAAAGCTATATTTACAGATATGGAAATTTGAATTTCAGAATTTTTCATGTGTCATGAAATATTATTCTTAAAAATTCTTTTTTTAACCATTTATAAATGTAAACGCCATTCTGAGCTCATAGGCCATAAAGAAATAGTGACAGGCTAGATTTGCCCATGGTCTATAGTTTGCACACTACTGGTTTAGACTGTTTCTCTTTAATAGAATTATTGAGATGACTGTTATCTTGCTATTTGTCTTCTCTTTGTCCTATCTGTCTTTTGTTTCTTTTTTTTCCATTTCATGCCAGTTTTGGATTAATTGAGCAGTTTTTATTATTCTGCTTTATCTGCACTGTAGGTTTATTAGCTATACCTGTTTGTTTTATTTTTAACAGTTTATCAATGGCTTATAGTATGCATTTTAACACATCTACCCTGAAATAATACTGCAGCATTTCACATACAGTGTAAGAACTTTGTAACAGTGTGTTTCCATTTAAACCCTTCCATTCTTTATGCTCTTATTCTCTTAGATGTTACTTCTACATTTATAAAGCTCTCAATACATTATTTTTTTTTCAATTATTTCTTATTTTCTAGACAAATTGAAGATGCAAGGGGAAAGAAAGTTTTTATATATACCCACATATGTGCTATCTGACAGTTCATTTTTTATGTAGTTCTAAATTTCTACATGGTATCTATTTTCCACTTGAAAAACTTTCTTTAACAATTCTTATAGTTCACATTTGATGGAAGCATTCTCTCAGCTTTTTCTCTTTTGGCTAAAAAATCCTTTAGTTAGCCTTTACCTTTGAAAGATGAGAATTCTAGTTTGACATATTCTTTTCTCCAACTATTTGAAAATGTGTTTCATTGTTCTGGCTTTTGTAGTTTCTGACAAGAAGTCTGTGAACATTCTCTGAAACCCTGACATAAGAGAACTGTACCACTTGTTGCTTGAGCTGAGATCACTGATGACTGAAGTATTTATAAAGCCGCTATATACTTTCCTACCCTTATCTTAATGAACTTCTGGCAGCATTCAACATAAACAACTACTTCCTCTTTGAAAGTTTCTTTCTTTCTTTAGCTTCTCTGACATCATGCTCTCTTGATTTTTTTCCTGATCTCTCTGACAATTGCTTCTCAGCTTCTTTATATACTAATTTTCGTAAATCTGACCTAGAGTTTCTTAGGGCAAGGCTTAGATCTTCATGTCTGTCTTCCCTGGTTTCTCCCTAGTCTCACATGCCCCTGTGTCTTCAGTTCCCATCTATTTACTGATGACTCCATATATGGATCTCTAGCCAAGCCTGCCCTCTGAACTTTTGACCTATGTAACCAATTGTCTACTTGACTTCTACTTGTAAATTCAAGAGGCTCTACAGAGATTTCATGACATCCCCTGTAAAAGCTGCTTTCTCTTTAGATTTTTCTATTCATTTAAAGACATCCGATGTTCATTTCAGTAACCTAAAACCTAAAACCTAAAACATTTCAGTAACCTAAAACCTAAAACAGTGGCTACTGTTGTAGCCACTAAGACCTTTCATTGTTCCTCCTAAGTATTTGGTTTTGTATAATTTTATCTCTATTAGTACATTCCTAGCCCAGGCCACCTCTCTATGCGCTGTGTGGCAGCTTCCTTCCTGTTCTGCCCTTATCCATTCTTGCATCTCTCCAAGTGGTTCATCAGATGCCATAGCCAAAGATTAAAATGAAAATCAGTAGATTTCCACTGCTGTTAGGATAAAGACCAAAATCTTGTATATGACTTCTAGAATCTACTGTAGAAACTGTTTATTCTCTTCCTTTTTAGCCTTATCCTGTACCGTTTTCCATTGTTTTCTCTTTTCTGTAGGTGCTCTGGCATGTTTTCAGTGCCTAGAATCTCCAAATACTTTTACCAGGGCCTTTGCATGTATTGTTTCTTCTGCCTGCAGTGATCGTTCTCTTTCCTTTGCCTAGCTAATTCCTATCCTGTTTTCTCCAGGAAGCCTTCTCTCACCCTGCCTTCCCATCTTAGGGCCTCTAGTTACATGGAGTCATATTTTTATGGTCTTTACTTTTCAAAGCACTTGTCACACTGTGATTAATTCCAACTAGAATTATTGTGATTATTTGTCTGCCTTCCTCACAAAACTATAAACTCCATAAGGGAAGGAGCTCTGTCTGTTTTGTTCACCATTGCATCCCCAGCACCAAGCATATTTTCTGGCAGTAAATATTTGTGAAATGAAATAATTAATGAGTATATTATATGTTTTAATTATCACAAAGACCCTGTAATTTATCATTTCTCTTTGGGAGGCTTTTGATTTCCTTGGGAGAAAAATTTAGTAAAGAATAATGATAACAGCTGCCATTTACTAGGCAACTTCCATATGCTTGCTGTTCACTATAACTACATGCACAATCTTAGTTTGACCCTCACGACAACCCTACAGTGTAGTTAGCCTTACCTCCATGGTTCTGTGGGAAAACTGGGGCTCAGAGAGGTTCTTCCACTTGCTCAGTGTTGCACAGTTAGTAAGTGGGAGAACCAAGATTCAAACCCAACTGGTCTTCCTCCAGAGGCTCTGTGCTCTTATTCTTTCTTTGTGCTGCAGCCTCCTAACCGTATTATTACTGGGGGAAATTACTGCCATTTCTGTCTTTACCACAGGCATCCAACTACTTTTCCTCTTTTACTCTCCATTTACCCAAAGGACTGAAAGTTAGTATCTATATATACTAGCTCATATATTCACTAATAGTTAATATTTACATAATGATTGTAGAAATATTTCTTAGTTTAACAAACATCTGTGAAGTCACAGAGAACACTGAAATTTACTAATTTAGCTTAGATCTTTGAAGACATGATCTAGAATAGCTAAGCAAAAATCACACCCAGGTGACAAATGATCTTAGTCCATTTGACATTCAATTTTTTTCTTGTCATTAACAGTTTTGAGAAACTGTTATTGAGTTTTATGTTTATGCAGTTCTCAGAACTATACTGAGAAACTGATCACAAATTTAAATTAAGTAATGGAAAGTTTCACATTTTCTCTACCTTAGAACATGTAGTAAAACTTGAATGGATCTTTAAGAGTCCCTTTCTTAAATGAATTTATCATATAAGGCAAGGTGCCACTTTGGGAAACCACAGGTTAGCTCTTTCTGTTATTCCTGCACGGTTTAGGAGTCTTAAAGATTCAACTACATCTGTAATAAATTAGTGTCATCAAGAATTCATTTTTGTCTTTTCATTCGGCATTGGCAAAGTCATTTTAACCATGGAACATCTTATCTACTTACAATGCTCATGAAGTATGAATAGAATTCCCCATGATATTTTGGTAAAGCCAAACACTTTGACTCTTCTCCTATTTTTGAGCTTTGTAGAGACTATTTTAGCTCTTTTCTGAAATTTTTTTGTACTTTACAACTTGCCCTCAAAAAAACTCATCTTATGTGTGCAAAATGAGTCCATTAAGCATAATATTACAATTAATAATAATACTGTTGTCAGGCCTTGCTTTCTAATAATTTCCTTTCACACTTAAGCTTAAGTACTGAATTCTGTAGCCTTAGATAATGATTTTCATTACAGAGATCAACTTTATTATTTGCCTCTTGTCTATGTAGAACATAGACTGCAGGTCTCACTAGTTCCTAATTTTGTAGAATGGGAGGTGAGAACTAGAATTGAGGAATGGATTTTGATTTCATATAAATTTGTCAGCTATTAATTAGTTGGTCTGTTAGATTTTTATAATAACTATTGAACTTTTGCAACCAGTCTTATTCCTGGTACTTTATTAAGGCATCATTGATTAGCTTCTGTATCATCTCATCATATCATCTCATGTGAAATGGAGTTTTTCGCCTATTGATTTTTTAAAAATAAAAATTAAGTGACACCCATACATACAGAACACTGAAACTCCAGACTTGCACATGAAGGAGAATAGTTAATATTGGAATTGATGAGGCACTGGGAAAAAAACAAAAAAACAACTAAATAAATTTTTTAATTAAAAAAAAACAAAAATTAATTGTATTTAGGAGGGCAAAATAGACATTGTGAAATCCTAGAATTTACTAATTATCTAAAAGAAAATTGTGCATATCTATAAGAAAGACTGACAAGATGGTTTTAAATATAGATTCTAAAGCTGAAAGAAGGAAATTGTCAATTTTGTAGGAAGCAAACCACAATTTTTTAAGAATTCTTGTGTGAAAACTTCAAGATGTTTTATATCTATGGAAAACCTGATTGGAACATGTTAGAGACATATCAAATAGTGGCCTTTGGAATGCCAGATAATTTGAACCCCGGAAAGATATATCCTTTTAAATTCACCATTATCATAGCTATAATATCTGAAAATAAGTTAGTCAGTTGGATTGACACTGGATTGTTGACATCTTCCATATCCAAACGTAAGCATTTTTAGCAATATTCTAGGGCTAATTACTTTGCCCATGAAAGCAAACTTTTGATCATTGATTTTCCCAAAATTAAATTTTAAGGAGCCACGAAAATAATCAGTTATAATTAGCATCTTTATTCCTGTAATCTCCATTCCAGAGTGATTTAGACTTTTGATACCTTTGTCTCTCTCAACTTTTCCAGAGACTTTCTTTGCCTTGTGTACAGAAAAGAGGTAGCTAATGGAGAATATGCATACCTGACTTTTTTCCTCTCCTAAGAAAGGAGAATTCATCCACTGCCACTGTACCTTTTTTTCTTTTCTTTTTTGTCTTGCACAGAAGACTGACATCTTCCTGTGAAGGGCTTGTGGCAAACCTATCCAACTCGGGTCTCTTCCTCCTTGAGAACGATCTGATCCATCATCATCTGAACCAGGGATCACACTCTAAGGGTCCAGGTGAGGGCAAGTCAGTCTATACGTTAAGCCAATTTCTTTTCTGGTCAGGTAAGTTACACTCAGGCATGATCTCACTCAGCATCAGCCAGCCTTAGTTTTGTAAAGCTTCCTGGTCCCCAGAGAGAGACACAACTCATCTGTCCATTAATTCTCAACTCACCTAAAAGATTAATGATAAACCACATCTTTACAAATTCTCTTTCCTATGTAATACAATCACTTTTGGGATACCTACTCGTTTTTAATTCCAGAAATCGTAAAAGGATTATGTGTACGTAACAAGAAAGAAAGACATAAACTGAAACAAATAGGGTTTCCTAGTTGCAGTTTTAGTGCTGATCCTTGTCTCCAGTTTGACTGAGTTTGTAAGACGTTAGACTTGTAAGACAAAGCGTGGCACCGTTGTAACAGCTATTAACTGTGTGTGTTGATGTCTTGAAACCAGAGGTAGATTCAGAATACTAGAGCTAATAACATCGACAAACATGGTCATGATGAAGGTCTTTGTTGGTTTGCCATGGATTCTTTCATTTAATATCAGAATGATTAAGGGCAGAGACAAGAATTTCCCTGTTCTGTATGCTTCCATATGCTAGCTATAAGAAGAAATTTATAATTTGCTCCTCAGGAAAGTGATCTTAGCTAATTGAAGTTTGGCTTTGCACCTTGATGCTGTCTTTTAAGTTGTGAGGTGAATTAGCTTTGTGACTGTGAGGCTATTTTTAAGAGAACTTATTTTTCAAAAACTTTTTTCTTTTAGAGGAAAAAAAAATCTGCCTTGCATTCTGATACTGATAGTCTATCCTTAAAAATGCACTTGTACATTATATGTAATTTGCTTTATAGGTGACCGTTATATACAGTAATAAATTGGTTGTCAATCTTATAAAATATTAATTTATTTCATCATGATAATAACATTGTATGCTTTTAATTATGAGGAAAACAAAAGTAGTTTTACCCTGATACACCTTGTCTCTTTTGCTGATATGTAGATAGGAATAAATTGGACTTTTATTTCCCTCTATTAGCTAATTCTCCAAATGACTTCTAAGTTATGAACTGAAGTTAATACACTAAAATGAGTTTGCTGTAGTAAAGTGTGAGTCCTGCTCACTGGGAAGAAGAGATTGTCTTCCTCTGTGAAATTTTGCCAGCCATGAAGCTAGATAGTTGTTTTACCCTTTATTATTGGCTTTTTGAGATGCATTGTTTTGTGTTTAAGAAGTTCTCTTTTTTTATTTAATGTTTGTTTATTTTTGAGAGCATGAGAGAGAGCACGCATGAGTCGGGGAGGGGCAGAGAGAGAGAGAGGGAGACAAAGACTCCGAAGCAGGCTTCAGGCTCTGAGCTGTCAGCACAGAGCCCAATGTGGGGCTTGAACTCATGAACCGTGAGATCATGACCTGAGCCCAAGTCAGACGCTTAACTGACTGAGCCACCTAGGTGCCTCTTCTGTTTTGTGTTTATTATTCAAAAATGTCAGTACAAGTTATGAGTAAGAAAAAAAATTTGGCTAAAAAAACAACGAGCGTTCATTATTCAGAACTGCCTAATATTTTACCATTGGGACCTAAATAAAATAGTTATTTACTTGATTCTGTATCAGTGCAATTAAGGCAGTATGGACTTAGATACAATTTGTTGGATACAAATCCCATTTTTATGCTCTTATGTTTGGCATAATATGTGGAAAAGAACAGAAAATATTCATTGGGTATTAAAAATACTTCATGATTTCTCACACAGGAGAGATATTTACTTAACTCTGCTTCTGATTCTAATAGAAAGTTATTTCCCACTAGATCATAACTATTTTAATATAATTAGATTCCTATATGTATATTATATGAGTATGTGAAGATATTCTAACCCAATCATATAAATACATAAAGTAACATAAATATTTAGAAATATGAATTACATTACTTAACCAGGAACATTGTATACATTAAAATGTTAAATATTAGAATCTTCATTGTGATGAATTCAGTGGCCATGTTTCAAAGGCTTAGGAAGCCTTTTTCACACTGTTCTTGGACTAGGCTAATCAGCACCATTATTGAAGAATTGTAATTTTGAAGAAATTAGCAAACTCTGAATGAAATTTGAGTATTGTATTGGCTGGCTTTGGAAATACTTGTATATCTAAAGAGTGTACATTTTAAAATGACCTTTTATTCTTCTGATACTCGTACTTTTGTAACCAGTAGTATTTTTGTATAGAAGTATGTGTGGACTTTAGACACTTACATATTTACATCAGTGAAGTCATTGCAACGTCAATTTCAATAAATGAGTGAACTATATAACACAGAGACTTAAAACATCAGTTTTTAGTCCTTACAACATCATAATGGGATCAGCTCTTAATATCTGCACAGAGATTTCTAGGCTTTAAATATCTAAATTTAGATTGCCTGTGATAACATTTCCATTCTACAGCAGTTAACGCATTTCAGAGATGCCTGGTATGTGTAATAAGGGACATGCTAGCTCATTTGTGACTTTGGGACTCTTCCGTGCATTGATAGTGTTGATCTGCCCTTTTTAAGACAGAGGCAATGCTGCTGACCCACCATAAGCTTTGAGTTATGTTTTAAGTAAAATATATTAGATTTGGAATAAAGCACAGTGTAGGTCTAGGCATTGTAGAGGTTATGTGCTGAAATTGGGGCTTCCTTTCCATATTCTCCCTTCCCAGTTAGGATTTGGCTTCATTACACTAATAAGCTTCAATCTTAAAATCACGCTTTGTGTCTCTTCATGCCATTTTCTGTGTCCTCTGTAGGGCAAAACCCCAGAGCAACCAGTGAATGTCATTCTTCTAAGAAGCTCTTTTTAATTCATCCAAGATGCCAGAAACAATCCTTGCATGCCTCGTGAATAGTGGCAGCAAGCAATTGTATAGGAATACTCTACCTAGCTTTCTTTTTGGTGATCCCTTGCCATTAACTCATAGAAATGTGTACCATACCTTCAAGTAATTGCTTAGATTGCCCGATGTCTACTAATGTCTCAAGTTAATAACCATAGAATGTTTCAAAAAGGTGGTGCCTGCTTCATCAAATGTATCTGTGGTTGCTAAAATCTTATTTGGCTTGAAACAACTAAATTTAGTAGACTCTAAAATTGTATATTGTTAGAATATGGTACTTCAAACAAACAAACAATGATTTACTTTCAGTTCTGAAAATATTCAGAAGGATTTGTTATCTCTTGCAGACCTTTCTGCAAACTACTAATGGGATGAACACAATATATCACTTTTATAATAGTGAGCTATTAAAGGCAAGCATAAAGCAGTCTGAAGCCCATAAGTGCTGCCAACAGCTCCTGCTTTAATGAATTCCCTTTTAGATGTCCATTAAATGCTCGTGGCAAATGTACTCATAATGGAAATGGCAAATCTAAATGGGTAGATATGAATAATCCATGGAGTTTAAATTCTGTTTATGATCATCTTCACATTTAGTTTTCAAGACAACGCAGTTTAGTTTTCATTACAGTTTGGAATAAAGAGGACAGGGAGTAATTGATTGCTTCAAGCAGATTAAAATCAATGGTTTTCTTTTCAAAGAACCAGTTCAGTGCAGTAATTCCAACTTTAAACATTGATTTAGGGTACTCAACACAAAATGTTTTGTGCTGTGTGAACTTTTATATAGAAAGACTGGTATTAATTTTATTTCCCTATATATCTATATAGTGAAATATAGAGGTTGTTACTAGCATGTGCATGACTTAATAGTGATCTATATTAAGTCATTTTGATATTATTGCAGTCATATAATGAATCAATGAGATTCCCGTCATCACTGTAATACTGTTTGTAACCCATTAGCACAGAGAAATTACAGCCCATCATACATCATTACTGTGATTGAGGCTTTATTACCATATTCTCAAATTGCTTGCTTGCTATAAAACTAAATAGACACAAGACAACTATAGGTGGAGTATAGACTATGCATTATTGTGCTACAGTAATGAGGGATTATTGTACCATAATGGGGTGAAACTTATGAGGAAAATAAACTTAGCAGTAATAGAAAACTGGAGACTCTTTCTACATTTGTTTTTATTACTTTAAAGGTCAAATATATTTGTTATGCTCAGGTTATTGTTTATGCATTGCATGAATCACAGCCTCTTGATATTTTGTAAAGATTTTCCCTCCAAATACATCTCTACAAAGTCTGTAGTTTAATGCATGGGGCTGGCCTTGGAATCTGCATTTTGCCACTAGAGAAAGTAGACATTTTACTGCTGCTAAGCCTTACATTTTTGTGGGTAGGTAATACCCTTTAAACTTTAGGCTATTTTTCAGTACTCTGTATAGTATATTAACAGTGTGAATAGGTCAGTAGTCTTCTGGCTCTTCAGTCGAAATAATAAATGTATGAATGCAACAATATTCTAAGCAATGAAGAGAGGTAAAATATGGAACAGTTGCCTGGGGCCTGATTGTAAAAGACTTTTGATGTCTCAAAGAGGGAAATGGAAGAAATATATTGCCTCTATATTAAAGAAAAAAAAATCCCATGACACTAAAACTTGTTAGTTAAATTGTGCGTATGTTCATTCTATCCCTGTTGAGTCTTGTTTATGAGTTATAACATTGAGAGCATTATTTAGAACAGCAAAAAGCCCAGTGCACTGACTTGTGAGCTAAGATCATCGTCTGGATTCGAAGTTCTCCTTAATGCAGAGTGACTTTCTAATCTCAGCCTCATTGTGATTTGGCACCATGACAATTTAAATAGTAAATAACAATATAAAATTAAAAAACAGGGGCACCTGGGTGGCTTAGTCGGTTGAGCGTCCAACTTCTGCTCAGGTCATGATCTCACAGTCTGTGAGTTTCAGCCCCGCGTCGGGCCCTGTGCTGACAGCTCAGAGTCTGGAGCCTGCTTTGAATTCGGTGTCTCCCTCTCTCTCTGCCCCTCCCTCACTCATGCGCTCTCGCTCTCTCTCTCTCTCTCTCTCTCTCTCTCTCTCTGTCTCTGTCAAAAATAAATAAACATTAAAAAAATTTAAAAAAACACAGAAGCTGGCATTAAATATATTTATGATTATAAAGCACTTCACATATAAATTCTTAGCTGAAGCAGCTAATATAATAACTAGTAATAACCAACTGCAAAGTTAGAAATGGCAGCATATTCTCCAAAAGCGGTAACTTTATTCTCAGTCTATAATATCCTTACAAGTCACATAGGCATTACTCTTAGGCTTATCATGATATAATTACCACCCCTTTGTAAATTGTGGGGTTTTTTAAATGTTTATTTATTTTTGAGAGAGAGAGAGAGTGCATGCGTGTGCGCACAAGCAGGGGAGGGGCAGAGAGAGAGGGAGACATAGAATCAGAAAGAGGCTCCAGGCTCTGAGCTGTTAGCACAGAGCCCAACGCAGGGCTCGAACCTGCAAACCCCTTGAGATGATGACCTGAGCTGAAGTTGAAACCTTAACCAACTGAGTCACCCAGGTGCCTTGTAAATTGTGTTTTTTTTAAATTTATAACACGTATGATGGTTGCAGTGGTATGAAACCTGAACACTTGTCAAAGTATGTCGACAACATTGAGAGGTGCTGCATAAAAGGAGAGTTCATAGTTGGCCAAGGGGACATAGACCTAAACTAGTCCTCAGCCACCTCCCAACTAGTATCTTCTCAAAAATGTAAGAAACTGTAAAACCTCCTACCTAACCATCTGTATTCCATAATTGCCAGAGTACACAGCCATTTTTAGCCATATGAATATTTTTGTGACTTTCTCTTAATTCATTTCATCACTTCTTGGGAGCACTTTCTATGCTAAAAACAAGCAAAGGGAACAATGCAGAAGCAAAATGCCAGGAATAATAGAGCTACGTTTAGAGACTTTATAAAGATATTATTTTGAATGTTTAAAATCATTTGTGAGTCATATTACACTTAATATAATTTCAAGTAGGATTTGAAGCTGTATTAAACTTGTTACCTGCCTCAAAATCTTTTGGGGAACAGGAGAGAAAAAGAATAAAATAAATTGTTGTTGTTTTTAATAGTCTAGTTGGAGAAATAGTATAAATAAAAATAATAACAAAAGAAGCAATAAGTGCTAAGAAGAAAATAAAATAGATATTGGGGATAGGGAGTACTGGGTGGGATTGTTTCTTTTTAAGGTTTATTTTATATTTGACAGAGACAGAGTGAGTGTGGGAGGGGCAGAGAGAAAGGGAGGCACAGATTCTGAAGCAGGCACCAGGCTCTGAGCTGTCAGCACAGAGTCTGACGTGGGCCTCAAACCCATGAACTGTGAGATCATGACCTGAGCTGAGGTCGACGCTCAACTGAGCCACCCAGGTGCCCCTGGGTGGGATTGTTTTATATAAGATATTTATAGGAGACCTTTCTAATGAGGTGACATTTTAGCAAAAATCTGAATAAAGTCCATAACAAGCCATGATGGTGTCTGTGGTTTAAAAAAAAAAAAACAAAAAAAACACCCAGAAACTGAATACAAAGGTTCTGACACAGGAGCTTGTTCGGTGCATTTGCAAAACAGCAAGGGTACTGTAGTCCAGCAAAGTAAATAAGAGGGAGGAAAGGAAATTTAAAATAATGACTTAATAATTTTTAAAATTTATAATGAGTTCAATACCATTAAATATTTTTTTTATTTGGTGAGTTTTTTGCTAGGAGAGAGGTCATTCAAACTCAGATGATCCAATGGCTTTCTTTATTTACTAGAAATGACCTAATTTTTAACTATGTAAGTATACTTTTAATATATTCACTCACTGTGGATATCTTTTTGTGGGACTCCAGATTCTTATTTTTGATAAATTATGGCAGAAAGTCCCAGAGTGTAAGCCATGGACTTTCCTGTATATTTTTAGAACTTTCTAATTGGAAAATGTTTGTACTTTAACTGCTGATGCAGATAGGTTTTCAGTCTATTTCCAGTACTCAGTGAAAACAAACATTTTTTTCCTTTGATGGCCCCTACAAAGGCAGGCCATAGGTCTATGACAGCTTGAGAAGTCTGCTATTCTATTGATTTGAGTTACAAATGCAAATAAATGAGACCTAGAGTTTGGGGGAATCTCTCATTCTGTCAAAGAGGTCCTTGAATTGAAAAAAGTTTTCAGAACTAGTTGCCTTCTCCTAAGGCAGAAGGGAGGAACAGAGGAACCAAACATGGGAAAACTGAGTTATAAAAAAGACCTGAAGAGATGTCTGAGGTACCAAGAGAGAGAAGAAGCTAAAAATGTTTAGAAGTTAAGTTTTGACAGAGAAGAGGAAGCTGCTGAAAAGGGAGTTCTTCTTAGTTGCATCGTACATTAGTTGTGTGTTGCTATGTAACAAATTACCCTCAAATTTAGGAACAAACGTATTTTATTTCACATGGTTCCTGAGGGACAGGAATTTGAGAGCAGCTTAGCTGAGTGGTTGTGGCTTAGGATCTTCATGAAGTTGAGTCAGGATGTTCAGCTGGGGCCACAGTCTCTGCAAACTTGCCTGGCGTTGGAGGATCAGCTTGCAGAATGACTTGCCCATTTGACTGTTGGTTGGAGGCCTTATCAATTCCTTGCTGGTTATTGACGGTAGGCCTTACTTCCTTGCCACAGGAGTCTCTCCAGAGGGCTGCTTGATTGTCTTTATGACATGGCAGCTAACTTCCCCAAAGTGAGTGATCTAAGAAGAGAGAGCAGGGAGGAAGCCACTATACTTTTTATGACCTCCTCTTGGAAGTGACACACTGTCATTTCTGCTATATTCTGTTGGTTGGAAGTGAGTCACGAAGTTCAGCCCACACTCAAGGGAGTGGAATTAAACTCCACCTCTTGAAAAGAGGGATATCAAAGAATGTATGGACATATTTTAAAACCCTCACACTTACCCATACCAACATCAGCCCGACTGGTCTATATAGAGGCTGTAACCTAGTGCTCTAGAACCAGTATTCTAGAATTAAGAGGAAATGTAGACAGTCCTCCTTAAATCTTCTTAGTTCTCCTTCCCCCAATCCTGTATGTGAGTTTTCTTAGATTTTTATTTCCCCAGCCTTGTCACTATTGAGCAGTAGAATCTCATGGGGTCTGACTGAAAGGAGCCTTAGGCCTAAGTAGGAGACTTTGCGGTCCACCTATAGTCTAGCCTGCTTTATTATGACTCTAATGCAGATTTATGCCCAAAGCTCTTTAAAGGGTGATAATGTCTGGCTATGTACTTTGCATTTTCTCCCGTGAAATTTGCAATCACAGTGCTGATCAGAGTTTTGAGGTTCAGGAGTCCATCTCACAGGGACCATACCCATTTAAGAAATAAAAACTTTTATGAATCCAGCAGAGTAAAAGCACCATCTAACTGTTGGCTTAATGGATGGATAGAAGGATGGCAAGATATGTCATAATGCAAAATACAGCAAATTTAATTATAAAATCTGGATGATGGATATATGGCTGTTCATTGTGCAGTTCTTTCAACTTTTCTGTATGTTGAAAAGTCTCAAAATGTTGGGGGAATAAAACTTTTATTCTTAACGATACTAATTCTGTCTATTGCTCTTCAAATGAGTACCTACCTATAGTGTCAAAGAATTGATAGCTTTTCGTCTCCAACCTGAATAACATATACAAGTTATTGTTAATAACTGCCATCGTAATGGGCACCTGGGTGGCTCAGTTGGTTAAGCGTCTGACTTCAGCTCAGGTCATGACCTCACTGTTCATGGGTTTGAGCCCTGCGTCAGGCTCTGTGCTGACAGCTCAGAGCCTGGAACCTGCTTCGGATTCTCTGCTCCTCCCCCATTCATGCTCTGTCTTTCTCTCTCTCTCAAAAATAAATAAAATTTAAAAAAATTTTTTTAATTAAAAAAAAAATAACTGGCATCTTAGCAAGCCTAGTAACATCTGGCTCTTTCTGTCTATATAATGTGCTTCCTGTGATAGGGAAGCAGTGATTACAATTCTGGCATCCTCCTGTATATCAAAGGGCCTGAAACATAGCATATCACAAAACATATTTGAACAGAATATCCATTATATAATAGCAGCTACCAGTTACTTAGTGGCTACTATTGTCCCAGGCACTGTGCTAAATCCATATAAAAATCCGGAATTGTAGGTAAGTACAGATAGGGAAACGATGCTTCAGTACTTTTGCTTCTTAGTGTGGTCCTTGTAAAAAGTCTCTTTAGTATCGAAAATCACTATAAGTAATTTTGGATTCTAGTATGTGATTAGTATCCCTTAGCATAGTCTATGCAAAATGTCTGCATATTTGCTGTGGCCTATCATAGCATCTTATAGTTTCTTGTACCTCCCATGGCTCATGTGTAGTTGAACCGATTGTGTAGTTGAAAGAGCCATGTCACTTGGAGTCAGAAAGCTGTTTTAGGTCCTAGCCACAGCTTTAAAAAAATTTTTTTTAATGTTTATTTATTTTTGAGGGAGAAAGAGCATAAGTGGGGGAGGGACAGAGAGAGAGAGGAGACCATCCAAAGCAGGCTCCAGGCTCTGAGCTGTCAGCACAGAGCCCAGTGCAGGGCTGGAGCACACGGACCGTACCGCAAGATCATGACCCAAGCTGAAGTCGGCCATTTAACCAACTGAGCCACCCAGGTGCCCTTAGGTCCTAGCCACATCTTTTAAAAGCTTTGTGACCACACAGGAAATGTGAGTGAAGGAATTCTTTGTAACAATTTTTTCCAGTTACTCTTTAACTCTAAAGTAATTTTAGATAAAGCAGAAAATAATTAGCTTTGTCACATCTCTGAGCATTAGTATACTGTTTTTGAAAGTAAGGAGATCTATACCTAGTAATAATACCAAAAGAACATTGAAAGCCTGAAATGAGGTTTACACATATCTCATATAACTTTCAGCCCTATTATAAATACTTAATAATGTTCATGCAGAGTTAACTGCACAATCTATGTTCATTGAGGATGGCAATATGATCTTGTAAGAAGATCCTTAATTTGTGGACCTGGCTAACTAGATTCATATCTTGATTCTCCCACTGGATGGCATCAATTCCTTGACTACATTTTGTCTTGCCTCAGGTTTTCTTACAATGGTATGAAATAATGGTAAATATTCAATATCTGAAGGTATTTGAGCTATCCCCTACAAAGCTACTATAAAAATTCGGGGTTTTAGTATGTAGTATTTATTTAGTAAGCAGTGAACCATTTCAGTAATTGGTATCACCCATTTGCTTCATTTATATAGTACAGTTCTGTAGGTTTTTTTGGACCATCACTGGGCACAGAGCAACATAACTCCCAAAGCAAATAAAGAAGACTAACTTCCACCACCCTCTTCATAATCTAACTTGTGACAAAATATGAAAATCTGTTCTTATTTGTTGAAGGAAATCCTGGATATGCCAATTGAAATAATTTTTTTGAAATACATCATTATAGGCAGATGCTATACTTCAGTGTTATTGTTTTCAGTGTTAATGAAATATTTGTGGTGAAGGAGATGATTAATTAATGCTGATGAGTTGTTTGGATCAAGGAGGAGCTGTCCCTTTGCTAATATCTTGAGGATGATCAGGAACATCATAAATGATTTTATTTACTGCAGTAGCACTCACATTGGAATCATCTTTGGATTAGAAGATTCAAACTACTGTCCTTTTTGCTGCTTTTCTTAATTATAACTCTAAATCAAAAACAGGTAAAATTACAGAGAGCTAAATGTTTTCTAAGAACCATTTAATGATTGTCATAACCCACTCTAGAGGGGGACATCATCTTTTTGTCAGGGAAACCAAAATCACAGAAAGGCCCCTGCTCTGAAATTTGTGCTTTGTATGAAGGGAGTGTATATTTACAGATGTTTGGGAAAACGGTAGCAAAAAGTCCTTTCTGCAGTATTTCAAGAGGATATAGTAATTTGCTTAAAATAAATTAATAATAAGAATGTACTTAATGGGCACAAAAGTAGATGAATATGGGACTTCAGAAGAAGAGATATAGTTGATGTTACATATTGACCATGGATTGCTTTCCTGTACTTACTTAAACAGTTTGTACCATGCAAATATCGACCCTCTATCAAACAACTGACTACAGTATCTTCATGCAGATGTTCCTGTAATTACTTTGTAAAGAGTAAACCTTTTCAAGGCAAATATGTTAAAATGAAGTATTCTTCTTTACATAAAAACCCTAAAATCACCTTTTTCTTACTTAAAATATTTTACTCTGAAGATTCCAGGAATATACATATGATAGGATAGTGGTTTCAGACCTGCTTGCAATCAACTGTTTTTTAAGTGAAAAACTGTTCAGAAGCAAATGGCTCGGACTGAAATGAAGATGCAGGAGTTTCAGGGCGCCAGATGTTCCCATGGCTCTCTTCTTACTCTCTCTTTCTGGCGCCCTGACGTGTCTCTGTGGCATCCTAAACCTCTGAGGAGTACGTTTTGAGAACTATACATATGTAGGAATTTGTAATTCATAGGCCAGATGCTATTCTTTGGGCTGTTGAATGACTCTGCCTTGGTGTCTGTTGGATCACATAGGCTACCAGCAGCAGCTAGAGTTGCTCAACAGAAATATGTTTATTGAATGTACAGGCTATTGTTAGCATATTTGTCTAATCAGTACTGATAATTAGCTATGTGTTATGGGCTTAGACACGTTCTTTTTATGTATACAATGAGAGAGAATTGGATTAGGTCAAATCAGGAGCTCCTCCCAAGCACCTACCATTCTGTCATTCAGGGGAGAACCAGAACTTTCCTTTTATGAGGTAGAAAACAAGTCTTAGCCATAGTCCATAACTCTGAAGGATTTAAACTCAGATTGGCCAGATAAAATTGGTCAATGTAAAACAATTAGAGACAACCTATTAACGTATTAACAAGTTGTTTTGGACTTTGACAGCCAAAATCATAAAGAAACAAGTATATATAGAAAGGATCTATTTTAAAACCCTTAGATTAAAAAAGTCCCTGTTTGAGACTTCTTCTAATTTAGGTAAACTAACAAAGTTATATGCATTTTCTACTAAAAACTAGAAAGCAGTCCTTTTGCTCTATTATGATCTTAAATATGGTCTTCCAAGCAGGTGTTGGGAGGTGTTAGTTATTTTTCTTCTCATGCTGTCTGTAAATAAATATTAATAATATGACATTTTTATTTTAATGCCTCCTATGAAATCTGTATTTTTAGAAATTTAATGAGCCACACTATGGTTTTAACAACTCAAATAAATTCACTTGGCTTGAACATTAAGGTTAAAGTGACAAACTTTTCCTAATTTTTTATGAGTACAAATTAATATTTTCTTAGGTCCATTTTTCAAATGAATTTTTAATGTAACTTTATGGTCATATACATAGTATGTTTTAGCATATTAGAGAAATAGTAATTATTTTTATGTTAAAATTATACTTTAGCGATGCTAATTCATTAAGGCTTATTTTCCTTTTGCAATAATAAACCAAACCCTTATAAAAATTTGAAGAGAATTTTATATTTATTTGATATTTGACTATAATACCTGAATTGGTTTTGCTTTGCTCACAAAGGTAAGGAGAAATCCAAATTTGCTCATAATAAAAGTATTAGAGAAACTGTCAATAAATTTACTGTTATAATTGAATCATATGATATCTAAATTGTTGATAATATGATCTGCTCGTTAAACAATAGTGTCTGGAGAAAATGATGGATTAATTGACTGATGGCTAAAGTTTCCCTCAAATATAATGGTTTACCCAGTTTGATTTGATTTGTGTAAAATAACTTTCTCTAATAAACAATTTGCTCAGAGGCAATAGAAGAAATGAATGGTTATCAAACCAAACTTAATTAGTCTATCCTAGATTGATATTACTTGGGGAGTCTTCGTTTTAATTGTGGAGGGCTGGATACAAAGAGTTTGGTTCATTATTTTTTCCTGTATAAACACTATTGTGTAACTACCTATGGAATAATAACATGTGAATTCATTTTAATAAATGCTTGTAAAGTGAATTAGCTAATTATGCCAGGCTAAAAATGATTCCTTTAATTATTTTGGATATTTAACTGGTACTTCAATTTTATTATTGTTAGTCTGTAAATGTGATTTGTATTAGCTCTGCCAAACTAATTATAATGTATAACTTAACAAACAATTTGAACAGTTTCGTAATGCTTATAATGTTCTCTCCTGCAAGGGAAAAACTTTATTTCTAGTTTACATGAAGATAGAAGTTTAACACAAATTTAGATCAAAAGAATGGCAATTTGTGTGTACATGGAGAATGAAAAACCCTCAAAATCCAATGTAGTGACCACCATCATTATATGTATGAGGAAAATGAACAAATTTTATTCAGGAGAAGATGAAACCAGTGACTCATTAGTTCATCTTTAGATGGTATTTAGTTGGCATCTGAAGACAGGGTGTAGCATAGCAGATTTGATTAGTTCTTATTTTATGAGCTAGAAGCATTTTCTTTACGCCCTTAGTATAGAGAGAAGAACTCTGTCTACATTCTGAAACAGAAAGATTTATATTAATAACTCATTGTTGATTGCAGAAACAACAATGCTTTTTAATCAGTTTCACATAGTAGATTAATTCTAATTGTTTTTGAAGCAGAAATGAATGAGAACAAAGACTTTGATACTAAATAGAAATGTAGCATTCTAATAGAGTCTTTCTGGGAAAATAGCAAAATAACCTCCACAAGTATATGCAATCTAAAACATTCTTCTGTTTAAAATTAACACACAGTAAAATTCATTTATTAATTTTTGAGGGTATACAGTCCTATGAATTTTAATCCGAGTATAGATTTGTGTAACCACTACTACAATCAGGATACGGAATAGTTCCTTCACCAAAAAACAAAACAAAACAAACTTCCCTCACCTTCTCCCATCCCTTACCCCTAGCAACCACCGATCTGTTCTCACTGTCTATAGTTTTGCTTTTTTTCCGGAATATTATATAAATGGAGTCATATTGTTCTTGACCTTCTGAAATTGTCTTCTTTCACTTAGCATAATGCCTTTGAAATTAATCCATGTTTTTATAACGTCAGTAATTTGTTTCCTGTCTACCCTTCCCCAAACTGAGTATAACACCAGTATTGGTTTGCCCAGTTAATATAAATGATCTTCCCATAGGGAAACTTACTTTCTCCTTCAGCGTATCCCCATCGTAACTAGAACTCGATTTTTGCTCTTACTCACATATATAGTTCTGCCTTTTTAATGTCTGCTTTGTAATTTTATGGCTGCTCCGTACTTTGTTTAACCCATCTTCAACATGGATGCTTAGATTTTTTTTAAAAATATTGCATTTAATGCTGCCGTATATATTCTTGTGCATATCTTTGCTGCACATATATTTTTCAGTAACTCCTAGAAATGAAATTGTTGGGTAAAAAAATACAGAAACTTACATGGATTGAAATTTGCCTTCCAAAATGTTGAACCAATTTGTATATATTCTTACTTTGCCACCATTATTCTCTGTATTCTTTGCAAGTCTAGTAACAAAATATCTTACTTTTATTTTAAGTTGTATTCATTAAATATTAATGCAATTGAATACAGTATTAAGGTTTCAGTTGTCTCCAATTTGATCTATATACTTTATAGATTTAGATACAGGTCCTTTGTTAGATCTATGATTAACAAAGATTTTCTTTCATTATATAGCTTGTCTTTTATTTTTCTTAAGAGTGTCCAATAAAGAGAGGCTCCTGGGTGACTCAGTCAGTTAAGCATTGGACTTTGGCTCAGGCCATGATCTCACAATTCGTGAGTTTGAGCCCCCCCGTTGGGCTCTGTGCTGACAGCTCAGAGCCTGGAGCCTGTTTCAGATTCTGTGTCTCCCTCTCTCTGCCCTCCCCCACTTGTACTCTGTCTCTCTCTCTCTCAAAAATAAATAAATATTAGAAAAAAATTGTTTTAAAAGAGTGTCCAGTAAAGAGCAAAAGTTTTTAATTGTGATGAAATCTAATTTGCCACTTTTTTGTTAATGGATCATGCTTTGAATGGGTAATATATGAGAACTCTTTGTTGCTTAATTGCAGGACATAAAGATAGTCTTTCAAATTGTGTAGTTTTGTATATTTCTTTGGGATTTCTTTTATCCTTTTGCTTTAAATATAAATGTATCTTTACATTTAATGTGGTTTTTTGGTACACAACACATCATTTGGTCACGTGTTTTTATCCATTTTCACAATCTCTGTTTCTTAATAGGTATATTTAAGCCATTTGCATTTAATCATTACTGATATTTGGACTTACATCTGTCCTTTTCTTATTTCTGTTTGTGCCCTTTTAATTTGTTTCTTCTTTCCTGCCTTCTTTTAGTTACTTAAGTATTTGTAGTACTCCATTTTATTTGCTTATTGAGTTTTTGACCATATCTCTTCAATTTTTTCTCATGGTTGCTGTAGGAATTATAATATACATATTTAACTTAACACAATCTATTTAGCATTCATATTTTATCACTTCAAGTGGAACATAGGTCCTTTTATCCTTCACTCCTTATGTTGTAGTTGCATTATGTGTTACATCAATTTACATTGAAAACCCCTCAGATAATGTTAAAACTTTTGCTCTGAGTCATACATATTTGTAGAAATTAAGAGAGAAATGATAACTCTATCCAGATATGTATTCTTTCTGTTTTTCTTTTCTCATTCCTAATGTTCCAAGGTTTTCTCTCATATCATTTCCCTTCTGTCTGAAGACTTCCCTTAACATTTCTGACAGAGCGGATCTATTGACAACGAATTCTTAGTTTTCTATCATGTGGCAATGTCATTATTTTACCTTTATTCATGAAGGAATTCTTTTGTGTGGATATAGAATTCTGGGTTGAAAGTTCTGACATTTTTTTCAGCACTTTAAAAACATCCTACTTTCATCTGACTGCATGGTTTCCACAGTCATTTGAATTATTATCCCCCACTATGTTATGGGCTTTCTCTGGCTGCTTTCAAGATTTTTTTTTTTTGCCTTTAGTTTTCATCAGTTTGGTTATAATTGTAGGGCATGGATTACTTTATGTTTATTCTTCAGGAATCCGTAGTTCCATGTTTTTTGCCAAATTCCAGAAATTATCAATAATTATTCCCTTTCTTCCTTCTTCTTTAATTCCCTTCCTTCCTTCCTTCCTTGAGATAAAAATCGCATGACACACAAATAAATATTTTTAAGTGTACCATTCAGTGGCATTTAGTGCCATCGCAATGTTGTTCAAACACCACCTCTGTAGTTTCAGATATTTTTGATCACCTCAGAAGAATGTACTCATTAATTAATCATCTCCATTCTCTCCTCTCCCATCCCCTGGGGAATAACACTCATTTGCTTTCTGTCTCTGGACTTGTATAAAAAGAATCATGCAGGGGCGCCTGGGTGGCTCAGTCAGTTAAGTGTCCAGCTTCAGCTCAGGTCATGGTCTCGTAGTCTGTGAGTTCGAGCCCCACATCGGGCTCTGTGCTGACAGCTCAGAGCCTGGAGCCTGTTTTGGATTCTGTGTCTCCCTCTCTCTGTGACCCTCCCCCGTTCATGCTCTGTCTATCTCTGTCTCAAAAATAAATAAATGTTAAAAAAAAAAAAAGAATCATGCAGGATGTGACCTTTTGTGGTTGGCCTCTTTCACTTAGCATAATGTTTTCAAAGTTCATCCAAGTTATAGGATGTATCAGTACTTAATTCTTTTTTATGGCTGAATAATATTTCATTTTATGGATATACCATATTTTGTTTATCTCTTCATCAGTTGATGGGCATTTGGGTGGTTTCCCACTTTTGCCTATTATGAATAACATTGCTATAAACATTCTTCTACAAGTTTTTGTGTGCACATACATATTTATTTCTCTTTGGTACGTATATAGGAGTCGAGTTGCCAAGTCATATGATAATTCTATGTTTAACTTTTTTCCACAATGGCTACACCATTGTACATTGTCACCAACAGTGTACATGGCTTTCTATTTCTCCACATTCTCATCAACACTTTTTATTCTCTGGTTGTTTGTGTGTATGTTTGTGTGTGTGTGTGTGTGTGTGTGTGTGTGTGTGTGTAGTTACATATAAATATGTAACTATATATAGTGTGTGTGTGAAGTGATATCTCATTGTGGTTCTAATTTGCATTTCCTTAATGGCAAATAATGTTGAATGTATTTTCATGTGCTTTGGAGAAGTATCTATTCAAATCTTATGCCCATTTTAAAAAATTGGATTGTTTGTCCTTTTCTTATTGAGTTGTAAGAATTAGTTATATATAGTCTTGATACTAAACCCTTATCAGATATATGATTTGCAGATATCTTCTCCTTTTTGGGGGTTGTCTTTTCACTTTCTTGATGATGTCCTTGAAGCACAAACTTAATTTTGTTGTTTACAATTTTTCTATTTGTTCTTTTGTTGCTCATGCTTTTGTGTGAAATCTAGTAACACATTGCCAAATCTGAGGTCATAAATATTTACTCCTATGTTTTCTTCTAATAATTTAATAGTTTTAGCTCTTATATTTAGCCTGCAGATCCATTTGACTTAGTTTTTATATGGTATGAGATAAGGGGTCCACTTTCATACCTTTGCATTGGTTGGAACTGATCTCAGTACCGTTTGTTGCAGATACTATTCTTTCTCCCTTGAATGGTTTTAGCACCCTTATCAAAAGTCAGCTCTCTGTAGATTTGGGGTTTATTTCTGACTCTGGTCTGTGCTATCGTCTGAATTTTGTGTCTTCCAGAATTCATATGTTGAAATCCTAATTCCCAAAGGTGACAATATTAGTAAGTGGAACCTTTGGAAAATACTTGAGTTATGATGGTAGAGCCATCATGAATGAGGTTAGTGCTGCAGAGAGGTTGCAGAGAGATCCTTAACCCCTTCTGCCATATGAAGATACAGCAGTCTGGAAGAGAGCCCTCAACCAACCATGTTGACACCCTAATCCTGGACTCCCAGCCTCCAGAACTGCGAGAAATGACTTTCCATTGTTTATAAATTACCCAGTCTATAGTATTTTTTAATAGAAGCCTAATGGACTAAGACAGTCTATATATCTACTCTAATGCCAGTATTATTCTATTTTGATTACTATAGTTTTGTAGTAAATTTTGAAATCAGAAAGTGTGACTCCTCCAGCTTTTTTCAGTATTATTCTGGCTATTCAGAGCCCTTTGCGATCCCATATGACTTTACAGATCATCTTTTCCATTTCTGAAAAAAAATAAAGGTAATTGGATTTCAATGAAGATTTTTTTTAATGTTTATTTATTTTTGAGAGAGAGAGACAGAGCACAAGCAATGGAGGGAGAGCAGAGAGAGAGAGAGGGAGAGAGAGAACAGAATCTGAAACTGACTCCAGGCTCTGCACCATCAGCACAGAGCCTGATGTGGGACTCAGACCCACAAACCGTGAGATCATGACCTGAACCAAAGTCAGACGCTTAACTGACCGAGCCATCCAGATGTCCCATGATTTTGATAGAGATTTGAATCTGTAGATAATTTTTGAGAGTATTGCCATCTTAACAGTATAAAATCTCCTAATCCATTAGCATGGAATGTCTTTCCATTTAATTAGGTTTTTAATTTCTTTCATCATTGTCTTTAGTGTACATATATTTCACCTCTTTGATTAAACTGATTCCTAGATGATATTCTGTGGGATGGTGTTGTAAATAGAATTGTTTTCTTTATTTTCTTTGATTATTCATTGCTAATTTATAGAAACTTAACTGATTTTTGTTGTTGATTGTGTATCCTGCAGCTTTGCTGAATTCCTTCATTAGCTTTAGTAGATCTTCTGTGGATTTTGGAAGATTTTTTGTATATAGAATTATGTCATCTATAAATAGATACAGTTTTATTTTTTCCTTTGCAATTTAGATGGCTTTTTATTTCTTTTTCTCACCTAATTGCTCTAGGTAGGACGTCTAGTACCATGTTGAATGGCAGTGGTGAAATGGGCATCCTTGTTTTGTTCCTGATCTTAGGGAGAATGCTTTCAGTCTTTCACCATTGAGCATATTAACTATTTTCTGCTTTGATTCTGTTAGTGTTTGCTTCATATATGTTAGAGCTGTCATTTATGTATATATGTTTGTGATCTTCTTGTTGATTTTACCCTTTAATCAATATATAATGTTTTTCTTTGTCTCTGGTAACAACTTTTAAAAAAAGTATTTATTTATTTTTGAGAGAGTGAGAAAGAGAGAGAACACAAGCAGGGGAGGAGCAAAGAGAGAGAAGGGGGAGTGAATCCCAAGCAGGTTACATGCTCAGCATAGAGCCTGATGCAAGGCTCGATTTCACGAAACATGAAGTCATGACCTGAGCTGAAATCAAGAGTCCAACGCTTAACCGACTGAGCCACCCAATTGCCCCTGTCTCTTGTAACAACTTTTTATTTAAAAGCTGTTTTGTATGATATTAATATAGCCACTGCA
The DNA here is from genome assembly GCF_027475565.1 of Acinonyx jubatus. Lineage (NCBI taxonomy): Eukaryota > Metazoa > Chordata > Mammalia > Carnivora > Felidae > Acinonyx > Acinonyx jubatus. The sequence goes on along the minus strand of NC_069380.1, from coordinate 175,719,803 downwards.
GCTGTATTTTAGTTATTGTTTGTATGGATAATCTTTTTCCATCCTTTCACTGTCAACCTATTTGTGTCTTTGGTATAAAGCAAATTTTCCATAAGCAGTGTGTAATTGAATCATTTTTAATCTATTCTGCTAAATTTTTTTAATTGATGAGCTTCATCTATTTACATTTAAATTTATTACTAACACTGGAAGATTTAGTTCTGCTATTTTGCTGTTTTTTACATATCTTTTATCTTTTTTGTTTCTCAGTTCCTCCCATACTGCCTTCTTGTGTGTTTGATTTTTTTTTCTACTGCCAATTTTTTAGTTATTTTCTTAGTGATTATCCTGAGGATTACAGTTAGCCTCCTGAATTTATAATAGTTTGCAGTGATACCAGGTTAACTTCAATAGCATGCATGAACTCTGTTTCTGACTCCTGCACTCTATGTTATTATTTTTACAGATTATATGAAATCAGTAGACTGTGTGCCCATTCCTGTGGATTTATAATTATTTTTGTAGTCATTGTTTTTTAAGTCGTATAGGAAATGAAGAGTTACAAACTGAAAATACAATAATACTAGCTTTTATATCCCTATGTAATTACCTTTACCAGACATCTCTATTTCTTCATAGAGCTCTTAGTTGCTGTCTAATATCTTCTCATTTCAGCCTGAAGGAATTCCTTCAGTATTTTTTGTAGGGTAGTTATGACTTCTTTAGCTTTTTATTTTTTTTTAAACTGGAGTGTCTTAATTTCTTCATTTTATAAGGACAGTTTTGCCGGATATAGAATTTTTGGTTGGCACCTTTTTTCTTTTGAGCATTTAAAATATGATTTCCACTGCCTCTGGCTTCTATGGTTCCTGATGAGAAATCATATGTTGATCTTATTGAAGCTCCCTTGTATGTGACGAGTCATTTTGTCTTACTGCTTTCAAGTTTCCTTTTGTCTTTTGACAGGTTCGTTATAAAGTGTCTTAGTGTAGTTCTCTGTTAGTTTATCCTGCTTTAAGTTCATTGAACTTTTTGGATATTTGATTTCGTGTCTTTCATCCAATGTTAGAAGTTTTTGGCCGTTGTTTCGTCCAGTATTTTTTCTGCTTTTTTTTTTTTCCTTCTCAGACTCCTATAATGTATGTTGATATATGTGACAGTTTCTTATAGGTCCCTTAGGTGCTATTGATTTCTCTTCTTTTTCTTTGTGCTTCTCATACTGAGTACTTTCAGTGCCTTGTTCTCAACTTTACCACATCTTTTTTTTTTCTTCTTAGATCTGCTGTTAAGCCAACCCCTCTAGTGAATTTTTTATTTCAGCATTGTACTTCTCAGCTCCAGAATTTTTATTTGGCTCTTTTTATAATTTACAATTTTTAAACTAGTAGTTCTGCTTTTTACATAGCATTCTTCTGATTCTTTCAGGTTTTTTTTTATTATTATTCATTCTTTCCTTTAGCTCTTTGAGCGTATTTGAGACACCTACTTTAAATCTTTATCTAGTAAGTCCAATGAATGGACTTCTCTCCAGGATTGTGTCTGTCAACTAATGTTTTTCTGTAAGTGGGCCATTTCCTGTTTCTTTTATGCTTTGTAATTTTTTTATTAAGAACTGAACATTGTGAATATTGTAATGTGCTAACTCTGGAAATAAGATTCTCTTTCCTCCACCAGAGGTTGCTGTTGTTGCTTGTTGAAGGCTGCAGTTCTCCAATTGTTTAGTGACTTTTTCAAATTATTTTTGCAAAGACTCTGTTCTGTTATCTCCACGGCCAGCCAGTGACCTGACAGATTTGCTTGAATACTTGGATCTAGTAAAATAAAAAGTGGGAAGTAGGTGTTTCATTCCTCTAAATTCATTCAACAGAGACCATCCAAGAATTTAATTCTAACTAAAGAGGTTGAAATAGTGGCTAGACTTGTGCTGGCCCCTCAGATTGTAAACATACAATCCCAATTTCTAGTAGACAGGGTCCTTATTGCCTACCAGCAAAACAGCAAGTTGCACTAGGAATGTGACCTCTGTCCCCTGACTGCCTGCCATAGGTCTGGGGATGTGATGTGGTAGATGTGGTCGAAAGAGCAAAATGCTAAAAGTTACCAGTTTCTCTTTTGTCAGAAACTTCCCTGAATGCTAAAAGTATTCACCTAGACCCCAGAGTTCTATAATAGTTGAATCTGATAGTTCTTGACAGCTCAATAGTTGTTTCAGTGGAGGGACCAATTCCTGGAGCTGTCTACTCCTACCATTTTCTGTGACATCCCTCAACCATGTTTCTTAAAGTATCTTTTCTGCATCACACTCTTTGTTTTCTCCTCCTAAACTCCAGTGAGCCGCAGGGGCCTATGTGACCTTTTGTTATTTTCCCATAGGTCCTTGAGGTTCTGTTTATTGTATTTTTTTTCCTGTTCTATTCATGTTGGATAATTTGTATTTAATCTGTCTTCACATTTCACTTAACCTTTCTGCAAGTCACTTCCATTCTGCTATTGAACCCATCAATGAATTTTTAATTTCTTGGAAATTTCCACTTCTAAATTTTCCATTTGATATTTTGTGTCTTCTGTTGTTTCAATGAGAATTTCTTAAAGTTTATTTTTGTATTTATTAAAAAAATTTGTTTAAGTTTATTTACTTTGAGAGTGAGAAAGAGAGAGAGAGAGAGAAAGAGCGAGACAGAGAGAGAGCATACACGCATGAGCAGGGGAGGGGCAGAAAGAGAGGTAGAGAAAGAAAGAATCCCAAGCAGACTCTGCATTATCCATGCAGAGTTCGACATGGGGTTGAACTCGCAAACTGCGAGATCATGACCTGAGCCAAAACCAAGAGTCGGACACTTAACCTACTGAGCCACCCAGGCATCTCTGTCTTTCACTTTATTTTAAGAATATTCTCCCTTACTTTTTAGAGCATGGTTGTAATAGCTAATTTATTTTTTTAACTAAAACTTTTATTCATTAAAGTACACTGATAAAAAATGAATACGCAAACCAGATGGAGATAAAATACTCATAAACATATATTTCACAAAGAACCAGTATGCAGAACATATAAAGATCACTTCCAACGTAACAGTAAAAACAGAAATCTGTAAATATCCACCAGTACATGTAAAAGAGCTCAACATCAGTAGTCACTAGGGAAATGAAAACTAAAACCAAAATATGTTACCACCATACCTACCAAAATTCAAAAATGAAAAGACTGTTAACACCAAATGTTAAAATGTGGAACAGTTGAAACTTTCATACCATATTAGTGTGAATTTAAAATGGTACAGCCATTTTGGAAAAAGACCTAATAGCTTCTCATACAACTAACATATACCTATCTCATGACCCGACAGTTCTACCCTTAGGTATTTACCCAAGCAATATGAAAGCACATATGCACAAAAAGACTTATAAAAGAATACTCTTAACAGCTTCACTCATAATAGCCCAAAACTTGACACAGTCCAGGTATCCATCAATAGAGAATGGATAAACAAACTTTGATATATTTATACAATGAAATACTCAAAAACTAAAAACTTTTTATAAACACAACAGTATTAATGGATCCCAAAAGCAATATTCTGAGTGAAAGAAGCCTTACAAAGAATACCCACTGAAGTATTCCATATGGAGTTCTAGAACAGGTAGAATTAACGTACAGTGAAAAAAATCATTACAGTGTAGTTGCCACTATGGATGTTGGTGTAGCGACTGAGGAAAGGGGCAAGAGGGAAACTTTGAGGATTGTATCTTGATAGGGGTTTCGTTGTAATAGCTACCTTAAAGTCAGGATAATGCAACATCTGTGTCATCTTAGGGTTGTTGTCACTGATTTTCTTTTTACTTGAGATTTGAGATGTTCCTGTCTCTTTATATGAGAGGCAATTCCAGATTAGATCCTGGACATTTTGAATATTATGCGATAAAATTCTGGGTCTTGTTTAAAACCTCGGGAGAGTGTTACTTTTTTTTATTTTAACAGACATTTACTTTAACAAGACATTTGACCTTGTTAGATTGAGAACAGACTTCTAACACTTCTTTTGTGGGCTGTGGTTCCAATGCCAGTTTAATTTTCAAAGGCTTTGCAGTGCCATTAAGATCTGTCCTGTGTTGGGGCACCTGGGTGGTTCAGTTGGTTAAGCATCCAACTCTCGGTTTCAGCTCAAGTCATGATATCACGGTTCTTGAGTTAGAGCCCCACAGCAGGCTCTCTGCTGACAGTGCAGAGCCTGCTTGGAATTCTCTCTCTCTCCCTCTCTGCCCCTCCCCCACTCTCTCACTCACTCTCTTTCAAAATAAATATACTTAAAAAAAAAAAATCTGTCCTGTGTCTATGCTACCCAATGGTATATTTACCCTTTTGGTCAGTGGTCAAGCCCAGTAGAGTTCTCAAAGCTTTTGGTATGCTATGCAGTATTAGATTTAAACACGTGCAGATTTAAAATGTTTTTTTTCTTTCTTTGTTTCTCTCTCTCTCTTTCTTCCTTTCTCTTCCTTCCCCCCTCTCTGTCTTCCTTCCCCTCTCTTTCTTCCTTCCTCTCTTTCCTTCCTTCCTTCCTTCCTTCCTTCCTTCCTTCCTTCCTTCCTTCCTTCCTTCCTCCTTTCCTTCCCTTCCTTTCCCTTCCCTTCCCTTCCCTTCCCTTCCCTTCCCTTCCCTTCCCCTTTTCCCTTCCCCTTCCCCTTCCCCTTTCCCTTCCCCTTCCCCTTCCCCTTTCCCTTCCCCTTCCTTTTTCTTTTTTATTGAGAGAGAGAGTATGAGCCCGGGAGAGGGGCAGCAGGAGAAAGAGTATCATAAGCAGGCTCGACGCTCAGTGCGGAGCCCAAGATGGGCTTCGATCCCATGACCCTGGGATCGTGACCTGAGCCAAAATCAAGAGTCAGATGTTCAACCGACTGAACCACCCGGGTGCCTCTACACATGTACAAATGATCATTGAGCAGGTGTTCACATATCACTTCATGGGATAGCTTTTTGAACTCCCTCCTTTTTTGCAATATGCTAGGTACTTTAGCCTTCTTTGGGGCTTCTTTTTAATAGTTCTCTGGCCTGAAAGGGCTTTCGTTTTTCTGCTCTGCCACATTCCTGTAGCTGTGTCTGAATCCAGAGCCAAGTTCAGGAGAACAAGGGAGAAAAAAGTAATGGGAATTTGCCCTGCCCTCTTAAGACAGCAGCTCTTCTAGTCAGAGAGGACTTCTAGGTTTCCACCCAGCCTCCATGCTGCTGCACCACCATGGGATTTTCTGGGTACAGAGGCAGAGAGAATGAATAAAAGAACTACAGGGGGCATATTAGGGAGGACACTTGTTGTGATGAACACTGGATGTTGTATGTAAGTGAGGAATCACTAAATTCTACTCCTGAAACCAATATTGCACTGTATGTTAACTAAAATTTAAATTAAAAATTACTTTGGCTATTTGGGGTCTTTTGTGGTTCTATACAAATTTTAGGATTGCTTGTTTTAGCTTCGAGAAGAATGCTCGTGCAATTTTGATTGGGATTGCAACGAATGTGTAGATAGCTTTGGGTAGCATTGACATTTTAACAACATTTATTCTTCCAACCCATGAGCATGGAATGTTTTTCCATTTCTTTATATCTTCTTCACTTTCCTTCATAAGCTTTCTACAGTTTTCAGCATACAGATCTTTTACATCTTTGGTTAGGTTTATTCCTAGGTATTTTATGGTTCTTGGTGCAGTTGTGAATGGGATCAGTTTCTTTATTTGTCTTTCTGTTGCTTCATTGTTAGTGTATAAGAATGAAACTGATTTCTGTACATTGATTTTGTATCCTGTGACTTTGCTGAATTCATGTATGAGTTCTAGCAGACTTTGGGTGGAGTCTATCGGGTTTTCCATGTATAATATCATGTCATCTGCAAAAAGTGAAAGCTTGACTTCATCTTTGCCAACTTTGATGCCTTTGATTTCCTTTTGTTGTCTGATTGCTGATGCTAGCACTTCCAACACCATGTTAAACAGCAGCAGTGAGAGTGGACATCCCTGTCGTGTTCCTGCGAGCTTTCCCCATTGAGTCAGAGTGGTTAAAATGAACAAATCAGGAGACTATAGATGCTGGCGAGGATGTGGAGAGACGGGAACCCTCTTGCACTGCTGTTGGGAATGCAAACCGGTGCAGCCGCTCTGGAAAACAGTATGGAGGTTCCTCAAAAAATTAAAAATAGATCTACCCTATAACCCAGCAATAGCACTGCTAGGAATTTACCCAAGGGATACAGCAGCGCTGATACATAGGGGCACTTGTACCCCAATGTTTATAGCAGCACTCTCAACAATAGTCAAATTATGGAAAGAGCCTAAATGTCCATCAACTGATGAATGGATAAAGAAGTTGTGGTTTATATACACAATGGAATGCTATATGGCAATGAGAAAGAATGAAATATGGCCTTTTGTAGCAACGTGGATGGAACTAGAGAGTGTTATGCTAAGTGAAATAAGTCATACAGAGAAAGACAGATACCATATGTTTTCACTCTTATGTGGATCCTGAGAAACTGAACAGAAGACCATGGGGGAGGGGAAGGGGAAAAAAAGGTTAGAGAGGGAGGGAGCCAAAACATAAGAGACTCTTAAAAACTGAGAACAAACTGAGGGTTGATGGGGGGTGGGAGGGAGAGGAGGGTGGGTGAGGGGTATCGAGGAGGACACCTGTTGGGATGAGCACTGGGTGTTGTATGGAAACCAATTTGACAATAAATTTCATATATCATTTGAATAAACACTTTAAAAGTTCTGTTTGAGTGCTCATTCTGTTAAGGAAATTATGTATACAGGGCACCTGGGTGGCTCAGTCGGTTAAGCATCCAGCTTTCGGCTCAGGTCGTGGTCTCGCGGTTTGGTTCATGAGTTCAAACCCTGCATTGGGCTCTGTACTGATAGTTCAGTGCAGCCTGCTTTGGATTCTGTATCTCCCTCTCTGTCCCTCCCCCACTCACTCAGTCTCTCTCGCTCTCAAAAATAAATAGACATTAAAAAAAAATTTTTTAAGAAATTATGCATACATATTGGGACAGAAAATAAGAAAAATATCTTGTGACTATAAAGGACAAGGTGATTTTTTGTGTGAATCATAGAAGTGTTTATCCAATAGGAATATAAGTACAACTTATAAATTGATACTAAAAGTTCATTAAATTACAAATTTAGTTATTAATGGCCACAAGGAAAAACTTAGAAAAAAGTAGAAGCTTTGGAATCAGAAAGGAATTCTCTAGTGTTTGCTTAAAAATGAGACAAATTTTTATACAGTTCAATATTCTAAAAAGTTTTATAAATTTCAAGATTATCTCCAATCTTAAAATTAGTTCAATCAGTTTGTATGTGTAATCATGCTGAAATGATTCATATAGTCACAGAAACTTGAGATGGAATCTTCCTTGAAACTCTCCTAGGATCCAGTACTGAACCAGGGGTCTTCCCTTAGACTGAAGTCCTATTAATGTTTGAATTTAGTATTTCAGTGTTCTAAGTGATGATGTTTCTTCAGCTTCTCCAGATGGCTGTTTGTAATTCAGCATATTTTCTTGGAATCTAAGCTTTCTAAGCTTTAATAAGTCAACTTCTGGCTATTTATAAAACAGACTTATTTAGCCTTGTTATCTTCTCTGGCTTCTGAATTACTATTGAAATGTTTCAGTTTCTTAGTACATCATTAAAGGTACAGTTCAAACTACTTGGTTCCATTGGTCAGTTTGGTTGAACTCATTCTATATTTTGCCAAGTCCCATGTTCCAGATACCAGTGAAATAGGGAATAAAATTTCAGACCAGATTCTGAAAACTCTGGTTAATATATGAGACAAACACTCACATAGTTATAAATATACCATACAACACATACAGTGCCATTAAGACCAGATGTTGCACAGAAGAGATGATTTATTCTGTCTGGGTCAGGGATGGGGAATGGGCTTGTAAGTTAAATTATGAAAAGCCACAGAAGAAAATGGAAATAAAACCAAGCAGAAAGTAATTTTGATAAAAGTATAGTGATAGAGTCGTAAGATCGAAAAAAGAGATTAGAATAGGTAAATTTTCTATGATGCTGCTGAAGCTTATACATCTAAAAGGGTCTACCATGGGGCACCTGGGTGGCTCGTTCAGTCAGGCGGCCGACCTCAGCTCAGGTCATGATCTCACAGTTTGTGAGTTTGAGCCCTATATGGGGCTCTGTGCTGACAGCTCACAGTCTGGAGCCTGTTTTGGATTCTGTGTCTCTGTCTCTGTCTCTCCACTCCTCCCCATCTTGGGCTCGCTCTCTCCCAAAAATAAATAAACATTTAAAAATAAAAGTAGGAACGCCTGAGTGGCTCAGTCGGTTAAGCGTCCGACTTCAACTCAGGTCATGATCTCGCTGTTCATGAGTTCAAGCCCCGCGTCTGGCTCTGTGCTGACAGCTCAGAGCCTGGAACCTGCTTTGGATTGTGTCTTCCTCTCTCTACCCCTCCCCCGCTCCCCCTCTGTCTCTCTCTGTATCTCAAAAATGAATAAACGTTAAAAAAAAATTTTTTTTAATAAAAGTAAAAAGCGTCTACTAAACTGGATCTGGATCTCCTTCCTTATAAAAGATGTGAAAGAGGTGCACCTGGGTGGCTCAGTCGGTTAAGCGTCTGACTTCAGCCCAGGTCATGATCTCACAGTTCGTGAGTGTGAGCCCCGTGTTGGGCTCTGTGCTGACAGCTCGGAGACTGGAGCCTGCCTTGGATTCTGTGTCCCCCTCTCTCTCTGCCCCTCCTCCTTCTCTCTCTCTCTCAAAAATAAACATTAAAAAAAAAAGATGTGAAAGATAATTATGTAAGGAATATAAAATAAAAGAGGGGAGCCTAGGTGGCTCAGTTGGTTAAGCATTCCACTCTTGGTTGCGGCTCAGATCATGATCTCAGTTTCATGAGTTTGAGCCCCACATTGGGGCAGCGCAGAGCTTGCTTAGGATTCTCTCTTCTTCTCTTTTTGCCTCTCTCCCACTTGCACTGTCTCTGTCTCTCTCAAATAAACAAACTTAAAAATATATATATAAAAGAAAGGGAAAATCTTGCAACTTAAGACAGGTAAAATTTTTAAAAGTTGACTTTGAAAGTGGTATTACTCCTTTGTGTCTTTACCAAAAATTTTAACCCTTCTGTAGGTCAAAGCAAGCAAATTCTATTTATTTGAAACCCAGATTTGAAAAGGACAAACTATCTTAGATTGTTTTTTGTAGGGGACTTTAAATGAAATCAGATTAGTTCATTCTCCTTATTTTACAGGTGAAGATCCAACAAGATTAATTAACCAGAAAGAAAACAAATCTCCTGATTGCCTTTTTTTCTTTTTTTTAGTATATTCAGCAGCCCTTTCTCTTGAGTATTTCTCATGAAACTTTTAAGGCAAAATATATTCTCTTGCCTGAAATTACCTCTGCTGCTTGTTTCTATTGGTAGCCTAATAAATACAGTGTTAAATCCTGAAAAAGTCATAGAGATCAGCCGTTCTTAAATGTTTTAGGATCAGAGATCACTTTGAAAGTTGGGTAAAATCCGTTCCCAATGCCCCTTCCATAGACCCTGACCCAGGTGAGTAAATAATTCCTCACACAGATGGAGAAAGCCAAGGCCCAGAAACAGAGAGAGGGTGATTTTTCAAGATCCAAAAGTGAACAACAATAGTAGAAGAAATTAGAATGGTTTATTTATGTGTTACCCTGATAGTTAAATTCTTCAAATTATAATAAATTAATGAAATAGTTTCCTGTTACTTCCTTTCTTCCCCTACCTCCAGAGTTAAACATAGCAACGCTAATATCATGGCTTTCTCCTATATGGAGATTCAGTTTCTTTTTCAGAGTATCCCTATCATAATTAGAACTTGAGTTTTACTTTTATTGACATATACAGTCCTGTCTTTTTAATGGTTGTATTCCATTTTATGGATGCATCATACAGGTTAATCTGTCTTTAGTATATAGATTTAGTATGCTTAGATTTTTAAAAATATTGCATTCTGTGTTAAACATTCTTATACATATATGTTCTGTAAGTATATCCCCAATAATTCCTAGAAATAAAATTACTAAATGAAAGAATAAATGCAAAAAAATGTTTGTATGGATTGCATTTTCTTTCCGTAAAGATTGAACCAGTTTATACCTCACCAGTACCATATACAAAAACGTTAGTGTTTCTGTATGATTTTTCCATGTTTATACTTCTTTGCAATCTTTGCAAGTCTAATAATTGAAGATATCTTACTTTTAATTTATATTTTATTAATTACTAGTACATTTGATCCAAATATTGTTAAGATGTCACTTCACCCCAATGTGACATTTAGACTCAATGCAGTCATGTTCAAAATCCCAACAGGGTTTTTTGCAGTTACTGATAAGCTGATTCTAAAATTTATGAGGAAATGCAGATGGACCAGGAGAGTTAAATTTCAAAAAAAAAATGAAATTATGAAAGCAAAAAACAAAGTTGAGAATAATGCTGCCCAATTTCAAGACTAACTATGAAGCAACTGATGTCAAGCCAGTGTGGTACTAGCCAAGGGTAAATGCACAGTTTAATGAGACAGCATAGAGAACCCAGAAACTAACCCACATAAATATCATCAACTGATTTTTGGCAGAAGTTAAAAAAAAGAAATTTAATAGAGAAAGGTTAGTCTTTTCAGTAAATCTGCTAGAACAATTGGACATTCATATGCAAAAAGAACTTTGACATGTACCTCACACCTTATACAAAAATAAATTCAGAATGGATCATAGATATAAAATGTAAAATACAGGGGTGCCTGGAAGACTCAGTGGGTTGAGCGTCCTACTCTTGATTTCAGTTCAGGTCATGATCCCAGGGTAGTGGGATTGAACCCTGTGTTGGGCTTTGTGCAGAGTATGGAGCTGCTTGGGATTCTCTCTCTCTCTCTCTCTCTCTCTCTCTCTCTCACTGCTCTGTCCCTTTCACCTGCTTGTTCATGCTCTCTCTCTAAAATCAAAAAACTTAAAAAATTAAAATGTAAAACTTCTAGAAGAAACCGTAGGAGAAAATATGTGTGGGGTGCCTGGGTGGTTTGATCAGTTAAGCGTCTGACTTTGGCTCAGGTCATGATCTCACGGTTCCTGAGCTAGAGCCCCGTATCAGGCTCTGTGCTGACAGCTCAGAGCCTGAAGCCTGCTTTGGATTCTTTGTCTCTCTCTCTCTCTGCTGCACCCCCACTTGCTCTCTCTCTTTCTGTCTCTCAAAAATGAATAAATGTTAAAAAAATAAAATAAAATAAAGATGGAATGATGATGCATAAGAAATTAGACCAAACTTGTATGGGAACGTCTGAATCCAATGTTGCTGGTTTTGTAAATGGTAGGGATGGGGGGTAGGGGAAAATGGGGAAGGGGAGGAAGGATTATGAGCCAAGGATCACAAATGGTTCTTATAATCTAGAAAAGGCAAAGAAACAAATTTTTCCCTAGAACATCCAGAAAGGAATGTAGCTTTGCTGACTCCTTGATTTTAGCCTAGCATGTCCTGTGTTGTGCTTCGAATTTACAGAACTGTAAGATGGTAAATTTGTGTTTTAAGTCATTAAGCTTGTGACAACTTATTACAGCAATAGTAGAAAACTAATATGTTAAAAAAAAATAGGCAAACAATTAAAAAAGCAAGGGCAACAAATCTGAAAAGGTAATTCACCAAAGAAGATATATAGATGGCAGATAGTGATATGAAAAAAATCAAAATCATTTATTATTTGAGAATGCAAATTAAGGCCATAATGAGGTACCACTACACACTTGTTAGAATTGTTAAACACAAACAAAAAATTTGACTATTAAATATTGGCAAGGGTCTGGAGCAACAGGAACTCTTACTTCAGCTCAGAGCCCACTTCGGATTCTGTCTCCGTCTCTCTCTGCCCCTCCCCTGCTCGCACACTCTCTCAAAAATAAAATAAAAGCATTAAAAAGTAAGTAAATAGGTAAAAATTTTAAATTTATGGCTTGCTCTAGTTTCTTTCTTTCCAATGTAGTAAGTTGCCTTTTCTGCAGTATGGTAGGAAAACCTCAGAAAAATTATTTTTGACTGTTTAAAATCAAATGACATGTATTTATTTACAAAATGTAAAACCAAAACCCATATCTTTTTTTCTACTTGTAAATCTGGCTGTTTGGTTAAAGAACTTATATTAGGAAAAACTAAAAACTAGATTCGGCAAATGAACAGATTATTTATCTTCTCTGAAAATCCACTGTAGTTTTTAACTTCTCCTTGGGAAGCAAAGTAATAAAACATATGCCACTGGATTTTGAGGAATTTGAATTTACTAACAGTATGATCATTAGTTGCAGTTTGTTGAATTTTAGGAAAGACAGTACATAATGCCTCTAAGTTTGGACTTAGATTTGGTGACTGTTATCATACTTAATCACTTTAAGTAAAGCCACTTTTTAAGACGTTTTCTTTGCAAAATGGCAGTTTAGTGTAGTTTTCAGAACCAGCTGTTGGTTTGAGTCCCAGCTCTGCTTCTTATTCATTTTTGTTACTTTAATCTCCATGTGTATAAAATACAACTATCTCATCCTTGTAAGTTATAATAGTATATTTGCATAAGCTACCTTATTGAAAATATAACATAAATCCTCTTATGGTTCCTTGTCTGGGACTCCAAGATAAAAAGACTTTCAATCTCAGCAGGTTGTAACATAGTGAAATAATCTCTAAGAATCTCTTCTTCGTGCCTAAATTCTATTTCCATCTAATAAAATAGTGTTTACCACTGAAGACCCATAGTCTAAGAGAGGAGCTTCATAAGAATATGCTCATACATTATTATCAACTAAATATTGATCACATTTCTTTTAAGTTAAAGAAATTAACATCAGAGTATCTAATACAGAGGTTATTAGTTCAGTATTTTCTTACTTTGGCACCTGCAAAAACTAATGGTCTTACCACTTAAATATCTTCCTGTGGATAAAGTATAAAAACTACCACTCAAGGCCTTGAATTTCTAGCGCTGGAATACCAAAGAATTCATGAAGTGCTGCTGGACAACTTGGAGGAGATGGGGAAAGCTTTAAGAAATTACACTTAATTTGCATCTTCAAGGACCAGTTTGCCAAAAGAACCAGGGAAGGAGAGGATTTTGACCTAGTATTTCTCAGTCATTTTAAATCCATGACCCTCCTATGGTATAAAAATTTCATGGCTACCTTCCACATTATTTTAAAATTTCAACTTAAGTGAAATATGGCTAAAAGTAAATCCAAACAAGGGACCAAGTCCTGTTTTGTTTTCAGACTGTAAATTCTTTTCCCCACTCCCTACCCTTCCGTCCCCCATCTCTCTCTCTCAAAATAAATAAATAAATAAACATTTTAAAAATAAAAAAAAAAAAAGATAACACATACCATAGAATTCACCCATTTGAAGTATACAGTTCATTGACTTTTGGCTTTTAATATATTCATAGAATTGTACATCTATCACCACAATCAATTGTAGAATAGTTTTCATCACTTAAAAAGAAACACCACTCTCCTTAGCTGTCACGTTAAGCTTCCATGCCCCCAGCCCTACACAACTGATAATCTACTTTCTGTCTCTGTACTTTTGCCTATTTGAGATATTTCATATAAATGAACTCTACATAATATGTGATTCTTTGTGACTGACTTATTTCATCTAGCATAATTGTTTTCAAGGTTCATCTGTGTTGTAACATGTATCGGTGCGTCCTTTTTATTGTTGAATAATATTTCTTTCTATGAATATACCATATTTTATTTATACATTCATCAGTTGATGGTCATTAGGGTTGTTTCCATTCTTTGGCTATTATGAATACTGCTGCTTTGGGGGGTGGGCAGAAGGGTTTGTGGGGAAAAAACGAATAATGCTGCTGTGAACATTCACATGCAAGTTTTTGTGTAGATATATATTTTCACTTCCCTTGGGAATATATCTAGGAGTTAAATTGCTGCATCATATTACAACTCTATGTTTAAAATTTTGAAAAACTGCCAGTCTGTTTTCCAAAGTGGCTGCACCTGAGCAGCAGTGTATGAGGATTCTTACTTGTCCAAAACCTTGCCAAAATGTGTTCTTACCTGTCCTTTTTAGTCTATCCATCCTTTGAGTGTGAAGTGGTATCTTACTGTGGGCTTTGATGGCTGATGATATTGAACATCTTGTCATAGGCTCATTGTACATTTTTATATCTTGTTTAGATAGATATGCATTCAGATCTTTAATTGGTTATTTATTTTTTTATTATTGGGTTGTAACTGTTCTTTATATATTCCAGATACAAGTCTTTAGACAGATACATGATTGCAGGTACTTTTCATTCTTGGATTGTCTTTTTTCTTTCTTGATGGTATCTTTGAAGCATAAAAGGTTGTAATTTTGGTGATGTCCAGTTTTATCTCATTTTTTCTTTTGTTGCTTGAGCTTTTAATATCTAAGAAGTGACTACTTAATGTACGGCCATGAAAATATACTCTCGTGTTTTCTTCTAAGAGTTTTATAGTTTTAGCTCTTACATTTAGGCCTTTGATTTATTTTTGTATATAGTGTGAAGCAAAGGTTCAGTTTTATTCATTTGCATTTCTTCTGTGCTAGGATACACAGTTGTCCCAGAACCATTTGTTGAAAAGAGTGCTTTCCCCCTGTCACTCTTCTTGAAAATCAGTTGACTGCAGATTGAATTTGGAAGTTTTCCTTCCTCGTGTATTTTTTGGAATAGTTTGAGAACAATAGGTATTAATTCTCTTTTAAATGTTTTGTAGAATTCACCTGTGAAGCCATCTGGTCCTGCAGTTTTTTTGTTGGGAGTTTTTGATTACCAGTTCAGTTACATTACTAGTAATCGATCTGTTGAAATTTTCTGTTTCTTCCTGATTTAGTTTTGGAAAATTTTTGGTTTCCAGTAGTTTATCCATTTCTTCTAGGTTGTCCAATTTGTTAGCATATAATTTTTCGTAGTGTTCTCTTTTAATTTTTTTCTATGGTGTTGGTTCTTATTTTTATTCTTTCGTTTCTGATTTTATTTAAGTCCTTTCTCTTTGTTTCTTGGTGAGTATGGATAAAGTTTTATCAGTTTTGTTTATCTTTCCAGAGAGCCAGCTCTTGATTTCACTGATCTTTTCTATTGTTTTTTTTCTTCTATTTCATTTATTTCTGTTCTAATCTTGATTATTTCCTTCCTTCTTCTAGCTTTGGACTTTGTTCTAATTTTTCTAGTTCCTTTACGTATAAGATTAAGTTGTTTATTTCAGATTTTTCTTATTTCTTGAGAAATAAGCCTATGTCACTATAAACTTACTTCTTAGAATTGCCTTTACTGTGTCCCAAGGATTTTGGACTGTTGTGTTTTTATTTTCATTTGTCTTCATGTATATTTTGATTTCCCCACGGGTTGTTTAGTAGCACGTTTTTTTTGGCCTCCATGTATTTGTGCAGTTTTTTTCAGGTTTTCTTCTTGTAACTGATTTCTAGTTTCATACTATTGTGGTTGGAAAAGATGCTTGATATGATTTCAGTCTTCTTGAAATTATTTACTCTTGTTCTAAAGCCTAGAAAATGTTCCATGTGCACTTGAAAAGAATGTGTTTTCTGATGTTTTGGGATGGAATGTTCTATATATATCTGTTAGATCCATCTGCTTTAATATGTCATTCAAAGCCACCTTTTCCTTGTTGATTTTCTGTGTGGTCTATCCATTAATTTAAGTGATACGTTAAAATCCCTTACTATTACTGTATTACTGTCATTTTTTCTCCTTTATGTCTGTTAATATTTGCTCTTGGTACTTAGGTACTCCTATGTTGGATGCATAGACAATATACAATTGTTATATCCTCTTGTTGGATTGAACCCTTTATTTTAAAAAATATTTTATTATTTATTTTTGAGAGAGAGAGAGGGAGAGAGAGAGCACGAACGGGAGGAGCAGAGAGAGAGAGAGCTCTGCGCAAGCAGGGGAGGGTTGCGGGTGGGGGGGACAGAGGAAGCGGGCTCCACACTGGCAGCAGTGAGCCCAGTGCAGGGCTCAAGCTCAAGAACCTGCTAGATCATGACCTGAGCCAAAGTCAGACACTCAACCTACTGAGCCACCCAGGTGCCCCAGATTGATCCCTTTATCATTATGTGGTGCTTTTCTTTGTCTCTTACGACAGTCTTTGTTTTAAAGTCTGTTTTGTCTGATATAAGTATTTACCTTGGCCTTTTTTTTCTCTTCCATCTGCATGGAAAATCTTTTTTCACCACGTCACTTACAGTCTGTATGTATCTTTGGATTTGACTGTGAATGTGAGGATTTATTTATATACTCTAAGTTCTGTTCCATGGACCTGTATGTCTGTCCTGATACCAGTATCACATGGTCCTGATTACTGTAACTTTGTTGTACACTTTGAAATTGAGAAGGAATTGTTCTTTTTTGAGATTCTTTTAGCTGTTCTGGATTCCTTGGATTTTCATGTGATTTTTAGAATCAGCTTGTCAATTTCTGCAAAGAAGCTGGGATTTTGACAGGGAGCATACTGAATCTATAGATTAATTTGGGGAGTATTGTCACCTTAACAATATTGTCCTCCAGTCTGTGAACATAGGATGTCTTTCTCTTTATTTAGGTCTTCTTTAGTTTCTTTCAATAATATTCTGTAGTACGCAGATAAAAGTTTTACACTTCTTTTGTTAAATTTATTTCTGAGTATTTTGTTCTTTTTGATGCTATTGTAAATGGATTTTTTTTCTTAATTTCATTTGTGTTTTACTCTTTTCTGTAAAAATAAAATTGACCTTTTTTTCACTTTGACCTTTATTCTGTAACTATGCTGAATCCATTTATTAGTTCTAATAGTTTTTAGTGGGTTCTTTTTCTAGGTACAAGATCATGTCATCAGCATGAAACAATTTCATCTTGGTGTTAGCAGTGTCTATCAGTAGTAGTCAAGGATAGCTTTATCCCTTAAACCCTTCTCCTTTGTGTTTTCCAATTCTTTTTTCTCCTTATAGTACTTTCTGCCTTCTTTCTTTGTAGCTCCTCGGTCCATCTCCTTTCTGCATATGAGCTCTTGTCCACTTACCTGAATCTGTGTTTACTTTCCTCCTTGGTGTTCTCTCTGCTGGAGTCTCCCGCCTTATGGCTTTTCCTTTTTTTTCTTTTTCTTGCACTTTCTTCTTCTCTACTGTCTATCATTGCCTGTCTGATGCACACTTTTCTGTCAGGAGAAGTGGCTGGAGTCATTTCCAAGTTGTAGACTGTTTTTGTCAGTTATCTTCTTACAGATGTGGTTGTAGAAACCATTTTAAACTTTGAGGTATAAGTTACTTACAATAAAATGAACAGATTTGATGCATTTTGACAAATGTATGCATAAGGGTAACCACTACCCAAGAAAATTTCCTCATTTCTCTTTCCAGTCAATGTCCCTCTCCCCCAGCCCACAAGGTGAACACTTTCTAATTTTTATTACTATAGATTAGTGTTACCTGTTTTTAGACTTTATATAAATGGAAACAAAATATGTGCTCCTTTAAATCTCATACTTCTTCAGTCAACATAAGGTTTTTGGATTCTTTTACATTGACAAACAAACAGTCGCTTATTCTTTCCTTTTAATTATGAGGTGGTATTCTCTTGTATGAATATACCACAATTTGTATATCCATTCTTCTGTTGATGGACATTTCATTGTTTTCACTGGTTTTATTTTTACAAATAATAGTAATAATTTTAAAATCATTTTGAAAAAGACAAAGGGAAAAAATGAAAAGTAAACTAATTCCCTCCCACTATAATATCCTCAATTATATTCCTTTTATTCATATGTATATGCAAGTATTTGTGTATGTCTTTGTTATTATTTTCATACAAATGGAATCACATGTATAAAATCCTACAAATTTTTTTCCCACATGATATTTCTTGAACATCATTCTGTATTAGTACATGTGGATTACATCACCGATATTTTTAATTGTCAAATAGTATCTGTGTACTATACTTCTGTTGTACACATGTACAGTAAATTATTTATCCAGTTTAATTACTGGATAATCAAGGTGCTTCCTTTTTCTTTTATAAATATTTCTACAGTGAACATCCTTATAGTGATATATTTACATATTTGTGCTATTTGCTCAATACATAAATGCTGTAAGATGACTCTTATGTAAGAGGAATTGCTAGGTCAAAGAATATATACATTTAAAATTTTGATAGTAATTGCCAATTGCTCTCCAAAAGTATTGTGCTAAATCAAACCATCTTTGCCTTTTCTATACCTGCTATCATATTTATGAATTGTTTTCCTATATGTGATTAGGGAATTTTTCATTTATTTATAATTAATCATTTAATAATTATTGAAGACCACCAATAGTGTCTGACAGTTTTTGTTCATATACAGCTTGACAGATATTAGGTCATGTTCATCTCTGCCAATCTTACAAGTAAAAAATGTTATCTCACTGATGTTTTCAGAGCATTTCTATAATAATGAATTTTTTCATATATTTATTTTCCATGTGTCATGTGTAAACTACCTAGTTATATTCTTTGTCCATTTTTCTATCTGATTTTTGTCTTTCTTTCATACCAATTTACAAGAGCTCTTTGTCATTTGTCACTAGTTTTTCCTAGTTAGTTGTTTGTGTAATGACTTTGTTTGCAGTCGTTTCTTAAAAAAAAAAAGTCCTCTTTTTCCTCAGTGGTATTTACATTTTTAAAATAAAGTGTTGTTTAACCCAAGAGAATAACTGTTTAAGGGAAATTAAAGCCGCCCTAACATCTGAGTAGGAAAACTGTTGTGGTTGACGGAAGAGATATCAAGACATCTTCTGGGATTTTAATCTCTCAAAATGAACTCTTCTTTCAAATTCCTGTCCCTACAAAAAAAGGGATATGTGATATACCATCAGTTTTTGTGCTGTGAGGACAAAATTTGTCTTTACTTTAGTTCTAAATATATAACAATATGTTATATATAAATTTAGTATATATACGTTTTTCCTATAATGGTGGAGTTGGTTATTTCGTCATTCGTGGTTCTGTGGACCTGGCATTCCTCTCTGTGTACTTTATTCTTTGTATGGGTAATGACCTCAGAGAATTGTACTATCTTAGAGCCGTAGCATTTGAAAGGCTCTTGTCATGGATTTCAGGAGAACTAAGAAGTTATGTGTATTTAGTCATCAAAGCATGTAAGTTGAGACTTTTGCTTAATTGATAAGTAGAATACTTACTCGAGTATTGTGAATGCTTCATTTTCTTCTCTTGAATATTTCCTGAGACTCTGGCTAAGAGTTTATCTGAAGGAGTATGGAAATGAAAAACGTGGCAGACTTAACTAGGGACCTGCTTCATGAGTATTCCTTGCATAATAGATATGACACTTGAGATATGACACTTGCAAGTATCACCACGTCTTCTATTTAGTCTAGTTCTACATGGAAAGTGAGTACTTTCTATGAGTTAGATACAAAACTAGGTGCTTTACCTATGCATTTAGTCTCTGTAATGTAGGTTCTATCATCCTTATTTTAAAGATAAAGAATCTGAGGATCCAAGAAGTAAAATATCTTGCCCGAAGTCAGTACTAACTACTAGCTAAAATTTCCCGTTAGTTCATCAGAAAATAAACTTGTTTATAGTTATTGTTATCATCATTGTTATCAAGTAAATCCCATGCTATCTCAGTCCATGGGAAACTGACCCCATTTCCTGGCCTCAGCAATGCAGACATGACATGGGCCTGGCCAATCAGATCTACTCTCCTGGCCACAATTACCGGTTTAATATGAGTATGTGAACTACTCCAAGTTCAGGTAAATGAAGTTTAAATTCTGAGACCTGTTGAAACTGTTTGGCTAAGGCAACTTTCTTTCCACCGAATTTGTAGCTGGCTAACTCAAAGTCTTGAGCTGTTAAGGGCTACAGTGTTCAGAAAGCCAGCTTGCGAGTGAATAAAAGGAGTGAAGAGAAACACTAAGAGATGGAGAGAGACCAGATCCTGATACTGTTTCTTTCACCTCCCGATCCAGTGATCCAACCATGCCTACAGGAAGATCTTAGCAATGGTTATTTCACATACTGAGCAAACACTCTCTCCACTCATGCTCCCTGCTGTAAAACAAAAGACCATGCTGAACTTGTATAAACAAATAGCTGCTAATGATTTGAAGTGACCACACACACACACACACACACACACACACGACTTAAGTCTAACATGGCCACCAATTCTAAAATAGGAAATGACAGTGAAGATGCCAGGAAGAAGGGTGTAGTTTTCTGACCTGTTGCCAAGCCTTTTTTTCCTTCCTCTTTACATCTACACTGCACCTATATTCTGTAATGGTCACTGCAACTCTTTTTTTGTGAACTGTTTACATGTCTGACTTCTTGTTTGGATTTTACTTGGTGATTTGATATGAATTTTTAATGTGAAAGCACTTAGCATTAGGAGTTTGACATTTTGTCTGACCTTAATCACCAGGAGGATCATGAGAGGTTTATTCAGTGGGAAGAGAACTGTTACAGCTCTGACAGAAATGATGGGAAATAAGTAAACAGCCTTTTAAATCTTCACCAGAAATCAATAGGGTTTAAAGATGATGGACGTTGGTGTTTTTTGCTGCTTAAGGACTTCAACCTTTTACGGGAAAATATCTTCTCAACGTGTCAGCAATTTTTTCCATGCACACAATGAATCACTGCTGCAAATAGAACATTCTGCATAGAACACTCTTCATCATTATTATAAGGAAGAAATTGTCTATGACTGCCCGTGGTAATATAGAGCCTTTTGGGGCATTTTTGTATGAAAAAAGACGGCCATTTCTCACCATTTTGTTTTTGTCTTATGTGCAGTTGAGATGCCAAACTTTTCCTCAACACAGTAATAGCAGTTGTTATTTATTGAGCACCTCCGTCTTCCTGAGCGTTGGCTGTTTGCTATGTTGAGGTAGCTCATATGACTCCATTTTATAGATGACGAAATTGAGGCCTAAGGTCATCTAACTCATGACATAACTGGTATTTAAAACCCTAGTCCATAGAATCTGAAGCTTATGCTTTTTCTACTCTTCCAACTGCATCTGGGAGGACAGGCACTCAATAGGTGTGCTCACCTTTGACTCTATTTCTTTAGTAGTGGAATCTCTTATTTTCTTTCTTTCCTCTTTTCCCTCCGTCAGTAAAACTGACTTAAGTGACAGATTTCCACATCATTTAATAAGAGGATAAGAGCTACACCATGGTCATTGAATAAAGGGATATGGGTTGAGAACTGCTTCCCAATATACTCTGCAGATTTGTTTTTCATGAATGATTTATAAGATATTAGATTGATATAGCATTTAGCAGTATATTCACAATAAGCTCAATCTGATGCAAGTGTTCAAATATTAACCAAGCATGTCGTGCAGTGTCCTTTGTTTCAAGGTATAGAATTGTGGATTTTATTGTAAAAACTACTTCTATTCTAAATACTACTTTAAAACATGGAACTGTTACCATTATGCAATAGCTGACTTTCCAGGTATGCAATTGATGTATACATATCATCATGCAGCTGTTATCTTGGAGAAAGTAACATAATTTGGAAAAATTCTTCCTAATTCAAACTAAGAATACCAGCTTAATTTTTGTTTTTGTTTTTTTCCAAAACAGTAGTCATCATGAAACATACTGGTAAATAAAAATTTTCACACAAAACCTCCTGATTTGTTATGAATTTGGATTTAAGGACACATTACTTCAGTTAATCAATTGGAATTTTTAAAAGAAAACAGATCTTTACCAGCTTATTGTAATACATATTAGATACATTGAATGCAAATACTGTCAGATAAAGGGTGTGGTCCCTGGTTTTGGAAAACACTCACTGAGCTTTTGTAGTCCTCCATGCCTTATTTAGAAACTGAAACAGGGGCCCCTGAGCAGCTCTGTTGGGCATCTGACTTTGGCCCAGGTCATGGTCTCACAGTCCTTGCGTTCGAGCCCCGCATGGGGCTCTGTGCTGACAGCTGGCAGCCTGGAGCCTGCTTCGGATTCTGTGTCTCCCTCTCTCTCTGTCCCTCCCCCATTTGTGTTCTGCCTCTCTCTGTCTCAAAAATGAATAAACGTTAAGAAAGAAAGAAAGAAAGGAGGGAGGGAGGGAGGGAAGGAGGGAGGAAGGAAGGAAGGAAGGAAGGAAGGAAGGAAGGAAGGAAGGAAGGAAGGGAAATAAACTAAATGCCCTGAGGTTCCTGCTAACCCCAAAGCTCTCTACGGCTCCTTAGGCATAGAATTTGGACTTGAGGTAATTTTTTCTGTCATGTACTTTTAACTCACAAAACAATCTTTAAAGTAATTTTTGCTGTAGCATTTTTAAATGTTCCTTCCTCCAAAGCAAGTCTTTTTCTAGGATCTAGTGGTCTTGTCTGCATTGGTGATACTTTCTGCTCACCTGACTTGTGCTCACCTCAAGTAGAGTGATGTAACCTTTGTTTCTCATATGAGAAAACATAAAACATTGTTACTCCAGGTATTCTAGAGGTGGGACTCAAGGAATGACCGATCAGCCATTTTTTTTGTGTTCTCTTTGAGCCTGACGTTTTCAGGCACATGGTGATTAATTCCGTATTTGATAAAGGAGTAAATCGATCAGTTTGATTGGGTAGCCAATTCCTGAGTTGGTAGGAAAGAGTTGAACGATGATACAAGGCTGGTTCCCAAGCTCAGTATAGGAAAATTGTAAGAAACACCTGAACTTGAGGATCAAAAGTTGCAGTCTTCTTTCCCCCTTACTCAAATTTACACTGACTTGGGACCTCTAAAATGAGAGTGTAGTAGAACTCAGGACTCCTCTGAGGGGCTCCTGGGTAGCTTAGTCAGTTAAGCTTCCGACTTCCCCTCAGGTCATGATCTTGTGTTTCATGGGTTTGAACCCCATGAGCATCGGGCTCTGGGCTGACAGTTCAGAGCCTGGAGCCTGCTTTGGATTCTGTGTCTCCCTCTCTCTCTGCCTCACTCTCTCTCTCAAAAATAAATAAACGTTAAAAAGAAAGGAAGGAAGGAAAAGAAAGAGAGAGAAAGAAAAAGAAAGAAGAAAGAAAGAAAGAAAGAAAGAAAGAAAGAAAGAAAGAAAGAAAGAAAGAAAGAAAAGAAAAGAAAGAAAAGAAAGAGAGAGAGAGAGAGAAAGAAAGAAAGAAAGAAATCAGGACTCCTTCATTCTAGTCTGATTCTTCCCCCTAATTTTCTGGTCATGTAAATCAGAAGGTCACATATCCTCTTGAGGCCCCAGGTTTCTCATCTGCAGATTGGGGATACTAGCACATACCACACAGGATTATTGTGAGAATTATTTGAGATAACATACGAAAGCCTTTGAACTCCTAAATAATTACTTTGGCAGACAGTAATTTATTTAGGTATCTTGCCAATACAAGTTTTTGTTACTTGAGTTGGATGTATAACCTCAAATCCTTACACTGTGACCTTTGGGGTATGCCCAAGTATATAACTTGTAAGGGAAATAAGTACTGCTGAGTTTATTTATTCAATCACTGTTGCACAGTTTTCATCCTTGCCCCTGTTATCAAACAAACATGTCCGTTTTCAAAGACACTAGCCTCCCCAGCATGACAGTGATCAATGAGTAAACAAGCGAAGAGAGGTCTTTTCAGTACATAGTGTTGTTTAGTCCAGTTCCTTTTCTTATGTATCTTTGAACTTTCAGTCCTCTTGTTCAATACAAAGTTATTTCCCAGTTACTTTGCTTTTATATTTTGCGTTGGTTACTATAGGCTTTTATGTTTAAATATTTTATTTTGGTGAGGTGATCTTTAATGGTTCATTTTGTTAACATCTGTTTTGGGAACCAGAAATCTTGACCAAGAACATGTTTTAAACCTGTTGAAGTCAGTGGGAAAATATGACTTGGTACCCAAAAAATTACAGTAACCAACACACACACGCGCACACACACACACACACACACACACACAAATTTTTTGCTGCAAAATTGTACTTAACATTAAGTACTGGTAAATTGTGATTCTGTCTGTGTTGGTCTTACCTATATACATTTGTTCCTTTTAAAGAAAACATAAAGTTACTCTTTTCTTGGCAAAGTCTAAATTTGAATATTTCATTGTTAAGTTATGTAAAATTATTTTCATGCCTTATGAAATGATTTAATAACAGCAATTTCTACCAAAACAGGAGTTATTTTCCCCCAAATTGGTATTGCTTTCTTCTTTTTTCATGGCTCCTTGTACATTCTTTTATTGCAGCAATTATATTACACACTTACAAGACTGGCCTGCACACCATCAGGAACTTCTTAAGTTCTGAGATTTCTCAGAGTAAATACTTTGATCTCTGGTCTGTAAGCTCTACATTTGGCATTTAGTGAACTCCCCAATAATATATTGAGTGAATCTTCAAATTATGTCAAAGATCTAAAAATACTCAGCCAAATTGATCTATGACTACATAGACAAATTCTACTGAAGTGACTCCTAAAACAAAAATGTTCCCAATTTGTGACTGATGGTCTATAATGTCGTGTTTACTTCCATAATAAATAGTCACCTTTTATAATAGTGTCATCATCATAAACTAAGATAAAAGAGATTTGCCGAGACTTCTCTCCCAGCCATTAGGATTAACCAGGTATAAGGCTCTACCTCCAATTAGCTGTGGGACCGTACTCTGTTATTTATAAAATGAGGGTTTGTACTGGATTATTGCTAAGGTTCTGTCTAGCTGGAAAAATTCTCAGCCAGAAGAGCTGCCACCTACATTTATTTTTGCAAAGAGACATTTTTGACATCATAGCAGCATGATGATTTCGAAGTTCACTCAGCTTCTTAAAAAACCTAGGAAGCCCAGCTTGTTCTCCAGCCGCACAGTGGCAGTGCTTGAGGATTCTGAAGTGTACCCTACCAGGAGCTTCTTATGCCCTAAGAAGAATTGTTATTCACCTTTGACCTCTAGTCCTTAAACTCAGTGCTTGGCATTTAGTGGACGCCCGCTGATACTTAGTTTGGTTTGGGTTTTGTGTTATGGAAAGTACTCATTTGTGTGTAAAGTCTCTACTTGTGTCTTTGAATTTGTGGGAAGACCGGCATAGTGTTTTTTTTTTTAATTTTTTTTAACATTTATTTATTTTTGAGACAGAGAGAGAGCATGAACAGGGGAGGGTCAGAGAAAGAGGGAGACAGAATCTGAAACAGGCTCCAGGCTCTGAGCTGTCAGCACAGAGCCAGACCGGTATATTGTAAAGTCAACTTCCTGCCACCCCTTTTTTCTGCCATCTTCTAAGTCCTTGCAGCTGTGATTTATTTAGTCCTCCAAATAGGTTACATAACAGATAGAAATACATTATTCTGCATATCGTGGAAAGTCAAGAGAGGTTTATATATGGCCTTGACCCTTGTGGACTATCAGCTACTTGAGGTTATAAGCTCTACTTTATTAATTTGTTATCTCTTCCAGTATTTATTACAGTTTAGCACACATTAGACAGCTACTTATGTTTACTAAGTTGATAATTATACCAAATCACACACACGATGTCATAGCTGAATTGTTACTGGAAAAGAAATCACTGCCTTTGTAATGCCTTGGAATGATTCCTCCCTACAAAAATTAACACCAAGAACCAGTTGTGTGGGATAGCTTATGTAAGAGGTGAACTTCTGGAGAAGCACCTGCTGATTGTCACTTTCTAATATATCATTTTGGTGTCAAAGGACAAATATAGTCACAATGGCTGCGTAATTTTCATGAACCCAAAACAGTTCTGTATTTTTTAAATGGCTATAGAAATTTATTAGTTATTTTCACTTTACTTCTTATGCAGCCTAGCAATCTAATCAGATGAAATGTGTGTCATGCCCTGTTTCACTTGCAGCAATAATCCCTCTCTGCAGCAGTCTAATTTAGTGCTTTCAGCAGTAAAGTAGTACAGACTAAATCAAAGCTGAGCTTGAGCCAGGATGATAAGTTGGAAAAATCCCTGGTTTTATAATCATAGAGACGTGGATCTCTGCTATTAGAGGTAATATACATAACATACTACACACAGTCCTGGGTCATGGTAAGTTGCTCCATAAATGGTAGCTGATGTTATTTTAGTTTAAAAAGTATATTGTGAAAAGTAGTCATTAGGTGTGAAAAACTGTTTTAAAGGTGTAAAGTCCCTTGCCTTGAAAGAAAGTGCAGTTTACCAGCATATGAGATATCTTAGCATGTGTTAGCTATGCAGTAGGTTCCAAAACAGACCAAGGAATGAACGAACCAGCTAACTCTATTGCAAGGCCTTGTTCTTTTTTATTTAATGGAAGATAATAGTCATTAGATCCCAATCTAGATGGTGGCAGCCAGCACTCATATGGTTTTTAATTGTATGTTAGGTGATGAGAGATTTTGGCCTCAGGCAAGTCACTGAATGAACTAGATAAACTCAACTGTGTTACATTTTGTCTAGTGAAAATCAGGCCAGTAATGCCTGTGTTGCAAAGTTATTATGAGGACTGGTGATTATGCCTGAAAAATAACTGTCCAAGTGGCTAGCACTCTGTAATTGTTCTATAAATTGAATCTTTTGTTTTTAATGTTCTCATTATTATCATCATCGTCATCGTTGTCATGTTTATATAATGATCTCTGAGTTTAAGGTGGGTTTGTACCTTTGTGGATCCTCCCAATGTTTCTCTCTTCCTTAGAAACACATCCTTTGAATGAATAACCATAGAACTTCTGTAGGCATCTGAAAGCAAAATGCTTCATCAGATTCTCTAGGCTGTTAACTTTATATTGATCTCATCTAAGCCTGACATCCAACACTAATTCTTCTGATCTTTCAGAACTATGCCCTCTTTACATAGAAGAATTTGTGGATGTTTGCTATCTTGCTGATCTTGGTATATGTTGCTATCTTCAGTATACCCAAGAGGAGTATAGTCACTTCGTACACTATCAGATTGTTGATTCTACTTTACTCGCATTGACAAATTTTCTGTATTCTGTCCCTACTTTTCTTTTCCTGGTGACCATTTCATTTTACTTTCCTTTATTTTTTCAGAATCTGTTAACCCCCTCAGCTTTGTGAATTCCAAGTCCGTTCTTACTAAATAGTTCATAATGCCATGGAGGTTTGTTATTTTACTCCATTTTGTTTTCTTAACTCTCTGTCCCCTTGATGTACTTGTTATGATGAGTTTAATCATGTTTAGAATGGTTCATGGAGAAAAGAAGGTTATGGTTGGAGCTGACATGGACCATATAGACTTTATTTATATGGTTGTGTGAGTCTTTCTGTTTTTATCATCTTAAAGTTGAACTTCTCTGGGACATTACTGGCTATAAATAAAAAGAAAGTCCAGTATCCTTTCCATGTGGTATTAGGTTTATAGCCCCTACCAAAGGAAATCCATTGTTGATGCTGATAAAGAAATGCATGGAAATTCAAAAAGGGTTTTGGTAGTCCAGTTATCCTTTGTAGGTCATAAGCTTTCTGAGTCTTAGTTTTCTCCAGTCTAAAATAGACATGTTAACTGCCTTTTCTATTTCAGTGGACTGAATGAAGATCAGATAAAATCATGTCAAATGCATGTAAAAGGAATTTGCCGATCATGAATGAAAAGTGTTATGTTCTTTATGATTATACAGTATTAGTGGCCTTTTATCCTTTGAGGAAAGAGACTTAAGTGTTGATATATCATATTTATTAACTTGTTTTTGCCTGTCTTCTACCAAAACTGATTTGAAGCAGAGGTCACTAATGAAGTCATTGAACTGAAGGTGTTATTTTTGGCAAGGGGTGTGAAGTAAGAAGAAACCTGAGGAGGAAAATATCTTGTAAGGATGCTGAATTATTTTGTTGTATAGGCAATAAGTATTTAGGAGGCCCAACCTTACAGATAGAATAAAATGTGCAAATTAGATTGTTGTTGGCAGATAGGAGTATTTTTTTTTTTTACTATTTATTTATTTTGGGAGAGAGAGAGAGAGGCATGCGCCCAAGCAGGGGAAGGACAGAGAGACAGGGAGAGAGAATCCCAAGCAGGCTCCGCACTTTCATCACAGAGCTCAGTGTGGGGCTGGATCTCATGAACCGTGAGATCATAACCTGAGCTGAACGAAATCAAGAGCTAGACGCTTAATTGACTGAGTCACCCAGGTGCCCCTAAAGAGAAGTAATACACCACAGATGAGGAGAGAGATTTTCTATAAAAAGGTAAAATCTTAAAAAGAACAGGTACAGGTTTGATAGGATAAGAAATTACAAATTTCACTCTGAGTACTTGGAGGAAATGTTGCAATTTATAAAGAAAGAATAATTTTAGGTAAATAATAATGACACCAGGATAGGGCCTAAATTTTGCATCTGAAAGGAGGGGCTAAATTCTTCACTGTCTTCCTTAAAGGCTAGCTTATCAACAAAAGAATGGTGGGTAGAAGAAGAGCGGTTGTGATGACTTATTTCTGAGACACTAGTGAAAATTCTCAGTATGTTTTAGAACTTTTAGAGATTCATATCCTAGTACAAAAGCAGTTATGATGGTTTTAGATTACATTATGCAATAGATTATATTGTATAAATTGTGGCCATTCAGTTAAGGTTTGTGATTCTTGACTTCATATCTCATTTTGCAAACTGATGTTTTATCAAAGACTTTATTACCTTGTGCTTCAAGGAGCTTCTGAAGAAGTTTGTTTTAGAGATTTTCTGCATCCAGTGTTGAAATTGGGATAGCCAGTAACCAGTGTAGTAACCAGTGGAAAGAAATCTGAATCATGTTAGTTCCTTTTTTTGTTTCTCTCTCTCTACTGCTTTCCTCCCTAACTGTGTTAGACAAACCAAGTCCCTTTACTGCTACTTAACTAGTTCTTTTTCTTTAGGCAAGTTCCTTGGCTCTCTAAACTTCAGTTTCATCACAGAGTGTAGATAATACCTAGTTTATAGCGCTGCTATGAGGATTGAGATAATATGCTTAGCATGATAACTGACACACAGAAAGTGCTCCTTAAGAGTTAGTTGCTTCTGTCATTGTTGATGTTGTTATTGCAATTATTATTACAACTGTTCTTATTATCATCTTTGAATACAGTCATTTCTTTTTCCCAGTGGTCCATTAAATCAAAGAAAAATCATTGGGGAATAATCCCAGGGGATGTGTTCATATAAGTGGTGGGCATGTATTATATATTATAGGTTAATAAGCTTTGGTTCTTAGCATGTTGTGAGTATCTTTAAAACTTTCAGAAAGGAAAGAAAGGTGTTCTCTACTTGAAAATGTTCCTCTGTTTTAGATCTTTGAGTAGCAAAAACCTGTATATTTTAGGATCATTCAGTCTGGATATTAGTCTGATACAGACACCAAGGTTCTCAGCAGCAGGCTATTCTGAGGTTGGGAGTGTTGTTGGGGAAAAAAATGTATACACTCTTACATTTCTCTGTATTTTCTCTATTGAACAATCACCCCTTCTCCTTGGCCTTTAGGCAGTCAATTGAGGTGCAGCCGCCAGAGGCAAATTGTTTAGGAAATTGAGTGACCAAACCCTTGAGCATATTTCATTGGATTCCTAGATGAAGTAAGTGACGGACCCTCATTTTTGGAAACTCAAGCATTCGCATTTTGAATGCCTCTCATGGACCAGACGTGTTGTGAAATCATTACCCTTTAACAATCCTGGTTTTCATGATGAGACCGACAGGATAAAGCTGTGACTGAGGTAAACACAGGCTGCAACAGCCTGTAGGAGAGGCACCTCCCTTGGGCTTGAGGGGAGCAGGACAGACGACACTGAGAGACCGTGTGCTTCACCATGGTGGTATGTGTTCTGGGTTTTGAGGCCAAATGGGAGATGGCTGGATAGGTATGAGGTGAGGGTCAAGAGGGGGTAAATTCTTCCAGGTTGAAGGAGCGACATTTAGGAAACTATTAAGATAGGAGAGTAAAGATAAAAATACTGGGCATGAAGGAAGAAATGAGCTTTTTTATTGTGGCCTCGGATATCTGATGAGAGAATGAGTCAGTTCAAAGGAGAAAAATGATTGAAATGGTATTCATGAACTATTTTATTCTACCATTTCAGTAAAAATACTTAAGCCTAATAATCCATTTGGGCATGGGTTTTTTTATGTTGTTACTCTTTTGTAATTTGTAATTTGTAATATTTTCAAAATTCTCATGTGGTTCTCAATACTGGCTGTACCATATACTCACATAGGGAATTTTTTTTCTAATGCCAGTGTGGATATGCTGTAAAATACTCCAACAGAAATTGTTAAATGTTGGCAGATTGGGGAACAGATGATACAAGACTGACAAAATATTGATAATTATTGAAGCTTGGTAATGGGTATCTGGGGTTCATTAAAGTATTCCTATTATGTTTGTATGTTTTTGAACATTTCCATAGTAAACAGTTTAAAATGTAACATTAGGAGTTTTTCTGAATGACAGTGCCCCACAAATATCCATGCCTGGGTCTCCCATCCTAAACCAGTTATATCAGAATTTCTGAGGGCAGGGTCCAGGTATCTTCTGTTGTTTTGTTTTAAGTTCAGTGTGGTGCTGGTGTCCAGCCATGGTTGAAAACCTGTGCTTCATGAGACAAACCAAGCAGGAATCATTGTTCTTATTTCACAGGTAGAGAACTGAGACCAGAAAGGCTAAATGTTTTGTTAAAAGGCCACCCAGGTAGTAAAGAACACAGCCATTATTTTGTCAGCCTCGTATTCCAGTGCTCATTTTGTTACATCACTCTGCCTCGCTCTTGCCCAAATCAAAGGAACGATTTTCTTGCTAGTTACTATCACATGATCTGTTCAGAAATTATGCTGTATTGAAGATATCTTAGTCCTACAATTCTGTTTGAGAAACACACCTGTTCCTCTTCTTGCTCTGACTGGCAGTGAGTTTGGGTGCAAGCCATGCAAGTCGCTAAATTGGTTTTATTTGTGAGTAGATGCTTATAATTCAGCTTGCCATTTCCTTTTCTTGGCCTATAAGTAAGGGAGCAGTGTAAGTGCTGCTTGGAAGGAAAAGATGCTGATATTTTTCTAATGCCCTGTGCACTGGGCAGTAAATCTACATGCAAATTAAAGATTTTGGTGACAAATGATAACTCTCATCATCAGTCCAATCTCCTCTTAACTTTCCTGGGTATTGTTAATTCATAACATAGTTTGAATTGACTTACCATTATTGATTTTTGTATTCATTAGAATGAAGAGGGAAATCTTGCCTTTGCAAGGGCAATACAGTTATAAGACACTTTCTTTCTCATAAAATAAAAGGACCTGGCAGGATATAAACTGTGAGAATGACAGTGAAATTGACACGGTGAAGGTTAATGCTTGCTTGTTACATTGATGTTGGAGGTTCCAATCACTTGTCAGTATGCCCCTATAATATGTGCAGTACATCTTCATCAGGAAGGCTTACTGCAATCAGTTTCAGGTTTCCGGATGAGCCTGTGGCCAGACCATAATTAACCTTTTGAACCTGGAATTGTAACAGAATGTACTATTGGCTTAGGTTATCAATTATGGTCAGAGTCAATTGATACTTTACTCAAAGAAAGCTTATTGGTGATGGATATTACAATTTACTCATCTTTCCATTATGTGATTAAAAATAAAGTTGACGTGGCAAAGTATTCTATTTTTTATTTTTGGAGAGAGAAATTTTTGTAAGCCAGATTACTTGCCAAAGTAACTGGAGAGGCGGGGGGGGTGGTGAAAGGGAGTTGTCTGATTTGGGGGGTGGTCCCAATTTTCAGTATTATTTTCGATTTCTTAAGTATGAAGTAGTGCAACTACCAAGGGTGCTTTGAGAATTATATAATATGTCAAATTGTAATAGAAAAGAGTCATACACAGCATATCAACATACTTTACACATAAGGTTAAAAGATGGAAGTTCAGGTGTATTGACGTAGCTGTTAAATGTCTTGTGTCTTATACTTCTTTCTCTAATATTTTACTCAAATAATATCAGAAAAATGGCTGGCAGAATTTCACTTACTTTGGGAAAAAATAATGGTATGTACGTTAATGAAATAAAAATGAAAATATTATCAGTCCAAATCAAAGGAACAGTATGATTTTAATGCATTTCAAATTATCTATTACAATATAAAGATAATGGCTCAAATTAAGAAGCTATTTGCCTTTTTGCTATATTTTTTGTTTATCATTGTATTAGATTTTAAAATAATTTTCTATTAAAGTTAAATGTGAATCTATGTTAGAAGTTGTTTCTACAAAAAAGTTGCACTTATGTGTTATTTATAATTTTTATCCACTGCTATCTGACTGTGCATATTATTTTGAGATCATCAGAGATGTTTTTTGCAATATTTTTACAATAGTGAGAAATGGAGAACAACATGAATGTCTGACACCAAGTCATCTCTTAGGTATATTAATGGTTTGAAGAAATATTATAGCCATTAAGGTAATGATGGGATAGAAATTTTAATACCCTGAGGAAATAGTTATGTTATCTTAAATTTCAAAAACTAGGCTAAAACCTTTCCTATTCAAGGGTAAGAGGAAGGTCATTGAAAGAAATGGAAGAAAATATACTAAGATATGAACAGTAGTTGCCTTAAGATATTATATGTCTTTTCTTATTTACATATTTTATTACATAAAATATTATAGCATTTATATAAATTATATTTAGAAGTAAATTATGTTTTTATAAACAGAATTGTTTCTGAATATTATTACTCTTATTATCAGAAAAAGTAGTTTAAAAACTAATTACATGTCTCTAAAAATCATTTTTTTCCTATCTGTTCATCAGTAGCACAACATGGTCTATAAGGCCTAATGACTGCCTGGTTCAAATTCCAGTTTTGTTACTTCCCAGCTGTGTGACTTTGCACAGACAGATGTTTATTGTCTTTGTACTTCAATTTCCTCATCTGTAAAATGGGGGTAATTATGTATTCATAGATACATAATAAAGTATATATGTATAGTGTTGGTAGGAAGCTTAAATTAGTTAATATATATTTGAAGCTGAAATAAGTGAACACGTAATTACGTAATGCCATGAGTGCTGTAATCTTGTCCTCCCGCCTCAGGGCACAGACCCCGTAGTGCTCTGGCACAGCACACAGCCTGCTGCTGTATTATTGGCCATACGCTAGCCCTTTAACTTCATGTCTGTCTTCCATCTGTGGATCGCCGCTTGTACATCTCGTGGGTTCTTTCAAATGCATCATTTCTGAAATGTAAACGTTTACCTTCTCCCCAAACATCTCCTATTCCTGCTGTCATTATCTCTTTCATCACAATGTGAATCATATAGAAGTCATTTGGATGACTTTTCTATCTTCCTACTTCCTCTGGAATGTCTCTGCTTTTTAGACAAAGTTGCTAGGGCAGTATCAGTCTCCAGGAACTCCCCATGCTTTCAAGGTGAAATCCAGACCCTTAGGGACCTAGCCCCTTCTGTCCTGTACTCTCTTCATTCTACCTGATACTGGCTTCACTGAGTTATTTGCCATTCTTTGAGCATGCTGTGTTCCTTAAGTACTTCTAGGCCCTTGTACGTGTTCTCCTTTCTCTGGAATGCTGTCACCTTCTGTGACAACTGTGTGCATTAGATATTCCTCCAGATTGGCTTAGCTCAAGGCACAAAGCCATAAAAGCATTTATCATATGTTGTGGTAATTGTCCTTATCCGTGGCCTTCTTTAGGATGTGAGCCCCTTATATTTAGGGACCATTCCTTATTCATCTCTGTACATCTAGTCCCTAGAAAAATGACAGGCACCCAGCAAACACTGAATGAAAGAGTGAACTTGTTGGAAACATAACAGGTTATATAGGTGACGAATAATGTTTCTTATAAAATAATACCTATGACTGTCTGTTCTCCTGTTTTTTACTATATATAATTGAGCCATTGTCCCTTCCATCACAACCATCATTATTCTCCTAATAACTTGTCTTTAAAAATAATCGTTCTTGGGGCTCCTGGGTCAGCTCAGTCAGTTAAGCATCCAGCTTTGGCTCAGGTCATGATCTCATGGTTTGTGAGTTCAAGCCCTGTGTCAGGCTCTGTGCTGACAGCTCAGAGCCTGGAGCCTGCTTCAGATTCTGTCTCTGTCTTTTCTGGCCCTCCACCATTAGCACTCCGTCTCTCTCTCTCTCTCTCTCTCTCTCTCTCAAAACTAAAATAAAAACATTAAACAAATTTTAATTAAAAAAATCATTCTTGCCTCTTTGTTCATAATTGTGAGCCATGGTGGATACACTGAGTCAGAAAGGTTACTAATGTAATACTTGCTGAGCAGGAATAACGGTGGTCCTCAAAGAATCCCTCTTCTCTAAAACAAAGTTAAAGGCAAAGTCATGTCTTATACTTCTTTCTGTTCCTTCACCAAATCTGTCATTCTGTGTTTTTTCATTAGTCTCATGGCACTACATAAACCGCCTTCTAAAGAATTCTGAAAAACTATTGGCTCTCATTGGTGATGATGACCTGCTGTGCTGCATGACTTTCTATGTTTCCATGATGTGGTTTTGCCTTTTTTTAAGAAGCCATTTCCTTTGGATTAGATCCAATCTTCCATCTTCATTCTGTAGACATTCATTGAAGATACATAGTGTGCAAGGAATTAGAACTCTGGAGAAATGTTTGGAGACATTGCAAGAAATAGTAGGAAAAACATGTTAGCTGTATAACCACAAGTAAAGTTATATAACTTACTTGAATCTTAGTTTCCCCTTTGTGTCTTGGGAATAAAAATCCCTACTTCTCAAAATAGTGGCTAGTATAAAGTGGACACTTAATAAAAGTGGTTTTCCTTTCTTCCTTCCCACTGCCCCACATGGCATATGTAGTAAAGAGGCCCAACCAAACTGCAGGTTGCAAATAGATCTGTAGACATTATCACTAAACAATCCTCTCTTCACTTAAGCTATCACTACCACACTGTCTCCCCTTCATGTGATCACATATTTTTCCTAGGCTACTAAACTACCAATGGTTAATTGTTTAGATTTGGACGTTCTTGGCAGTCATTACCCATCCTGGTGCTATTTCAAAGTAGAGAGGGATTGTGTTACTGTTGAAATCTGAATACACTCCTTGTATATATATGGATAGTTATTCATTAATTTATTCACTAATACTTGAGCACCTCATATGCTCCAGACATGTTTCAGATTGTGCTAGACATTAGCATTATGTTAGTAAAATGACTGGCCTCAGCAAATTTTAAATGACAAGATCCTCGTACCTCTCATACCCAGAGAAGTTAAGTGATATCACCAAATTTGCATAGCTAATAAGAATAGGATCTGGTATTCAGACCCAGCGACATTGAATCTAGAACCTGTGGTTTTAACCTCCATGCTAACAGATCTCAAAGTATGGTTCAGGGACTCCTGGAGATCCTAAGACTTTTCAGGAAGTCACTGAGGTCAAAACTGTTTTCAAAATGATCCTGGGAAAATATTAACCTTTTTATTTTCATACGCTAATAATGTACAGTAGAATTTTCTAGAGGGTATATGCCATGTGAAGTTACAACAGATTGAATGCACAAGCAGATATAAAAATTCAGCTGCTTCTGTTTCTATTAAGCCATATATTAAAGAGGTTTATAAAAATAAAAACAGTACCACTTTTCTTAGTATAATTTTTGTTTTACAAAATACAGCTTTTTCATAAAATTTGTTAATTATACAGGCATGTAATAGATCTATTTTTCTAATATATTAATATTTTAAGTTATGTTTTATTTCTAATATGGTAAATATCAATAGATCTTCATGTAATAGATCTATTTTTTAATAAATTAATATTTTAAATTATGCTCTTAAATTATGTTTTATATCTAATATGGTAAATGTCAATAGATCTAGCCCACATAAACAAAAAGTTTTTTGAGTTTCTTCTTTAATAGTTTTTAAAAGGGTAAAAGGGGGGCGCCTGGGTGGCTCAGTTGGTTAAGTGTCCGACTTCAGCTCAGGTCATGATCTCGCGGTCCGCGGGTTCGAGCCCCACGTCGGGCTCTGGGCTGATGGCTCAGAGCCTGGAGCCTGCTTCCGATTCTGTGCCTCCCTCTCTCTCTACCCCTCCCCCGTTCATGCTCTGTCTGTCTCTGTCTCAAAAATAAATAAATGTTAAAAAAAAATAATAATAAAAATAAATAAATAAATAAAAGGGTAAAAGGGTCCAGAAACCAAAAAGTTTGAGAACCACTGCTCAAAACTGTTATCCCATATTTCAGAACCTTCTTTGTAGTACAATTGAGTCTTTTAAGTGGCCTTCTCAATTTCAAAGAATCCTACAATTTTGTTCAAGAACAATACTTTCTTGGGGTGCCTGGGTGGCCCAGTCGGTTAAGTGTCCGATTTCAGCTCAGGTCATGATCTCTCAGTTCATGGGTTCAAGCCCTGCTGACAGCTCAGAGCCTGGCGCCTGCTTCAGATTCTGTCTCCTTCTCTCTCTGCCCCTCCCCCGTTCACACTCTGTCTCTATTTCTGCAATATAAACAAACATTTAAAAAATTATTAAAAAAAAATACAAGTTGGCAAAATTGTCAGCAGTGATACATGAGAAAAATAAAACATAAAGTAAGAAACAGAATCAGACTATAAATACAGAGAATGGACTGATGATTACCGGAGGGAAGGAAGCAGGGGAGATGAGCCAAATGGGTGACTAGGAGAGGGAGATACAGGCTCCCAGTTACAGAATGAATAAGTCATGGGAATAAAAGGTACAGCATAGGGACTGTAGTCAATGATATTGTAATAGCCTTGTGTGGTGATAGATTGTAGCTACACTTGTGGTGAGCAGAGCATAACATATAGAGATGTTAAAGCACTACATTGTACACCTGAAACTAATGTAAGACTATGTATCAGCTATATTCAAATTAAAAAAAATTTTTTAAATACTTGAGACTCATATATTCTTTGATCCAATTTGTCTTTTCAAATTGCTCGTGGTACAAAACATCAGGATGTCATGATTCTAGTGTACTTGAGTCAGATTTACAAAGTTAATTTACAAAGTTAATTTTATGAAATACATGAAAAGAATTATATCATAATTAAGGCAGATTGTGTTTAAACATTATATTTTAGTAAATGACTGATATTGTGAGAAGTATATCACCACCTCCAAAAGTTTATCCAGTCACAAAAAGAGAATATTCTGTTTTCCTTCTTATATAATGAAATGAATGGCTGAATGTTCTAAATAGGATTTATCTATTGTATGTTTTTCAGCATTTCAGAAGCATAGTATAATACGGACACACTAATGGTTTCAAAAGGAACTGTGTATTTCTTTCATTTAACAGTTGTTAAGCATATACCAGATTCTGTGTTTAAGTACTAACTAGTAACCAGTACTAACTAGTACTAACCAACTAGTCTTGGTTACATTAGATGAGGGAGATAGAAAAGAAAGTGGGGGTGCCTGGGTGTCTCACTTGGTTGAGCATTTGACTTTGGCTCTGGTCATGATCTCATAGTGCCTGAGTTTGAGCCCTACATTGGGCTCTGTGCTGACAGCTTGGAGCCTAGAGCCTGTTTCGGATTCTGTGTCTGCCTTTCTCTCTACCCCTCCCTGGCTCATGCTCTGTCTCTCCCTCTCTCTCAAAAACAAACAAACATTAAATAAAATTTTTTATATAATAAAATGGAAGGTATTTTTGCCAAACTAGTATAAAATTTCTCAGAAATAACATCTTTTTAAATTTTTTTATGAATGATTTTGCCATTGATTTTATGTGAATAAAACGTCATAGCCTATTTTATGAGTATAATTTAATCGGTAATAACGTCTTATTTTCACTATGAAATAGAGTTTAGTGAGATCTAATTAATGCTGAAGTATTTTTTAAAATAATGACTACATGTTCTTTATCTAATCTCCCTCAACATAAAATGAGATGATATTGTCTGCTTTATGTAAATAATAGACCCAGGAAAATGTTCACTGTAAGACAAAATTGATTTCCAAGTTGACTTGTACATTTGATCATCAAAAGAGAACAATGTTCTAAATTTATCAGAAGGTTGAAGAACATACAGGTGTAGATTTTACATATCCATATATTACAGTGACTTACCCCATTTATGCTGGGAGAAGAGGTTTTAGTTTTAATTTTTGCAGCTAAGAGTGTTTTATAGGTCTACCTTACTTATATACTTGTGCTCAACCTAATAGTATTCCAACAAGCATCACTAGCATTTCATGGTCAAAGGGCTTTGGGACTCCTCTATGGTGAATACCATTAGCCTGGACATAGGTGACTGCCCAGGAACAAAACTTAAAATCTTTTAAGACCTTCTAGTTGTTACTGCTATAAATTTTATTCTAATGAAATAAGAGCTTGTAGGACCTAAGACTAACTAACATCTTTTGGGGTGCATAGTATGAAGCTAACAACTAGGACAGCATTTGAACCCTAGTGTTATCATTCAGGTTATATAGAGTTTGGGGGCACAGTAAAAATGGACATGAACAAAAGAGGTATATTTTGATGAAATCACGACTTTAATATGAATTTTTAAA
Source organism: Acinonyx jubatus (assembly GCF_027475565.1). NCBI lineage: Eukaryota > Metazoa > Chordata > Mammalia > Carnivora > Felidae > Acinonyx > Acinonyx jubatus. The sequence continues at coordinate 175,681,259 of NC_069380.1, read as the reverse complement.
TGCCATGTGGATTGATAGTTTTACTAACTTCCTATAGAGAGAATTAAGGACAAATAAAGTTAACATTCATGGCTTTGTGTTACTGTAAGGGAGGAAGGAGATATATAGTTAGAAAAGTATTCAATATCATATTGCTAATTTGGCTCCCATACTGTTAAGGGAGGAAGGAGATACATAGTTAGAAAAGTATTCTATATCATATTGCTAATTTAAAAAAAATTGTTTTCCATAACACCACTTACTACTGAAAGAAAGCTCCATACAATACTGGCTAATGAAGATACTGTGACTTTTTTCCCCCCTCTATAGGAAGAGCAAGACCCTCCCTCTTCTTCCTATGAAGAGAGATTTAGTGAGTGTCTGGGGTGACTAGAGAACTTTATGTTTATCAAAACGGTGTTGGAGGGTACAAGGAGAGGGAGGAGTGTGACAAGCATGAGAATGATAAGGTTGATAACATTGGAATCTACAGAGTGCATTTCAGTCATGAACACTATCACTAAGTAGCCTGTGAATTTCAAGAAAAAAAGTTTGAACGTGAATTTCAGTGTTGAAAATTCTGCCCTCTAAATTCATAAAACACAATGAATATCATTTTTGCTAATTTATTATTTCAACAGATAATGTTATAGCCTTTAATTAATTAATTTGGCCCTCCTTAAGAGATTTTATAACCTAGTTTGAAGAGATTAGATTCCTACACTAGTGGATGAAGTCCTCAAGAACAGGTGTCTCTGTTTGTCTGTCTCTATCTGTTTTCTCCAGCACAGCCTGTCCTGTGTCCTAGAGGTTTGTGGATTGTTTGTTTGTCTGTTTTTTTAAGTCATTGACCACATGATAATGGAAAAGTGGGAAGAGGGGGTATTAGGTAGTAAAATGTAAAGCTACAAGCCTAGCACTCCATGTTTCTGAAAATCAGTCAAAACAAGAATGAAATTTTATCCATCTCACCTTTGAAATTATAATGTATGTCCATAGGAATCAATTACAGCATTCTATTGCCACACATTTTGCTACAAAAAATGAAACAAAGCTCTGCCTGTGCCTGGATCAGATGGTGTTTCAGGTAGCCGGCTCAAAGTTAAGGAAAGCTATGTGGGCTTTAACTTTAGAAGAGAGTTTTTTCTTCCTTCAACTCCTCCTCCCTGTGCCCCATACCTTCCCTCAACCTCTGAGTTACTTCAGTCCGGTGCTGGAGTCTAGCCCATAGCGCTATCTCTATCTCGGAGTCAGGAGAAGTGAGAGAGCACTCCCCAGAGCTCACTGCTTCAGTGTCTCCAGACCTCTTCTTCCCACTTCCAAAGATGTCTTATAGTGGTGAGTTAGCCAGTAACCACCAGAGCGGCTTTTTTTCAGGTAACAGTTCTGTAAAATTATATCAGAGAAACAAATGAGTGTGATAGAGAGTTTTCTTCCCATGGCGATCTAAGAAAGCAAGTGCATATACACAACAGAAAATGGTATTATACAATGAATAATATCACACAAGCTTTGTCCCAGACTGACCTGGGTTCAAAGCCACCCTTTTGGGCTTGTAGGTTTTTTTCCCATTATAATATGTAAAGTGCTTAGGACACACTAGAAATGAGTTATATTATTCTGTTTCAGAATCATATGGGTAAAATTAGATGGAACCAGAAAAAAGATCAAATTCTACAAAAATAATGAAACTGTTTTATGCAGCATAAGAAAATGAATACTAAGCAGATCTATTTGGGATAGGACTCTGCTTTTTAAAAGAGGAACCATAGGCTAGGTTGTATACCTAAATCAGGAAAGGGCTTAAATTCACATTTATAAGTTATTCAGGTCACAACCTAGTAGATAGAACTATATAATCATCAAAGTAAAACTGACTGAGGTTTAAACATGTAATTAAGTTGTACTTTGCACAAGAGCATTAAAACAGTTCTTGTAATGTTCTCCTCCTCCATCACTTACCTCCCACCAAGACACAAGAAGCCAGTGAGAAATATGATTCCTTTCCTGGAATAAGCACAGGAGAACCTTTAAACAGATTATAAGAAAATATCATTCATCATTTTCATTTTCTTTGGAAATTGTGCTTTTCTTACTGAATATACCACAGTATTTTTTCTTTTCCTTAAATTTTTTATACTCAATCAAAATACTTTAAAAATACTTTTTGTCTTTATGTAAAAACACTATTTTACTTCTTAAATATATCTTGTGCTTTTTAGTAAGAGCCAGTTTGGGAATAATAGATACATCATACACATCTGTTACCTTGGCACAATTGTATTACAAAGTGTGTTGTGACAATGAAAAGCTAGTTTCTCTTCTAGCTGTTTCTTTTGGTGAATGGAAATTGGCAGTTTGATTCCATTTTATTTACACTGGACTTACAGTATACATGTTTTTATTCATATAGTTTTTTTGAGAAATCTGTCATGTTTTATATGTTCCTAGACTTTAATATCCAAAGTCATTTTGCTGACTCTACCAGTGATAAAGGGCATGCAGGTTGCAAGAAACTTGGGTTCAGACATGGTTGTACCACTAGGTGGCCTTTGGGCAAGTTTCTCAAATCAGAGATCCTCAGGTTTCTTGTCTCTAATGCTAGAATAACAATAATTAACTCACAAGACTATTGTAAGGATTAAAAGAGATTATATATAATAAACTCTCAAAATATTAGATCTTTGTCCCTATAAAATAAAAAATGTCCCTAAAACATGTTAAGATTAGGTCTTTTTTTATCTTGACCATCTTCGTGCACTTTGCCCACCCTCCACTTCTCCCCACCCTACAAGCTCCTGTTTATTCTCTGTATCTAGGAGTTAAAGTGGTTTTTTTAAATTTTAGATTCCACATATGTGAAATCATACAGTATTTGTCTTTTTTCTGTCTGACTTATTCGCTTAGCATAATGCCTTCAAGGTCCATCCATCATGTTGTAGAAAATGTCAGGATTTCCTTCTTTTTTGGTGGCTGAATAATATTCCATTATCTATCTATCTATCTATCTATCTATCTATATATCACATTATATACATACCACATCTTATTTTTACATATAAATGTATACGTATGTACACCACATTATACACGCACACACACTACATTTTCTTGGTCATTCGTTTGTCAATGGACAAAATCAGGTTTTAGCTATTGTAAATGTTTTAGCTATTGTAAATACTACTGCTATGAACACAGGGGTGCAGGGATCTTTTCAAGATAATGATTTTGTTTTCTTCAGATAAATACCTAGAAATCGAATTCTTGGATTATGTGGTAGTGCTATTTTTAATTTTTTGAGGAGCCTCCATATTATTTTCCGTAGTGGCTGCACCAGTTTACTTTTACACCAACAGTGCACAACAATGGACCTTTTTTCCACATCCTTGCTAACACTTTTTATTTTCTTATCTTTTTGACAATAGCCATTCTAAGAGATGTGAGGTGATATCTCATTGTGGTTTTCACTTGCATTTCCCCAATGATTAGTGATATCGAGCACCTTTTTTATGAACCTGTTGGACATTTGTATGTCGTCTTTAGAAAAATGTCTAATCAGATCCTCTGCCCATTTTTAAGTCAGAATGTTTGTTGTTGTTGTTGTTGTTGTTGTTGTTGTTTCTGTTGAGTTGTATGGGTTCTTTATATATTTTGGATATTAATGTCTTATCAGATATATGATTTGCATGTATTTTCTCCCATTCCGTAGGGTGCCTTTTCTTTTTGTTGGTGGTTTTCTTAAATGTTCCTAGGCATTGCAAGTAGTTCTAATTTGTATCTGCTACTATTGTTTTCCAGATCCAGGAATAGCTTCCAAATAATGATACTTCTTTCAATGAAATGATGCTAATTTATCTAGCTCACTGCTACTATATTGCAGCTTGGGAAAATGTGCTGTTTTTGCAGTCTGTTGGTTCAAATGGTTTATGAATTAAAAGCAGAGTCCTATCATGTTCTAAGATCCTGTAGTTCATTATTGCAAAATAAAGTATCCATTTATTAGGCAAGGATTGTCTACAGTGTCTGCGAGAGTAAACAGACCCACTCATAAGAATAAGTGTTGCCTTCAAATTTGTACTGGAGTATGCTGAAAAACATGTATACTATAGCTGTGATAATGAGCAGTACAGTAGAGAGAGGTGATTTATGATACCTGTTTCTGACAGCTATAGTGCTGAGATTCCCAGGGTATCTGATCATGGCATTAGCATGCTGACAGCTCAGCATTTAGAACATTATGGTAATTTATCCTGCCTATGCTGTCACCTGCACTGTCAGAGTTTCTTTTTAATGATGGTATAACTATTTTGTTTGTTTGTACTGCATTCTTTTCATTTGGCTAATGCTTTCTCATTAGATTGAACCTAGTAAATGAGAGTAATTAAGTGCTTCCTATAGCTCAGATGCAATGATTAAGTTGCAGAGCTGCTACTGATTATGTTTTGTCATTTATCTCTATTAATCTGAGAATAATCCAGATGATAAACACATGTAATTTTTTGCTAATGTTCAATCGATTAAATTTATAGTTCCTCAATGGAGCCAAGCAGTAAATGTATATTCATATATATGTATATTCATATGTGTGTGTGTATATGTGTGTGTGTGTGTGTGTGTGTGTGTGTATACACACATATATATAGTAAGTTGTTATCTGTGAACTTGCTTTAAATAAGCATGCAAGTTACTACCGGTGTTAATAAAAAGTGAAAGAGACTTTTGTCCTAATGAATTTACTCCTTCTTGAAATGTCCTTTATACCAAAAAAGAAACAAGGCTTAAAACCTTGTTACAGAGCAGTTTCTCTCAGTTTACCTTTCTTTGAGTTCTGTGCAGGCACAAGGTTAAAATTTGTTATAGTATGTATATTTGATGTTTTTTTTGATCACTTGATTCTGATAGCTTTTCTGATTTTCTAAACTGTAGTAATTCATAATGATTCTAGAAGAAAATGTTTCAACAAAATTATTTATTAAATAACTCATGGAATTAATTAGTTTTTGCCTATTAATAACCTAAGTTAAAATGTGGAACTAATATATGTATAATAATACATGTATTGAAAGAGAATATAGAATTACACATGTATTTTCTTTAAAACTGGCAATATTTGCTATAAAGAGATACACAGTTTTCCTAGCTCTGATTGCTGTCAATATTATAGTTAATTATTCCTGCCAGCTTTTTTAAGTTAGCCAAACCAATTGATACATTTTATTTGCAATTAGACATAGTCCAAATTCAAGCATTTCAATGTAGTCATTTTATAAAGATTTATGTCTCTTTACAGTATATTTAGAGAATGATAGTTCCAACAAACTTTCAAATGCACTAAGAGAAAATAGAGGACTGTTTTTAGGAATTTACATTTTGTGATGCTATTTTAATAAGTGCTTCAAAAGATCACAATATTGCTCAGTCTGTGAATATCTGTGTATATAGGCTACTCCAGGTTTTCAGTTCACATACAGATGGTAGGAAAATGGACCGAAACCCAGTTATTGCATTAATAGTTTGTGCTTCAGTGTATGACCAGGAGCCTGGTTAGTGTGGCTCATCAAACATTGGAATAAGAACATTAACAGTTACTTTGTTTAAAAAAAAAAAAAAAAGCATTGTTGCACTTGAGCTTTTAGCTGTTTTCTGTGCATTTCAGTCCTTTAAGAATTGCTCTTCTGTTTCATTTAAGAAAAGGATCTTTTAAGCATCTACACATGTAATGCCTTTATTTGCACATTTAGACCATTTGGAGAATTTTGTTCTCTAAACAGATGGTATCGCCTAAAATTAAATGCTGGAAACACTGATGTTAGGCCTACATCAGTCCGTTAATTTTAAGGGAATATTGTTTTCTGAAAATGAAGATCTTGGATAAATTTTAAATGGGATTTGATATTTTAAATGATTATTCATTTTCTTTGGATTCCTTTCTAAAAGAATAAATGATTTTTAAAAGGGTGGGTTTAGGCTACACAGAGAACTCTTCCTCTCCTTTAAGTACACGGATGTCTTCCATGCAGACTAATTGGAAATTGAGGCTCTCATAAATATTGGGGGGTTATCAAGTTCTCTGGCATTCTCTTCAAATGGTTTTTGCTGTACTTTTAGAAGATTTAGTATTTAGCCTAATAGAGGTGGTCACTTTTCTTAGCGATCAACTTTTTCAGTCCTATACTTAAGGCTAGATTGAAGAAATGTGTTGTTGAGTTGATCAGATTATATGTGAAGTGATGGTTGTTAACGGTAGCATAATAGAAGAATCTGGGTTTTTGAAATTGTGGAAAATGTCTCTGATAGGCAATTATCAGCTAAGTAAGGGACCAGACGCTTTTGAAAACCCTAAGTTCTAACTTGGATATTCTTCCATAGTAGTTATTTCATTAGATAATCTTTCTCTTTCTTCGGCACACTAAGGTATTAGAATGAGTAATGGTGAGCATTAAGCCAATTTAATGCTCTTTTAATGTTAAATTCTAAAATAGGAAACCCAGAAAGGAATCGATTTTAACAGTCATGGCAATTTTCCTATCATTGTGTACTGTTTAAAAAAAAAAGGAAAAGAAAAAATTGGGTAATATTTTAGGATGGAATGTTTACTAATCTAGAAGATATTTCCAGTAAAAGAAAGGAACAATGGTTTTGTGGAAGAATCTCTTCAATTTTGAGTATCTATTTCCTGTTTCTGTATTCCTGCATAGTTGACTCCTCAATGTCCTTTCTTTCTTAAGATTCTGGTTTCAAAAACTAGTTTTTAATTTCCCGCCACCTCCACCACTTGTCCTAAAAACAAAGAAGCAAGTTTATTTGAGTTGTTAATGTTGAAACTACAAGTTGTAACTGTTCCTTTGTCCTTGGTTAAAAAATAATTATAAAAATAGGGTAAGGAGAAAATTCTTTCTTCCCTTGTTGGTCAGTTCTATAGAAGTAATTTAAAATACCGTATATTGAATTCTTTGATCATTTCTCCTGGGTGGATTGGGAAAGAAGTCAAAGCTGAGGCAATCGCTTCTGGGCTCTCTTTCTGTGTGCCTGGTAAATGAAACACAAGGAACCTCACCAAACTACATGACTAATGGCAACCTCCAGTGCCGCCTGCAATCAAAGATTAATTTGCTTTATCAAGTTTAAAGAATACCGGGTGATAAATCATGTCAAAAAGAAATAATCAGTCAAAGGCTGATGTTCTTTTCTACATGTGAGGACAGGTGCTATGAGGCATGTGTTTGCCATATAGAGTTAATTTTGTTTTTATGCATTTATGTTTATCTTAATTTCTATTTGGCTGATTCTTGAATCAAATAATTTCTCTCATTAAGATCAACTAGCATTTCAACTGAAAGGCTGCAGGATTATGGATCCAAAGTAACATTCTTTCCCTTTAACTTATATAAGTGTTTTCTCATATGAGCATTATTAATAAATGTTTACTTTTTCAAACATGAGTTAGCTAATGGGAAATGAAATTCTTTTCTCCCTGTCAAGATGCCCAAGAATATTAACCGGGTGTTCATACTTGTATGTAGCTCTCTGTGTATAATAGACCTACATATTTATATAAAATTTTCATTTTACTCAAGTCTCCCCACCTGGTTGTTTTTTTTTTCTTTTTCATTTTTTAAAGAGAGAGAGAGAGCACATAAGCTGGAGTCTCTCTCTAATTCTGTCCCCTGGGTCCATAATGCAGGATCCATTTGAGGTAAGATTATATTATAAAGAGGTGGTCTTTCCAGCACTTTCAGCAGACACACTTTGAACAGTATCCAAAACCAATCTTGTATTTTTTCAGACTGTCAGGACTCTACTTAAAGTGAGACTAAGAGTGTCTTTTTATTTCTAGTCATAGTCACGTTCAAATGGAGTTTCAATTTTTTTCTTACATATAGATATGTATGACTTCCTATGTAGGTCTTTTCTAGGTCATTCTCCTTCAGTGGTTAATTACAAATTTGGAAATTATTAATTTTCCATTTGATGTATAAATTAAAGAAAAAGTCAGCATAGATTTGAAACTCGGAGCTGTTAAGATGTATAGTTTGAGCAGTTGTAGAGTGAGTGACTCTTTGTTTCCTTTTGCGTCATGTTTTCTCCTGGTTTTCTATCTAGATTTGGACCCTTTTCACTCCAGCAAATTGTTGGCAGTATAGAGGGCTTATGGCCGCCTTTTGTTTTCCTTTTCATATGTTTCTGATTGCCATGAATTATTTAAAAATATTTATAAAGTTCTGTTGACGTCACTATCATCCTAAAGACAAAATATCTTGTCAGCTCAACTGGATTTTCAAAGACTTCCTTTTGAACTGAGTAGAAGTTTAACTTGCCTGTACTTAACATTTTTCACAAATTATCTATGATGATCAATTTTATATCTAAAATTAGATGATAGGACAAACTGATGAGAATCCTTCCAATTTGAAAGAATTGTAACCTAGGCTATACCTATTTTGACATTAACTGAGTCACTAGTGATCATTAGTAGTTTGCTATACTATAAACTGCATAGTGGAGTAAAAATAGTTTTAAATATGAAGACTGAACACATGTATCCACGCTGTAATTCCAACATTTGTATATGATAATTGTATTTGCTTCAGGAGTGCTGTTGGGAGAGTATGATCCCATCATATTTCTTAGTGGTCCCTAGATGAAACCTAAAAGGAGAGAATACTTTTAAAATTTAGCGCTAGGATATGCTTTTGTTTGCTCAAGAAATGCATATATATTCCTCTAATTAGATAGCAAAAACTATAAAATAGCCTTTTCTTTTTCACTTTGGACATCTGAAAATTTGGCATCAACTTACGGCTCACCTGTTCCATTGTGTGAAACCTTATAATCTTCTTTTACAAATTTTGATAATTCTCCCCTTTTCCTTTCTTATCTACACTCTTATTCAACTTTATATTTTACCTGGTCCTCATGATCCATTTTAATTACTCTTTTAGTTTTTTAATGTCTGGATTTCTTGTATGTCACTCCAACTACTATATATAAGGAGTCACTGTGTAAATATGTAAAATTGCCCAGGCTCTGTCACTAAGTATCCAAAGAAGTCCTTTCTTTTCTTTTAGAGTTTTGGTATTCTCATTTGTAAAATAAATTAATGAACTAGGTTGCTTCGGAGACCTTTTCAACTCAAATTCTAGGACTGAAAAACAACAGAAGCCTTCCAGTTTCTGTTTGGAGCTATAGAAAGCTAGAAGGAGCTACACTTGCATTTTTAAAACAACAAAAAAGCTGGACAAACTTCAAGTTTATGACATTTCATGAGCCTGTCAAAAAGCTGCGATTGCAGGGGTGCCTGGGTGGCTCAGACGGTTAAATGTCTGACTTCAGCTCAGGTCATGGTCTTGAGGTTCATGAGTTCAAGCCCCACATCAGGCTCTGTGCTGACAGTGCAGAGCCTGGAGCCTGCTTAGGATTCTGTGTCTCCCTCTCTGTCTGCCCCTCCCCAGCTTCCACTATGTCTCTCTCAAAAATAAATAAACATTAAAAAAAATTTAAAAAGCTGAGATTGCAAAGTAACCACATAATCTGAAATTTAAGAAGAGGGAGGTACCTACCAGGAACGAAGGAACACAAGCACTTTTTTACCTGAGGCAGACACAGCAAACACCATTAAGAATGATGGGGCTGTATGGTGTAGGAAAGGGGTCCAGTTTCATTCTTCTTCATGTTGCTGTCCAGTTTTCCCAACACCCTTTGTTGAAGAGACTTTTTCCCATTTGGTATTCTTTTCTGTTTTGTTGAAAATTAGTTAATCATCTCAAAATGGATGAAAGATCTAAACGTGAGACAGGAAACCATCACAGTCCTAGAGGAGAAAATAGGCAACAACCTCTTTGACTTCTGCCATAGCAACTTCTTACTAGACACGTCTCTGGAAGCAAGGGAAATGAGCAAAAATGAACTATTGGGACTTTCATCAAGATAAAAAGCTTCTGCACAGAGAAGGAAACAATCAACAAAACTAAAAGGCAGTCTATGGAATGGGAGAAGATATTTGCAAATGACATATCAAATAAAGGGTCAGTATCCAAAATCTATAAAAAATTTATCAAGCTCAACACCAAAAAAATAAATAATCCAGTTAAAAAATGGGCAGAAGACATGAACAGACATTTTTTTCCAAAGAAGATATACAGATGGCCAGTAGACACATGAAAAGATGCTTCAACATCACTCATCATCAGGGAAATACAAATCAAAACCACAATGAGATACTACCTCACACCTTTCATTCAGAATGGCTAAAATTAACAACACAGGAAACAACAGATGTTGGCGAGGACACAGAGGGGAACACTTTTACAGTGTCAGTGGGAATGGAAACTGGTGCAGCCAGTTTTTTCCACTCTAGAAAACAGTTTGGATGTTCCTCAAAAAGTTAAAAATAGAACCACCCGACAGCCCAGCAATTGCACTACTAGGTATTTACCCAAAAGACACAAAAATATAGATTCAAAGGGGCACATGCACCCCAATTTTTTTAGCAGCATCATCAACAATAGCCAAGCTATAGAGAGAGCCCAAATGTCTATTGACTGCTGAATGGATAAAGGAGATGTGGTGTATATACAATGGAATATTTCTCAGCCATCAAAAAGAATGAAATCTTCCCATGTGCAACAACGTGCATGGAGCTAGAGTGTATTATGCTAAACGAAATAAGTCAGAGAAAGACAAGTACCAATATGATTTTACACATATGTGGAATTTAAGAAACAAAACAGATGCATATATGGGAAGGAAACAAAAAAGATAAGGAAGCAAATCACAAGAGACTCTTAACTGTAGAAAATAAACTGAGGGTTGATGGAGGGAGGAGGGTGGGCTTAAATGGGTGGTGAGTATTAAGGAGGGCACTTGTTGTGATGAGCACTGGGTGTTAAATGTAAGTGATGAATCATGAAATTCTACATCTGAAACCAATTTTACCATATACATATACGTTAACTAGAATTTTAATAAAAACTTGAAAAACAACAAAGTAGGCATAAACCTGAAGAAAAAAAAAAAAGAATGATGGGTCTACAATAGTTGAGTTGATGGAGGCTGAGGGTGGGCTGGCCAGAGAAAGTGGAGCTCCTGTTGGCCTCAGATACATGAAGATTTTGTACGTCCTTGCAGACTCTTCTCCGCATACCCCACTGTACTGTCCCTTCTACCCCAAAAAGATATTGGAAGGAGTCCAGAGAAAGCATCCTTCAAGGTTCAGGCCTGGCTGAGGAGAACAGCAGTGAAAGGGACACAAAACTCCACCTAAACCCCTCTCTCCTGTCTCCCCTACTGAAAAATAGGTATTAATTTACATATTTTAAAAAGAAACCAATGAACCTATTGCAGCCCAGGTAAGGGAACAAGGTGGGGGTTGGAGGGGGAACAGGGGCAGGAATTTATGCTGTGCCCGGAACAACAGCTACTGAAGAGGCAGGAACACTGAGAAGGCCATACCCTCAAGACCAAAGACACAATGCCTGCCTAAGGCTGAGACCTAATCAAAACTACAGAGAACATTCTCTCTCATTTCCTATCACCAGACTAACCAATATCAGGTGACAAGTAATAATGGATTACTGCTGGAGAATTGAAGGAACATTAGGACAGATCCTGTCTAAGGCACAGCACAAAGGGAAGACCTCATGCTAATGGTAGATCGTTACTGAGACAATCCCTCTTGAGAATCAACCCCCACTCTAAATAAAAGATATCACTAGAATAATTTGAAGCCTATGGTATACTGTGGGTAACCATACAACAGAAAATCTCAGACTTGACCCAACTCCTAACTATTCATTTAAACCCTCATATGAAAGACATGCCCATTACTAGGAGCAAAAACCACAAAAAGTCTGGCTTTCAACAAAAAATTTATAAGGAGACAAAAGAAGCAGCCAACTGCCAAGAGACTAACAAAACCAAACTCAACTATGACAACATGTTAGAAGTGTATGACAAGAAAGTTAAGATACGTATGATTGATATGTTAAAGATTCTAATAGTAAAGATGGACAACATGCAAGATCAGATGGATGTTTTCATCAGAGTTGAAGATTATAAGAATTAAATAGAAATGCTAAAAATGGAAAACTCTTTAATAGAGATAATGAATGCTTTTGAAGGCCTTATTAGTATGCTTGACACAGTTGAGGAAATAATCCCTGAACTCTAAGGTAGGTCAAGAGAGATTACCCAAACTGAAACTGAAACAAATAGAAAAAGAATGAAAAAAAAAAAAATGAAAAGAACAGGCCATCCAAATGCCATGGGACAGTATAATATATGCATAAGAAATGGAAATGCATATGGAAAACTTCAGTAACTCCATCAAACAACTTGACCTAACTGATATTTAAAGAACACTTCATCTAACATATATATGCACATGATATATTCACCAAGATAGACCATCTTTGGGGCCATAAAACAAATGTTAGCAAATTTTAAAAGAATAGAAATCTTATAAAGTATGTTTTCATATCATAAAAAAATTAAACTTGAAATCAATAGTGGGAAGATATTTGGAAAATCACCAAATGTTTAGTAATGACACAACCATTTCTAAGTAGTTCATGGATAAAAGAGGAAGTCTTCAGGTAAATAAGAAATACTTTGAGCTGAATGAAAATGAAAATATAATCTAAAATATCATAATTTGTGGAATGCTTCTAAAAAATTGCTTGGAGTGCATTTATAGCATTAAATGATCATATTAGAAAAAGAAAAAGGGGCTCAAATCAGTATCTAGAATAGGGCTTGGCACTTTTTCTGTCAAGGTCCAGATAGTAAATATTTTAGGCTTTGCAGGTCACATATGGCCTCTGATATATGTTGTTCTTTTCTGGTCTTGTTTTGTTTTTACAACTTTTTAAAAATGTGAGAACCACTCTTAGTTCACGGGTCATCAAAAAAAGATCATGGGCCAGATTTTGGCCCGTGAACCATAGGTTGCCGACCCGTGAATTAAAAAAAGCAAAATTAAGTTCAAAGCAAAAGGAAGGGAGGAAATAATAAAGATAAGGACATAAGTTAATGAAAGTGAAAACAAAAACAGTAGAGAAAATCCTTGAAACCAAAATCCAGAAGAAAAGATAGATAAAATTATTAAATACCTAGCTTAACAGGCCAAGAAAAAAAATAACACAAATTAACACCAAGAATGAGAAGTATGGATACCAATACAGATCCCACAGATATTTAAGGAATAATAAAGTAATAAAATTTGACAACTTGGATTAAGTGGATCATTTCTGTGAAAGACATAAACTACCGAAATTTATTCAAGAAGAAATAGATAACCGGAACAGTCCTATATCCATTAAAGAAACTGAATTCATAGTTAAAAACCTCCCAATAAGGGAAACTCTAGACCTGGATTGTTTCACCAGAGAATTTGCCAAACATGTAAAGAAGAAATAATCTTAATTCTACCCAGTCTCTTCCAGAAAATAAGAGAAGGAAACACTTCCCAACTCATCTTACGAAGCCATCAGTACTCCAATTCCAAAATTGGACAAAGATATTACAAAAAGAAAATTAAAGGTCAAAATCCCTCATCATAGACTCAAAAATTCTCAACAAAATATTTGTAAATCAAATCCAACAATATCTAAAAAGGTTAATACAGCACAATGGAATAGAATCATCCCAGTAGTGCATAGCTAGTTCAACATTTAAAAATCAGTCATTGTAACTTCACCTTATTAACAAGCTAAAGAAGAAAAAAACATTATGATCACCTTAATAGATGCAGAAAAAGTTTTTAGCACTATTACTTAGTAAAAATTCAATAAACCAGGAATAGAAGGAACCTTCCTTAATCTGGTGAACACTGCCTGTGAAAACCTAACATCATACTTAATACTGAAAGACTGAATGCTTTCCCTCTAAAATCAGTAATAATGCAATGATGTGCTTTCTCACCACTCCTATTTGGCGTCATACCAGAATCCTATCTGGTTCAGTGAGACAGAAATTCTTTAATGTCTGAATTAGAAAGGAAGAAGTAAAACTCTATTACCAGATGACATGAGTATTTAGAAAATGCCAAGAAATTTACAAAAAAGATTCTGGGTCTAATAAATGAATTTAGCAAGGTTTTAGGATACAAGGTCTATAAACAAAACTCATTGCATTTCTATGTACTAGCAATGAAAAATTGCAATTTGATTGTTTTAAGTACCATGTAAATTAATACCCCCCCCCAAATACTTTGGTGCAAAATTAACAAAATACATGTAGGATCCATATGCTAAAACTATAAAACACTGATGAAAGAAGTCAAAGACCTAAGTAAAGGGAGACTTACAGTGTTCATAAGATTCAGTGTAGTTAAGATGTTAATTCTCCAGACACATGAAAAGATGCTCAGTCGCTAATCATCAGGGAAATACAGATCAAAATCACAAGTAGCTATCACTTTACACAAGTCAGAATGGTTAATATCAAAAAGAAAAGAAATAACAAGTGTTGGCAAGGACATGGAAAAAAAGGAACTGTTGTGCACTGTTGGGTGTGTATGTAAATTGGTGCAGCCACAGTGGAAAACAGCATAGGGGTTCTTCAAAAAAATTAAAAACAGACATACCGTATATGATCCAGGAATTCCACTTCTGGGTATTTACCCAAAGAAAACAAAAACACTAATTCAAAAAACTATATACAGGGGCACCTGAGTGGCTCAGTCGGTTGAGCGTCTGACTTCGGCTCAGGTCATGATCTCGCGGTCTGTGAGTTCGAGCCCCGCATCAGACTCTGTGCTGACAGCTCAGAGCCTGGAGCCTGTTTCGGAATCTGTGTCTCCCTCTCTCTCTGCCCCTCCCCCGCTCATGCTCTGTCTCTCTCTCTCTCTCTCTCTTGTCAAAAATAAATAAACATTAAAAAAAAATTTTTTTTAAGATATATATATCCCTATGTTTATTGCAGCATTATTTACAATGCCTAAGATATAGAAACAAACGATGGATAAAGGAGACTTGGTAAATATGTATACAATAGGCTATTACTCAGCCATGAAAAGAATGACATTTTGCCATTTGCAACAACGGGGATGAACCTAGAGGAATTCTGCAGAGTAAAATAAGTCATGCAGAGAAAGACAAATACCATATGATTTCACCTATATGTGGAATCTAAAAAAAACAAATTAACAAAAAAAGCAGAAAGAGACCCTTAAATCCGAAGAACAAACTGGCGGTTGCCAGAGCGGGGGAGAGTGGGAGATACAGATTTCCAGTTATGGAATGAGAAAGCCATGGGGATGAAAGGTACATACAGCACAGGGAATATAGTCGATGGTATTGTAATAGCGTATGGTGACAGATGGTGGCTACACTTGTGGTGAGCATAGCGTAACACATAGAGGTGCCAAATCACTATATTGTACACCTGAAGCTAATGTGTACAGTTGTGTTTCAACTGTACTTCAATAAAAAAATAAAATATAAACTATTGGTTTCTCATGAAAAAAGAACAGTCAAAACAACAAGTAGAAGGGAAAAAACACAAGTAGAAGGCGCACACATCCAATTTCAAGACTTACCATAGAGCTACAGTAACCAGGAGGTTAGATTATGGTACTGGCAAAAATTTAGACATACAGATTAATGGAGCATAATAGAAAATAAAAAATAGACTCATACAAATACACTTTCTGATTTTTACAAAGATGTAAAGGAAATTCGTGGAGAATGGGTAGCCTTTCTGAACAAATGGTTCTAGGTCATTTGAATATCCATATGCAAAAATATGAATTTCTCTCCATCTCTCACAGCTTATGCAAAAATTGTCCCAAAATGGACTTAAAGGCAGGTAACATATTGGGAAAAATATTTGGAAATTACATTTCTGAAAAAGAATTTATATCTAAAATATGTAAAGAAGTCTTTCATTGAAACTCAGCTGTAAGGAACACCACATCAAGTAAGTGGACAAAAGAGTCAGACATCTCAGTGAAGAAGGTATACAAATGGTAAATAAGCATAGGAAAAGCTCAAAATCATTATCATTAGTAAAATGCAAATTAAAATCATAATGAGATACTACAATTCCACTAGGATAGCTTATATTTGAAAAAACTTATAATACCAAATCTTACAAGTAATAAGAGGTTTCTCACTATTGAGAAAAAAAGTTACTAAAAAAGTTACTGATAAGGAAAGGGGAAGACTAGAATGAATTCAGGTACTGAATCAGAATTAGAGACATCAGTATTTCTTACACATACAGATAGATACAAAAATATAGATGTATGGATAGATGTCTGTGGATAGATTAGTGTATACATACACAAATGTGCGCACACACACACACATTACCATATTTAATATTTCCTTTGGCAGTGAAAGAGCTGAGAATCAGTGAAACCCTGATAGCAATGAATATACTTAGATCTCAAATCTTGATTTCTAAATATCATTTTCTATTTTAAAAAATCACTTCTTGGAGAAAAGGTTGATTTCAAGACTGAGTCTGGGAAAATACCAGATGAGTCTGGAGCACCTTGTAGTGCCAACAAGTAAAGAGATGCTTTAAAAGGTACAGGAATAAAAAGGATGTAGACATGCCAAAAGGAGCCACCAGGAAAGAATTCCTAATCCTCAAAACTGAAATAATTTTGAGCAACAAAATGAATGATAGTATTGGATTATAACTCTCAGAACAAGGGGTGTCTGGGTGGCTCAGTTGGTTGAGCGTCCAACTTTGGCTCAGGTCGTGATCTCACGGTTCGTGAGTTCTAGCCCGTGTTGGGCTCTGTGCTGACAGCTCGGAGCCTGGAGCCTGCTTTGGATTCTGTGTCTCCCTCTCTCTCTGCCCCTCCCCCACTCATGCGCTGTCTCTCTCTGTCTCTCAAAAATGAATAAAAGTTAAAAAAAATTTAAAAAAATAATTTGCAGAACAAGATGAATGAATATCCATGAGTTAATACTGATATGCATATATAATTGAACAAATGGGAGAAATAGGAAGTTCTTCCTTTTGGGTGATTTCCAATTAGTAAATTAGAAGGAATAAAGGAAATATAAAATCACTATTAGCATACCCCAGTAGTAATTGTTGCAGGCAAGAGCCACCAATGGATGCTAAAATTAGTCGGCGTTAAGTTTAAGGATGAACAGATTCTTTTCCTGGTCTTTCACAAGGAAATTAGTATCTTCCACAAAATAATTATTAATTACAAGAGGAAAAGTAGTCACTGTACAGTGGAAAAACCTGGCAGGAGTTCAAGGTTGACATTATAAGTAATAATATCTGTTGACATGCATTCCCCTCTGGTATTCTTGCAAAAAAAAAAATGTATAAGCTCAATCTATTCATGAGGAAACATCAGACAATTCCAAATAGAAATAATTGCCCAGTATTTTTCAGATTTACCTCAAGGTCCTGAAAGTCAAGGAAAGACTGAGGAACTTTCACATGACAACTAAATGCGATGTGGAATCCTAGGGTGGATCCTGGGACAGAGAAAAAAGGACCTTGGTGGAAACACGGGTGAAATCCAAATAAAGTGTGTAGCTTCGTTAATAATATTATACCAAGATTTATTTCTGATACATATGCCATGGTAATATAAGGTGTTAATATTAGGGGAAAGTGGGTAAAGGGTATACAAAAATGTGCTTAGTTGGCAACTTTGCTGTGATTCTAAAATTATTTTGAAATAGAAAATTTTTTAAATAGACAGCAACCAATTCCCCCTTTTTGAGAGGCAGCATTTCTTAGAAGTAGACATAGTAACCTCTTTTTGAAGATTAAGACACGAAAAGTTAAATTCTTATGAAAAGAATTTTGTGTAGTTACCAACTCGAGAAAGTCTTCTGTAGCCATCTCTTCCCCCCTCTCCCTTACCTTTGGCTTGGGCATCCTTTCTGTCTGTGCTTACTCTTGTCATGGTTCTCCTCCCTTTGTATGAGACCTCGTATACTTATCTTGAATGGGAATTCTCAGTGCCCTGTCCATGAGAGACACCCAATAATATTTCTTGAAATAAACCTAATCTTCTTCCACTGCTACTCCCCTTGGTGAATGGCACCATTCTGGCATAAGCCAGAAACTTGGGAATCATTTTTATTTCATTTCTTCCTCACTCACCCTCACCAAATTCTAGTATTTTATACCTCATAAGTCTCTCACCAGTCTATCCATTCCTCAACAGCCCTAGTCCAAGTTACCATCTTTTTTACTTGAGATATTACATTACCCTCCCAACTTGAATCTTCACTCTGTTCTTGTGTTCCCACCCCATGCTTTCAGCTTATTTTATACCTTGTAGCCAAAGTAATTTTTTCAGAAATATAAATCTAACTCTTTCTACCCAGTGCTTCCCATTGTTTTTAGGATGTTGCTACACTGCCCTTACTCATCTAACACCTACCTACTCTTCAACTTCACATAGCCCCCACTTTCCTAGCCAGGCCCCGGGCCTTCTTTAAGACCCTCAGAATCACCATACTCTCATATAACTCTAAGCCTTCATACATGTCAGTTTTTTTGTCTGGAATCCTCTTTTCCATCTCTCCCAACCCTCCCTTTTCACCCAGTTAATGTCTACTCACCCCTCAGCTCTCAGCTTAATTATCACTTCATCGTAGTAGCCCTCCTTCATCTTCCAGACCTAGTTATATTACCTTTTTGTATACTGTCAGAACATCTTATATTTCCATTATACCATCTGTCACAGCTTATAATAATGTTTACCTTGTGTGATTATTTGATTAACATCTGTCTCTCTCACTAGAACTGTAACCTCTATGAGGATGGGAGTCATGTTTGATTTTGTTCATACTAGCATCTGGCATGGCATGACACATTTTGGAGTATTTATCAAGTTCAAACTTACCAAACTCAATTGAACATTTATTAATGAATAAAAGAATAAGCTATACTATGGTACGTGGAGGAACTGGAACTGCAGCTGAGTACATTTGCCCACTGTTAGATTAGCCATGTCTTCTGCAAGCAGAATGTGGCTTAGAAAGAGCAGATACCATATCATGCCCTAGTTTAAGAAACGCGAATCCAAACCCCTTTTGATGGTCAGTCTTATGTTTCCCTGTTTGATACAAGTCCTGTTGGACTCGAGGATCTCTAAGTACAGGGATAGAGGTGAGGCTGACTACAAGGAAACCTTTTGGAGTGATAGTAATAATCAATATGGATATGTTGATATATATCTTGATTATGGTTACACAACCATGTGCATTCTTCAAAATTCATAGAACTGTATACTTTTGAAAAAGGGTGAATTTTATTCTATGTAAATTATACCCAGCTTAAACTCTTGAGTACTTTGAGGTAGGCATCTGCTCTGTACCCAAGAATATTATCCTTACCTTACTGTGGAAATGCACTCATGTGTCATGAAGATATGAAAAACTATTCAGGTCTAGAGTATTCCTAACTGCCTAGGTCTTCTCCCTGCCCTCTATCCCAACTGAACCAAGGAATGAAAAACAGTAATTATTGTAGGCTACTTGATCATATTAGGACAGCTCTGGGGCCATTCTGTTCTCATGATAGGCTGCCTTTACTCATTTCCACCTCATTCTTCCCTGTACCATTCATTTAAGAAACATTTGCAAAGATCTCAAAAGTGTTTCTTTTCTTTCCCTCATCTTTTCTCTACTGGCATAGCTGCTTACTGGAAATGAATGTGTCAAAGAAGACCTTTCACTATAATGTGCTCCCCTAAGTGACAAGAAGTATCTTTCCCATTGAGAAGAAAATATATTCTGACACAGGAATTCAGCTAAGGAAGGCTATGTTTAATGTTGACTTATCAAGGATGAAGCCAAAAAATGCAAAATACATACTTTAATCTAACAAAAAAACCTAAATTGGAGAATTACTTAGTTTAGAGAAGACTAAAATCAAAATGATTATTTTGCAAAACTAACTTACGAGAGTATCTATCCTAACTTTTGCTACTGCCAGCCCTGAGTCCAGTCACTGTTTTGTTTTTTTTTAAGGTTGTATGCTTATTGAAGAATTCATTTTTAAAATGATGGCCTAATAATGCAGGGCACCTGGGTGACTCAGTCTGTTGAGCGTCTGACCCTTGATTTTGGCTCAGGTCATGATCCCAGGGTGTTAGGATCAAGCCCCACATTGGGCTTCACACTGAGTATGGAGCCTGCTTGGGATTCTCTCTCTCTCTCTCTCTCTCTCTCTCTCTCTCTCTCTTTCCCCCTCTCTTTCTCTCCCTCTCTCATCCCTCTGTCCCCCCCTCCCTCTCTCACCCCTCTGTCCCTCTTTCCCACTCATGCTGTCTATCAAATAAAATTTTTTTTAAAGTTTAAAAAAAATGATTACCTACTGCTGAATACTACCTGTGTCATAGAATTGTTGGCATATTCATTACGGGCTTTGTATACTTCTATTTTTATCTGTTTGGTTGCTTTTCTGCCTGTTTACTGTATATCTTGTAAAAATATATGATATACATCGCTTCAGAGTAAAATCAAAGCTAGGAAAGTCAAATATACCAATAGATATAAATTGTTTGAAATATACAAGATCCTATCATTAGTTCAGTGTTCTTCCTATATATTAATATTGGAAATACAGGTGTTAAATTACCTGCTATGCTCATCTGTTTGCTTCTGGTTTGTAATGATAAGAAAGCTTCTATTTTTGGTTTCTGTGCTCTGTATCTGTATTAGAATGATTCTTGAAAGCAAGTCTGGTCTCTTGTCATGTAATTTTTTTGTTGAAAAGTAGTTTCAGTTCAAGTTGTAATTGAGAAAAAAAATTGTTAGTGCCCAGATGTACAGTACCATGTCACTAACTGGATATCTACTAAATACATGCTCCTGCTGTGTGGTGAGGCCTTGGAGCCCTACCTGTGATCATTGGTGGTGATGGAATCTGAACCAAATATTCTACCTCCACTTTATAGATAAAGATAATATTTTATACTTATTATTTATATATGGAATTATTCCAGATTTGCTTTTTCAGTTAATGTAAATACTGGGAATAGTCAAACATAGTATTTTAATAGCAATAAGTTACCAGTGGTAAGATGAGTGGTTGGGTTATCTATGACCAAACAAATTACCTTTTTTCTTAGCTTGTCTCTTTTAGTTCATTAGTATTCATTAGGGAATAAAATACAGACTGTTTCAAAGGCCTACCATGTGCCAGTCAGTCTTGTAGAGAATTAATTCACTTTAGTTCTTCTAGCAAGGATGTGAAGCAAGTATTGTATCAGTTTTAGAAATGAGGAAATTAAGGCTCAAAATAAATGATCATCACTGATAACTGATGACTCAAAGAGCAGTATTTCAGACCTAGAGCTAATAGCTAACTACAAAGGCACAAGAAGACTGAATTTTTTATAGGTGTTTAAAGGCCCAATCTCTTAAAAGATTATTAAACAGTTTATTTTCTATTTAAAAATGTTTTGATCATTTTCAACATTTTGTTTTTAAAATTAGGATTGTCCCAAACAACCTGATTTTGCCTGGTAAGCTAGTAGGATAAATGGCTCCCTAATTACTCAGTTGTGTAGCACAGTTAGTAAATCCAGATTTGATATATCTACAGAATAATCCACGGTGGGAGAATATGGTTTCAAATTGAGGGTTTTGTTCCTAAAACACAACAGAACAATGGAATTCTTCCACTTAACAGTCCTTGTACATGCTTCTTTGAAACACTGAATAACATCATAGAATTATAGAATATTAGAAGTGGAAGAGATCATGAAATATGCAGCCCCGTAGTTTTCCAGCTTGCCCTGTGGTTTGGGGCAATGGGAGGAGCTTGGCAGGTCGTACTCCACCTCCATGAAACAACAGCACTTGACTTTTATCTGTCTTAGTAGGCTTCCAAGTTAACTCTTATTTGAAAGAATGGTTTCACATCTTTAAAACATTTTTTCACCATATCCTAATTTTATAAATGGCAATTTAAGGCCCAGAGAAGCAAATTACCTTTCTAAAGTAATCTCAGTTGCTGGACTAGGATTTTCATTGCAGTAGTCCTTATTCATTCCTTAAATAAATAAATAAATAAATACATACATACATACTTACATACATACATACACACATACACAATAGCTGTTGTGTCCCAGTTACAATGCTTAGAGCTCACAGACTCGTGGAAGAGACAGATGGATGAGTAAATAATTGACAGATGAGTATGACAAAAGGAAGTTTATAAGTGTCATATGAAGAAGTCAAGAGAAGCATCCCATGAGTAATTACATTTGAACTAAACCTTAAAGGTGAGATGATTTTGCCAGGTTGTAAAAGGGAGGATAACTGTTCCCAGCAGAGGCAACAGAGGGTACAAGCCATGGAGATGTGAAAGCATGACACAGTCATCCCATGTGTCAGGATACAATTTAGGGCAATAGAGTGGGAGTTAGGGGAAAGGTTATCACTGCAGTTGGGAAAGGGCCAGATCAAGAGGGGCTCTGCACAGCAAGTTCAGGAGCAACGTTTTTATCCTGTGGGAAATAGAGTGCCACTGAAGACTTTTAATTAATTAAGAAGAGTTATTGATAGTGTACATATTTCAGAAAAGTTATTCTGGTGGCAGTGTCTTAATTTTAGAGGGGAAAAAAAATACAAATTACACATTGCCCTTTAGCCATTTGAGTCCCTTCCACTTGCTGGCTTCCCTGGTACATTCCCCCAGCCTCTGTTGTGTTAAAGGTGTTTTGTCCTTGAGAATATCTGTCTGCAACAACACAGCATAGATCAGATTTGGAGGACCTGTTGAAACTGAGTGTTTGACTCTCTGTGAAATCCCTTTTCGTGTTTTGCTTCACTTGAAATGACATTATGACTTACTGTGAGACAGGATAATTTGTAGTTTCTTTTGTCATCATCTTCTTTGGATGTCACAGACCATGGAGTGCTCTGCATTGGTTCTAAGGAACTGAGAATGGGAAGGACACATGATTTTTATATTATTATTTCTCTTGAGTGTTCTTGCTTGTGATAGATTTTGGCTCCAGGCGTAAAGAGGTATGGAGAAGCAGCCTGTTGGGAGAGTATTTTATGTTTCACTTGGCTTTTTTGTGACTAAATACAGTATTAAATGATTTGTATGATACTTGCATGATATTAAGTTGAAAGAGCTATTGTTTTATCAAGAGATGCTTTAGCATATACTATGAAGGCTAGACATTAAATACCAAGGTTTCTATGTGTAAAGAAGAGTCAACCCAGATTTTTTAGCTTGAATGATTTTAGTTAGTAACCTTAGCAATGGCTCTTAAGAAACATAAGGCTTTCTTTTATCATTAGAAGCCCCAAACAGTTTGTCTTTGCGGGCCATTTTTCTTGGCATTATACTCTGGAGTCAGCCAACATTTTAGGTTAGCTTTCGTCTTACCATCCTCTGTGTCCAAGCCTGTATTTATCTCTTTGACCACCTATGTTTTAAAATAAAAATCTGTGTTTCACCCAGTGCTAAGCTACAGTCCTTTGTCTTTCTCTAATAAAACACAGAAGTGGAGCAGAAACTTTTCTTTGGTGTGAATTCCTAGGGACAATTCATATCCTAAAAGCTCCCAGAGTTGACTTGCCCTATTTCTGTCTCAGATTCCTTTGTTCCCTGGCCCTTTAAACTTCTCAGCAACTTTTTGGGAATTTCTAAATGTTGTTTTTATTTTTTATTATTATTTTTTAATGTTTATTTATTTTGACAGAGACAGAGAGAGACAGAGCATGAGTGGGGGGAAGGGGAGAGAGCAAGAGGGAGACTTAGACTCCAAAGGGGGACCCAGGATCTGAGCTGTCAGCACAGAGCCCGACTTGGGGCTCAAACTCACGAACTGTGAGATCGTGACTTGAGCCGAAGTCAGTCACTCAACCAACTGAGACACCCAGGCGCCCCCTAAATGTTTTGATAGTATCAAAAATAAAGAGATGCCTTTTTTTATCAGAGTTACAGAGAAAGAATGGGTAAAATAACAAGCAAAAACCAATTACATAGCTTCAGGAAATCTCACCAAAAATTATCCATGACAGTAATGAAGCTGCAAATGGGAACAGGCCCAAAGTACATGTCATGTTGATTCTCTTGAAAGTCACATGGTGGCCTCTATACTTTTATTCCCTAAAAATAGTGTTTCCATGAGGTTGTGTAATGCTTTACTTCTCCTTTAAAAACTGACCTCCCCCCTCCCCCCAAAAAAGGCAGAGAAAAGCATTACTTTAGTTATTAAGGTTTGATTTTAGGCACTCAAAGGACAGTGTTTCGGAAGAAATCCCATATTGTGTCTAATAGACCCCAGAAGGAAGAATGAACACTTATTAATCACCTAAAATGTACAATGCCAAACATTTTGCACAAATTTTCTCTGTTCCTTGCAACAATCTCATGCGATTTTACCTCTAATATTGGTAAGGAGGTACATCCAAGGAGATCTCCTTTCATCCTGGGCATTGTGGTGAAATGAGCACATAGTCATAACAAGGCTAAAGACCAAATTTGTATGACATGCATGGAAGAGATGAAGAGAAACATAGATGATGAGCAGTAGAAATCTGGAGCATATTGGAAAGTGGATGAGGCTTTCTTTTGTAGAAAGAGCAGAACAAGAAAATAGAATTATCAAAAAGAGGATTGCCATTTATTGTATAGCTTCTAGGTGCCAGTGCTAGGTGAGGTACTCAACACCGATAATAATTTAAGCCTCACGACAGTCATGTAGGGTAAGTACAATTATGCAAAATATTGTACATGTACGTTTTTCTGAGAGATGGTCAGTATCTTTAAAGAAGTTCATGACCCCTGAAAAGTTAAGAATTTCTATATCATGCCACCTTAAGATAAGAGGAACAAGTCAAGGAAATTGGAGCTGTGTGAACCTTGTTTTATATTCCTTTTTAAAACTTTCCTCCAGGTAATAGTAGTAAGTTAAACCGGGAAAAAAAAAATATCTTTCACAATCCTTTAGGGCTGGGAAACCTAATTTATTTTATTAGAGAAGTAGTATAGTATACTCAGGAAGAGAATAGGTTCTGAAGTCAAATTGCTTCAACTTAAACCCAAACTCGACCACGTATTTGTTCTCCTGCCTCAGAGAATACACCTAATTGCTTCATCTCAATTTCTTCATTGTAAAACTAGAATAGTAACAGCACCTACCTCATGGTAAATGTGAGCATTAAATGAGGAAATATGCATAAAGTGCTTAACACAGTGGTTCTCTCCACGGGTGATTTTTACCTCCCAGAGAACATTTGACAATATTTAAAGACATTTTTGGTTGTCACAATTTGGGGGAGGGGTGCTACTGGCATCTAGTGGATAGAAGCCTGGGATGCTGCTAAACATCCTGGGCTAAACTGCCCCCCCCGCCCCCCACCAACAAAAAAGTATCCAACTCAAAATGTCAGTAGTGCTAAGACTGAGAAGCCCTACTTCAGCACCACGATGGGCATATACAGCAGTAAATATTGGCAATTACTGCATGTTAATGTCTAAGGAAAATGGAAGAACAAGCAAAATTATGATTCACTTATCTTTTCTGAACAACTAAAGTAAAAAAATTAAATACCAGATAATAAACTACTTAATGTAATTGATGGAACTTCATTGTCATATGGAAAAGCCCATTTAATGAATGTGATTTTTTTCATAGTATAACTGATTATGAACCCATGTCTGAGGCTATTATATGTGCTTTATAAAAAGTTTTATAGCTTAATCCTGTTTGGTATTGTTGTAACTATTATGTTTTCTTAGAGCATTTCATGATCATATATAAAAGGCAGTTGGTTAAGAGTGTGGTCTTTGGAATTATTCTTAATTGGGTTCAGATCCTAGTTCTGTCACTACCAACCATGCGACTCAATAGACACATCATATAACTTCTCTGAACCTCAGTTTCTTTAATGGTAAAACTGTGATATTCAGGCCCACCTGCTTCATAGAGTTATATTGATTAGATGAGATAAGGCATGTAAAGTACCTAGCATAGTACCCTGCACATAATAAACACTCAGTAAATGATAGCTGTTTATATTATTTTCATTATTGTTTCATCATCCCTGTTCCTGGAACTCCAGTACCCCACAGGTGGTGAGGTGAAAGCCAGAGAGGGGCCAGCTAGCAGGCTGAGTGTTAGCAAAGTAAACCTAACCGTGGATTCTGCAACTAGCATGTATGAGTCTTCTCACTTGTTATGCTACCTTTACCAATTTCATAAAATCATTTCAACTTCCTCTACGATTTTTCTTTCCTAGTTTGGTATCTACCAACATCTACTCTCAGCCTCCCTGACCCCTTTTGGTGATATTCTGGACCTTTTCCACTATTCCTATTTATTGTCTGAGTTATGCTTATTTTTCGCGAGTGTCCCATTATGGGATTTTCCAAAATCCCTTTTTACACCAATAAGGGAATCTGAGAGGGAAGACTGTTCCTATCCATGTCGCCTCACTATGGAGCTGTTAATTTTATTCTCTTAATTTACTGTGTTTTCAGCCTTCTTCTAAGTTATATCATAGTCTCCTTCGAAGTTCCTAGCTTAGTTTGTTCAAAGACAAAGAGAGTGTGATATTTTATGCGAAGTAATGTGTAGTTTGGTTAAGATGCTGTGACTGCTTTCTATTTCTAGATGCTTATTTATGGCAATTTCTTCTTTTATTATATTTGGGATGTAGAAGGTATAATCTGCAAACATGGTTTAAGAGTTGAGTTAGTTTGCATCTATCTCTATTAATGTGTTCCATAAACGAGGCATTAATATCCCTTTATTGTGTTATTGTTAAAATAATTATCTTAAATGTAAAGACTCTGCCTTAATTTTGAAGAAAGATCATTCTTCCACCTAAGATTAAAATTGTGAGAGAAACCTGCAAAGAAAAGGGAGTTCCATTTTTAAATAACAGATCTCAGTAGGCTCTTGATTTGCAAGTTGTTCCTCTTCATCCTCTGCGTCAGTTGAACGTGTCACATGAGCACCAGTGAGCAGATGTGGGGGGGACACAAGCAGGATGTGGAAGCAGGAACCAGCAGCGTTGGCAAACTGGCAAATGCTTCTGTTTTGCTAAGACCTACTTTTCTGTATTCAGGCTGTCCGAACCATCTGCTTTTATATCCTCTTTACCTACTGTCAGCCATTTTGGAGTTTTTAAAAAAGCTTTAAAAATGATTGGGAATTTTTCACAGTAAGCCAGGAATCCTTACCGCTGTTTAAAAACCTTGTGCTTTTAGCATATTGCCATTTAATGCTCCAGAGAATGGTTACTTTTTAATTTGGGTGCCGTGTGTTATATGTTACATAGTGAAAATGTCTTTCTTCCTTTCACTCACTCTCAGACATCAAAATTTAAATTTAAATAGATACCTGGCCATGGTGTATACATTAACAACAGATGCATAGTAATTGAATGTAAATGATGGTTTACTTATCCCTTCTTATTGAAAAAAAAAAAAAAGAAAGAAAAGCATTGCACAATTTAATGAAAATTCCTAATTCTTTGTAAGCTTAGTTATTTTCTAGATATGCAACTGACGTTCTCAATAAAAATAGTAATTATAAAATACCGTTTGTGCACCAAGTACTGTGCTAGGCATTGTGTCCAAATTATTGCTAATCCTCTCTACAACCTTACAAGGTAGGTATTATCTTCATTTCATGGATGAAGAAATTGATTCTTAGAGAAGTGGAGAAAATTGTTCAGGTCACACTTGAGGCTAGGGATCTGAACTCCAGTTTCTCTGGCTCTTCTCCACTGCTTTTCCAAAATGTTGTAGTAAGGAGATGATTCGCTAGTGATAGAAGGTTTCTGGATAAGGAGTCAGGGATGGCACATTTTATTTAGTTTCAGGTAAGCACACTTCATTTGGTTTGTGAAGTTCCTCTCTCTAGGCTTTGGTCATATATAGGCATTTTATTTTCTTCTCTAGTCATTGAGAAATACTGTTGGCATTTGGTCCTCTGCTTCTGCTTTTTCCAAGGTTTTTAAGAATGCTTTCACTTGAAAAGAAGAACAATTGTGGCCTGTTTCTAATAATTTACAGTAGCTGGTTTGTTTTTTCCTCAAACTTTTGTCTGTCAACATTAAGACCTCTAGTAGCCTTTCAAGATTATAGTCAGAATTAAATGATTATGTTGTTACATGTTTTTGGACTTTTGTCACTACCCAAAAATGTGGTCTATGCAAAACAGACTCCAAAGATTCAGTGGCTCGAATGATTTAAAAGCACAATGTTAATAGATAGAATCTATTTTCACTTTTTTTTTTTATAGCACAGCTCACTTATACACTATAAATTCAATAGTATGAAAGTCTTAGGTCTCTTCCTTAACACTTAAGAGGGAAGGTCAAGTTGTGGGTTTTTTTTTTTTTTTTTTTTAATCAGGGTCTTGGTAGGACTTGAAAATTTCTTAAGTATTTAAATTCGGGAGTCGCCTTAGAAAAAATAAGAGGAAGTTTTACTTTCTATGATTGATGATAAAATTTATAGAACTTACTTTTAAGGGCCACAAACTGAAAATACATTGAATATCCGTGAGTGAAAGATTATGAACTAGTTACTAAGGAAAAATAGAAATATCTGGACTACATCTCCAACCTTTTGGGTTAATGGTCATAGTTGGAGGGTAGGTCATTGGAATTATAATCAGAAACTTACTGTTACTGGACCCAAATGAGCCTTTGAGCTGATATGTTGTATTATTATATAATTAACATAGGCAGGAGTAATCTCTTTTGAGACCTACCTTAGACCTTCCTCTTATTCAAAGAAATGGAGCCAAATTGTCATAATTTGGCCACGTTGGCATTTCTTTTCAATTCCCAACCCTTCTGCTTCTCTTCAGTAATACAGTAGAGGCAGAGAGGGATTTCTTTTCCACATTCAGTACTTACTTTTAGAGCTATGGATTTAGAGTTATTTTGGAACATATTTAAAAAAATTTTTTTTAATGTTTATTTTTGAGAGATAGGGAGAGAGAGAGAGCGTGAACAGGGGAAGGGCAGAGAAGGAGAGAGACACAGAATCTGAAGCAAGTACCAGGCTCTGACCTGTCAGCACAGAGCTCTGTGTGGGGCTTGACATGGGGCTCGAACTCATGAACTGCGAGCTCATGACCTGAGCTGAAACCAAGAGTCAGACGCTTAATCGACTGAGCCACCCAGGCGCCCCATATTTTGGTACATATTTAATTAAAATCTTATATAAACAGATAAGCCTCCCCCGAGAAACTGGGCGTATGAGGATGGAGGGAAAACACTGTCAGTTGAAGGATGTGGAGAACAGAAATTTCTAACTGAAAATAAAGAATTAGGAAAATGAAAAACTAAAGAGTAGTGTATAAATAAAAGCTGGGGGCGCCTGGGTGGCGCAGTCGGTTAAGCATCCGACTTCAGCCAGGTCACAATCTCGCGGTCCGTGAGTTCGAGCCCCGCGTCAGGCTCTGGGCTGGTGGCTCAGAGCCTGGAGCCTGTTTCCGATTCTGTGTCTCCCTCTCTCTCTGCCCCTCCTCCGTTCATGCTCTGTCTCTCTCTGTCCCGAAAATAAATAAACGTTGAAAAAAAAAATTTAAGTAAAAGCTGGAATATCAAAGAGAGGGAATGCATGGTATTAGAGACAGCAAAGGGTCCAAGAAGGGTAAAGCCTTGACCTGTCTGGCTGTGGTCCATCATACTTACTGTAGTTGGACAAATCTTAAACACCACTTTCATCAGAGGCCTCCTCCCACTCAAAAGACTCTTTGCCCACATCAAGCCATCACTCCTTGGCTTCTAAGGTCCTCCATCATCTAGCCCCATCTACTAGCCAATTTTAGCTCCAATAGCTCCACTCTATCAGGCTGACTCTCACCATCTTTATCTTAAATTGTTTTGTTCTCTTTTTCCTTCTTCCCCACCCCTCCCCCTCCCCCACCCCATCACCATTCTTCAGTGTTCTTGCCTCCCCCCACCCCATTCTTCAATGTTCTATTCAAGTATCATTCTTGCAGTTCTTAATACCTGGGTCATATTCATTAAAACTTAGTTAAATAATAATAATGACAATGTTAACAGTCATTTATTGTTTGTTATCTGCCAGGCGCTGTGATGATAAGCTTTTACATGCAATACATCTTATAAACCTCAAACTAATCTTATGATGAACTAGGGTTCTTAACCCTAGTTCTACCATGAAATAACTTGGCTAAGAATACAGTGGTAGGAAGTTACATGTACAAGATTTGACCTTTAGGTCTGATTAACTCTAAATCTATTAAATGATGAACTGTAATTCCCAATCTTGCTTCTTTGTTTTGTGCTTTATGTTTAAAATCTTGAAGGCAGAGTCAATGTCGTCTATATATCTTATATTTGTCAATACAATTAAGACAGTGCTAGATCATCAACTATTTTCTTATTGATTGGTTGTGGATTAGATAAGGTGAGATCATCAAATTTCATTGCAACGAAAGCAGAGAAATTTTATTCTGATCCTAGTTATTTTTCTGAAGTAAATGTTGTTAATGAGAGCAGTGTTTTATTTAGGATATAGTGGACTGAAACCAGACAATGTTCAGTTTTTAAGGATTGTAAATCAGAAAAGGATTTTTCTAGTAGCTGTAACAATGTTATTTGGGGCTGAATCAGTGCCACTCTTGTATTCTTTCATTCATTAATCAAATACTTATAATTACTGTGATATTGTGGTTTATAATAAGAAATATATGTTTGGTCTTTGTCCCCTTTTCAGGCACAGAGCTCCTCAAACCGTTGGAATTTCCTAACTGATAAGAGCCAGTAAAGGTGTCTTGATATTCTTAACAAACCCCTTTTACCAACATGTGAGTTTATGTTAAAGAGGTGACTTTACAAAAGCATCTAAGGATGGGGGCTGCTTGCCAGGGGGACTCAACCATGTGATTAGAGCGTTGGTACTTTCAGTCCCACTCCCAGGACTCTGGGAAAAGGAGAAAGGGTGGAGTTTGAGTTCAGTCACCAAGGGCCGGTGACTTAATCCGCCATGCCTAGGTAGTGAAGCCTCCGTAAAAAGCCAAAGGGATGTGGTTCAGAAAGCTTCTGAGTTGGTGAACATAGAGATTTGAGGATAGTGGCTCAGAGAACATGGAAACTCCGCACCCCTTCCCACGTACCTTGCCCCAAGTATCTCTTCCATCTGGATGCTCCTGAGGTACATCCTTTTATAATAAACCAATAAGCAAGTAAAATGTTTCTCTGAGTTCTATGGCCTACTCTAGCAAATTAATCAAACCCGAAGAGGGGGTCATTAGAACCTTCAATCTGTAGCTACCGAGTCAGAAGCACAGATGACAATCTTGACTTTCAGTTGGTGTCTGAGTTAGGGGCAGTTTTGTGGGACGGAGTCCTTAACCTGTGAGATCTGATACTATTTGAAAGTAGGTAGTGTCAGAATGGAGTTAAATTTTGGAGACATCCAATCAGTTCCCACGGAGAATTGGAGAACTGCTTGGTGTCGGAAAAAAAACACACTGGAATTACAAATACAGTTAACCCTTGAACAACAGGGTATTAAGGGTGCCAACCCCTTTACACTGTCAAAAACTCAAGTTTAACTTTCAAGTCCCCCATAATTTTACTGCTAATAACCTACTTTTGACCAGAAGCCTTACCAGTAACATAAACAGTAGGTTCAAACATATTTTGAATTTTGTATGTATTGTAAGTAAATCTAGAGAAAAGAAAATATTCTTAAGAAAATTGTAATTAGAGAAAATATATTTATAGTACCATACTGTAAAAAATCCGCTTGTAAGTGGACCTGTGCAGTTCAAACCCTTGTTGTTGGAGGGTCAAGTGTATGTGTAATTGCCTACTACGTGCTAAACATCAGAACACAATATGACTGGGGACAGATAGCCCTGCCCTCACAGGCTGGCAGAGGACACAGACAAAGCTGACAGGCAATCATTATTCGGTATGATGAGGCCCATGACTGATATGCCCAAGAACAGTGGGAACATAAAGGAAGTCACCTAATATCATCTTGGACAAGTCCTGGAAGGATTTCTGGGCAATACTCAGGGCTTCTTTTAGCATCATTCAGTTCTGTGTATGACATAAACAGGTAAGTAAAATACAACTGGTTACATATTGGTGCAAAGAGATGCCAGAAAAGTCCAGCTTTATGTTTCCCACTTTCCCACTCAAGATTGCAAAACAAGACCAAGAAATGTAAATATCAATACACTTCAGATTGTTTGCCAAATCAAGGAGGTTGATGTCAAAGTAAATGCTGCATGCTTCTAAGAAGGTGATAGTAAAACAAATGAATTCCCTTCCCCTCTCTGTCGGCACCAAGAACTACCCACTAGTTCTACTCTGTCATATCGGTGCCAGAGGTAAGTCAGGATTATCTTACATATGTTGAAATAGCACTCGATAGAAAGTTGAATTTGGATTTACCAGAATAAATGTCTGTGAATACATATTTTTCCCAATAGCTAGGAAGCAGTGTTGTCAAATAGTGAGACCTGTGAATAAGAGGTCATTTTACTGTGTAATCTTGAGCTGTCTCCTGATGCTATTTGATTTTCCCCATGTAAAAAAATGGGGTTCATGATACCTGTCCTTTGAATGCACGTTCTTAATGATCCAAGAGAGACAATACAATGAATGAGCCTTCTCTTGGCCAAAAAGAAGATAATCCAAGTAATTAAATATTTAAAATAAATTCTGTTAATGAGATAAGGGAAGAAGATGAGGGCCATAGAGAAAGTAGTTGTTTTGTCACCTATTTTTCTTGGTTGCTAATTGAGAATTTTACCATTTTAAATCAGCTACAGTATGGAGAAAGGTCATGATTTCAAAACAGGAGTATTTACTATGAAAAAGGAGCGAAAGATAAATTGGGAAATATACTAGATTCTCTGCATGTATAGATACATGGTTTGCAGAATATCATCACGATGGTAATAATTCCCCTTTAAAAAAATCTGTGAAGGTGAAAAAAAATTATTTCATTGAACTCTTCAAAAATGGTATACCTCCCACATATTCCTGATTGTTTATCATCATAATCAAGCTAATTTCCAAAGCAAGGTGGGGGAAGTAGATCTGAATGGAGTGCTACAGAATACAGAATTTTTATTCATTTGTACAGTAGACTATTATCTCAAAGTAAATATGAAAAGGAACAAAGTTGTTTGTGCTTTGGAAATTGAAGCATTGTTCATCATGCATAATTGAACAAAGTTGAAATTTGTAGGTATGAAACCAAAAAAAGCCACAGCTATGATAGCTATTACAGGAAATGGAGGAAATTAATAATAAAAGACAGTACACTACCTCATAAATACATGTTCATCATGAGAGTGGAGGATGAGAGCATTAAGCAAATACCCTGATTAATTTAACAATTTAATCCTAGAATTGGAGTACAGATATTTCAGGATTCATTTGTTCATAGATAAGACAGAAAGACCAAATAAACAGCTTACTTTGATAAAGTAAGGCTTTTAGTTAGTGCTTGTGGATATGTGAAGATAATACTGTTTTAAAAGAAAGGTTATAACTAAGCAAGACATCTTTGATATGAACATTTATTAAATAAATAAATAACCAAGTTTTGTGTCTTAAAAATACAAAATATGTCAAGGAATAGATTTGGGGCATTTTTGCTTTACATCCTATGATCTTGCTTTTTATAATTTATTCTAACAATGATCTTGCTTTTTATAATTTATTCTAAGTAACTGCTAGGAGCTATGATTTTTAAAAGACTGCATGATACTAGGAAAATAAATCAGGGGGAAAAAAGTACTTTAGGTCTCACTGTTCACTGAGTAAAGTTTAAATTAACCCTGATTAGAACACCTTTGAATACTTTTTTGATGCATAAAATGATTTATCAAAGCATGTGTTTCAGTAAATTTTGGAAGATTTTTCGGAAGTGCAGGTAGTGTAAGAGTAGTTTACTAGAAAGGCTTTTTGTTTTATATCGTGTCGGCATACGTGAATCACTTTGCCTTTTTCTCTACCAGCTATTTGGTAAAAGTCCGCAATTTGCCAAAATGGTTAATAGGACACAAATATAGACATTTCATGTGGTGTACCATGTAAATGTAAACCTTTGTAGTTACATGTTTCTGTAGCAAGAGAATTGTTTTAAAAGGCATGTAATTTATTAGCTATCGGTAGCTTCTTTATTGCCTTGCCGCGCTGCAGTAATAAATAAAAGAAAGTGAACTGATTTTACAAATGGCACACAAGGTGCACATTTTGTGGGAAAAAAGTCTTTTTTTAAAGAATTGGCATTAAATCCTTTTTTTGTGATGACAAAGAGGCTAAGAGTGCAAACTGTATTTTCTGTTTATCGAAAACAGTCTTTTTTTCTCGGGGGCATTTTTTCCTATGATCATCAAGGGATTTCAAAAGCAATAAAGTGTGGAATCATTGTTCGACTTGAACAGTATTAAAACTTAGGTTTTAATTTCAGTGAAGTAATAAGATTTGAACCTGTCTCACATTACAGCACTGTAAGGCATTTAGCAATTGTATTTTAAAAGAGGTTTTTAAGATGCAGCTCACTTGTAAGCTAACTGTCTGTCAGTAATTAATAGTTTTTCTTCAGCATAGGCTGTTGTGATCAGACCAAGAAATATCTGTGTTTTTAGGAACACATTATGATAATTGTGAGTGCTTATTCCTAATTAGTCTAAATGTCTAAAATTTTCAGCTTGCTTCTCTGGCTGCTTAATAGAAAAAAAGAGAGTAGCATGTAAAACTACAGTGTGTCTTTGGGCTTTTAAAAATATGAATGTACACGCACATGTATATTTCAGTAAGCTTAACACCTAGCAAGATTGTATGTCAGTTGACTCCTTCATTAACCAAGTGTTTTATCCTGCAGTATCATTTCCTGCTTTTCAGATATCACATCATTTGTATATGTAAAAACTGTTGGCAGATATGGTACTATATGTACAGCTAAACCCAGACTGGCAATCTGTATTCTTCAATACCCAACATTGAACCTGTCTTTACTTTTTCAAAAAAAGCTTTAAAATATGAGCGTTTCCATTAGACTGGGGTGGCAACATACTTGCTGATGAAAGATTGTATTTACCATTTTGAATTGCTATTGAAAATAATTGCCTCTACAAAAGGAAACATCTGTATGATAGCACATGGTTAAAGCTGCCATCAATTTTTAACATTTGAGGGTTGAGCTATGACCTTTTATGATGACTGTGAACAGTAACTGCCTCCATTAGCCATAAGTTTTGTTTCTTTATTTTAGTAGATGGCCCAGACTGTAAATATTAGAGAATCTAAAATAAATCAACATATTATCCTAAGGATACAAAATGTAAGAGCTATTTGTGGTTGGGAACCTTTGACAGATAGTGTGGATGAAGCAGATGATTGCCTGCCTAGCGTATCTGGTCTCCATTGCTATGCCTGCAGGCAGTTTAGTGCTATGGTTGTATATTGATGTCAGGGTTAGTACTGAGTGGCTAGCAGTGACAGATGTCTATAATTACAGGCAATGCTTCCAGTATTTCTGAAAAGCCAGCCTATGTTGAACAATTATCTTATTTCTGCCTTGCCAAAGAGCATGTTCCAATTGCTAGTATTAGCAATGGTGAATATAGTGCTTCATCTGCTGCCTTGGGACAAATGTGGGAAAAGCACTTGGTTATAAAACATAAATGCAAAATATTTTCTCAACATTTTGAATTAGTTAAGTTCAGTGTTTTCCTAATTTTTATCTCCCCATAATGTCTCTGTTGAAGGAATCTTGAAATATAAAACACATTTGGCATACTTATTGAGATTTTGTTTTCCCCTAGGCCTGCATGGCTCCCCAGCACCACTATCCTTTGCTTTACTGAATAGATGTGTTTAAGCAAAGTTGGCTTTGAAACAACTTTCTTCAGTGTGAATTACATTTTCTGATCAACTTCCGTTACAAAATTGGAAATGCGTTTCTGTGGACAATCTCTCCCACACCATTTGATGAGGAAAATTGCAAAACGATAGATAATGCTGAAATGTGCAGAACACCTTAGTACACTAGTGTCTTTACATTTGCTGAGAATTGCAATTCTCAACTTTTATTTTAACCCTTTCTTTTCAGCCTTTAACCACTTATTGTCCTTTCCTGTCTCTAAGTGTTCCCGACCACTTCCTTCCACACTCCCTTTTGGCCCGCTTTCCTGAGTCATTAGAAATCTTTTCTTGCTTGATGGTCTGAGTTCTCAACTGTACTTTTTTTTCTGACCATTTGCATGTGTGAGACATGGGCTGTAATACCACACTCCCCAGCAGGTGTAGCTGCCTTAATACTTTCCAACCCTACCATTCTTAAAATTGCTGAAGTTCTAGGCACTGGGTATTAAAACATTGTCCATGCTATAGGTTACAAATTCTGTATTTTTAGGTAATGTAGAATGAGAAATGCCTAGGAAATACCATTTGAGAATATGTTTTATCTTCAACCTTTCTCTAACCTGTGTTGGGTTTCTACTTCTGTGCTTAACCACTTTGTGGAGTTATTCATTACATTTTCTCATCTAGTCTTCTCAGCAGTGTCCTATTTAGTAGGTATAATTATCTTCATTTTACAGAATATGAAAGAGATTTCAGGAAGGTTAAAAACTTGTTCAGTGAGATACCCTGGCTTTGACCAAATCATCCTACTCTAAACCCAAGTTTGCTTTCCACTGTATCACATTGCCTATGTATGTGTCTAGAGGCATGCATCCAGGCATGATCAGTTTTAAGTGTAATGATGATTAACAAAACAAACATCACAAATTCCATCCCCATCTTTGCTGTTTTATTTCCCAAGGGAAAAAACTCATCTCTGCAACCACAGATTAGACCTTTGGTACTGGATAGCCATCAGTCACAAGAGAACTAAGCAAGTTCTAGATCCTAGATACTTGATATAATCCATCCTATTATATAAGAAGCAATTCACCCCATAGTCTAGTGTCAGAGACCAATATTATATTCATATATGAAAGCAGCCCCTTTCAGTTCTTACTGAGCCTGCCACACAAAGACTCTTGATAATTTAAAACTCTAACGATGGTGTTCTGGAACCTTTTCTCTCTGTGCATCAATTTATCAAGCAAAACTTGGAGAATTGGATGGACTCACTGATCTGAATTGGGAAAACCCTGATAATTTATTGGCCCCAGGGGTATAAATCATCTCTACTTATCCAGTGAGTTGAGAATTTAGCCCAGAAATAGGAAACAAGAACTTGGGATGACTCAGAAAAGGGAGATGAGGGATTTGAAATCCAGAACTGAGGTGAACTCTGTTGCCACAGAGCATTCTGTTTTCCTCCTGTCTCCTTTCCCTCTGCTTTTCCTGTTCCTCCTCCCAGAAGATAGAAGATAGAAGTGTAGGAGTTAAGCTGCCTTCCATTAGGGCTCTCTCCCCTCTGATCACTCTGTAACCATTACTAAGGCTACACACATACCAGCTTGGAACATGTATCTACTTTGCAGCATCTAATCCAGATAAAGCACAAAGAAAAGGGACTGTCCTCTTGTTGCATGCCTCATAGTCTTAATGTCAGACTAGTATTTGTCTATATATTATTTAATAATAGTGAGCATTTACTGACCACCTGTTCTTTTTAAAATTTTTTTCAATGTTTCTTTATTTGAGAGAGAGAGAGAGAGAGAGAGAGACAGACAGACAAAGCTTGAGCAGGGGACTGGCAGTGAGAGGGAGACACAGAATCCGAAGCAGGCTCCAGGCTCTGAGCTGTCAGCACAGAGCCCAAAACGGGGCTCAAACCCACAAGCAGAGCAGGAAGATCATGACTCGAGCCAAAGTTGGACACTTATGAGCCACCCAGGGACCCCTACTGACCACCGGTTCTAAGGGCTAATAGCTAGTGTTTATTTGGTGCTTACTATATGCTAAAAACTTTCCAAGTGTTTCTGACATTGTGCTGGCAGTGCTATACATATCATATAGCATGATATGACAATAATAATAACAGTTAACACTCATGGAAATTTTATTCTGTGCCAGGACTGTTCAAAGTACTTTGCATGAATTAACTACTCAAATCCTCTAAAAATTTTCATAAATTAGACCTACTATCATCCTCATTTTATATTTGAAAAAACGGAAATTTGGAGGGTAAGGAATTTGATCAAAATCACCTAGTAAATGGCCAGCTCAGTGGCTAACCTTGGGCTTCAGACTAGGTCCTAATCATTTCACTAGACTGCCTCTTAATTCATGATATTATTCGTTGTGTTATTATTTTTTCCACTTTACAGCTGAAGAAGCTGAGACTCTGAGAGGCTAAATAATTTAACTAGGATTATTGGGTTGATTCATTAAATGAAAATATTTATTGAATACCTGTTATCTCCCAGGTACTGTGCTAGGCTAGCAAGTAGCAGAACCTCACCCAGAACCCTGTGTGTATTACACAGCACAAATATTCTGTGTTTCCTCCAAGGTGACATCACTGAAAATACGTACACAGTTAACTTGCCCATTTTCTGTCGTTTTACTGAGAAAAAGATATACTTCCTGGGCAACTGCCAATTGTCTTGGTCCACCGGTTGAGGTGTTGCATATGTTTTAGCTGATGGTCAACATGGAGAAGTGTTCAATAGGAAAACTAAAATGGGAGCAGGACTTATCCTATTGCCCCGGGCATTGCCTGCCCAGAGAAACCAGAAATTAGAGTTTGAAGGCATTAACAGGCCACCAGAAGGTGAACTCTGATTGCTTGCATTTGGGGTAGGTTCAAGTTTTCACTAACGAGGCTAATATGAGGGACAGAAATTGAAAGGCAAAAAAGATTGTAGGAACATTTTTGAGTAAAATTTGAGAATATAATGAAAAGTGAAAATAGCTGATTTGACGGAGCAATAAAAATATACATATGACACCCCCTTTTTCATTCCATGGGCCATTATTCCTCTACTCTTTATGTCAGGTCACTCTTCCCAGAGAGTTGAGTATCTCTTAGGAGGAAGGTACAGAAGTTGTTTTGGATGCAGAAAGTGGGACAGGTTTCAGAGAGGCAGTGTGGAGGCAGAAATGAAATATGAATAGGTAACACGTGTGAATGAAAATAAAGATGTTAGAAGTGGAGATGAGGACCTGGTAAAGTCTTACTTAATACCTACTATAACTATAATAAGTTGTGTTTTTAGAGGATTTGGGGGAGAGTGTGTGCAAGAACTAGATTAAGTGGTAGAAGCCTGTATGATTTACTTACCCTTTGAATGGCCATAGAAATGAGTTCCATTTTTTAAAAATATACTTTTACCCATGAAAAGGTGACTTGGCCTACTTAAATCATTAGCCCCAGTTGCCACACTTGCATAATGAGAGTGCCTCATGAGAAACAACACTACTAAGAGATTCTTGAAAATAGTTCTGTCAGGTATTATTTATAATTTGTTCTTTTCTAGGGCTATCCTTTAATAATTGGTTTTTTGAATTATTCCATGGAAGCAAACCCATGGTGTAATCCATATAACCACATCCAGACTCTGAACAGCACTTCACCATTGTCTTTGCTCAAGGCTTCCAGGATAAAATCAAAGTCCCAGGAATATTTTAAGTGACAGCCACAAAGATCCTGAACCACATTTTCACTCTCTATCTGAAGTCGGGAGGGCCTCCTGCTCTTCCCTAATCCCTAACGTCAGGTGCCAGGTCCCTAAACTCTGTGCTTTTTAGGTTGTACGC
This sequence comes from Acinonyx jubatus, assembly GCF_027475565.1. Classification (NCBI taxonomy): domain Eukaryota; kingdom Metazoa; phylum Chordata; class Mammalia; order Carnivora; family Felidae; genus Acinonyx; species Acinonyx jubatus. The sequence goes on along the minus strand of NC_069380.1, from coordinate 175,641,633 downwards.
CTGAGGAGTGATGTGTTCCGAGTTCCAGAGAAGGCTTGGAAATTAGTGAAGGTGAGTTGAGTTGCTGGTTGTTGTGGTGGATCACCAGTCTTTATGCTTGTCTCACCACAGCCTCAGGCTCTTATTCCTAAAACAGGTACATGCTCACAGTGATAAGTGTAGAGGTGCCTTCTTGGCTCCCTGTTTATGCACTATGTAACCCTATAGTATGCATGGTCTATAACCAAATGTTCAGTAGTCAGCCAGTAAGCAGGATCAACTGCAAAGACTCAGTTTAGTGTGATTGCACAGTGTGGAAGCAGCCTAGGTTTCTTGATTACAACATTTCTGAAGTGGCCAATTCTAACCAATCATTCATACCTGAAAGGAGAAAGTTTTCTTAGGGCTCCCTTGAATAGCATCTGTTACTGAACGGTATCTATAGTACATGTATCCCTTACGCCAAAATATGTTTCTGGTGGACATCTTTGAGAGATATAGGGGATTATGGTAAAAAAAAAAAATCTTTTATTTCCCAGTTCCCCACTTCCACCATCACCCTTGCACAGAACTACATCCAGCATCAACTTCTTTGCTCCAAGGTCTAATCATGGTACAAATTTGCTATTGCACAGAATTATAAACAAAATGCCTGAAATACATGGTCTCAAAACCTTCCACCAGAATCAATCAAGCTGCCTTCTAGTAGCCTTGTGCCCTAGCCATGGTTAGCTTCTTATTGTATGAGCTTGGGAAGATAATATATTTACCCCGTGCTTTACCATGGTTTTAGCCACAGAAGACTAGTCTAACAGAAGCTTGGCTGCAGACATGGAGTGAGTTGGCAGCCAGCAGGAGCAAAGCTGTGTCAGGACAAATGTACACTCCCCATCTTCTCTAGTTGGCTTTCAGCTGGTTGCACCGCAGGAGTCTTTCTATGGGCTGTGTATCCTGTGACCAATAACTGGTGCACTCGACCCGGGTCCCTCTTGGCTAGTGAAGGCCTGTCGGGAGACATTAGGTTCATGCTGGTGGAGATCCTTAGTCAGTGGCTCCCTGAAGGAAAGTGAGGCAAACAGCCAGCTTCTGTTGAACAGGTGGTAGTTAGACCTTAGATCTGGTCGGGGAGGGGGAAGGAGAGAATCTCTCCAAAATTAACCAGTATTGCTGGTCTTCACACTGTACCTGTACTCCTCTTTCAAATAAATGATTGTTTAGAAACCAATCCAAAAATATCTCTGGCAGCATCTGGAGCCCTTCCTTCGCAGTCTGGATTTGGGCCCAAGTTAGGAATGGATACCCCACTGGGGTGCAAGCAAAAGAGGAAGCATGTTCTTAGCCATGCATCAGTGGAGGCCCCTACTGGGAGAGGGGATTATCACAAGGCAGCAGGCAGCCCAGCACCCCAGCCTGCTGAGTTCATGCTTTGTGCCACAGGATGTGGAGCGAAGGAAATGTGAGGCCAAAGTGGTCGCTCCAAGTTTTCTTATACAATAGCTTATTCAAGCAGATTGGGAATGCCTCTTAAGAGATTTGTTAGGTACATGTCCCCTTAGCAAGATGGCCACCACAGATGGTGGGTTCAGATATTCTTCTAATTGAAATAAACACTTAACATTTCATATTTATTTTGTACTTCCATAGCCAGCTTTTATCAGTTGCCATTCTGTATTCCACTGAATGAGGCAAGCAGAATTCTAACCTTTTACCACTTGGTTTCCAACATAAGTTATGATTTTAAAATTAAATTCTGGCAAAAGATTTTTTTCACCTAATTTTGGTCCTTATTTTGTGGTGCAATTTTAAATGATATGAGGGAAAAATTAGTCCACTGAGATTAGCATGGATCTATTCAGTAGCACTAAGTTTGTATGTTTAACATGAAGCAATGATATTTGTACCATTAAATCTCTTCATGTGTCATGTTAATTGTGATGATCATGGTTGTTTTTTTTTTTTTTCTGCCTTAAGCATTCATGAAAGACCTCAGTATCTTTAGTTCCAAACGGTTTAGATCCAAGTCATTAAATCCTCTATTCCCTCTCATACCTCGCCTTCTCCTCCCTCTCCCACCTTGCACTCCAACGGGTCTGTTTTGTAGAAAGTACTGCATTGATGTCAGGGACACTTGAAGACTAAGACAAAAATACGAAAATTGGTTTCTCATGCACAATAAGTGAGTTCACATTAAGTTCCAGAACTCTTTTCCTAAGGGGTGTTAATGTTTTCACTATATTGGATCCTTTCTGGTGACAGATTTTGTTTTACTAAATTACAACTGGTTAAAAATCTTGATGAATCATTTCAGCACATTGAAACAATACTTTAGAATTTACAACAATTATCAGGGTTTTTAAAATTTTCATGGTATCAATTTTGTATTAGTAAATGAATTTGGGGGGAATAAATTGGTTCAGGAAAGTATATTATCTGATGGCAGAATACTTTATTGTTGATTTCCACAGCACTGCTAATTTTCTGCATTGAGCCTGCTTACAAAAGCTCTTTGAGAAGTTATAACATCTTAAACATTTATGGAAGGCCTAGGGGTATTAACTTACTGTAATTTTCTGAAGATTCATTATCCAAAATCTTAATTCATTATAACAACTGTTATGAAAACCTATAGAACCAGTGTTTTCTCTTATTTTCTTATTTGCACAGAATGAGAGATTCATTGTTCTTTTTAATTTGTTTCATGTGGTGCTTTTGAGTACATTTCATAGAGGGCTGTTATTGAATTTCTGTGACTGTCATTATATATCCATACAACCTTTAGGAACTAATATTCTGGGTTTCCCAGTTCTGTAATCTACTTCAAATTTAAGGATTGACATAATTAGTTTCTTCAAAGTTATAACCAGAATGTTAAGAGACAACACTGCACATACCCAAGACTAAGAATTAGGATTGGAAAAAGAAAGCAATTTAAAAAATTATCACAGCCCATGCTTTTATTCTTTATTAAATTAAATTTACAACTCAAAATCTTACTGTTATTTGTATGCTTATTCCTTGTCTGGTTTTCTTATCTTGTCTGGCTTCCCTTTTAAAAAGCCAGATATAAGATCACTTAAGCTACCTGCATGTGCACAGGCAATATTTGTCATTTGGTTAGTTGAGGAGTTAGAGAATGTATGGATTGTTGAAGCGTTGTGTACATACCTAAATGCTCTTTTCTGAAGTTGAAAAGAACCTTCATAGTAAAATAAACAGAGATGAGAAAACAAACATATCAAAACAGTTTTTTAGGAGCATGTCTTCTCAAATCCATAATAGTGATAATTCCTTACATTTCTAACAACCTCCTGTATTTCAAGAGCTAGAGAGATGGATGAGTGGTTAAAATAGGTAATTGTTCTGGCTTGTAAGATAACACTAACTATGTGGAAGTAGGGAAAAAAATCCGTTTTGTAGCATGAAATTTTGAAGCTTTATGCCTTTAGTGAATGCCATTTCTGACCATGATGAGAGTGTGTTAATTGAATATAAAGATTTCAACATTGATATAAATTTAACGTTTTGTTTGCTTTAACTTTATCTGTGCAGTGTGAAAATCTTCAAGATAAACACCTTCTTACTTTCCTGTTGTTTTTTCTGTAACGAGCCTTTTCTTGAACAGATAGTAGCTGACAGTTTTTAGCACCTACTATGAGAAAAGGTCCATAAGAAGGGGTAGAAGGAGAAGCAGCATTTGATGAGTAACTACTAAATACCAAGCTCTGTATTAGGGATCATCTTTAATCTTCCCAAAAGCCATAAAGTAGGTATTATTATTATTATTATTATTCCCGTTTTACAGATAGAAAATCAAGATCCAGAGACTTTAAGTTACACCTAGTTAGTGGCAAATCCAGAATTCAAATCCAGATATGTTTGGGACCAAAGCCCATATTTTTTCTACATTGCTAAGTTTGCCAAGGCAGTATCCTAATTACTTCTGGAGATGGTAGAAGAAAGAAGTATCTTCCCTGCCCTCAGGCAGCACGTGCTTGAAATAGTGGAGGAAACACATATGCACATGGAAAATTAATACTACACCAAGATCATATTCTATTGTGTCATGTGAGAAGGGCCACTAACAGGCTGGCAATGGTGGTTGCTCACAGTATCACAGGAGGAGAGCTCTTCTCACTGCAGGGAGAGCTTCTTCCAGAAACATTATTTAAGCATTAACACCACGCCTTTTTAAATAACGATATTTAACCAGGGTTACTTCTGGTGAGTGGAATTTGGGGTATATTATTTTTAAAGAGAAAAAGTTCTGTGCAAAAGCCATGCCTCTTATGGGTTGTTTTGATTTTGTTAAAAAAAAAAATTGTGAATGAAATGGAGTCCGCCAATATGTGCACTTTATCATTATGCTCTTTTTATTCATTTAACAAACCTTTGTCAAACATTAAGCATGGGAGATAAAAGAACATCATTTCTGTCCTCAGGGAGCTTATCGTCTAATAGAGAAATACAGGCATATTAAAAAAGGAGCAGAAGGAAGGCACAGGTGGCCAGGCAAAAACAAGGTTATAATGTGTGCATGTCTGGGTATGTGAAACCAGCATAACCAAAAGCATAACCATTTTCAACTTCATTGTAACCCTCAGAGAAGGATGGACAATACACATGGGCTTCATCTCTTGTTTCTTAGATTTCTGCTTATTTTTCATTATGATCTAATTACCTTAATTGATCCTGAAATTTTAAAAAATTGGGAATCTGTGAACTTCAAGGGAGGACTTTTTCCCTTCCTGCACTCCTATGCCAGCTTCAGTATCCTTCCTTAAAATGAGTATTGTGATGTAGGTTCTTCTTGCTGTGAATGAAAATTTTTTTGGCGAAGTGATAGAAGTTTTAGAAAATGTTGAAAATCCCTAAATATTGTGTTAGAATGTTTTCTGTAGAAAGCCTTCATTGATTTGTGCTTTGTCATAAACATTCTCAAAGATGTTTCCTCACTGGACAGACTGTTTCCCACTCCCAAATTGTATATGTCTGTGGTATAATTGAATTCAAATGTTTAAAGACATTTTCATATTATCTGCATGCTCTCTGAATGGTAAGGTGCCTTGGAAAATGTGAGACAGTCTTTTAAAAGAAATGCAGTAATCATACATTGATTTTAAATGACCCTGTCACACGTGAAAACAAATCAGATTGTTGCTCTTAATGAGCTTTTCAATTTACTATTCAGTAGATCAGATAAGTGGATTTAAGAGGTAATGATCCTGTTTAGTACTCAAGCTTGACTGTCAGATCCTAGGAGTGGAGAGAAATCCCTAGGGACAGAAGCGTTGACACAGTTCTAGATGGGATAATGGGAATCAAAGCTAATGGATGATAAAAGGAATGGTGCAAGTTACAAGGATAATTGTGGATTAAAGCACTGCCATGTGTCAATGTTGACTGTTTTTTCTAGTATCTTATTGGGTCAAATCTGATACTCGGAGAAGCTGTTTTGACAGCAGAACACAACAGACCTGCCTGCCCAGCTTCCCCCTTCCTTGAATGCCAGGGACACCACAGAAAACTTCCCTGTAAGAAAGACCAATTGGAAAAAAAAAAAAAAAAAGATTTTTAAACAGTCTTAAAGGTTTAAAATCACATTTTAGTTATTATGTTTTTATTATTCAATGTTGCATGGATAAAATCAAAATTAGATTAATTTTCAGCTATGCCATAAAAAACATAGCACTTATAAAGTCTTGAAAATGTAAAACCTTGATTTTACAAAAATACAATATAATGTAGTGGGGAAAATGGACACCCGAACAATTACAGGTGTGAAAAACACCACGAGAGAGGAATGGACCAGACACTGTGGGAGCATAAAGGAGAGTGATCTCCCTGGGACAGCAGAGAAGAATGCAGAGGAGATGACTTTTGAATGGGAATCAAGGGGAGAGGAAAAAGAAAGCTAATTCAGGCAGAATGAGCAGTACACGAACTCCTAGAAATCTGAAATTGCGTGAGAAGCCTCGGTGATCCATCAGTATTTCATTGTGGCTTCAGATGGAGGGAAATAGTAGAAGATGAGGTATGTTGGGGCCAAGTTGTGAAGGGCCTTGTGTGCCATTAATCATGTCAATACAGGTTTTCTAAGGGACCCAATTTACTTCCATCCATAAGAGAGGGTTAGGATCATGCTGAGATAAGGGAAACTTCCCTTTCTACATACCATTCTTCCTTTGAGCCTTCTCTGTGCGTAAACATTTCTGATCTTTGAGGACTGGTGGTGACTAACTTCCCTGTGAGTTTTTCTCCCTAGCTCCCTCTTCCCCCTAAACATCTTACAAACACAGTGATAGCTTCAATCCTATAAGAGATGAAGGCCTCCTCTCATGAGCAAAATCATAGATACAGTAATTGAAATGCTTTTCTGTAGGGCTCAGAAATTAGCAGAAGGGGCAACAGGAATGTGAATCTCAGTTTTCCTTTTTCTCTCCCCCACCTTTTCCCCTCTACCCTTCTTTCCTTCCCTTGCCCTCTCCACTTGCCCCCCACCTTTTCCTCTCTCTCCCACTGGCCTGAGCAGCTTCTGGTTATAGGACTTAGGATGAAAGCCCAGAACACAAGCTTCTGCTTTGAATGGTGTTTAAAATCCAGATACGAGATCTCTGCAGTGAACAGCCTTCCTCCCTTGTATAACCCTGTAATTCACCTTCATGACCTGTGGTAGTGTATGAAGCTGGTGTTCACATGTGAAAAGCAAAAGGCATAGGGAGTGAAAGCTAAGTTGCCATGCCATACCATAAGAAATAGGCGGAGCGGGAGAAAGTGAGAGAACACAATCACAGGGGATCAAATCACAGAAGAGAAATCCCATACAGCTGGTGTCTGGCAGGGATAACCTGGAATCACACCAGAGCATCAGGGAGTATGGAGGTGTCAACCCACCTCTCAGCTTTGCCAGGCTATTAGGGAATATTCCATTGGCTGCTGGTGGCATTTTCCCACTTGAAGTGGGATATGTTTATAAGCTCAATGTGGCTTAGGTTGGGACTGAAATGTTGCACCCCAAACTCTGCCACCAACACTCCCTAAATGGGAGCTTAATGGATTCCCCAGGCCCTGATGTATTCAACAGAGAATCTCTGAGCCTGGGATTTCCGTTTCAGCATGGAAAGTAAGACCTATCTCTATATCGGGGGGGAGCTTAATTGAAAGATTTTTGAGGAGAATGTTTATAAATTCTTTAACTTCCTCTTATTTTTGAAATCCTTATTTTTATAACTGCCTGACATAATCCTGAATTGTTTGATGGTTTGCTGATACCTGGCATAGATGGAAATTTTTTAAATGTTTTGTTTATTGAGACACTCCACTTTTCAGCCCTTTGTGTACATAACGCCCATCTTTGAGAAAGGGTTGGTTTACCAGTTTGAGAAAGAAAATTATGTGGTGTGCTGGGAATAAAATGAGTCTGTGAGTGTGGGTGTGTGTGGGTGGGTATGTATTTCAAAATGAGAGAGGTACTTCCTGGAAGAAAAAGAGAGTAAATTTTTAAAGTATAATTTTTTCTCTAAATCCTTCATTTGCTCTCCCTACCGACACCCTACTTCACTGTGGATGCAGCAATGCTTTAAATCTTCCATTTGTTCAGTTTGAATAGTCTTTTGAAAATCTATGTTAATGATAAAGCTTTTAACAATGAAATGTTTTCATCCAGGTATATGCCCGTATGTCAGAAGTTTTAGGAATAACAGATGACAACCATGTTCTAGAAACATTCATGACGAAAATGTGAGTTCTTGGATTTTTCTTTTGTTGTGGTTGCTTTGAATGTAATGGATACTTTTGCTGTGTTTAAATCTCTTAATAAGTATTAATCTTTAATAAAAGACTTAAAAATTATGTGTTAATTCTTAGAATGGTAGCATTGTTCTTAATTGAAACTTAATTTCACATATTTAAAATTCACCACCCTAAAGACATTCTTATTTGTCAAGGAATCCATAGTATGCCCCATCAAAACGTGGTTTTAAGATGTTTATAGACTTTGACTCTTCAAGACAATTGGGCAGCATTTTTGCTTTTAATTAGAAAGAAAATACCCAATTTCAAAGAGCATCTGAAGAGATTATTGTAAACTGGAATCATTGGGAGGGGTTTGATTGCCTTAAGACAGGGCATTCATTGATTCCAGCAGGAACTTAATGGCTCTCAAAAACCTACTCATGGAAAATTCCCTTAAATCATCCTTATAATTTGTTAGCAGAATTAACGAGTTTCTAGTCATAGACAGAATTTTGTACATTTAGTCTCAACTTGTATGCCTCCAGTTGGCAACCCACTACATCTGTGTAACAGATAGACAGCACTGTGTTGCTTGCAGAGAACAAAGCTACACAAACAATCATGATCATAAGAAGTGAGCTTTGGAGCCACAAGTTTGATGGTTCATTTCTTGGCAGTAACTGTGAGCCTCTATTTGACTTCCTTTGTAACTCCTGCTGTCATTCCCTAATATGCTTGTTTTACATACAAACTTGATACTTCTTCTGTGAAACACTTAGACAGTTTTTTCAATGTGCAAAACTAACTGTATGGAATTATGTACCATTTGGGGAGCAGTGTTCATTGTATATTGATAGGATATAATTTTGATTATGCCATTAAAAAAAGTAGAATAGAAAATGTTCTAGTGGTATTTAAACCTGTTTTTCAACTTTGTGAGATATTTCAGGTTTAGGTCATGTAACAACATACATATATGTGTATTTTCATGTTCTCCCTGTACAACCAAATACCTTACTTACAACTAAAAACTTTGTTTTCATATTTAGCGTTACAAATCTTAAATACTGGGGAAGATGTGAGCCTGTGATTTCAAGGACTCTTCAGTTCCTAAATGATCTTTCTGTTGGATATCCTTTTTACTGTATATCTAGTAATGTATAGAAACACCCCAACAGGTACATTCTATTGGCCAGGTGTTTTCCTTGCTTATAATGTTGCAGGTTTGTTTTTTGGTTTTTTTTAATAAAAATCCTTTCATTTAGCCTTATATTTAAATGTGTGTTTTTGAAAGATTTATATTAGCTACCTACTATCAAGTATTTATTCAGTCACAATTGAATTTATATGGATATATAGATTCCTAACTAGTTAAAGTTATGTTTATACCCATCCAAGTTAATAAGTGGATACATAAGAAAGTATACAACCGCATGTGTCTTAGTCTGTGATTTTTCATAATTTTCAGGGAGTTCTTATTTTAAAAGAAAGCATGTAACTAATTTTAAGAAGGTCGAAATGTTCTAAAAATATTACCTTATAAAAATTGAATTCCTGAGAGTAAATACTATAGCTTCAGTATTCTTCAATTGAAAAGAATATTATTTTGATTAGTTAAGAGGCACAAAGGAGGAATAGGAAGAAAATTATATAAGTGTTTTTACCACTTCTTGGATTATTGCCGCCAACAAATCAACATCTTATTTACTCCAAAATAAGATTTCCCATTATGCATTAAATGTTTGGGTTTCTATCTTCAGCAGATTTCTTAAATCTAACTAGAATCATCCTTTCTCATTAGATTATAGTTGATACTATTGTCCTGTTTCTACCAATGAGAGAGAAGCATGTAGATTGTCTTTTGTATGTTAGCTATCAAACATACAGGACTTGTGAAAAGTAAGTGTTGGTTTAGTTAACCACCAAGATTAGCTGAAATTTAAATATGAGGACAGCATTCTGAAAATCAGTGGCATTGGGTAGAAATCTTTAATGTAGGCTCACTGCAGGAATATGTTTGTATTAGTTAAGTTTAAAATTGTGTTCCTTGGGAAACCATAAAAGATTTCCAAAGTATTAGACACCCACTTTTGTGCTGGAATTTAATATGCAACTTTTTATTGGAAAATAATCGTCCTTGTCTGGCAAAATCCACCATGCAATATTTCTGTTAGTAGGTATAATGCAATAAAGACAGGGAGGGCTATTTATCACTACAAATTTTGAGGATTTCAGGATTCTTTTTATTATTTTAATATATTTCTTTGATATTAAATCAGAAAAATGATAAATTACACCTGTCCAGGCTGTTTTTCCTTTTTACTGGAAAGTGATGTACAACCCAATTCCAGTGGTCATTTTGGCTTTTTAAGATATGTATTTTTTCTTATTAAAAAAAAAAAAACTCAACCTGTATTTTTTTTTTAATAATAATGCTGAAATACTCTTTATTTCTAACATATGAAGTGGTTTATAAGTACTTCCTAGTCTTGCAAACTCTGGCCTTTTCACAATGAATTACTTGGGAGCACGTTATCTGAAAAGAAGCCTGTGTTATTTTACAGCACGTATCTATTGTTTAGATTTACCCTGTTTTTTAGGTTGGAATTGAAATCTAATATAAAATTAATTTGATTTGTATTCTTTTTGGTATAATGTGCATAATGCCTAATTTATTTCTATCCAATATTTAAGTAAGATGCTTTTCCTATCACCTTATATCTCTTATATATTCTTTAATTCTAAAATTATAACCATTTGTTTCATAAGATGTTTATTGCTTTTGAACACTTCTCGAAGTTAATAAAAAATCATATTTTCAGAAAACTTATTAGATAAAACTTAAAAGCTATAACATTTAAACCAAGGGATGCAAATGATTTCAACTTGGGTACATTGATTTATATTTTTTAACAATTATTTCAGGTTTCCATATTTAGAAATATATATTAGTTCAATTTGATTTCAGTGCTCAGTTATTTGAATTATAAATCATTATGTCCCTTCTAGCTGATCAGTCATGAAATATCTTTGAATTCATTTACATAATGGAATATGTGAGTGCTATATCTATTTCAGTGCAGTTGCTGGTTACCTAATGCATGTTTTGTTGTTTCCAATCGGTTTCTTTATTATAATATGTTTGTAAGTCCTGATTTTAAAGCAGTACATTATATTTGTGTTAAAAATCAGCTGACACTCTTCAGCACTAGAAACACTTATGCAAGATAAAAATCATCACCAACTGGCCTCTATTAATGGAAACCTATTTATATATTAATATTCAAAATATCTGTGTTTAAAATACTAGTACGGAATAACTGAAAAGCATCTTACTATGAAGTTTTTAAATGTTCCTGATTACTTTCTAATGCATGTCTTTAGATATTTTTTGTTTTGTTTTTTTCTGTTTTTATCATCTTCAGAGTGAATGCTACTCAGTGTTTGTTTATGGTTCATAAGGCCAGTCTATGAACTTTAGTATTCTTGTATCTGACTGCTTGCTTGGAAATTGAAATCACAAAAGATCCTCATTTTTAGGAAGTGTAAACAGGCTCATGTTTACTTGCCTCAAGGCAGTAGTCTCAAACTTTAGGGATGATCAGAATCGCTAGAGTTCTTGTTAGAATACAAATTGCCGGACCCCACCCCTAGAGTGTATGTTTTAGGAGGTGTTAGACAGGCCTGAGAATTTGCATTTTCAGCAAGTTTCCAGTGATGCTGGTGGCTTAGGGACCATGCTATGAGAACTTGTGCTTTAAGATAATTGGAAACTTGAACTGGATGTCCCAAATAAGAAAGTCAGGTATTTCTCTACAGGACTCTGTCTTCACTAGGGAAAGTCAGACTTGACATTTTTAGAGATAGGCTAGTTCCTTAAATAATAATGTATATGAGGAGACAATTTCATTAAGTCCCCAGATTTTAACTGGAGAGTCTGTTGCATTTTACCCCAAAGTTTCTGTTTGCCAAATTTGAAGCTTTCCAAATTAGTAAGACTACTGTAATTTTAAAATCAGTGGCCCTTTTGAGGGAAAGTTTATGTTTTCCTATCAGATTCGTTACATGAGGCATATATATTACACTCAGCAAATATATCTGAGTAACTTTTTAATATATTCTTTAACTTTCCAAGACTAAATTTCAAGAAATTCCAGATTCTAAATAGCTTTATTTAACATGCACAGAGTTGAAATGGCTCTGTCCTAGGGCAGTCTTCCACATCCAGGTCTCATACTTATGGATCCTTTTTCCTCTTTAAAATACTTTCCAGTCATGGGGCACCTGGGTGGCTCAGTAGGTTAAGCATCCGGCTTTAGTTCAGGTCATGATCTCACAGTTCATGATCTTGTGGTTCATGAGTTCGAGCCCCGTGTAGGGCTCTGTGATGACAGCTCAGAGCCTGGAGCCTGCTTTGAATTCTGTGTCTCCCTCTCCCTGCCCCTCCTGTGCTCGCGCTCTGTCTCTCTCCCTCAAAAATAAATAAACATGAAAAAAAAATAAAAAAGTAAAATAAAATACCTTCCAGTCATAAATTCTAGTTTCCAACCGGGGAAGGGATAAGATTTTTCAAGTGATTAGGACAAGAAAGTGGCTGGGAAGACTGGGGAGAGAAGGGTCATACAAAGCCATGAAATAAACTTATTTTAAATGCTGAGAAAGATGGAGGAAAGTGTTAAATTTCATCTAAAATTCTGTTTATTAATCAGTATTTCAAGTTTTTCTTCCCTTGAAGAATAATTGATCAATATTTCTACTTCAATTCATTGTTCACTCAAATTTATAGCAGTGACATGTCTCACTTTGGGTTTCAGGTAGATAATAATGAGAAAGGAAATTTCATTTTCTATTAGGCCCTCTATTGGCAGTTGCCCTTACTACATCATCTTCAAAGAAAACCCAAAATATCTTTAGCTTTTGAAAAACAGGCACCATAACAGGGTCCTACATTAATTCATGAATTTATCCAAATTCATTTTACCCTGTTGATGCTGTTAACTACAATTCTTAGGATGAATAACTTCTCTATACTATGGCAAAACCATCTTCATAATTCACAAGGCCCCACACAAAATGAAAATGTGGGGTGCCTTGTTCCTAAGCTGTTAAGAATTTCAGGGCACCTGGCTGCCTCAGTGCGGGAGCACGTGACTCTTGATCTTAGGGTTGTAAATTCGAGCCACATGTTAGGTGTAGAGATTTTTTAAAAATAAAATCTTAAAAAAACTTTTTTTTCAAGACCTCACCAACACAGCATTGAAGCAAACACTGGCCCTTCTAAGCATAGAACACTGTGTAAATGCATAGCATGGACATCCGCGAAGCTAGCCCGGGTTATTTGGTAAAGAAATCATTCCCTCCATTTGGCTTCAGACTAACCGCCTAACACTTTGAGACTATCTCCTTAGTTCCTGTACACCAGGATTTGGTGAACATAATTCCTATCTACATGCATCCTACATGTGTTTATCTATCGGTAGCTTAGTTTATCTATCGGTAGCTTATCTCCATTGTTTTCGTGTTTACAAGCCAAAGAATCTCTTTCCTGTTCAGGCTACTTGATCCCTGTGATGATTTTCTTTTTCAGCCCCTCACCTCTTCTAGCTTCCTTTGTCTTTTCTTGCTTGTTTTTCATGGTGGTGGTGGTGGTGGTGGTAGTTTTAGTGTAATACCCAGAACTGCATCCTTAATTTAGATTTAACGCTGAGTAAGAATAAAATAATGATTTTTAAACTTAATTCTATACTCATCCTAATGACTTATTTTATATTACTGGCCTCTTTTTGGGGGGGCGGGAGGGGAGAGAGAGAAAGAAAGAGCCCAAGTAGGGGAGGGGCAGAGAGAGGGGGAATCCCAAGCAGGCTCTACGCTAATGCTGCAGAGCCTGAGGCAGGGCTTGAACTCACGAACCATGAGAACATGACCTGAGCTGAAATCAAGAGTTGGTCCCTTCCCCCCCGCCCCCCCCCCCCCCCCCCCCCCCCGCCGCCAAGCCACCCAGGAGCCCCTTACTGGCCTCTCTCAGTTTAGCAAATATTAATTAAGCATTTGCTAAGTACAGGGCAAAAGGACAAATGAGACACAGATCCTGCCCTCCCAGATTTTAAATTCTAATAGAATTGATCCTGATTCCAGACTGCCTTTCACATATTTTTCCTAAGAGCTCAAAGTCCATTGTTTTATTAACATAGTTTCTTTTTCCTTTTAAAATTTAACTCAAATAAATTACATACTAATTTTCTGAAAATTTATTCATCAAAAATAATATGGGCATGTGACATTTTGATACGGTGGCTTTGAGGGAGTGCTTTTTATTCAAGGTCATTTAGATATAGCTTATATACAAGCCATTAAATAGACAACTAATGTGCAAACCATACATCCTTACCCTGTCACTGATCTTCCCTCCACCGGGGTACGAATCCTGAATGAGGTGGGGGGTCAGGAAAGAGTAGAGGGTGAGAGATGAAACAAAGGTGTAGAACGAAATAAGGGTGAAGGATGGAAGTACAATTGGGTATGTCTGTTACAGGAAATATTTAGTAACAAACAGTAGTAATTCTGCTTTGTGAAACAGTATTAAAATGTATTGCTGTATTTCAGTGAATACCACCATCTCCAGATGGTTTTGAGAATGTTAAATAAAACTAGTTTCAGCATATATCCCTCAGGCGTACTTCTATTAACATTTCTCATCAAAAGAAATGTTGATTTATTTCTTTGTTTTCTGTCTCTATTATCCATGGAAAAGTCATCCCATAATTTATCTACTCCATTTGTTTTTATACTAGAATCAAGTGTGAGAATCCTCTCTACTCCTTTTCTGTAACCCACTTATTCAGACCTTCACACAATTCTTTAGATTCCTGCTTCACAAGATTACCTTCCTCGAGTATTATTGTGATCTGATCATTTCTCTTCCCAAAAGCCCAGAATCACTTCCCCTTGCTTCTCGGGTCAAAGTAAAATTATTGATTAGAACATGAGTCCTTTAACAGTACTTGACTTACTGAGTTCTCGTAACTAATTTTCTGATCCACCTCTCAACCACTATTTGTACTTTATGCTCGGGCGAAGGAAATTTATTTTACCTTCCCCTTGACACCCTTAATTATCTTTACTGAGTCACCACATATGCTGTTCTTTTCATTTGACCCATTGCAACTCAATTAGGTCTCTTAAATTTTCAAGTCTTGCTGAAGACTTGTTGAAGCTGTATTGAAACAGTTATGACCCTTTGTCATTGTATTAACTGAAAGAACATGAGTCATTTAATTTCTCTGAGGCTCAGTTACTTCATCTGTAGAAAGGGAATATTATCTATCTCTTGGGATTTTGTAAGGATTAAATAAAGTAATAAATATGTAACAATGTATCTTTGCTCAAGGAGCCATGCTGATCTTCCTACCGGTTTTAGTACATGTGCTGCCAGAAGCAAGCACTGTAACAATATATCTATGTTATCTAAGAAAATATGACACCTAATACTACTGATCCTGTCACACAGTAGGTGCTCACTGAATATTAATTCCTTTCATTTCCATTCCTATCATCTTTATTTTTCTTGATGTTCCTGAACACCCAGTTCTTATCTGTATGTCCGAAGATGCGTATCACATAGCTTTGTATTGGCTAGTCGTCTCAGCTATCAGGCTGGAAGGTATTAGAGATTAGGAGTCTTTTTTTTTTTCTTTCTCCTCTTCTATAGTTCACAATTTCACGTAGTGGGCATGTGAACCTAATGTTACCCTTTAGTTAATTGACAAAGCCTTAACTCCTGTTCCTTATAAGTAATTAATAGTATTCCTTAAGATGCTTCATTTTGGTTATACATATTTGGATTTTTTTTAGTTTAGTAGTTTATGAACATAATCTCACTTTTGAAATAACGAAATTGATATTTCAGTCATTATACTTTGTACCTGTCATCTACCGATAGCAATTTCCAACATGTCTTTTTCTTATCTGTGAATTTTCTTCTATCATTAGGATAATGTGTTTTTAACTCTGTCTGCAAAACCTATTTGTAAACTTGTATGGCTTTTAAATAATTGCCTAGATCAGTGTATCATCTACCCTCTAGTGCTCAGCGAATGTCTTACACCTAATACACCAACTGCTTCTTTGATTTTAAAACAGAAATTGCTTCACACATTAACACTTCTGTAATAAGATATATAAACACCACAATTGGTGACATTTTAAAACACCCTTTCTTTCTCAGCACATAAAATGATGATGTTTTTTCTAACCAGTGGCATTTTAGGTGTGATGAAATGTAGATACTCAGTGAAGTCTGGCTACCATGAATTGAAGTCCTACTTGGTGTTGCCGTGCCCATCAGCTGCTATAGTGTGTAGTACTCCAGGAACTGAAAAAACCAGTTCATTCTCAGCTTGGTTTTCCTCTTCTTCAGAGGTACAGATTTTCAAAATTTCCAACCATCCGTAGGATATACCATTTCTTTTGACTTTTTCCTTCCTTTCTTTTTGTCATCCTAGCTGTCAGTAATACCTTGTTCCCCTTCCTCAGTGTTTTCATAAGTCTATATGGAAACAAACAGAAATTTTCTAGGAATGTGTTTAGTGAGTTGATATCAGCCAGGCTGTGGAGTCTGCTCAGTCCTGGATGTGATGAAGGTTCTTTAATAAATTGGTCCCTCCTAAAAGAACAGTTCCCCTGTTTTTTTCTGGGACCTACTTCCAGTTTCCTTTGTATCTCAAGAAGCTAGTGATCTCTCTCAAATCACTGGCCTCTTTAAAATCAAATGGATATGATGTAACCTGATGAAAGCTTTTGGTTTAGAGTCACATGTGTTCCATGTGTGACCTTCACGAAATTCTCTGACCCACTACTGTAGACTCCTCCTATTGGTCCTGTTACTGTCAGCCACCATTACTATGTTCACGGTCACGAGCTGTGTCGAGCAAGCCTCAGAAATCTAACCTAGTACTGCCATGGCACTAAAATGCTCCCACCCGGCTAAAGAGGTACAACTTATAAGAACCCTAGTCTCGTAGAGAAGAACAAGATGAAAGTAAAAAGATCGTAAAGATGATGTATCCATTTGCCCTTTAAAAGAAAAAAAAAACATTACAGACTCTCTTAAGGGGTATAACTAGCTTTGAGTTGAATTCCTATAGAGGAATATAAATATTCAGATGAATTCTCATTTTTTTCTTAATTGAAAAAAAGTAAAAATTTATTCTTAATCTTTTTTTTTTTTTTTTTTTTTGCTTTTGGATGTAATTAAGAGGCAGTGAGGCTGGCCTTGATGCAAAGTGCACAGATGCAATTCTGTAGAAAATGTGTCTTTGGCAGATGAGATACTTCCTGTGAGTGTTCTGTTTATTGCTACCATAAATATTCCATTGTCAAAACACGACTTGCTGTTTATTAGTAGCACTGACAAGAAGATTCCTATTAATGGCAGCATTCTTATTACCCATAGACCCTGTCACTTTTAACTTTGCAATTCCAAGAGAATTGTATTTGGTAATTACTTAAGATATTTCCTAGTTTATTGATCCCCACCCCTGTTTAACTGAGTAAAGTTTGAATGGCAGTTCTTCTGCTCACAGATTCACACAGGAAAAATCATCAAATCTCACCTTTTTTTTTTTTAAGTTTATTTAGAGAGAAAGCCAGCATGAGTGGGGGAGGGGCAGAGAGAGAGGGAGAAGAGAGAGAGTCCCAAGCAGGCTGTGCACCATCAGCACAAAGTCCAACGTGGGGTTGGAACTCATGAAACTGTCAGATCATGACCTGAGCCAAAACTGCAGAGTCGAACATTTAACCAACTGAGCCACCCAGGCACCCCTCAAATTTCATTTTTATATGCGGAGAAAAATCTTTCTTCTTCATCTGAAGCAGAATTTCCTTAGATTTCTACTAACTGGTCTCATCGTTTCATAGAATTCAATAATTTTCTCTTCCTGGTTAGTCTCTTATGGGTCAGTCCTGATCTTGTTCCCCTTCAGCCTGCCAGGAAAACAGTGCATTGAGCACCCACCTGACAGCAGTGCGCTGAGGAAAACGCATAGGCGCAGCCCCTGCCCTTAGAAAGTTTACCGTCTGACATGGAGGTGAGCCAAATATACATGCTTACTATGCAGCTGGGATGGTTGCTGTGGAGTCAGAGGGACTTGAATCTAAATTATACTGTTTGTCTTTTGGAAAGTTCTATTTAATCTTTTCGAATCTGTTTCCTCATCAGAAAAATAGAAGTGATGCTACCTACCTCATGGGATTGTGAGAGTCAGCCCTGCAGGTAGCAAACATTCTGTACACGTTCGTTCTCTGCATCTTTGTGTCTTCCTTCCTGATTTATAATTGCCAAAGACATTTGCATCATATGATCCTCACGACAGGCCTGTGGGATAGCTTGGGTGATAGGTTTCACCCTTGCTTGTTGGAGAGGGAAACTAAGGCTCAGAGTGGCCGAGTACAGTACTCAGACTCAGAACCAGCTGGTTGGATGGGGTAGTCAAGCCAGAAGCCCAGCCTTCCTGACTCATGTTCAATGTCTTCTCTACTCTTACACCCACACCTGAGGGACTAAGTAAGAGAAGAGGGTGTTTGTATACTAAATAGACGTTCTTAGAACCACATCAGCCCTTCTTTGATGGCAGCATTAACCAGAATTATTTAGACCTTGTGATAATGTTTATGGTTTTTCCACTTTCTTCTCGTGCTGAGCTGAACTGTTCAGGTGAAAATGTGGTACAGTAGAAGGAACGTGGCCTCTGTAGTCAAACCTCAGTTCAAATCTCAGCACTGTCAATCTATAGCTGTGTAAACTTGGGCAAGTAACTTAATTTCTCTGAACTTCTGTTTTCTTATCTATGAGTTAGAAATAAATAATATTGGACAGTGTAATTGTGAAGCTAGGTGAATTAATAAATATAAGGTGTCTTACAGCTACTAGAAATGTCGGGCTTGTCCTTCAATACTTGGTGACATGCATCAGCTACGTCTTTCTAAGCATTCTCATCTTCATCTAAAGCAGAATTTCCTTAGATTTCTACTAACTGGGCTCATTGTTTCTTAGAATTGAATAATTTCTCTTTCTGGGTAGTCTATTATAGGTCTTTAATAATTATTTTTTATGAAATAATATTAAGTGAAGAGAAGTTCTCAAGTTATATCCAAAATGTAGAAAGGGTCAGTTTTAATTTTCTACTATCAAGGCTTTAATAGTAAAGAAGTTTTTGTCTTAATTATAAAATTCATTTTTCCTTTCCATAACTAGAATATGTATAAGATAGGAAAAGTAATTGCACTGGTTAATAATGGATTATCATTCTTAACAGAATGAAAGACATTTCTGTAGGAATGCTCTTTAGAAATAATACTGATTCTTCGTAAATAGAAATTGATGCCATTATAGTGTTATTTTGTGATTGATTATCTATTGATAAAGCAATTGTATTTCCCCAGATTCCTTAACTCCTATTACCTATATCCTTTTAAAAAAACTTGTGAAGATAGATGCTGTGAAATTCATGCTAAAAAACCACACGGTAAGTTTTACTTCCTTTAATTAATGACTAGAAATTTCTGGGTAGTTTAGGTGAAGCATTAATAACTTTGGATACTCTTTTGCTTTCATTAGAGTGAACACTTCCCCTTCCTTGGCATCAGTGACAGTTATAGTCTCAGTGACTTCAGGTGCCGAACAACCTTCTACACGGCCCTCACTCGCCTTCTGATGGTAGACCTAGGTAAGGTCAAGAATTTAAGCCTGATTAATAAGGGCTCGATGACATACTTGGGCGAACAAAGGAGAATACTAGTGAGCACCACATTTAAGTTACTAGAATTTATCATCTTTGACAGTTTTCTACAACTCTCCATGATTTGAGCATCAAAAGACAAATCTTTGTATTTCAAGTGGTATTTTTCACTTCAAATAGGACCTGCATTAATTCTTTACTTCACAGTGTATTTTCTGGGTATCTTTTGATCCATTACTTGTACTACTGTGAATCTAGGTAATAGTCTTAAATATGGAAGAGCGTTACACCAGAGATTTTCTTTGTAATGACACTTAATCTAGAAAAAAAAAATGGAAACAATGCAAATATCCAATAGTAGGGAATTGTAAAATTATTGCACATCTACTTACTTGATGGAATAGTCTGTAGTCTTAAAATTGGGATTTGAAGATAATGCAATACATGAAATTTTATAACATTAAGTGAAAAAACCAGGTGTTAAACTGTGTAAATGATATGAGCATGCCTAGGGTGGGTGGGGAATGCATCCAAAAAAGACTTAAATTCTTTTAAAATGTTAAATATTGTTTTGGGCTAACTGTAGGTAGCTTTTTCTCATTCCAGATTATTTGACATTTTCTTTAAGGTATCACTTTTGTAATGGGAAAAAATATAACTTACTTAAAATTTTTTTTAATTGAAAAGCTGAAGTTAGCTAAATGTATCCACAGGTAGATAGTACCTTAGGATGGGCACTTAAGCCTCTGTGGTGACCATGTTACTCTGGATTCCCATCCCCACCGTCCCCCAGCCGTGTTTGAATACTGCAGGTTAAATTAATCAGTTTATAGATACATGAAAGAGTTCAGTCAATGACAATATCATCCTTAAGATGATTACTGGTCCTTAAGATCATTCTTAAGATATTACTGATAAGATATTACTGATGATATTTTTTTCATTCTTTCTCTTGCAATATATTGATTGATCCATCAACTTAAATATGAATTTTTTTAAATACGATCTTACAAAAGGTGAAAGGATAAATAATTTTATTTTGCACATAAAAGACATTGCACCTTGTCGTAGAAAGGTGACTAAACCCTTCTCTGTTCCACATCTGCATTATTTCCATGCATTTCAACAGAATAAATTACCAGAGAGACAAACAGCCAAAAGTTGAGAGAAATGCATCTAGAATGATTAAGGAGCTTGATGCGATTGATTTCTAAAGAAAGATTAAAAGAACCATGTATGTATAACTTGGCTAAGTGACAACTAGGGCTTGAGGCAAAGAGAACTGTCTATAAATATTTGAAGAGTGTAAACCAGGCATGCAAAACCCAATCATCTGCTACCTTAGGCGAGTGGGAGAGCTGAGTGACAGCTTTGCATACTGCACACTGGCCTGGGTTACCTCTTGGCTGCTGCATTGGAGCAAAGAGGAGCAGCCCAACTCTCATTGTTCTCAATGATCCTTTAGAGAGCACACTGTGCTGAGCTCTCAGGGCAAAACAGAGACCAGCCAGGTGTACAGGCCCCTGCCCTCAAGGAGCTTGCCCCCTTGCTTTCCTCCCAGTTGTCCCAGCATTAAAGAAGACTTTAAAACCCTTGTCTAGACTTAATCTATTTCCTAAAGACTTAAAAATGCTCCTTTAATGACCCTGTCCGACAGTGAAAGAGGTGGGGAGACAAAAGCTAAAGAGAACGAGGTAGAGGAGATTTCCCGGAAATAGGTTCATGTCACGCACATTTTCAAGACCTAGAAATGGAGTAGGTCAAGATCCTTTCTCACATAGTCAATGTAGACAAAAGAACCTTCCATAAATCCACAGTAGCTTAAATAGCAGGATGGCACTGCCAACATTCACCGCCCCTCCCCCCACTTATCACTGCATTGATAATTGAGAGTCATGATGATGCCCAGAAAGACCCAGTGTTGCAGGCTGCCATCTTGAAGCCTACTTTTATTTAGTATCTCTCAGTGTAAACTGTGAGGTATGAGAAGCTGAAGTAAAATATCTAAACTTGAATAACTAAAAGAGGATTTTATTAGGTTTCTCAGGATTAGATTCCTTTGCATTATCTAACTCATAACAATATAAAGTATAAATTGATATTTTCTTAGCTCGAAGTGTTTTTTAAAAGTAAATATCCTTTTAGATTGCAAGCACTTTTTAGACCTCAGGGGAAATAGAGACAGACTATGTGGAAGGGCCTGGTACGTGGTAGGTGTTCCATACAAGTAAACTGAATCTGGCTATAGACAAAGTTAAAAACAATGGCAGCTACAGTCATGGAACTTTTACATTGTTTGAAAAGAAAGTCTTTGTTAGTGGTTTTCACTTTTTAAAATAATTGAAGGTATATTATAAGCATCAAGGGATGATTTGTGGTATATATTACCAGAGCTTCTGTTCCTTGTTAGGAATCAGAGTTGCTCTTGTTCCCAAAATACATATTGAGCTCCTTCAGGGCATGGACTTTGCCATTTTCACGTTTTCTAGTACCAGTCTCCTATTGCTACATTGTAGGTGTTCAGTAAATATTTAGTGAATGAATGACACAAAAGTGTACCATAACCAAGATGCCATCATCATAGTTCCTGGAATCAGCAATTCCTGCCAGGTTCTGTCTGGGAGTAGCTTTGATCATTGGCCTCTCCACAACAAAACAATTCAAGTGGCTGATTACTTTCACAAGTGATCAACTACACTTGACCGCTCTTGTGCTTGATTAGTCACTTGTTGCTCTCTTTTTTTAAGTGTTACTACTTTATAGATGATCTTTTGATGAGTGTTGCTGAGCACAGTTTTGTTATTTTTTATTTTTTTATTTTATTTTATAATTTATTATTTGAAGCTGTGTCTCACAAACTAGGTTGACTGGAACGTTGCTCCCAGACTTCCTATATATGTGGCTTCCTAGTTTTCTGTTGTATTCAATGTCACGGAAACAAAGAAAACAGAGAGAGTGCATTTGTCAAAAGAAGCACAGATCCATGTATTAAATGAAGTAAGTGAAAATATTAGGTAATGAGAATTCTTCTCAAATTAAAGAAAAAGTAGGGAAGGACTTTTTATACCACTGACTTTTTTTTTTTTTTTGGTAAGAATCAAATTAACAAAAAAAACAAAAAAAAACAAACAAAAAAAAACACCTAACCAGCCTGCTTGCAAAGCAAGGGATGTAATTCTCAGACTGCAATGTGTAAAGCATATTCTTTCTAATTGAATCTTACAAACTAAGCTGAGTATGTTGTGTACGAGCCATGCACATTGGAGCGATTAGGAAAGGGGAAAGAAATTGGGTGTCACATTAATTGGTGTTTACTTTGAAATGCATTTTGGTTTCTATTCAATAATTTGCACTTTGTATGAATTTAATTAGATGCTATGTGCCCCAGGTTGTATTTCAGATGAAAATGGGGGGGTTTTTTGGCAATAAACAGTTGTATCATTTTATCAAATTGCTCCTTGGCTACACTAGACAAAACGTTCACTTGTATAAAGAACAGAACTGAAAGCATTTCATCATCAGAACGATGATCTTTCATGTTGGCAATGTATTTCTGTATTCTAAGAAATTATAAAAATTAATGCAAAACCTCCCTTCACAAGATAGCATACATACAGAAGAAAATGGGTGACCAGCCATATGTGCACACATGTTAGCCCTTCCAAGAATCACTTAAAGTTCCCTAGGTTATTTTTAAATTAACTTTGTCAATCTAATAAACTAAAGGAAAGATAATATTACCCAAGCCAGTAAATGGAGAACCTCCAGGGAGCTGTTCAGTATAAAATACTTGAATAAATAAAACCTTCTATTTTGTTTAATTTGAATAGAGGTGAATTCAGTTGACAAATATTGGCGAGGGGAAGTGTGGAAAAGAACTACAACAAGGCTCTTTGTTCTGTGGAGAACTAAATAGTATTCATTGCAAATTAAGTTTTTACCAACCACAAACTTAGAATTACTCAGTGCCACTAAAATCGTGTTTCCTTGGTGTCACTTACAGTTGCTTTTCCTCGGACGTTTTGTGATTGCACCTTATCTTGAACTACCCAGATGAGAAGCTTGTTAATAGGACCCGAGTGAGAAATGCTTTCCTCAGACACTCAAACTCTAAGAAGCGGTCATATTTTGTAGTGATCAAGGAATGCTAATATTAAAATGTTATTTATAGACATTATGAGATATTCTCCCTTTAGGGAGGAGCATCCCATACTATTCATCTACCTTTGTGACCTTTAATAGATAATCAGCACCTGAAGATATTTCTAGCTTAAATTTGAGAAATCTTGAAAAGTAAATGACTTGAATAAAAAGGGAAGAGTACTCTAGAAATAACTACTAATCATAAAAGTAAAAATACACGGAGGAAGGAAACTTTCCTTTTCCTTATTAATAACTAACATTTGTTTACAAATTTATAGTCTGCAGACCACTCTCATATACATTATCCTACTTGATCCTCACAAGAGCCCACGTGAAATAGGTATTATTGCACTGTTTATCTGTTAGAAAGTGGAGGTTCAGAAAGATTAAATGGCTTGCCCAAGGTCAGTCACAGTCCTATAACTTCTAGCCCTGTGACCACACATTCTCATTCAATTCGCTATTACTTCGCCTTTCATATTCTCAATCAATTAGGAAAGGTAACTTTTTCTCTTTCCTTTTTATTTGAACTGTTTGGACTGAATGATTGATTTGAGGCTTGAGGGCAGTGAGAAGGGAGAAGGGATTACTTTCCGAGCTTCAATCAAATAAATAGATAAATTCACGTTTATTATTTGCCCTGTATAGGTATATTACAGTTCTCTGGTCAGTGAAAGTCAAATGTAGTTTTTAAGATTTGTTCTCATGTCTAATATTTGGCCAAAGCATGTTTATTCTCATGGATAAGAGAACACAGAGGTAGATGTCCCAGAAGGGTTTAGCAAGTGAGAAGCTTGATCAGAAATAACTAATGTTCTGATAGATAGGAAGAAGACATCAATATATCACCTGTGTCCAGGACTTGGCAGAGACTATCTGGAAAACAGACATGGCGGGGGGGGCGGGGGGGGGGGGGCGGCGGGGACTGGGCAATAAGGGGTAAAGAAGCAGCTGGAAATACTTAGAATCTATAATGAGATAATTAAGAGTAATTAGCCGGCCCTGTAGGCAGAAAGCAGCCCATTAAGTCCAGATCCAGTTTTAATAACTTACCTGGTTTTGAGGGTAGAGAGTCCAGAGCCCCCCAGGGAATGAGATGCTTCAGGGATGCAACTTTTAGGTTAGGTTTCCTAGAAAAAGGAGTACAAGGGTCTGCATATTGGGCAGTGTATTTTTCTTCTGAGAACTAAAATAAACATTCTGGTTCCCTAGGGAGAGGAATCAAAGGGAGCCTCAGTTTTCTCATCTGTGAAATGGAGGTATCTATCTTAAAGAATTGTAATGTGCTTTAAATAAGACGAAGATGTGTGAAAAGGCCTGAAACAATTCCTGTCACAAAACAAGCACTCAGTATATATTAATTAAATAGAAATATTTATTGAATGTACAATTGGGGGCACTGACTGACACTGGAGCCTCAAAATGAGGTAAGTTCAGTCCCTCTAATATAGCTGCCTACTCCGCCTTCGGCACTTGGACTGTTATCTTCCGACGGAAGCAAGAGCCGATGACACTTGCTGACAGATACTCTAACATCCCGCCCTACCTGAAGCCATAGTCCCAACAGAGACAGGTACAACTCCTAGGCTGTGTAGGGGGAAACTGAAATGAAAACTAAATTCTGGCCCAAGTTAGATCTAGCTAAGCACAATTCTCAAGGCTTATTCTAATAGAACTTGAGAGGTACTGTCCTAATGAAGCACTGGGGAACAGCACATGATGCAGGCCTAGGCCTGCAGAAGTCACTGGCTCTTTATATGCGACCTGTCAGTACTTGGTTTCAAATATATTGTTTTCTTCACCCAACTGCCTCTGCATCTCCTTGTTTGTCTCCCCTCTTAATTCTCTGTAGTTTGGAATAGAGCTTCATAACATTAGATCTGACCTTTACTAGCTATATTAGTTTCCGGTTACTCCTGTAACAAGTTACTGCAAATTTAACAGCATAAATATTACAGATTTATCACTTTACAACTCTGGAAGTCAGAAGTCCAAAATGGGTCTCAGTGGGCTAACATCAAGGTGTCAGCAGGGCAGTGTTCTTTTCTGGGGCTCTGGGGAAGAATCTGTTTCCTTGCCTTTTGCAGCTTAGAAGCCACCTGCTTTCCTTGGCTCATGACCCCCTTTCCCCAGCAACATCAGGTCAAGTCCTTCTCATGCTGCATCTCTCTGGTTTTCCTCGTCTGCTTTTCTCTAACACTTTCAAGGACCTTTGTGATTACCTTGGACTGCTGGATGATCTTCTATTTTAAAGGCAATTGATGAGCAACCTTAATTCCCCTTTGTTTATAACCTAACATATTCACAGATTTCCAAGAATTAGGACATGGGCATCTTTGGAGTCCATTATTCCACTTACCATACTAAGCTATCAGTAATACGAAAGCATTTCACACAATAGTTGTCATATAATAAATCCTTAGTAACTTAGTAACCACCATTTATTATTACCATAATTATTTTATTTGTACTATTTGCTTCTCCTTGGCTACTCTCCCAAGTCCCCAGTAATGCAGCTGCTATTTGCATTTGAATTTGAGGAAATGAGAAGATTCATTGTTCTGCATACATTTAACGGTGGGGGAAATTTTGTTGGTGGTGGTTTTTTTGTTGTTTTGGGATTTTTTTCTTTTTTCTGAGATTCGCCTACCACAAAATGCACCCTGTTAAAGTATACATACAGTTCAGTGGTATTTAGTATATTCATAATATTCACAAGGTTGTATAACCATCACCGTTAGCTAATTTTAGAATATTTTCATCACCCCAGAAAGAAGTCCTATATCTTAAAGTAGTCATCAGTTACTGCCCTTGGCCCCAGCCCCTGGTAACCCCTAATCTACTTTCTGCCTCTATGGATTTGCCCATTCTAAAAATTTAATATAAATGGAATCACATAATATGTAGCCTTCTGTGTGTCTTCTTCCATGGAGCATAATGTTTTCAAGGCTCATTCATAGTTTAGCATGTTTCCATACTCCATTCCTTTTTATGACTGACTGATATTCCATTGTATGGCTAGACTACAATTTGTTTATCCATTTATCAGTTGATTAACAGTTAGTTGGATTTTCACCTTTTGACTATTACAGTAATGCTAGTATGAACATTTGTGTATAAGTTTTTGTGTGAGCGTATGCTTGGAATTTGCTTGAGTGTATACCCAGGAGTAAAATTGCGGAGTCAAATGGCAATTCTGTGTTTAACTTTTTTAGTAACTACAGTGGCTGCATCATCTTATATTGGCTGTACCATTTTACATTCCCACCAAGCAAGGTCTTAAGTTATATAAAATAACAAATGAAGTGTCTTATAAATAAAATATCTGAGAGCCAACATACTAAAAAAGGTTACTATTTGTATTTTAATGTGACTTCTCTGAAAGAAAAAAAAAACTTGAAACTCATAAAATGTTTTTCTGAGGAATCAGATCCCCAGAAATCCAGTAGAGGGGATTAGCTTTGGGTTTTACCAGAAAGCTGAACAACTTATCATTTTTATCTATGCATGACTGAGAACTTAAACAGTGTTCTGTTACTATTGACTTTTCCCAATGCCAGTGAAAATATTAGTCTGCAAATTGGCACTTCACCTTCAAATCATACTGATTTCTGGGCCCGGGTCGGAAAGAAAGAGGAGCAACTTCAATTATTACTCATAAAACAATCACCTATACATTGGGCATGCTAAATATATGACTACATACTTGAACATGAAGTTGTGTATGAGAGTGAACTCATGTTTTTTCCTTTCGTATCAGAAGCAGCAACTGATACCTCTAAGGGTAATACAAATGAGGGAAAAAACCTCTAATGTTGTATGGAGTTGTTTGCACGACATAAAAATTCCAGCTTCGATGATACAGTATATCACCTTGTGGTAAGAGAGCAACAGTGCTATAACTGAAACAAATATTTCTGTAGAAGTCACGCACCAGTGTGTTCTAGTTGCCCACCTTAAGCTCAAAGGATTGCTGACGAATTCCTTTCTCCCCACCAGAACCCAGCTGATTATTCTTCACCCTCTTCTAACCGTCATGCAGCTCTAAACTCAAGATTCTGTGCCCCTGACTTCACTGCCCACCTCTGGTACCTTCCACCCCGCTGGAGACAGGGGGAAGAACATGAGATTGGAAGTAAAGCTGACCTAATTGTGGCTTGTAGCCCACTGACATTTAGCAGCCCGAAGATGTTGGGCAAACCACTTAACTCCTTTGAGCCTCTCTGTTCACTTGCAAAATGAAGGAAATCATCTTACAACTCCGTAGGATTGTTGGGACCATTCGTGACTTGCAGCAGTGCTTTGAACCTAGGGACAGCTCCATGGGTGTTCAGTAAATCAAGTATCAAACTCATTGCCTTCACATAGTAAGCACTCAGGAAATAACTATTGTTAGCCAGTCACTACACGACTATTTCTTGAATGCCAGACACTATTCTAGGCACTGGGATATAGTCATGATCAAAACAGATGAAGTTCCCTCACCAAGGAGCTTACGTCGTCATAGGGAAGACCATGAATTAACATATGTGAATATACGGCCCAGTCACAGGAAGTCCCATAAGAACAATAAAGTAGGTTATGGGAGTGGAAAGTGGTTGGGGGTCTGGGGCAAGTTTTGTGGTAATGTTTTAGGCAGAGTGGTCAGGGAGGGCCTCTCTGAGGACATGACATTTAACTAGAATTTCTGTTCCCATCCCTGTCTTCAGTATTTGCTCTTTGACTTCTCCCTGCACATTTTGGTGGCTTGTCTTCTATGCTCTTGATTTCCCTATAGCCTCAAACTTTGATTGAGAAAAGAGAGGAGTCAGGAAGGTTTTTGATCTGTGGCTCCATGTATTAAGTGAAGGACTGAATGGTAAAGTCCTGAGTTTGTCTTTGTGCTGATTAAATATCCATACCTTGGGAAAGCTTTGCTCCCTGAAGAAGGGTATTGGGGGGACAACCTGGTGATCACACTTTATTTGATTCCTGCAATTGCCTAAGTCCATATAAAACTCAGAACAGCAAAAATATTAACGGCTGTCATTTATCCAAAACCAGAGTGCTAACAAGTAGCAGAGCCAAGATTCGAGCTTAGAACCTTCAAATATCCACTCTTTCCTGTACCCTTCTCTGCCTGCAGTGATCATCATCACTGTTGTTATTAGTAATTCCACATTTAGAAAATACTTTATCTTAGAAGAGTAAGATTACATAGTTCAAATATAATGTGTATTTAAATATACATAAATATATATTACACTATACATAAATGATAACATTATTAAATATAATGTATATTTAAATTCACCTTTATTGAGCAACTACTTTTCATTCAGATACAGCATTTCCCTCATATATGCCAGGCACTGTTCTAGGTGCTAATACTATAATCCTAGCGCTACCACTACTATTTATTGAGCATCTTCTATTTTTTTCTGTGTTAGAACTTGTAATATTCACAACGATATGTATTTTAGCCGTATTTTGTAGATGGGAAACCTGAGACTCAGAGTGATTAGTGAATATCCAAAGTTCAACAGTAAGTGGTGGAGGCAGATGCTGGGTCTGTTTATTGCTGAGCCTTAAATGCCTGCATTGTTCTCCTTCAGCGAGAAATGCAAAGGTGCACAGTCTCAGCTCTCCAGAAGCAAAGCCAAAGATGCTATCAGTGTAGGCTGACAGATCTAATAATTTACATACACACGTTATAGGTTGTATTTCCTTTCATCCCCACAGTACCCCTCATCAAATGGCAGTAGTGGTGGCATGATGTCAGGTGGTAGTATTAGTGTTACTAGCTAGACGCCAGAATACCTGCAGTCAGAGGCAGACTGATCACGGCTACTTGTTGTCAGGAGTCAGCCAAAATGCTGTGGGAACCCAGTGGGCGACGTGGGAATGCTTGAGGTGGGGCCTGAGAGAGTACTTGGAGGTGAGCTTCGCTCAGATTGGGAAAGCTTCTTTTTGAGCTGGGCTCTGAAAAGTAAGACTGCCTGGAAAGGTCTCTAATGTGATCACCAGTTACCAGAGGATGTAGTTAAGGGAAACAGCTTGGTCACATAGCCAGTTGACAGAGCAGGGATCATCATTTGGTCAGCCTTACCCTTCAGCTCGAAACCTGACCCTTGTTTAGAATAGCATACCAGGAAAGTCTCATTGGCCTTTCAGTATCCCTTTGTGAACAAAGTTAAGTCTGTGATTCTTTTGGGTTCTGGAGACAAAGTGCATAAGGTTCATGGGGAAAAGAAGTAACAAAAGATCAGGGTCAGCCAGATCGGCCACTCCTTGAGAGTCAAAAGATCCTGGTTGTGCCATGGACCTTCTGTGTTATGTGGCCTTGGACCTCAGTTTCCTTATCTGTAGAATGATGTATATAGGCCAGTGTTTCTCAAATATCTGCATGCATCTGAATCACCTGGAAGGCTTCTTAAAACCAATTGCTAGACTCCCCACCCCCAGAGTCTCTGATTCAGTAGATCTGGGGTGGGACCCAGGAATTTATAACTGATAAATTCCCAAGTGGTTCTGATGCTGCTACGCCAGGGACCAAACTGGAGAACCAGTTCAAATATAATGGGAATCTCTGAGCTCTCATTACCTCTGTGAGCCTCTGTTTAAAAAGTGATAGCAACAAAGTCAGGAGGTCTGGACCATAGAGTTCCACCTCCGACTAGGTATACTACTTTGAGCAAGGCACTTAACCTTTCTCTGCCTGTGTCTGTATCAGTAAAGTGGGAGACTCACAATTCTCAGTGGCATAGGAGAGAGGAGAGAATCAACTCTCTCATTTAAGAGCAACCCGTTATGAAAAGAATACTATATAAATTGTCAGTTATGTAGCCAAGATACGGAAGCAACCTAAATGTCCATCGATACCCAAATGGATAAGGAAGATGTGGTGCACGTACACACACACACACACACACACACACACACACACACACTGAAATATTACGTAGCCACAAAAGAGGATGAGATCTTGCCATTTGCAACAACATAGATGGACCTAGAAGGTGTTAAGCCAAGTGAAATAAGTCAGAGAAAGACAAACACCATATGATTTTATTCATAGGTAGAATGTAAAAAAAAAAAAAAAATGAATACACAAGCAAAAAGCAGAATCAGACTGTAAATACAGAGCAACAAACTAATGGTTACCAGAGGGAAGGGAGGTGAGGGAATGGCAAAGCAGGTGAAGGGGAGAGGAAGATACAGGCTTCCAATTATGGAATAAGTCGTGGGAATAAAAGGCACAGCATAGAGAATATAGTCAATGATATTGGAATAGGACTGTATGGTGACAGATTGTAGCTACACTTGTGGTGAGCAGAGCATAACTAGAGGTTGAATCACTATGTTGTATACCTGAAACTAATGTAACATTGTGTCAACTACACTCACATATAAATGTTTTCAATAAAAAATAGTCATTTGTGCATATCCCATGTTTGAAGTAAAGATTCTGCTCTGATAGAATATTTGAGGTAACTGGGTCTACCTTCCAAGTGAAAGAAACAACAGAAAATGTCTCCTTTCCATGAAGAAAAGGAAGCTTAGTGCAAGAGGAATTGTGCCCATGGAGAATGTACTTAAAATCCAAATGACCCATGAGGGACCCCATCTTATTTGGCAGATAAAAGTTTCCCTGCTATCTATTTAACAAATTAATAAAAAAGAACATAAATAAAAGGGAATAATAACTTAGAGCTATCTGGGCACCTGAGTCTGTGAGCCCTTTAGGGCCTTGGCACCTAAAGAGGAGGGGAAAAAAAGATCCTTGTCTCTGAGGCTTTGAAAGTGCCTTTCCTTGAGGCATTGGGGAAGCTCTGGGGGCACTAAGAACTGAAGGGCTGAGTGCCTGGGGCATGAGTCTGTTTGATCCAATAAAGAGCCAGGAAAAAAAAATGGCTGGTAAGTAATTTTGCTATTTCATTTTGCTGCAAAAGAGAAGGCAAAACACCAGAATATTCAATGAGCCAAACAAAGTACAAATGTGCCATGAGTATGAATGCAGGCTGCCCCCTTCCCAGGGAACGTTTCTAAGCCCGAACGAAGCACTCACCGCTGAGGCTAATGTACAATAGCATGCATTTTAAACCATGGTGACCCTTTTGTTTTTCTGATAGGCGAAGATGAAGACGAATTTGAGAATTTCATGCTGCCTCTTACAGTCTCTTTTGAAACGGTATTACAAATATTCAACAACAACTTTAAACAAGAAGATGTAAAGGTGGGTTTGTTCCCAAACATGATGAGAGATGATTTTGCTCATTCTAGGATATCCAGATCCACAAAAAGGTTCTGCGTTATTTGTATGTGCTCCGTGCCTCATCGGTCTTGCTTTCTCAGTCGCCATGTGTCTTTGAGTTGTACTTTTCCTACCAGTACTCTTTTATTTTCTTCCACAAACTGACTTTGAGGCCAGTGAGTGATTTTGGACACTTGATGATTGGATGATTTCTCCCTCATGGCGGTTAGTATCTTTAAAAGAACGCTTCTTGTGGGTACCCCACTTTAAACGCCCCTATTCCAGCACCTACCCTGCACTGTATGTTTCAGCATATTTATATGGAGGAATGCGCAAACATGCACATGCTAAAACACTACATCTCTAAATATGTTTTTAAACAAGAATTTATATAAATCAAGACTTTATTAAATGGCTAGGCATATATGTATAAATAGGAGCTAGCTGGTCTTGAAGTATTGCGTTCTTAAACTGAGCAAAGTGATTAGGATAACTGATAGCTAAATAAGGTTTTTATGCGCCTGTGGGAGCCGTATTAGGATTGATTTGACAAGTCTGTTCAGCTGTGGCAGCAGTCACACTATCCAAGACAACATTATGTTTTATTAGTAAAATCCTTAAGTGTAGCAAGCGATTTGTGACAAAACAGCCCCAGATTTTAATGTGGGGGGTGGGGAACACAAGATCTACAAAACAGGAATAGCATCGTCTAAAACCATAATGCATCTGGGCTCTATTAAACAGATTGACACTGATTATTATTTTTAAAAGACTAATAAATGTACTCCAGAGAAGGTGGGCACCTCTGTTAGTGATGCTTGAGTCCTATTTTATTGTTATTTGAAATAAGTTGAAAACATTAACCATCATTTTGCTTGGTTTCTCTTCTCTCTACCAAAAAAAAAAAAAAAAAACTTAGCTCTGAGAAGCCAGATAGTAAAACAATAGCCTTTGATGGTTATTTTACTGTAATTCTTCTACCAAAAAAATAATTAGCCAAATGCTATACCTCTTAATTTGAAATAGACTTTTTTGAAATGAATGTTTATCAACATGCAATAGTCACAGAATTTTAAAACCAAAAAGGATCCTAGAGATTTTCTTTGTGTTCATAATCTTGCTAAAATTCTTCACCAGACTTTCTATTCAGGTTAGCTATGTTTTTGAGATGTCTTCCAAATATGTTTAAGGGCCAACAAAATCTTTGCAGCTTTGAGGTGGCTCTGGGTGCCCTTTATATCAGACAGAAGCAGTGAGGTTGAAAAACACCATCTTTCTAAAAATTACATTTGTCTCATTTGAAGATTTCATTATACTCCAAGCCCATTTTGATGTAATCCCATCTAGTTTGATAGAAACCATCTTCCTAGAGTCATTTTTAATGGAGTTCCAGTGATATATCCCTAAACCAGCAAGTTCTTAACGACCCTGGAAAGTGACTGCTTGATTACACTTTAACGGTATTTGCAAATAAAATCACAAGTAATTAAGGGGAAATCTCCAGGCTTTTGAGCAAGTTTGATGCATGATAACTGCCTGATTCAGCTTCATCTAGAGTAATGCTGTGTAGGCAACAGCTACTGAGATCAATAGCAACGTAATGATAGTGGCAGAATTAAGTGAGTAACCTGAGAACTGTGCCTCAGAATGCATGCAGCTGCCACGAACCAGGGCCACACAGTGCACTCCGTGCTTCCGTCCTAAATGTTCATCAAAAGACGCCCTGCAGGAAAATGGAGTTAGATGCTCTTTATTGCTGATCGTGTCTCTTGCCACATTTATCAGGGAAATTGGATTAGCAGTTGGCAGCTGCAGGTAGACAAGATTCTGCAGTGATTAAATATGCAGCTTGGCTGCATTTGTTGTGACAGACCTTTAGTAAATTCTACTGTAAGCACCATCTGTCTAATTTGTATAAAGAAAACTTGGTGCTGTAAGCTACCGATAAAGAACTAAATCTGTTGCTTTATCATAAACAAAACTTTTGCACTAAATGCTTTTAAATGTAATTTATTAGGTTAAGGCTATTTTTCTATCACGATGAATAAATAATACATGCAAAAGTGCTTTCAGGTACTTCATTTTGCAAGTACTAGAGATAAAAACAGTTCTGTTTTGTTCTTCAATAAAGTATTTAGTATTCCAATCCACAGGAGGTGATGCTGTTAAAATATCTCTATGAAAATGCCTCAGGACTGCCAAATTCATTTAATTTGCAACCCTTACCAGGATTTTCTAACTCCCTATTTATAGATATTTTTCATATGCGGATTTCAGGATGAATGTAAACAGTGAGGACCTGTGTTGCCAAATTGAAAAATGGTTGCAAGGGGTAGAAATGCTGCAAAACTCTTAAATTTATAGCTTTGTGTTCTTACTTAGTCCTAATAAAATTGAAGAGAACATTGAATTTTTTGTCTTGGGTTTTTCTCTTCACAGCAAAGGGAAAAAAGAAAGAAAATGCTGTGACAAATCCTGGCTCCGAAGCATTAGTTCGAAATATATGTCCCCCCCCCCCCCGCCATAATTGTATCCATAGTAAAATATAGTCCAGTACTCCCTTGACTCATGCATCATTTTTGATTTGGCCATGACGTCATCGATTTTAAGGAAAATGAATGAAAACTTCTCGGAGGAAGAGGAGCAGTTAAATAGGAACCTGCTATCTTTAGTCCCTTCGTAAAAACTCCACAATGTTAAATTATTTAAAATCCTTGATTTTCAGCATGCGCACATTAAAAGTTTTCGCACTAAGTGCCAAATGTTGCAAACAGCACTTTAACAGAATGATTTTGCTTTGATCCCTGTAGCAGTTCCTGAATAATTTATCACAGGTTATTGCCTTAATTCTGGAGAGGGATAGAGCAATAAAGGCAGATGAAAACACTCCAGTTGAAACACCTTGGGGCCTGCTCATTCCTCTGACACGGCTCTTTTGTTGGAACTATTTAGAGGTTATTAAGATGTGTCTCCAGAATTAAGAGTATGCTGTAAGGATGAAGACAGCCATCTTAATTCTAAAGACAAAGCACAATGACCCTTCACCTTCTTTTTCTTTGTTGTTATTATATAGTAGAATTATGAGGATAATATTATAGCTGCCCCCAGTAGTGCCACTACAGTAAAGGGTCTGTCAGACTTTCCATTAGAAACCCTGTTTTGGGGGTCAGGGTGGAAGGAGCCGCGTTTCAGCCGTTTCCCAGCCCATTCGTCTCACGCTTGGTACACAGACAACTGTTCGCCATGCAGCCCGCTGAAGCACGGAGCGGCTTCTCCTGGAGCTACCCGCAGGGAATCCTTGGGATTACATACCCCAGACCTCCCCACCTCCCCAAAACAGCCTCACTGAAAATATAGGGAGCCTCTCACTTTTCAGATCAATCAAGTGTTGACCAACGGCAGCTGTCCTGTAGGACAAAGGCAACTTTTGAAATAAACCCCTTTGTACTCTTTTAAATGAGATGGTGAATTGTGGCTCCTCCTTCCCTAAATTTCAATCAGACCGCCTCTTGTTCTCTGAGATCGTTCGGCAGTCTGGTTGAACTTCTGGGGAGCGGTTGTCCTGTCTAATACCAGCGCTGGCTATGTTTTGGCTACCAAGAAAGTACTCCTGTAGTGTTGTTTGAGTATCTGTATAGGTTGTTTCAGTACTCTTGCTGCCTTAAGATAAAAGAGGTTGTTTGAGCCGAAGCATCTGTTTCTTACTCACATTAACACTGTATTTTCCTGTCCAGTTGCATCTACTGAAAAGATACATTTACTTGTTATGTTGTCATGTGCTTCCTCTGCTCTGTAGTAACATTTTCTAAAATTAAACCTTGATATAATTTCATAGATTCAGGTCACTTAGAGCACTTTTATTAACTTGGCATCTTTTAAGGAAGAAAAAGCTGTGATGGAATAGAATGTCAACCTTTTTGTGTAATGAAGATAGTGTAAGATATTTTAAGAGTCCCTTGCACTAAGCATGAAGAAAGTAAAACTCATGGTTCCTGTCGACTAATTTAGAGCTGAATGGTGGGTGCCTTACGTACATGTGGAAACAATATTATTTGAAGAGTAGCCCGTAACCTCCAACTATACATAAAAATATACCGAAAGCCCACTGTCACAGAAAGACTGCAGAGCTATAAATACTCAAAATAGAATTGTTCAAAGAAGCTGTCTTAGAAGACGTATTTTGTTCTTGAGGTTGTGAGAAACGTGGAAAGCTGCAAAAGAGGGGAACAAGTTCCAGGTGGTGAAAAAAGGTTACATAAAAGGCAAAATGGCTTTTTTAGAAAAATAGCAGGTCACATGAGAGAACTATAAGGTGTGAGCGGATTCTAGAATAAAAGGACTAGTGACATTACGAGAGGGAAAAGAATGAGTCATTTAAAGAAGCAGAAACAAATACAGGGTTTACCGATTCAGAAAATTCAGATTACCATCATTCTATAAACCGTTAGACAGTTAGAAACTAAATATTTTATGAACAACTTCCAGTTATATGGAGTCACCTTTTGGGTACAGGGGTCGGGAGACGATCAGAAATTACAGATACTTCTGACAGATAAACTCTTCTTTGCTACTTTGAGGTGTTATTTAGCCATTAAGATGAGGCTTAGGATTCACTTCCCAGTGCTTGATGATAATTTAAATGCCTTCCTATTACAAGATTTTCGCTTATTACCAAAGTGTGAGGAAAACAAAAATCAGGTAAAAGGGAAAGTTCAGAGCCCATTTCCTGGCAGAATATTTCTACTGAAACCTTCAGAAATCACAGTTGCATATCTCAATTATCCCACCCCCTTGTTTTGCAATTATGTTTATTTGTGCTCTTTGTTCTGACATTCCAGCATCTGTTCGTGGGTTTTCTTTTTCTCTTCCCAAGCATCATCCTAAGGACAGCTTAATTAAGAGTCCAGAGTACAAGTCAGATCTCTTTTATTTAAGAGTCAAGGTGTTTTTTTTTTCTCCTGTCTCTGAAACTATATATTTATGGAACATACAGTACATGTCAGGCTCGTGTTAGACATTTTTTAATGTAAGTTTATTAAATTGATTCCTCACAATGCCCCTGTGAAAGAGGCAATATTAGCCCCTTTTATAGATGAGAAAGCTGAGACTGGTAAATTGCCTTGCCTGAAGTCTTACAGTAAAGCAGTGGAGCTGGGATTCAGATTCAAGTCTTCTGATAACCAATACAGATCTCTTTCCTTACATCTTTTCCTTGCTTGGGGGAGCACGAGTGCCATTCTCGGTATGTCATGGGAGCAATAGGTCACCTGGACAGTTTTACTTTGTCCTAAGTTACTAGAGATATTCTTTAGGGATCTTTAAATAAATGCCAGTGTGCTTCCAGGATAGACTCCAGATTGCATAGTGGGACTGATTCATGCAAGCCGATGTGGTTAAGATTTGCCATTATTAAATAATGTCTAGACCCTGTGCATTTTCTGTTCTGTGGAATTATCAATCCTCATCTCTTGGTTTGTTTTTTTTTTTTTTCTAATTTGGCATGATTTGGAAACAAAGTATATTAAGAATCTAAATGTTCCTAAACTACTGGAATTATGACTTAGCTCAATTTGTAAGAAGCAGAGTAGAGTTGGTCAGCAGATTTGATGGTCTGTTTGTTTAAAAGGGTCTACGGTTTTCTATAGAAAGGGATCTGAGCGAGACATTTTAGCTAATGAATCAAAATCAGATATGTGGTCATTATTGCCTGATTATTACTCCATCTGCTCTGTGCTAACGTGAAAATCAATTACTGTGTCTCTTTCCCACTGACAGCGTATGTTGATCGGGCTGGCAAGAGATCTTCGAGGGATTGCCTTTGCACTGAACACAAAGACCAGCTACACCATGCTGTTTGACTGGATGTATCCTTATTACACTGTGACAATACCAGCTCTGTGCACAGAGGGATGCCAGGCCCCTCGCTTTCGTTTAATAGTATGGCACAGTAGGGAAGAGGAAACAAAGCTAAATGAACTAATGTGTAATCAGCTAAAAATTACAGCACAGTGGCAGCAGTGCAGATAACTGAGCACAGCATTTGGAGACCCAGCTCAGAGAGGTCACTTTTTGGTGCCATTAAATATTGACAACTTAAAAATCGCGTTCCCAAATGATTGTTTATGTAGGGATTGCGGGATAATCAGGCTAACGTCTTTAACTCAGGATCAATGAATCTTACCATTTGGCATTTTCGAGGAGATTTGAATTTCTGTTCCATCTCAATTAGCAGGGTTGAGCAGGCTACTGTGCCTCTTTGAGGCTCAATTCATCATGCTACAGCTTTTCACCATCGTGAAAATATTAATGGAGATGAAAAAGGGGGAAATAAATGGTCAGGAGTTTTCATTTAGTATAAATTCTGAATTTACCTTTGCCAAGGCTTAGTACAGATAGCAACATAAATAAACAAAGAAACAAACATCCCTGGCAGAAATGCCTCATCATGTAAGAGTGAGACAAACGTGGACTCTGGTATCAGAGTAGGATTGAAATCCAGCTCTCCACCTTGGCAAGTTATTTCTCTTCTCTGAGTCGTGGTTTTCTCATCTAAAAAAAGAGACATCCAGTATCAGGGCTCACTGGGACCATTAAAATAGGTAACACACTTTGTGTAATGTCTGGAACATATTTGGGAGTCCTAAGTGGTTGCTATTAATATTGTTTTAGTAGTATTGTATGTATCCTCTTTGATCCTAACAGGAAGTGACAATTTATAAAGTCATGTAAGTGTAATATGTTTTCATGCCTTTATACATAAAACTATCAGAGCACTTAAGAAAAATTCTGTAGCCTTAAAGCAATTGTATGTTTTAAGTTACACTGTTTCTCAGTTGCTCTTTTCAAACCCTCCTTATCCAAATTGCAAAAGAAACTTCTTTTTTTTTATTTATTATTTGAGAGAGAGAAAGGATCCCAAGCAGGCTCTGCATTATGAGTATGGAGCCTGACATAGGACTCGATCCCACGGCTGCAAGTTCATGACCTGAGCCCAGATCGAGTCGGACACTTAACTGATCCACCCAGTCACCCACACTACAAAAGAAACTTCTTGAAAGCAATCTTTCACCACGGATCCCCAGTTAGGCCAAAAATATACCTAACAGGGGATCTGGGCATGGTTTAGGGAGAACTCTATGCATTAAAAAAAAAACTTTTCTAACATTAATTGAATACCGACTTACATTTTTAGTTACTATTAAAACCTACTTCATCAGATATATGTGTTCACAGAAAGGTTAGAGGTAAGTGTTTTCCATGTCATTGAAGAACCATGTATGTCTTTATATCAGCATACCAAGTACATGTACAGAGGCTGTAGGTTTTAACACAGCAAGTCCTACAGTTGTTTTAACTGTGAAGAATAAACTGAGATTGCATATTACTTTTTTATCTATCTAAAAACAAACAGAAGCTTATAACGTGAAAACTTTCATTTATTTGAAAAAAATCGTAGAAGCCTAGTTTTGGCACTCTGGAATGGATGGTGATCTTGACAGCAAGCTGCAACTCTACGATGTCCATCAGTTAACGTTTCCTGTGTCCCTCCTCAGCGGTCCCAACCAAGAGTCAAGTCCAGAACCTCTCCCCTCAGTGTCAAAGAATATAAATATCTGCCATAATCGATACCGCCTAAAATTCATAGAACATGTTTTAAGTCTTTGGTTAAGTCTGTTTTCCATGTATTTCCTCACTAAGCTCCTTCTTTTTGGCACCTGTCTGAAGTGAAACTTTTGTCCAGCAGATGGCAGACAATAGCAAATGGAAGGCCTTGGGACTTCATGTTTTGTTTTGAACTGGAAACTATTGTCTCCTCCATGTGACCATAGATGTTGATGTTATTAGGGTCAGTGGCAGAGGGCGAAGTGTCAGTTATGCAGGGAGCTGTGTTAGATTGCCAAACAGGATGGCTTGGTACCGGCTTTGCTTATAATAATTGAGTTTCAGTAGCAAATCAGCTTCCTTGGGAAAAGGCCAAAGGCTTTTCATAATTGTATTGACAACAAAATGAATATGATAAATGGTGTTCATTCAGTTGAGACAAGATTTATAGTTTTCCTTTGGGCAAGGGATGAAGAGCAAATATTTATAATAATAGTAAAATTTGTTTAAAAGTTACATTATTTGATCATTCAAAAAGCTTTATTAAAATATTTTGAAATACTTTAAGCAGTTTCAGGTGATAAAGTACAGATTCTTTTCAAAGTATTCTAATAATGTAAAAATGAATAAGGATATGATAAAAAAAAAACATGGATATGAAAGTCATTTATTCTTCCTGAAATATTGATATGTCAAACCGTCAGTGATGATTCCTACATTACTGCCAGGGAAAGTTTATTTTTGCCTTTTATCCACATAAATGTGTGTTCTTTAATTTGTTATACAGTCCTTAGCATGCAGAAGAAATGTCCTACAAGAGCACATGTCATCTTAAAGTCAAGATGCATTTTATTTATGGTGATTATTTGATAAAGTGCTATTTTAGTGGTTAGCTCTTTAATTCAAAAACATTTCTGTAAACACTGACTGCATTAACTGCTACACGAACTGCATTGCTTATCACTGTCCTTCCAAAACTAAATTGCCTGAAACTACATAGCAAACATGTTGATAAATTGTTCTACTCCTGGAGAATTGAAGAATCCCTAATACACTTCTTTGCCCATATAGTGAGAACACAATATGAAAGCGCCTTACCTTGTAGCGCATTTAGTCACCTTGTTTAGAGTCTTCCCAAATCATGCTTAGACTGAAGTATCAAAAATCCAGGCAGCAATTGGGGGCGAGAAAAAAAGGAATGCGTATGATGCTATTTCCTTCTGCTCAGTCCTTTCACTTGTCATAATCTGATCTCTGAATCCACTGTTTTTCAGTCAGGTAATTGGAATACTGAATATGCATCAACACATTATACAAAGACAAGTCAAGACCATATGTAGATGTGTAGAAGAGCACAGACTTGAAAACAAAACAGTCTTGGATTCCAGTCCTGGTTTTGCCACTTAACCCGAGGCTCAAAAAACAAACACAAAAACCTGTGGGCTCTTGGATAAGTTACTTAATGTATCAGAATCACGGTTTTCTCTTCCACAAAACAGAGCTAATCATACCTGTCTAACAAGTATAGCATAAGAAATGAGTGAATGGACATATATAACGGCCTAATCCAATGTCTGGCACAAAGTGGATACTCCACTAACTGTTGTTAGTTCTTTTCTCTAATATGAAATGAGACAAAGGAATCCCATTTGCTCACTTATTCAGCAAATTTGGCTAAGGACTGTGCTAGGTTTCATGAGGGATGTAGATTACTTAGACTCAAATCTTACCCCAAAATGAGCTTCTAATTAAATAGAACCTGTTAGATACATACAAAAATGACTGTAATAAAATATAGAAGGTGATAAGTGCCGTAACAGCAGATACAAATAGAGTGATTGCATTTAGCTGGGGAATCAGGAAGGTTTCTGTGAAAGTACAGATATTTCTCTGGATCTTACCAAATGCATAGGATTAGAGTGTTGGAACTCTGAAATAAGAGGTTTTTGGTTGGCCTACGCACAGGGTTTGGAAGGGGGTAGTGGAGAAGATGTTTTGTTGTAGATACCACTTATTTTGTGCTTGGAAATGCAGGTTGTCTGGGACCCTTGAATATCAGGCTAAGGAATTTAGACCCTATCCCATAGATAGCATGGAGCGGTTGTTGTGACTGCCTAACCAAATCAGAATTGTACCTCAAGAAGAAAGTAATTGGCATTATGTTGGACAGACTGAAATAGGGAAGAAAGTAAACCTGAAAAAAAAATCACTGTTTGGCAAGCACACAGTGCTGTGTGCTAGGCCTGAGGAATGAGTAAAAGGATTGCTTCTCACAAGAACGAATAAAATGGATCACTCTTTAGAAGGTTACCATCTCGTAGATATGACATACAACTAATGAACAGTCAATGGGTTGTCACAAAGATGGCATGCAAAAGACCATATGAACACGTAAGAGGAAGAGATTGGCTTTTGGGCAAAAACAAAACAAAACAAAACAAAAAAAAAAACGTCGGCTTCCCAGGGAAGTGAAAGTTGGGCAAGGTGTTGAAAAATAGACATTTGCTAGACAGGAGAGAAAGACTTCCAACAGCATTTGCTTTTGTGAAAAAAAAGTACACCTGTTTCACATTCATGGAGTACCTTTAAAATAATCTCTGAACTGGCCGGCTGTTTCTGTTCTGGAACCACATCCTCATACCCCTATCTCTGAACGGTTTTAACAAAAACTCTTTTGTTGCTTTCTAGGATGTTACTGTGCTTTCCCTACTGTGAGATCCCAGAGGGAAAGAATTATGTGTTTTCCCATTTCTGTTTCCTTGGGGTCCAGTCATACTGACTGCTGGTTGTGTGGATGGATGGGTGGTCATCG
The DNA here is from genome assembly GCF_027475565.1 of Acinonyx jubatus. Classification (NCBI taxonomy): domain Eukaryota; kingdom Metazoa; phylum Chordata; class Mammalia; order Carnivora; family Felidae; genus Acinonyx; species Acinonyx jubatus. The sequence goes on along the minus strand of NC_069380.1, from coordinate 175,599,398 downwards.
TCAAGAAGGAAACCTCATGCTTTTCATTTTTTTATATTTGGCATCTGATAAGGCTATGTCATATTATTAACACTTCTGATCTTCCATTCATCTGATGTAGACGTTAGGAATTCATCGAGAAGGTTGGGTGAAAGCGGTTAGGTCTGTGCCTCTTCTACCTAAGGGCTCCCTCCCACTGTCTTCCTTCTTTCCATAAATAGGCAGTCCTCACAGGCCACTAGAAAATTAAACTCGTAGAGTGGGTTCTGATTCTCACCCTGTAATCTGAGTCTGGCACTCTCACTCTGAAGCCCTTTTAACCTCTCAGCTTGGTAGACCTCTACTCTGCTTTCCAGTAATCACTCATTTTCTCTGTGGCAGTCACCTCTGTCAGAAGCATATTAGAATTGGCACTACTCTCATTCCACACAGAAAAGGGAGCATCCCCTCATGTCCCGCGGCTTTCTCCCGTAGCGAATGCAGTGTGCTCTGAAAAATATGACGGTTCTAATGCCTGTAGAATGCCTTGCAAAGGAGCTTGTGTGTGCTTCTCATCCTCTTTGATTCTGAGATTTGGGTCTTGTCAGTTTCCTGGCTAGCCTTCCAGATGCTTTCCCACTAAAGATCACTGAGTCTGTGCTCAGGAGGTCTCCTGGTGGAATATGTTCTCACCTGTGCTTCTCTGGCATTGCTTTTGGTACTCAGAGAATCTCTGTTATGTGTCAGCCATGCAGACTTGAGAATGAATTCCCTAAGAATAAAAGCTTTGTCTTACTTATCTCTGGATCCCCGGCCCCTAGCACAGTAAATACCACATAGTGTCTATGATCTATCAAAAATAGCAGATTTTCTGCTACCTAGAAAAAACAGTAAGTTATCTGACAATAGCCAAAACAGAGTTAATAATTAAGTTCATTGATTTCAGTTTTTTCATTTTTATCCAACTGAAACCTTATATATACACACACACTTCCTTCTTATCTCCCTTCTCCGCTTCATTTCCCTTTGTAGTACTCTCTTAACATATTATGTATGTCTTTTATTTATTTTCTGTCTTTTCTTATTAGAATATAAAGTCCATGAGGACAGGAATTTTTTAATGTTTGGCTCACTGGTGGCTCCAGAGAGTCTAAAACAATGAATAGACAGTTACAGAATAGGACTTCAGTAAATACTTCTTAGGTAAATTCTTTGTATTTGTGTGTGTGTGTGTGTGTGTATACACAATGCAAAGCCTTAACAAAGGGAGACAAAAGTATTGCTTTGTGAAATTTTAGGGAGCTTGTGGTTCTTAAAGAATTGGAAGGCTTATTTTCGTTGAAAGTTACGTGAATTATTTCCTGAAGCTTCAAAGTGAAATGCACAGTTAAAAGGGAAGAAATAGGTAGTTCTAATCAAATATGCTCTACTTGATTTTTAGGTTGACAGGTTGACAGCAACAAATATTTATCGAAATCTGCTTTGTGCCAGGTCCATGCATACAAGTCCCTAGGTCCTGCCCTCAAAAAGTATTTAATAGGAGAGATTGAGTAGTTAGAAGGCACTGGCACACAGTACCACAGCTAGACAAAGGAAACACACCTAACCAAGTCTTGGGGGACGGGAAGGCCAGGGAGGCTTCTTGGACTAGTTGGCATCTATGTTGAAATCTGAAGGACAGATAGCAATAGCAGGGGTATGATAGGGAAGCACAGTCTTTGCCCTTTAGAAACTCACTAATGGGGCAGGCAGATAACAAAAGCAATCAATCTTAATATAAGTTTGTTGTAAGAGATACGGGGTCAGAGTGCTCATTGAACGTAGATGAGGAAGAGATGGATTCCTTTTGACAAAACAGAGAAAGTTTCACCATCCCAGGGGAAGCGCAACTTGAACTAGGTGTTGAAAGACAGGAATGAGTTAGGCAGAAGAAGCCACGTGTAGAGGAATGGAGACAAGAGAGTTGGCAACCATGGATTTGCAGGGAATTGAGAGTGGCTGAACCGTGGATGGGGCAGGAATACTGAAAGAGGAGTCTGAAGGTCCACAGGGACCATATCTTAAAGGGCCTTGTATGCCATCCTAAAGAATTTGAAATGTATTCTAAAGAGCAAGGAAGAAAATTGTGGTCTTTTCCACCATGGAGATCTCTACCCATACACACAGGAAAGGAACACCGCTAAGTAATTCAGTTCTTTCAGCACTTTCATCTGAAACAAAAAGACAAGTATACTGGAAAACATCAGAAACAGAGAAACTTAGAAAATAGGAAAAGAAGAAATGAAGGAGTAGAATAGCAAGGTGTTTTGTGTGTGTGTGTGTGTGTGCTGCAGCTTAAGCTTCAATTTTATATTTATGTGTCCATTTAGCAAGGAGGAGGCCCCAGTTAAGGGTTAAAGGACCAGTGGAAGTGAGTCAGAGTTTTCTAGGTTCTGGTGGTCTCAGCCGTTGACTTATCAGAGGCATACACTTCTTACTATTGAGGAAGATGCTTGAGAATTTCTCCTTGGGTATACATAGGACTACCTTTTAGCTGACCCTGAGTAGATTAAAAGTTATGCAAAGCTTTTCTTCAAGCTAACATCTCCAGTATTCCTTGGAGCTACAGTGGGACCAAGCAGAGCAAATCAGCAACTTAAAAAAACGAAAAGAGATAATTTCTAAGCTGGAAGATAGATAGATAGATAGATAGATAGATAGATAGATAGATAGATAGATAGATAGGGATTATTATTACTATTTCCCTCTCCTTCTATGTATTTTTAAATTTTCACAAGAAATGACACTTTTTCTTAAGTTGTTTGATGCCCAAGAAACTGATATTAACAATTCAACTATGTTTTTATCCTCATTAAATTTATTTCCTTTCCTACAGTATGCAGCACATTTCTTTAAATGTGTTACTTATATGATACTTTAAAAGTGTCTTTTGTTTATAGAGTATACCAAGAACAAAAGAATATAATGTATGGGATATGTTACAAACCAGAGCACATCATTTTACAATCCCCAGCAAACATACAGCTGTGCAGGTTAGGGAGCAATTTATGAAATTTCCATTGCTTATTAAACATAGAAGAAACGTGGATTCTCTTTTTGCTTTTGAGGTGCCGCTAATTTTCAGGAACAGTATTTCTTTTGACCCTTAAGTTCTTTAACAGGCTTTATAAAAGGTACCCAACGTATCTTCCCATTCTTCAGAGGACTATCGAACGGTGGTATGGAGAGCCAGCGTGCACAACTCCCATTCTGAAACTTATGGCAGAACTGATGCAAAACAGGTAAGAAGTGCAATGGGGGAGAAAAAAATCTGCTATCTGGCAGCGGTCTCTAGAGGTCAGATTTTCCTGTTTGGTATGTATATAGTCAAGGCTTAGCAAGAACTCAGGACCCAGAATTTTTAAGATAACTGGTGAAAGCAGTAGAATTAGAGACATAAGGTTGAGACCTTTTGGAAAAAGAATATAGTATATTTAGGTGTATAAGGGGACTAAGGGAACTGGAAAAAAATTGGAAGGTACCGCCACCGTTATTTAAAATATTCAAAGGCAAATGGAGGAAGGGCTCCTGTTTTAACTGTTTCACTGCTTAACTGCAATTCCATGTAATTTGAGAGCAGGGAAGTTTAGAGGTCTCTGAGTTGAGATGGTTCCTTCTTCAAGAAGGGAACTGAGTCCCGGAGCAGTTCATGGACACATAGTTTGTCTCAGGAGCCCCAGGGATTGTCCCTGCTTTGACAACTAAGTTATCCCTTTCCTCTTTGCCAAGATGCATGTATGTGGATGATTTATGCATTCAAAATTTTCGTTTAAATAGCAACTACAGTAAACAGGGGTGTATAGATCTTTTCAAATTAGTGTTTTCATTTGGGGGTGGAGGGGAAGTACCCAGTAGTGGAACTACTGGGTCATATGGTAGTTCCATTTTTAAGTTTTTAAGGACCCTCCATACTGCTTTCTACGGTGGCTGCACAGATTTGCATTCCCACCAACAGTGTGTTGGGGCTCCTTTTTCTCCACATTCATTAAAAAATTTTTAAGAGTGAAAAATAAACAGCAACTACAACTTCTTAAAGATTGCCCAGTTGACCTTATAATTTGCACAGACCGGCAGAGATTGAAATACTCTGCATGTAAATATTAACAAAGATGTAGCTAGAGGACAAAAGCTGCAAGAAGGTAATTGGTTTTACCTCTTTAAAATATGTCATTGTGAATATGGCTTAGCACCAAATTACCTGTCACTTAGCCATCGTGTTTCCTCCGTTCCTCTTGTAAACTATGTGTTGGAAGGGAGATATCCACACAGGGAAGGAGGATGGACTGTAGCTGTAATTTTATCTCTGGTGCTAGGTCTTTCACAGTAATAATTTAAAATTTATTAAATAAGAGGTGGAAAAAGACCTGGCAAATGAAGAAATGTATTATTCTTTTAAAAGCCGTTTTTTAAAACCATTCTCCTATGTACCTTAGATACTGTAGGAAGGGTGGCTATGTTTGTGTTTGATTAAATTATGGTTTTTCAACCAGATAATTGATATTATATATTACTGATACAGCATTTAATACTAAGGGGGAAAGTTACTGCATCGTATATTGTAGAGTATTTTATACCTGCCATAAGCAAATGATTCGTATCTATCTAACACAGTTGTCCTTAGGAGTACCTAGTGAAAATCTGTAATCTCAGAAAATATGTTATCTTGTGTGTATTTCTCTAGAATCTAATGTGAAGTATGTATGTACGTTTCTCTTTAGTCAATAATTGTATGCCAGCAATCAAAAGTTCACAATCTTTCTAGTAAGTTAGAACTGCACCTTATTCTGAAGCATTCTGAGAAAGCATGAAGACGCAACAATTCATCATTCCTGGCAAAGGGACTTTAGCAAGTGTCTTTGCTTTTTTGGTATTGCTTTGCTATGACCTATCTGCATATTTTTGGGTAGTCCTTTAAAAAGCATGCCATTATTTCTTGAAAGCACAGAGACCAGACATATCAGAGCCAACTGAAACCAAACTGATGTTAAAAAGCAAGTATTATGTCAGGATGGCATATGTCAATCCTTTATCCTGTTCCTACTGTTCCCCTACCTGTCAGAAACCAGGGAAGCAGAATCATTCTTATTTAGAACTCCTAGGATTTGTTTCTCTTTATTTGAGCCATGTGCAATGGAAACTCTAGTCTGAATGTAATTTCATGTATTTGAAATATGCTTGAAGTATCAGATGATTAATTATACATATGAGCAGTATTAAAAAATACCTACATCTCCTATCTGTCACTTTAGAATTTGTTTTAAAAATGTTCATTGGGCACGACAGGAGATCACAAACGTAAACCTCTATACAGGTATTTATATAAACTTACAGATACACACCCTGGGGTATTTTGTTAGTATCTATCAGCCACTTTGCATGAAAAGAGAAGAGAGTAAGAAGTCTACGATTTGGGATGTCAGGATATTTTTTTGACAGATACAACTGAAATCTTTGAATCAGTCAGTGAATGAAATTAACTCTTCCTAACTGTCCTAGTATCTTTTACATATTTTATCGACACTTGTTTAATGGAGTGGCATTTTTTAAAAGGGATCATTATACTGCTGCTACTTCTAATAAATGAAAATGCTAGGCACTTTAAATCTACATTTGGTTTCTTTATCTACACGTATAGTCTGGTTTTTTGCTGTATTTCTTAGATCCCAGCGTTTGAATTTTGACGTATCATCTCCTAATGGAATTCTTCTCTTCAGAGAAGCTAGTAAAATGATTTGCACTTATGGTGAGTATCTTTTTCCATATTTGTCTCTGCAATATAACTTTATCTCTTTGGGGGAAAGAAAGATGTTAGTTATTTTGTTCTTTTGAACCTTCCTATCTGTATGAATTTGTGAAGTAGGTAATAGTGCAGAAAGCCAGGTAGCTATCATATTGGCATCGGGAGAAGTAAGTAAGCAGCGTGCCTTTGACTACAAATCATGCCTGACCAACTTGATGAATTTCTTTTGGATAAAATTGCAGTGTCAGTAGGCAAAGGGAATACAACTGGATAGAATATTGAAAAGTTGTAGCGTATTCAAAATTGCGAAAAGTTACATCAGGGAATTTGCTATCATGGATCAAGGAATGCTTAGACCACTATGTCACCAGCACTGAATTTTGGAAAAATATCCTGCTAAAGGGCAGTAAACATTTTATTACAGGGAACTTTTGGGCATTGCACTCTTAGAATCAGAGTTCTACGGTAAAGATAGTCCTCTTCAATTATTGTCACAAAATTTGTTTCGCAGTTAGAATCGAGCCTTAGAACTACCATAAACCCTAATACTTGCCAATTCTGACAGCTTCATCAATGAAATTCTCAACTCACTGAGACCTTTATGTATCCTGGGGATGGGGGTAGGATGGGTAAGAATCCTGTTCCAGTTTGCCGTGCACTGGCTGGCCTCTGCACAGTACTCTTCTTGAGAGATGGTTTCCTGTGTCCTCTTATTCTCTGTTTTCTTTTTTGCCTGTCGGTTCTTGCTTTTCCAAATCAGTAGCCAACTCTGAGTACATTCAGTCTCAAAAGTTGCCCATGATTATCGTATTTCTTTTTGAGAACCTTCCAACAGATTTTACAAAATTTTGCAAAGCCTCTTTAAGACCGTGTGTATTTGTGCATATCTGTAGGAACAACCACTAGAAATGTATTACTTCTTTAAAAGTAAAAGCCTATTTAAAAACAAAAAAAAAGGAGAAAAACAATTGTTTTAAATTGTTTTCACTTTCAAAACCCATTCTGGGACAGGAAGCTGTGTGCCTTGTAGGCCTCTGTTAAAAATGCATAGTTTTAATTGTGCGTTTGATTTTTAGAGTTTCAGATTCTAAGTGTGTGAAAACTACAGGAAGCACCTATTTGAGTCCGTAAACTTGCACTCTCCTATGTTCATCTGTACCAACAACTACACTGTCACCATTTTTGATCTGTTGAAAGTAGACACATTAGAATCATACAAAGTAGAAATGTTTTGCCTCTTAAAGGTAAAAATTAACCCCTTTTCAAATATTCTCAATGCAGTTTGCTTTACTTCCAGTGTATATCTAGCTCCTTCCATTGTCTTAGCATACAAAAATAACATGTCTAGACCATTTTCTAAAATGGTATCTTAGAGAAAGCATAGTTTTTGGAGATTAAAAGATCTGAGTACCAATCGTAGTACCAGCCCTTATCAACTCCATGACCCTCAGCCAAGACACTGTGTTTCTTTGTGCCTAGTTTTCTCACACACAAAAATAGGAACAATGACTCCCTACTGACCTACTTAGAATTCGAGATGGTTAGGTGAGCTACTCCAGGTAAAGGGCTTGGCACAGGGTATGACATGGAATAGACATTTAACCAACATGTGTCTCCTCAATCCAGAGCCATTCTCTTATACTCATAGAACCAGCCTTCTTTGGACAGGGGTTCACTGACCACATCACTTTTTTGTTCAGCTCCTGCTTGGACCACGCTGTCCTGCTTCCTTCTGCCTGTAATAAGTGCTTAGCTTCCATTTACTCACTTTATTTTTTTAATGTTTACTTATTTTTGAGAGGGAGCCAGAGCATGAGCAGGGGAGGAGCAGAGAGAGAGAAGGATACAGAGAATCCAAAGCGGATTCCAGGCTCCGAGCTGTCAGCACAGAGCCCAACGTAGGGCTCGAACTCACAAACCACAAGATCGTGACCTGAGCCAAAGTCGGACACTCAACTGACTGAGCTACCCAGGCGCCCCCTATTTCCTCACTTTTTAAAAGAAAATAATATTTCTCATATGGAACAATGTATGTATATGTAAGAATTTCTTAGTAGTTGATAGAGCTTTAACTCTACACATGTTAGATTTCTGTTACCAGTCACAGTTGTATTTTCCTTCTGCTTTTTTCTCACTCCAGTTCCTTTCACTGTGTGTAATTTTTCCTTTGGGACTGACTCACTATTGTGGTAGGACCAATCGGAGCAGTGCTTTCTCCGCCAGTGTTACTGGACCCCTAGAGCAGAATGTATGTCCAGCCAAGTGACACCAAAAAGAATCTCAGAACAATGCCAAATCTGTAGGCTTCAAAAGCTACCTAGTCCTCTGTCCAGTTGTTTGACATAAGCAAAGAAAGGCATTGTAACAAAAGCTGAGGAAGTTAACTAAGTGAGGATCACATTGGAGGAAGAAGAAGAGGAGGAGACAGAGGTAGAGGAAGGGAAGGAAGACAAGAAACAAGATGAAGAAAAGAGAAAAGAAGAAAAGGAGTAAAGAGGGAAAAAAAACCTTCAAAGCATTCTTGAGAAGGAAAGCTAGTAAGCTTTCTTACTCTAAAGAGAAACTAAGGGATTAAAGTAAGGTATTGCACCTTGGCTTGAAATAATAATAAGGTAGCTTTTATTTTTTAATCAGCTATTATGTGGCTATTCCTATACTAGACCATTTATCATACATTAGCCTATCAGATCCTCAAGGTAGTAGTGTTATCGGCCACTCACTACTCATTTGGCCTTGGCTAAGTTGCTTAGCCTTTCTTGCTTCAGTTTCTTGTTAAACAGAGAAAAGAACACCTACTTCATAAGGTGGTTATGAGGATTCAGTTCAGTTGTGCATAGAAAGCTCTTAGACCAGTTAGCTTCTGTGATCACTATTATGAAGAAATTGAAGCTCATAGAGATTAAGAAACTTGCCAAATATTGCATAGCTAGTAAGTCGCTGAATTGGAATTTCATTCAAAGTCTATATAAATTCAAACGATAGTCTCTCCATATTCCTTATTGCCACTTGGGAGCTGCCACGGGAAGATTGTCCTTGAATATTTATGATGAAGCACTGTTCTTTAACGTATGGTGATTTCTGTCCTAAAACTTAAGGGAAATCAAAGGCTCAGTGGCAAAATGTCCTTCAACTTTGTCAGCAGTGACTTGGACACGTGCACTTTGCATAGAATAATAGAAACATGTTTATCACCCTTCCCTGATTCCCGTGCTGTCCCCCCCCCCCCCCACCATCAGCCAAACTGATTTGATCTGTCTTCACCCTCTGTAATGCCTTGTTGCCCCTTCTTTTACCTCTGGAGTCTTTAATATGCTCATGGAGGGTGATCACGTGGTCTGCCATCCAGCAGGTTGGAAGGTGAGGGAAAGAGTGGGAGGGCACAGAAGAGCAGCAGTGTTTATTTTTTTGGTAAGCCAAGCAGAAGGGAAGGGAAGCCCTCGGAAGAAAGAGGCCAGAACATTCTGCGATCCCTTCTGTCCCCATCCCTCGCTGGGTTTCTTCTCTGCTCACCTCTCATGGGCAGTATTTGGGTAGTCAGTGATAGGGGCCGTGTAGAGTGGGGAGGACTCTTTCCCACATGCACTGATTTGTTGCATATTTTGTGGAACACGTCTACCTCGCTGCTCAGTGAGACTGGCAGAAAAATAATACTTTTGATATGCTGTTTTATTTATCTACATTCTGTCATGATATACTTTGATGTAAGTTTTTAATTTTGCTTCAGCTCTCAGCTGCTCTCGCCGTTACAGCTCAGGGTCAGCAATGAGGTTAGCCACAGTAGCACAAAACAATTTCCTGTTTGTACAGCCCAGGTAACATTTGGATGAGGATTAAATTTTACCACATTTTCTACTAGCCCAAGCCTATTATTTCTAATGAGTTTTAAATTGCTTCAAGAACGTGTATTTCAAAACTTAGTGCTGTGATCCATTCAGCCTGAGCAACTTAATAAAGGAAATTTTTTTCTTGAATTTTTGGTTAAAATGTTGCATGCAGTGTAATAAATGTTATTACTTTGGAAACCTACTTCTCAGTTTTAAGAACTGGATGTTTTTTATGCTCAATTTCCATTTGTCTAATCTTTTCTTCCTTTAGCCCCTGGGTCCTGGTATCTTTAGTGACATCTATTGGTTGAAGAGTGCACAGAAGGGAGAAATCGTGATAATTTTCCTAAGACTAGGCAAAACAGAACTGCTTTTATTCCCTCCTTGGATACCTGATTTAAGAAAGTTCAGTGTGTGAAAATCTAAACTTTAAAAATGGATGGAACAGCCATGAGTATTCACTATATGTAAGAATTTACATCAGGGCTCTTTAAAGCAGTATGTGCTCCAGGTGCATTTAAGGTATGACTTAATCACATGCTTAAATTGGATTGGTAAAGCAATGTACAAGCCACTGTTATTTATCGTGACCTAGAAAACAGACCATGGTTTTCTAACTGGCTTTTGCAGAGCCCTGGAGATCTGAAAAGGACCATAGTGGGCCTCCAGATAGCAGGGAGGAGGACACCCTACTGCCACTTTGACCAGAACCACCCTGCTGTATAGTTGCACCAGATTTGTTTGTAAAAGCGAGTCACTTTTTTGACCACTTGTGGGGTTTTTTGTAAAAGAGCTTGAAAATTACTGGCATGTGCTATTAGAAGCATTGTGAGAACGAAGGATTATGATTATATATTTATGTTTGATTACCAAAGAAAAGCTGAAGAACGCATTGGTCCTGAGATAACTAAAGTCTTAATAAATGTCTCCAGGAAATAACAGTTCTGGAAAACAAACTATCCAGGAACCATGTACGTGGCCTTAGATCTTACTGGAAACTTGGATGGGGACATAGAGTGTCAAAGTAGTATTAAAGTAAAGCTCATGATAGAATGACCGACACCTTGAGGATACCAGCACCAGGATCAGGTGGCTTGCAAAAGCAAGACCTTGGGGAACATGTTCCACAGTAGATCCACACATACCAGACGTGCCCCCTTTTGCAAACAAGCAAATAATACTACATAAGCTATTAAATAAGGAAGAGTGATGTCCAACCAGTCGCTTAGGGTTCAGTGGATTCTTTCATCCATGCAGCTAACAGTTACTGAGCATTTACTATGTGTCTGATATTGTGAGAGTTACAATGGATAGGGTAAGAAATAAGACGCACAAAAAAGAATCTTACTGATTCTTCTCTTGAGGAACTTGAGTTCTTCAGGGGATTCAGTCAAGTAAATGAAGACTTATGATGCACTGCGCTCACTTTTATACTTGAGAAGCATACAGAGTGCTATGGTAGCCCAGAAGTTTCTAACTCAAACTGAGGAGTCAAACAAGGAAGAACTTTTTTTTAAGTTTATTTATTTTAAGAGAGAGAGAGAGAAAGAGAGCGAGCATGGGCAGGGGAGGGGCAGAGAAAGAGAGTGAATCCAATGCAGGCTCCTCACTGTCAGCATGGAGCCTGATGCAGAGCTCAAACTCACCAACCACGAGATCATGACCTGAGCCGAAACCAAGAGTCAATTGCTTTTCCAACTGAGCCACCCAGGCATCCCAAGGGACAGTTTTTTAAAGGAATAGAATAGGGCCCAGAAGTTTGAAGAGGGCATTTCAAGCAGACAGTAGCTGCTTTTACAAAACTATATAAATATAAAAAGTAGCATGCTCTGTTAGCAAACTGCAGAATTTCAGAATTGCTATAGAGAATAGAAAGTGAAAATCCTGATTATCTCATCATTCAAAGATAACCGTCATTATCAGTTTAGTGTGTGCTTTAAGTGATTTTTAAGTTTATTTAAGTAATCTCTACACCCAACGTAAGGCTTGAACTCAAAACCTCAAGATCAAGAGTCATATGCTCTCTCGAATGAGCCAGCCAGGTGCTTACCATATTTGTGGTCATATTATAATTTATTTAATCATTCACCTTTTGATAAATGTTAATTTTTTTATACACATATAATTTTTCACCGTTACATACTTTGTTTCAGTAAGCAACTTTGACATGCAGTTTCATGAGCTTCATTTGTTCAACAAATGTACCCTGGGAACAGCAGGCACTGTTATTGACTCTTTGGATACATCAGTGAGCAAAACTGAAAAAGGCATTATTTAGCATGTTAATAACTGGAATTTTAAAAAAAGAAAGAGAAATTCAGGAGAAGGAACAATAGAAGTACTAGGGATTGGGAAAGGTGTTGTAGTAACTTGAGTAAAGGTGACATTTGAGCAAAGACTTGCAGTAAATGAGGGAGTTAGTCATGTGAATATCTCTGGGCAGAGTATTCCAGGCTGAGAGAATACCAAGTTTTAGGGTCCTGAGGCACCAGTGTATCTGGCATGTCTGCAGAGCAGCAAAGAGATTAGTAGCTGGATCAAAGTAAACAAAAGGGAAAGTTGTAACAAGAGTAATGTCATATAGTGTCATTCTTGTAGACAGTAATCAGGACTTTAGCTCAAGTGAAATAGAGGGACTTTAGAATGTTTTGAGCAGATGAATAACATTTGCTACTGGCTTTGACCAAGGTGATAGTGGGAGTGGTGAGAAATAGTTCGATTCTGGATGTACTTTGAAGGTAAAGCAAATCAGATTTCTTGATGGATTGGAAATATGGCATGAGAGAAATAATGTAGTCAAGGAATTTTGGCATGAACAACTGGAAGGATGAAGTCACCATTAACTGAGATGCATGTGAAAGGGATCAAAAGTTCCATTTTGGTCCTGTTCAGTTTGAGATGTTAATTAGATATCCCAGTAGGAATATTGAATATAGACTTGGCTATCTGAGTCTGAGGTTTGGAAGTTAGGTCTGATCTAGAGAAAAAATGTGGAAGTCATTGACTCTTAGATGGTATTTAAAGCTGTAAAACCAAGGTAAGATCCCCTAGGTGATGGGTGAATATGCATCTAGAAGACTTAGGTTTGAGTCCTGGGGCACTTCAGTGTCAGGGGTAAAGGAGAAGAGGAGCAACCAGCAAAGGAAAGTGAGAAGGAGCAAGAACTGAAGAGAAGATCGGGGTATGTGCCTTGGAAGACAAGGAAGAAGAGGTAGTTAACTGTGTCAAAAGCTGGCAGTGAATCAAGTAAGATAAGGACTAAGAGTTAACCATTACATTTAGCAACAAGGCAGTCATTGGGAACCTTGAAAAAGAGCGTTCTCAGTGGAGTGGGCATAAAAGAGAATGAGAGGAGGGGTGCCTGTGTGGCTCAGTCAGTTACGCGTCCTACTCTTGATTTCGGTTCAGATCATGATCTCATGGTTCGTGGATTCAAGCCCCGCATTGGACTCGCACAGAGCCTTCTTGGGATTCTCTGTCTCCCTCTCTCTGCTTCTCACCCGCTCACTCTTGCTCTCTCCCTTTCTCTCTCTCAAAATAAATATTTTTTTAAAAAAAGAGAAAGAATGAAAGGAGACGAAGACAATGAAAACAGTTCTTTGGAAGAGTTTTATTACAAAGGGGAGTACTATCTAGCAGAGAGGTAGGGCCAAGAGAAGGTGTTTTTTGTTTTTTGTTTTAAAATGGAAGATATAATAGCATAGCCTGTATTTCAATGAGTTGATCTAATAGGAAAACAAGATTGCATAGGAGAAAAAGGAGAAATTTATTGGTGCTTTGTCCTTAAGCACATAAGAGGAGATGGCATATGTTGAACATATTGGAGGGTTGGCTTTTACAGGAGACAGTGTAACTGCAGATGCTGGTAGATAGGTAGATATTGTAATGAACTTCTAGAATTAGAATATGTGTCCAGAAGTGGATTTACACATTTTTTATATTTTTAATAAATATGACCAAATTGCCCTCTAGAATGATTACACTAATTTATGTTCCCAACAACTTGCTTATTTTCCTGCCCCCTCATCAACACTGCATTGTTTAATCTCTTTCAATCTGAAACGGAAATACTATATTCCTTTCCACTCTTCATAGCTTCAATTCTGTCCCAAACCATTTATGTCCAGGGGCCTCGAAAGACAGAGTAGGTTGAGTGACCTAAAGTAAAGGAATGTCGGCAAGCTTGTGGTTCTCTTCCCATAACTGTTCTGATGATGAATGAAGACATTCAACCTATAGAGCTGTCAGCTGAATATCACCTTAAAATTTTAGAGATTAAGAGGGAAAAAGAAAACGTAAATCAATGTAAGGGATTGCTTTATAAGCCAGGAAATAACATTGTTCGTACTAACGGTTCTTCCTGGTACAAGATACTACTATAGTATTTTATCCCCTCAGCGTTCTTTTTTTAAGTATTCTTCTGAGGACACAGAGAACTGGTAGACTATAGAGCAAAGAACCACACTGTGACCCCATACAGCCAATTCTCTATTGAAGGAACAGAGGGAAGATGTTCCAAGACATAGCATTGACCTTACTTTGAATCGCATATTAGAAGGAAGTGTATTATGCTACACAGCCAGCTTCAGCTCCCCCTCTTTTCCCGGCCATAGCCCCCCATGTGTGAACTTACAGGCTACTAGACTTGAGAAAGAAATGAACCCACAGGAGTATGCATTGTCATATTTACATTTACTGAGCGAGCGCTGTGCCAGTTACTATGGTAAGCGCTTTACATGTGCTGTCTCCTTTACTCCACATAAGAGCCTTGTGTGTTTTACGTACTTTAATTATCCTGATTTTATAAATGAGGAAACTGACTTACAGAGATTAACAATCTGCTCAGACACCGAGGTAGTAAGGAAAGAGGTAGGCTTCAACCCCAATCAGTATGAGTCAGAAGCCCACCCGGTTCATTACTCCCTTATGCACTGTATTTCTGTCTTCTGTTAGAATACTGTCTTTTATATAGTTCTCCACCGGACACCTGTGAAAGAAGATCACTCTTCTTTGGGTGTAGGAAGCCTCTTTTGAAGGAGACATTATAGAGTCAGTCACTCAGGGAAGAGGTGGGGTCTCAGAAGGAAGAAGAGTTTAAAAAAAAAAAAAAAAAAAAAAAGACCTGAAAGTAGATCTCAGGTAAACAGAAGTGGAGATTTTGCGTTTTTTAATGTATATCCTTCTCTGAATCTAGATCGGTACTTCTGAGTGCTGGAAGCTAACCCCAAAACAAAAACAAAAAGGTTTCTCCAAAAAGGACAGAGAATAGAGGTTAAGAAAAGAGAACCCAAGCAATTAATATAAGCAAATGATAAGCTGAATTACCAGTATCTGGAGTCCTCTGTGCTTATTTTTCAGGTTTTTTTTTCCCCTTATCATTTAGTGAGATTTCCTGCTGCAGCATGCACAAGAGTAAGAATGGCAGTGCTGTGGCACCTGTGCCTCCCACTGGAAGTTCCCCCCACTATTGCCCTCGGCCAGGTTATCCATCAATTCCCAGCATTCTTGTCCGGAGCCCCAGAGGAGCCTCCACACCCCTCTCTCCCAGGCCTAACGTTAAGAATGTACGGTATCTCATTCCCCTGCCCCCAATTATGGCATTTTAAGCTTGTTTTTGGGAGGGGGGGTGCAATCCAATTTCAGTAAGTACTGTTCAGTGACACATACTGAATAAAGCTGAGTCGGAGTGAGTAAATGACTTGGCCAAGCCTTCTCTTCCAGAGTCTTTCATAGCCACCACGGAATGCTGAGGTACCTGAGCACAGTGAGGTACAACTTTCTATTTCAAAAGTATTACTCGTTCTCCTTTTCAAAGGTCACAAGGCTACACTAATTAACTTGTTTAATTAAAATAAATTAACACAGATGTGTCTGACACAGGCCAAAAGACATGTATTTTAGGTTGCAACTTCAACACAGAGATGAAAGTTGTGATTCTAAATAAGTAATCCTTCTTGATGATAGGTTATCCAATCTTTAAATCAAAATTTTTGTACCATCACCGTTCTTGGTCTGCCCATTCCATCTTTGCTGTAGAATATAAGACCTTTACTTCTCCCATAAGGACATGAGCATAAAAAGACCCCAAAAGATGATCCAGTTTTCTCCCGTTGACCTGGGCCTTTCCAACAAACCCAAAATGTGTAGTCCACACATAACCCCCAGATTATCCTAGCTCCTTTCATCACATGTAAGCAGTGCTTTCCTTTTCCGAGGACAGAGAGGACAGGGGAATGTCTACCTTGGTTTATACTGAATTTGAGGCGAAGGTAAAAAGGCAGTGGTTGAGAACTGTCTTCTCCTGCAGCATCCTGCTTTTGCGGACCTCCATACCTGTGCGCATAATCTACCTAGCACACACTCCTCGCCCTCCAAGTCTTCCTTCCTCCAAGAAAACCGGGCTTGATCCTTGAGAAATAGCCTGTTCTGTGAAGCCTTTCCCCACTGACCTCCTGGCCAAGCAGAGTCAGTCTCTTCTTCTGTTTCCCTAACATTTTAACCCAATCTCTCTGTGTTTGTCACATTTTATGAAATCATTGATTTATAAATCTATTTCTCCCACCAGACTGAACTTCTTCAGAATAGAGATTTTATTTCCTTTGTTTATCCCAGCACCTCACACATAATAGCTGTTAAGTAAATGCTGTCATATTGAGTTGAATCTTTATGGAACTTACTCTCTAAATTAGGATGAGGTCATGAGAGAGGGTACGGGATTTGGTGTGGAGTAAATTCCAGGGTCTGTCTCACCCCTCTTACAGTACACACGTGGTTACTGTAATATACATATCAGTCAGGATTCAAACAGGGAAAAAAACAAGCACTATGACACTGACAGAACAGGGAACTTGTTTTATGAACCAGACTTTGTACAGTCTTGGGCAAAGATGGGAAAATAGGTCAAAGGGGGGAATTGAAAATTCAGAAGAAAAACCACTGATCAGCCCTCCTGAAACAATGGCCTGGGTGGACAAGTTGGAGCTTGCAGGGAATTCTAGCAGCTGGAAGTGTCACTTCCAGCTGCTAGAATGGAACCATGAAAGGATGTGGGGTCAGAGGGAACTGGTGTAGGGTAGAAGTCAATGGAAAACGGCTGCCTTTGCATAGCTGCCAGCCTGGAAGTCTGCTGCAGAGTAGTTGGTGATGGGCTTGGAGTCATTCGTCAGCAGGACTGGTGGTTCTAGACACAGAGGAGGAAAGAACACGGACAAACTGAAACCCAGCGGCATTTCTACTGTTTTTTCTCACTCTGGTCACAGTGACCTTCACAAAAGCGTGGCTGCTACTTCACTTCCACCTTACAAATCTCACACAAATTTCTCTCTTGCCCAATTCTAGCCCACAACCATAAAGGGAAATGCATTCTGGGAAAGTTAGTTCTTGTGTAGCCAAATTGGCACAGTACAAAGCCACAACAATGCACCTCTACATTTTGTAAGTTGAATTTAGTTTCAATTTTAGCAGTACTCACTTAAATAGGAAAACACAGAGCTAAGAAACATGTAGGACTTTATAGTTTTTTTAAAGGCATTCTTGGGTATTGCCTAAAAACATGCCTTACTAGCACACATTTCAGAAACAAATTGTTGGTTATAAATGCTAACCGGTATTAAAATTTTTAAGGTGATTATATAAACATTTCTTTATCTTTTGATGGACAACATAGAATTTAAGTACAGTTTTAAAAACCATCTCTTGAGATCTTCTGAAAAATGACGGAAGGAAAAAGGAAGTAACATTTGTTATGTACTGTGCCGAGGATTTCTTGTGCGTCTTATTTCATTTAATTCATATACCAAACCTGCGAGGCTCCTAAAAGTGAAGTAACTCAAGATCAAATTCATGTAAAACTGCTGGAACTTCATCCCAGAATTTAGCGTAACTTATATCTTAGCCTAGGCTTTTTCTCTTGACTTAGTTGGTTGTTTACTCCTACGTTTCTAATGTCTTGTTGAAGAGGAGATAACACATATATTAAAATATGTAAAGTGAACTAATCTTAAGAGTGCAACTCAATGAATTTTTCCATATCTACCTGCATATTCGTATAATCACCACCTAGATAAAAACATAAAACTTTGCCAGTACCCTTGATTGGTTTTCTTTGGGCCGTTTGTGCTTCCCAGGTAAACTGCCTTAAATATTTGCATTTTTCGTTACACGGATGGTGTAATTCTTGGAACAATGCTAGGAGGAGGTGAACATTAGCGGTGAAGTGAAAATGTTAAATAATGTGCCTTGAATTACATCTACTTATATCACTTTCTCTGTCTGCTTTTACCCTAAAACAGGTAATCAGATCCTGTCCCTTGGGAGCCTCTCAAAAGATCAGATTTATCCAATGAAACTCAAGGGCATCTCCATCTGCTATTCAGCTCTGAAATCTGCCTTGTGTGGAAATTATGTCAGCTTTGGCGTCTTCAAGTTGTATGGGGACAACCATTTTGACAATGTACTCCAGGCCTTTGTCAAAATGCTGCTGTCAGTGTCCCACAGTGACTTGCTAGTAAGCAATCGTGCATCACGGGAGTCTTTGTGTGAAATGTGAAGTAACACCACCACAGGCTTGGAATGGTTACAGTGAAGCCCAGGGAGTTAGAATAGCACCAGAACATTGTTATGTTTTAGGACAGCATCTTGATTTAACTCGCAGAATTTGAGCAACTATAGTGGCTGTGTTTCTATAATTAAATGTGCAGTTTTGAAAACTGCAGCTACCACCGTCTGATGGATCGGTCCTCCAGAGTGCTCCAGGTTCTGCATCTAGAGAAAATGTCATCAGCAATTTCAACTGATTGCTTACAACTATACTCATAATTCAAAACAGGTCTGTCTCTTGGAGCAGAAATGCAGGATCGGCTGCAGGATCTTCTCCTTCCTTCTTCCTTCCTCCTCCTATGCCCTCTACTTCCCCTACTGTTTGGCTTTCCTTTGCATGAAAATTCTGGTGTGGCGGAAGGAGTGCTGAAATCAAAGTTGAGCGTGCGGGTGCATAGTCTCAACTCTGCCACTCGCTAGTCATTTACCTTGAATAAATCACCTTCTCTATTTCTCCAGGCTTTAATTTCCTCACCTTTAAAATGAGTAAATTAAACAAAGTGATCTCCAGGTCCCTTTTCAACTCTACCGTCTAGTTTCTATGATCTATGTCAGTGGTTTTCAAACTTTGAGGCCCATCAGAATCACCTAGGGTGCTTGTTGGAAATTTAAATTTCCAGGCTCCTCCACTGAGCTGTGTCGTTATCACACTTTTTTTTAAACACCTCTGCATGATTGCACAAAAGCTAATATATGCCCAATGTGGCTGCAGTAATTACTTCAATAACAGCCAAATTCATGCTCAGGTGTAGTTCAGGCTTTACCACCTGCTCCCTGCCAAAGTTGCAGCTAAGATCTAGGGGGCCTTTGGTCAGCCTGAGTCATCCTGGACAAGAATGGGCTAGTGGCACCCTCTTCCACCGTTCTAAGTCTTAATGGAACCACATCTCCAGCTAAAGTGGTTAAGCCTTAGTAGTAGAGCAGAATGCTCATTGAAGGCTGCCTGTGTGACAGAAATTACAGACTAGAAACTTGACTCAGATCAACCATGCATTAACAGACACCTCACTGAGAAGACACTTCACTATAGTTGAGGTCCACCAAAAAAACTGATTGTAGCTCCAGGAATTTCTCTCATCTTTTTTCTAACAGGCAATCAAATCTCTAATTCACTAATTCTCAAAATTGAGGATGCATAGGATTCCCTTTATGTATGTAAAATGCATGTTTTAGGACCTCATTCCAGAGCTTTTCATTTAGTGAGTCTGGAGTGGGGATCAGGAAACTGCATTTTTAGCAAGCACCCCATGTGACCTCATGGAGGTGGCCTTAATCTCACTTTAATAAATACTACTCTGGTTTATTTCTCTTATGAGTGTTGTGCTTCTTTGGTATTGGCTTGAGTTTCATTTGAAGTTTTCCAGGGATCTTTCTCATGCACTTATCTTTTGCTCATAGTATATAGCAAATATTAAGCCATTGACCAAATTATGATTTAATTAGATGGAAAGGCACTCTGTAAGTACAACAGACCATGATGCCAAATCCTATTATAACAGCAAAAGCTTTGTGTTAAAAAAAAAAAAAAAAAAAAAGGCTGCCTTACTGCTAGTAATAACTGTTCAGAGTTACAATATCTCCATCCAGAAAATAATTGTCTTTTTTTTTTTCAATTTAAATTTCAGTTAACATGAAGTGCAGTATTGGTTTCAGGAGTAGAATTCAGTGATTCATCACTTACATACAACAGCCAGTGCTCATCACTACAAGTGCCCTCCTTAATACCCATCACCCATTTAACCCATCCCCCCCACCCACCTCCCTCCATCAACCCTCAGTTTTTTCTGTCTCTCTTGTGGTTTGTTTCCCTCCCTTGTCTTTTTCCTCCACTTCCCATAGATTTATCTGCTTCGTTTCTTAAATTCCACATATGAGTGAAATCCTATGGTATTTGTCTTTCTCTGATGGACTTATTTCACTTAGCATGATACATTCTAGCTCCATCTACGCCGTTGCAATTGGCAAGCTCTTATTCTTTTTGATGACTGAATAATATTCCTGTGTGTGTGTGTGTGTGTGTGTGTGTGTCTACGTCTACGTACCACATCTTTATCCATTCATCAGTCAGTGGACATTTGGGCTCTCTCCATAGTTTTGCTATTGTTGATAATGCTTCTATAAACATTGAAGTGCATGTACCCCTTCCAATCTGTATCTTTGTATCCTTTGGGTAAATACCGTATAGTGCAATTGCTGGATCATAGGGTAACTCTATTTTTAGTTGTTTTTTTTAATATGAAATTTATTGTTAAATTAGTTTCCATACAACACCTAGTGTTCATCCCAACGGGTGCCCTCCTCAGTCCCGATCACCCACTTTACCCTCCCTCCCACCCCCCATCAACCCTCAGTTTATTCTCAATGTTTAAGAGTCTCTAATGGTTTGGCTCCCTCCCTCTCTAACTTTTTTTTTTTTGAGGAAGAATTCAGTCTTCTAAATTCCATACTACAGAATTTTATTTGCATTTAAGTGTTATCCATGTAAGGTAAAATTGAGGATACTTTCTGTGCTATATCTTCAAATTAGGATTTCTAGAGATCAAGAGATTCCTATTAGAACCCCCTTAAATACCGAATTGAGAATCATGTGTTTGTCATTTGTTCCATGTATTTATTTTATATATTTATATTTAGGTAGGTTTATATTTTCTAATATTATAAATGGCAGTTTCCACTAGACCTTAACATGTCTTTTGCTTCCCAGTGGCTTGACACTTGGTATCTCTGTGTTTTAGCAATATCGGAAACTGAGCCAGTCTTACTATCCACTCCTGGAGTGTCTCACCCAGGACCACATGAGCTTCATCACCAACTTAGAGCCTCCTGTACTGCTGTATGTTCTCACATCTATCTCCGAGGGACTCACTACTCTTGGTAAGTATTGTGGAGAACATGATTTCCAGAGGAAAAACTTGATTGTGGTCTCTTAATGTATGTGCTTACTAAGATGATCATCCTACAGATAGGAAAAAATTATGTACCCAAACTAAGAGATTATTTCATAATTATTGCTTGCAAGTGAGAAAATGCCTTTTTGTATTTTGATGTACAGCTTAATTTTTAATCCGCTTAAAGGTATAATTTATACACATTGATTTTAAGTGAACAGTTAGTTGTTCAGTGACTATAACAAATATATATACACAGTCATGAACCATCACAACTGAGGTATGGAACATTTTCTTCACCACAGAAAGCGCTCTAGTGTCCCCTTCTAATCAGTCCCTTCCCCCTCACCCCAGCCCCAAGGAACCACTGTCTACTTTCTTTCACTATAGTTTACCTTTTCCAGAATTTCATCTAAGTGGAATCCTGTGATATATATACCTTTCTCTTTCGTTTAGCATAACGCCTTTGAGATTCTTCCATGCTGTTTTGAAAGTCAGGTTTATTCCTTTCTGTTGCTGAGTATTATTCCATTGTGTGGAATACTACAACTTATCTATTTATATATTCACCAGCTGATGGACTTTTGAGTTGTTTCCATTACTTGGTTGTTTTGTACAATGCTACTGTGAATGTACAAGTCTTTCTGTGGACAGGTAGTATTTCTCTTGGGGAAATAGCTAAGAGTGGGATTTTTGAGTTGTATGCTAAGTGTATTTTTAACATTATAAAAAAATTGTGACACTGTTTCCCAAAATGACTGTACCATTCTGCTCTCCCAGCAACGTTTGAGGGTTCCAGTTTCCCAGTAACCTCCCTAACACTTGGTATTGTCAGTCTTTTTAATCTTAGCCATCCTGGTGGGAGTTAAGACGAATCTCATGATGTTTTTAATATTTCTTTCACTACTGAATAGTGATTTGAACATCTTTTCATGCTTATGGGCGATTCACGTATCTTCTTAGTGAAGTATTTGTTTGAATCCTTTACCCATTTTTTTAAACTGGGTTATTTATCTTGTAAACATTTATTAAATATTCTGGATGCAGATCCTTTATCAGATATGTGTTTTGAAAATATTTTTTCAGGCTTGGCTTGTATTTTTATTTTCTAACAGTCTCATCTTATAAGAGCAAAGTTTTTTTAATCTTGAGGCAGTCCAATTTACTTATTTTTTCTCTTATGGTTCATGTCTTTTGGGTCCTATCCTAAGAAATCTTTGCATAACCCGAGGCCAGACAGGTGGTTTTTATGTTTTCTTCAGAAGTTTTATAGTTTTTGATCTTATGTTTAGGTCTGTGAACCATTTCAACTAAACTTTTTGTATATAATATTATGTATGAGACAAAAGCTGTTTTTTAGCATACAGTTATGCAATTGTTCTAGCACCTTTTGTTGAAGAATGTTCTTTCCTTATTGAATTACTTTGTGCCAATTCTATACTGTTCTGATTCTTAACTTTTGTCCTAACTTTCTGGTACATCTTGAAATCAGAGAGTATAGCCCTCTAATTTTGTTTTTCTCTATTTTTTTTAATGTTTATTTATATTGAGAGAGAGAGAGAGAGAGAGAACGGGAGAGAGAGAGCCAAAGAGAAAATCACAAGTAGGCACTCAGCTGTCAGTGCAGAGCCTGACATGGGACTAAATCCCACAAATTGTGAGATCAGGACCTGAACTGAAATAAAGAGTCAGACACTTAACTGACTGAGCCACCCAGGTGCCTCTGTTTTTCTCTTTTAAAGTGGTCTTGACTATTCTGGGTCCTTTGTCTTTTTATATACACCTTAGTGTCAATTTGTCAGTTTCTCGTTAGAAAAAATAAATGAATAGGGGAATTTTCGTGGGGATTGCGTTGAATCTCTAGCCCAATTTGGGGGCAGTTAACATATTAGCAATATTGAACTTTCAATTCCTGAAAATGGCATATCTGTCCATTTATTTAGGTCTTCCTTAATTTTTCTCAACAGCATTTTTGTAGCTTTAAATGTGTGACTCTTGTACTTATTTTGTTATATTTATAACTACATATTTTATATTTTTATGCTATTGTACATGGTATTGAATTTTAATTTCCCATTGTTTTTGGCTACTGTGCAGAATTGCAGTTGATTTTTTTTGTATGTTCACCATATATCCTTCAACCTTACTAAACCCACCTATTAATTCTGGTAGTTTTTGTAGATGTCTTAAGATTTTCTGCATAGATGTACCTACAAATAAAGACGGTTTCATCTCTTCCTTTCCAGTCTGTATGGCTTTTTT
This sequence comes from Acinonyx jubatus, assembly GCF_027475565.1. Classification (NCBI taxonomy): domain Eukaryota; kingdom Metazoa; phylum Chordata; class Mammalia; order Carnivora; family Felidae; genus Acinonyx; species Acinonyx jubatus. Next base: position 175,576,089 of record NC_069380.1, on the reverse strand, counting down.
TCCTTGCCTTATCACACTGGCTAGGGTCCACAAGACAATGTTGAGTAGAAGTAATGATAGCAAACATTTTTTTCCTTGTCTCCAAGGAAATGTCTCCATTCATTCTTTCACCATTCAGTCTAAAGTTAGCCATAGGTTTTTATATAGATGCTCTTTTATCTTGTTGAAGAAATTCCCTTATTTGTGGTTTTCTGAGAGTATTATCATGAATGAATATTGAATTTTATCAAATTATTTATCTACATCTACTGAGATGATTATATGGCTTTGCTTTTTTAATACATTACATAATGTTAATCATCACATTGATGGGTATTTGAATGTAAAACCAACCTTGCATTCCACACTAGGTTGTAACACATCCTTCTTATATGGTATTGAAATCGACTTTCTAAAATTTTGATACAGATTTTTTACATCTATGTTCATGACAGATATTGATGTGTTCTCAGTAGTTTTTCTATAGTTCTTCTTCCATATCTTGTACTCTTTGTTCTTCTGTATCTTTGCCTTGTTTTAGTGTCAGTCTAATGCCATCATAAAATGACTCGAGGATTGTTTCCACCTCTCCTATTTTCTTAAAAAGTTTGTGGAGAATTGTTACTAGTTCTTACTTAAATGGTTATTAGATCTCCTTAGTGAGGCCTTTAAGCCTAGATTTTTTATTGTTAGTAAGTTTTTTTAACTACAAATTAAATTTTTTCATGGATACAGGACTATTCCACTTATTTATTAGATCTGGCATAGCATTTGGTAGTTTGTATCTTCAAAAGAATTTCTCCATTTCATCTGAAGTTCATCTGACATTGACATAACATTGTTCATAATATCCCATTGTTATACAATATGATTTGAGCAAGGTCTGTAGTGATTCCCCTCTTCCATCCCTGAAATTGGCAATTTGTGTCTTCTCTCTCTTTTTTTTCTCATTCTGGCTCTAGATTGATCAGTTTTATTGCACAGAACCAGCTTTCAGTTTTCATTGAATTCTCTTTTATTTTTCATCTTTTATTTCATTAATTTCATATATGGCCTTTATTATTTCCTTCCTTTAGTTTACTTTGCTTTTTCTTTTCTTAATTTTGTCAAGTAGATACTTAGATAACTGATTTTAGACCTTTCCTCTTTGCTAATATACACATTTAATGCTTTCATCTAAGCACTGCTATAGCTATTCCTCACAAAAATTTTATGTATTTTGAGATTTTTTTTCTATTCAGTTCAAAAATATTTTCCAATTGTCCTGCTGAATTCTTCTTTTATCAGTGGATTGTTACTTAGAGGCACAGGGTTTTTAATTTCTGTATATTCACAGGTGTTCCTGATATCTGTTACTGATTCTAGTTTAATTCCATTGTGGTCATAGGAAATACTCAGTAATTTTTATAATCTTTATATTTATTGCATCCTTTTTATGTTCAAAATACGATGAATGTGCCATGGGCACTTGAAATGACTGTGCATTCCACTGTTGTTGGGAAGAATGTTCTATGGTGGTCTAATTATTCAGATTTTCTATATTATTACCGGTTGTTTGTTTTCTACTTATTCTATGAACCACCAAGAGAGAAGTGCTGAAGTCTGACTATATAGATTTTTCCATTTCTCCTTTCAGGTCTATCAGTTTTTATATAAAGTATTTCAAAGCTTTGTTACTAGATACATAAATATTTAGGATTGTTATGTTCCTTTGGTCAATTTTCCCCTTTATCATTATGAAATGACCTTCTTTGCCTCTTGCAATACTCTTTCTTTTTTTTTTTAATACTCTTTCTTCTGAAATCTACTTTGTCTGATATTACTAGCCTCTCCAGCTTTCTTTTGATTAGGTTGCCTCTTTTTCTATCATTTCCCTTTTAATCTTTCTGTGTCTTTATATTTAAAGTTGGTTTCTTGTAGACAGCAGGTATTTTCTATTGCTATTATAGCAAATTTGTACAAGCTTGGTGGCTTAAACTAATGTACATTTATTATCTTATGGTTCTTTAGATCATAAATGTGACATGGGTCTCACTGGGCTATAAAATGAAAGTGTCAGCAGAGCTGTGTTCCTTTCCAGGACCAAATCCATTTCCTTGCCTGTTCCAGTTTCTAGAGACCACCTAAATTCCTTGCCTCATGGTCCCCCTTCATCATCAACACCAGCAAGATCGCATCTGTAACCATTCTTCTATAGATACATCTCCCTCTAAGTCTGACCTCTCCTGCTTCTCTCTTTTACTTTTAAGGACCTTTGGGATTACATTGGGCCTACCCAGATAATCCAAAATAATCTCCCTGTGTTTCGCTTAACTAATTAGCAATCTTAGTCCACCTACAGTCTTATTTATTCTTTGCTGTATAATCTAACACATTCACAGGTTCTGGGAATTAGCACATGAACGTATTTGCCAAACACACAGCTTATAGGTGGGTCATATTTTTATATCAAATCTCACTGTCTCTGCCTTCTAATTAGTGTTTCAACCATTTATATTTAATGTAACTACCAGTGTATTTGAGTTTAAATCTATAATATTGCTACTTGTTTTCTTTTTATTTTGTCTGAACTTTGTTTCTTTTTTCTTTTTTTCCTGCATTCTTTTGGTTAGGATTAATTACATCTTTCTTATGAATCCATTTTATATCCCCTATGAGTTTATTAGCCAGACTTTTTTATTTTTAGTGGTACTCTAGGGTTTATAATCTACACCTTCAAATAATATCAGCACAGTTTGCCTTCAAATAATCACAGTCTACCTCTTTCCCTCTATCTCCATTCCTTCTGGAACTACACATGTGTTATATATCTCTGTTATTATTCGAAGACTGGATGGGAAGGACTCCTTTACAGATCTCCAGAACTGTCTCTTTGTATAGCTCCCACTCCCTGAAACTCTGTCCCATGAGTTCTAGCTCCCTCAGTCTCCCCAAATTCAAACTGTTTCTCTTCAACTCAGTGAGACTGCTTAGCTCCGTTTGGGTTCCCCCTTCCTGGTCTGTAGCCTGGAAACTACTTGGGGCAATAAGCTTGAGCAATCACATCATTTGTTTCCCTCCTCTCTGGTTTAATAGCCCTGTACTGCTTGTTGTGCAATAATTGAAAAATGTTGTTTCATATTTTTGTCCTGTTTTCTAGTTGTTTATGGCAGAAGGAAAAATTCTCATAGCAGTTAATCCTTCAAGGACAGAAACTGAAGCCTTGTCTTTTCTTATTACAGTTTGGCTTGACATTCTTTTAACTCAACATCATAGTAATACTTGAAGATTTTAAATTAGTTGCAGGCGGCTATATTGCTCTCAAAGTGTGGTCTCAGGCCTGGAATCTGCATTTCAACAAGGCTCTCAAGGGAGTCTTGATGAAGTGGCATTAGGGAGGGAGTACTGAGCTTGGATGTAAGTCCTGGTGCTACCACTTATTAAGTGTATGTTTATGGACATGTACTCTGTGCCTGATGCTGTCATAGGTGTTTTCAGGTGGGTACTTTAGCCTTGTCATTCTCAGAACCACTGTGCCTACCAAAACTGGGTTACATACTCTGTGTGTCCTTATTTCCTACCTGATTGCAGTTTTCTGAAGGACAGAAACAGTGTCTTGAGGCACCACTTTATTCCCAGTGCCTAGCATATAGTAAGTGCTCAGTAAATATTTATTAAGTTAATTGAGTAATGTTTTTTTCATTATATTTCATTATACAGATGAGTAAGCTGTGGCTCAGGGAGGTCAAACAACTTGCAGAAGGTCACACAACCAATAAGTGCGTGATCTAGGAGTCTTTCTGACTCGAAAACCCATTCCTCTTCGCCTCACCACCCTGCCCTAGATCTATCTAATCTTCAAGAAAAAGGACTATCAAAAGTACCCACTTGGGTTTCTCCTTTGCCAACAATAATAGATCTGCAAAGAGGCATTAATAATTATCATTTGGGTTACAAGCAGGCTTCAGTTCTACTTTAGCCTCTGGAAAAACTGAGACGGAAGCACAAAAAAAAATTGAATCAGTGATAGGGTAGTAACTCACCTAATATGCTTAACATGATATTAACAATTTTTGGTTATCTTCATTCATCAGCATTTTTAGTTTCAGGCAAGCTGTAATGTGGGGAAAGAAAAAGGTGAATGAGAAAAGTGACTATATTTTCTTTTTATTTTTTTTTTAAGTTTATTTTAAGAGAGACAGAGACGGCATGAGTAAGGGAGAGGGAAAGAGAGAAGAAGCCTGACCCAGGGCTCACACTCACAAAACTGTGAGATCATGACCTGAGCTGAAACCAAGAGTCAGATGCTTAACCAAATGAGCCACCCAGGTGCCCCTATTTTCTATCTTTTTATTACCCAGCCACCATCACCCCCCACCACACTCTTACATATAGAAACCATTCTCTTACATATAGAGACCAAGTGCAGAACTTACAAAAAGCTGCTCTTAATAATAGTGACACTCAAGTCATTCATTCAGTAAGTACCAATCATGCACATACTATGTACTTGGCAGTACTAAAGGGAACAAAACAGAGAAGGTCCCTGCTGATGTGAAGCTTTTACTCTACAGGGAAAAGATAATAAATGACCACACACACACACACACACACACACACAAACACGCACGCGCACACACACACACACACACACACACACACACACAAGAAAAAGTCAAGTCATTGCAAGTGCTAAACAAAGACTTAAAATGGGATAATGACTAGAGAATGATCAAATGTGGCTTCTTTAGAAGTGATCAGGGAAGGCCTCTGAAGATTAGCTGGGGCAGCAGTGAGGGTCATTCCAGGAAGTAAAAGATAGCACAAAAGGCAAAAACAAATTGTGAGGGCAAGTGAAAATTTGAACCAACTGGAAGCCACCAGACCTTTCCTCATCAAGGCCACTATTAATAAAATGTTCATTATGAATAGAATATGTTGTTATTTTGAACACATTCTTGAATTAGATTAAGTGGTATGAATATAACATGGAAACAAGACATTCCCGAAATATTTAGAAACTTAGAGACCTTGTACACTAGTTTCTCCCACCAAAAACATGCTAAAAGTAGAAGACAGCTAGCTATGAGTTTGTCAAACAAAATGATGGGCTTTGTATTTAAGAGACTGAAACCGCCAGGAAAACAGATGGAAAGTGAAAAGGGGGAAGCCTACTGTGTGTTGAGCACTATGTTAATCTTTACACACTTTACTAATTTCTCACAAGACCTTGCAAAGTAGGTGGTATTGAGCACATTTTACAGAGTTGCAAATTAAAGCTCCATGAAGTTAAACATCTAGAAAATACAGATTCAAATCCAGAGCCACCTATTTCCAAAACTGTGCACCACCCAGACAGGCCTTTCGTTTCTGAAATTGCCTTTCACACTGAATTTTTCTAAGACCTCCTCCCTCTCTTCTGCCATGGTGAGAAATTTTGAGCCAAAGCCAAATTTTAGCTCAGCCCCATTATTATTCTCCTGACTCAGTCAAGCAACTCTTTCCTATACAGTTGACTTTTCAGAACAGTTTTCCATGATGGGTCCTAGTGAACAGGAGGCTTATTAATGATGCACGTGCTTCCTGTGGAGACCGGTTGCAGGAGAAAAGGAGCATTTGGTTTTAATGCCAAACAACAAGTTGCTAGAGAGAACAAAGTGACCATTCGACTTAAACATTGTGTCTAAAATTGTCTACATTGCAGTTCGACTTCAGCTCAGGTCATGATCTCAGGGCTCATGAGTTCAAGCCCCACGTCAGGCTCTGTGCTGACAGCTCAGAGCCTGGAGCCTGCTTCGTATTCTGGGTCTCCCTCCCTCTCTCTCTCTCTCTGCCCCTCTCCTGCTCATGCTGTCTCTCTCTGTCTCTCAAAAATAAATAAACATTAAAAAAAATTTTTTTTAATTGTCTACATTGCAGATAAATCTTTTTTTTTTTTTTGGTCATTTTTTTTTAATGTTTACTTATTTTTGAGAGAGAGAGAGAGAGAGAGAGAGAGAGCAAGCGGGGGAGGGGCAAAGAGAGATGGAGACACAATCCCAAGCAGGCTCCAGGCTCTGAGCTGTCAGCACAGAGCCTGATGTGGTGCTCGAACCCATGAACCATGAGATCATGACCTGAGCCAAAGTCAGATGTTCAACAGGCTGAGCCATTCAGGTGCCTCGAATGAATCCTTTTTTTAAAAGATTCTGAATACTGGGACTCCTGGGTGGCTAATTCGGTTAAGTGTCAGACTTCGGCTCAGGTCCTGATCTTGCGGTTTGTGAGTTCAAGCCCTCCATCAGGCTTGCTGCTGTCAGGGCAGAGCCTACTTCGGATCCTCTGCCCCCCTCTCTCTCACGCCCCGACTTGTGCTCTCTCAAAAAAATAAATAAAACATTTTAAAAAATTTAACAATTCTGAATACCAAGAACCAGGACAAAATATGAAAATTCATGACTTCTGCCCATCCTTTTATGTCAGGAGAGTTTCATTATTTGAATCTCACATAATAGTTTGAGCTGCAAATAAAGAAAACCAATAATAATACATAGTCCTTAGCACTATTCATTCTGTTTTTGATCAAACGGCCCTTGATCCTTATGATTCTACACCTTTCAATCTACCCTAAAATAACATTTATCCATTTCAAAGTCCCCAACCATAAATCAGCCATAATGGAATCTCTTCTTCTTGCTTTTATTGCAAGGATATATGTTCCAACCTTCATGTCTAAAGTGTTTACCTGGCTTTTTCATAGCTGACTCAGTAGATTGGAACCTTTTAATGCAACCTGCATGGCATGCGGTCACCAAATCTATGTGAAGTCTTTATAATTTTTGTATGATTGATAGCATATTGCTCTTTACTGGTGAGGGAAACCATATCTATTTCCTGCTCGCTTCCTTTTGTAGATATTAAGTTACTTAATCCATTTACTTTCATGATTGGGACTTCAAAAGTAGAAATGTGAAGGAAAAGAGAAAAGCAACCAAGCTCAACCAGTCTGTACCTGATTCTTAGGCCTAGATCTTTTCCACTACATTATACTACCTCCTGGAATTATAAAATCTAATCTTCCTTTTCTGCACAGCAACCCAGATAGTGGGGAGAGATAAACGATTAATCCATCAATCAAATGCCCTGATTTTGGGAGAAAAAGAGCCCCTTTCTTAAGAGGAAAATATAGTGCCACAATTTGCTTGTATATATAGCTTCCATAGCGCTATGGTTTCCCTAAACTATTGTCCGTTCCCATCTTGTAGACCTTCATTCAACCCCTACTGATCCTGCACCAACTACTATTATCCTCTATTTTATTTTTTTATTTTTTTATTTACTTTTAAAGTTTATTAATTTACTTTGAGAAAGAGACAGGGAGGGAGGGGCAGAAAGAGAGGGAGAGAGAGAATCCCAAGCAGGCTCTATGCTGACAGCACAGAGCCTGACACAGGACTAAATCTCATAAACCTGTGAGATCATGACCTGAGCCAAAATCAAGAGTTGGACACTTAACTGACTGAGCCACCCAGGCGCCCCTGTTATCCTCTCTTTTTAATGCATTTATCTATCTGTATGTCAGAACTTTCCACCAAGCCTACCTCTTTCTATTTCTTATGCCATTTCTCTACAAAACAATTTGTATGAAAGAGTTTGTAAACTGTGGTGTTCTATTGTTCTAGGTATTATTACTAAATACAACTCAAGACCTATAAAACCTTCCTCAGACTCACTTTGCCTACTAACATTGCACCTCTAATCTAGGAAAGGCACGTGTGTCTCAAAACCTCAGAGATTCATAAAATGAATAAGAAATTAATGACTGCCTTAGGAAGTTTATAATCTGCTGGTTCCCAGCCCAACTCTCCCTGTCTGCTTTCCTCATCTGCATTTACCATTTTTGCCATTTTTGAATGTTTTTAACTGTTCCTCTTATCACTTCTGTTACTGATCATAAACTCCCCCAGGATCGTGTCCGTACATTATAACCTTTGGCCAAAAAATCTGGGCAGTGTCATTCTATGAATCAGAACCATGAACTTTGTTGGATAAGCTCTTTATCTCCGAAATTCATTTTTCTTACTGAAAAATGCAAATAACAACACCTACTATATACAAAGTAATTGTTAGAAGTAAGTGAATAATAACCCTAATGTACAAAGTAGATAGTCAATAAATGGTTGCTACATCATGTCACTTGCTTGCTTTAAAAAAGAAGCCTTTAATAACACCTCTGTTGTCTTTCAAATTAAATGTACTGTCCCAGCTCACTATTGGATGCCCTCAAGGAAGACACCAACCTACTTTGTCAGCCTTCTCTCTTATGACTCCCTATATATTCTTTCACTCATCCCAAAAGTCCTACTCCCTGAATACACCCTCCTCTTTTCAACACGAGGGCAAACTGGTAGTAATTGTCATCTTTTGAATCCATTGTGTTTTAAGAAAGTGTTTGATGGTTACATGTATTTTTGCTTAAAACCTGATTTTGTTTAATGCATATTAATTTTCATGGTTAAAAGTATACATCTAGAACCTCAGCTCCAGTGGCTCCACAGTCATCCAGCCATGTGGCATTGGACATGTCATTTAATCCCTCACTATTCTTGCCTGTAAATGGAGATAATAACAGTTACCATCACAGAGCTATTGTGAGGATGCACAATAATTTGTGTAACTAACACAGTAAACTGTCAGTAAATATCAGCTGTTTTTATTCTGAGACTTTCTAGTTGTTTTCTTCTCATTCAACTCTGCAAGTTATTTTACAAATGCTGAGAAAGGTTAACTGGTTCTTTCAGAGTAACAACATAGCAAGTCATTAGAAAAGATGAGATTTGAAACCAGAGCTGTCTGACTCCAAAATCCCTAACTTCCCACCACACTGTGCACATTGTGTGAATCTCTCTACCTGAAAAATGTCCTTCCTTATTTCTAACTGAAATAACTTTCCCAAGCCTGTCTTAGGTTCTGTCTCCTTCATAAAGTCTTTTTGATCCCCATCCAAATGTGATGTCTTCCTCAAAATCCGCCCAGCAGTGTGTCGCTCATTTTTGGCTAGCACTGAGCAGCAGTGACTTATATACTGAATCACGAGCTCTTTGACCAGGGTAGAGGTTTCCCCTGAAAGAGAGCATTTTGCACCAAGTCCACACCCTGTTTCCTCTGCAGCAGAGCACTTTGCACCAACAGATGTTTAATAAAGTCACTTGAGTTGAACAGACGATCGTTGAGGTCACAAATGGAAAATTCTGTCCAATTCAATCCAGGAGTCAGTTACTTAACTAACACGTCTCTGTACCAGGTCTTGTAGTAGACACTGGGTTCAAAGAGATAAGCAAGGTAAAATCCCTGCCCTCAAGGAGTTTTACAATTTGATAAAAGTGCTTTGAAACCAGAAAGTGGTTTTTTTAATCGGAGGCATTATAATTAATCAGATGAAAACTCACTTAGTAATGCGAAGGAATTCTCATTTATTGTTCGTACAGATACAGTTGTCTCCTCCAGCTGCTGTACCAGTTTAGACTACATCGTCACCTACCTCTTCAAGCACATAGCAAAAGAGGGCAAGAAGCCACTTCGATGCAGAGAGGCCACCCAGGCCGGTCAGAGACTCTTACATTTTATGCAGCAAAATCCAGATGTCCTACAGCAGGTAACTGGTGGTCGGTCACCTGACTTAAGAAACAGTTTCCCAGAAGCCTAGACCCTGAATATCTCTTAGAACAAATGGTCCTTGCCAAGACCCTTTACCAGTTACTCTCTAGGAGTATTTTCCTGCAAGGTAGGGTAGCACACTAGCTCACCCTCAAGAAATCTCTCTACGTCTTTCATCTTACCCCAGCGAAGCTAGGATGCAAAAAAAGGATAGCTCTTTCAGAGGCCTGAGAGCAATAAAAAGCAAAGCCAGAACTAGAAACAGTCAACCTCTGCTTTCTTTCCTGGAGGCTCTAAGTTTTCTAAAGTTTGCCTGTGAGTACTCTGTATGCCAGGCAACTTGGTGAGAACTTTCGGTTCATCATACTATAGTTGGTATCCTTCTTATTTAAGATAAGAAAAGTTCAGGTAGGTCATATTCCCAAGAGCATTTAAGTAAAAGGAATAAAGCCACAAGTTCTTTATTTTCCGACGTGTTTTCTGACTGGCTACTATGAGTTAGGTCCAAGTTTAATACTGTTTTTTGAAAACTCACTTCTGCAAATCACAGTAACAACATGCATAAAAATAAATAACACGTGCCAGAAATATTTCAAAGAGAATGATGCCATTTTTCTATGGAGATACCATCACTCTGATGTTCTCCCGTTCTACTGACTTTGGAAATGATGCTGTATACCGCTTCCACTTGTTTCATTTTGCCAAATTATCTCCATAATAGTTTGTGGTTTGCAAATGTAAACACTTTAACAAGGTTACTAGCCTTGTTATAAACAAGGCACGTGCCACCAACGGAAAGCGTCACTCTGAGTGAAGAAATGATGAACATAGAATGGGCTGGCCATGGAAGAGGTTTTCTTCCTGGCTGTCATTTTTTTACTAATATGCAAATTAAGTTATATAAACTTACTTTTGGTGATGTCTCAGTAACCTGTTATTTTCCTTGTGGGGAGGTGTGTAATTAAGATTTTGTGTAACTAAACAAAGTGCTGTATGCCTGTAAATACTTGGTTATGATCCTGGAATTGTTACGACATGTTGGTGATATGATAAAGAGAAGAGGAACGTAGCACACGTAGTGAGGACATTCTGTGTACAAGGTACAAGAGCCGCTGAGATTCATGAGACATAATTTCTTTCCTTAAAAAGTTTCTGTCACGTGGGACAGAGATGATGGGTTAGTTACTAGGTAACAAATTATATGAATAATCAAATTATATGAATAATTTGATTAATATAGTGGTGACAGAGATTGACACACGAGGAGAGGACTTTCAGAGAACTCTTCTCATTTACACCCCCACAACAACCCTGGAATGTAGATATCGTCATCCCCGTTTTACAGATGAACAAATTGAGATGCAGAGAGATCAACTGGAAAGTGGAATTGAAACAAGGTTGGTCTGGGTCGAAAGCCTTATCACTTATACCATTGATTCTCAAGGGCCTAGTGGTGGGGATAAGATCTCATGTTCATCAGGAATGCCATTACAAGATATACATTTTTTTTAATTAACTTATTTATTTTGAGAGAGAGAGTGTCCTCGTGCACATGCAACCAAGGGAGGGGCAGAAAGAGAGGCGGGGAGAGAGAGAATCCTCAGCAGGCTCCACACCATTGGTGCAGAGCCCAGTGTGGGGCTCCAATCACCCACCACGCGATCATGACCGGAGCCGAAACCAAGAGTCAGACACTTAACCAACTGAGCCATGTGTGTATACACACACACACACACACACACACACACACGCATACACGCATATATACACACACGAGGTGCCCCTCAAAATATACTTTCTATCAACAATGTACCTCTCCTTCTCCCTTCCCCACCTCCCCCGCTGCAGTAACCTGTGGTACCGTTGGGGGTGTCCTGGCCCTCCAGTTTTTGCAAGGAGAAGGTTGAGAACCACAGACTGAGAGCATGCCGCCAGTGGAGAAAATAAATACCCATGAACTGGCCAGGAATCAGACCCAGCCCCCCACCCCACCATGGCAAATGACAAGTCCACCACCAAATCCCTCCTGCCAGCACTGAGCCTGATCACAATATTGTCTCATAAACTTTGGCAGAAACTTTTAAGTTGGCAGAAAATTTTACCAAAATCAATAGGCTGTGATTCCAGACAAATACCATCAGACTGTGCAGAGCAAGTGATGTGGTTGTACAGGACACCATCAAGTTTGTCTTTACTCAGAATTACCATGCATTTGTTGGTTTAAGTAATTTCTGTGTGTTAATAATACTTGGTAATCCTTTATTTTATAGCATATGACTAAGTAGTGATATATCTTTATTAACAGCAGAATACATTCTATTTATTTGGAATGCAGGCTTTCAGATAGCATTTTAAATATTAATGACTGGTCTCTGGTAGTCAGCATAAATATGATTTGCATTAGCACTAGGTTATATCATCTTGAGTGCCTCTGATGTCAACTATTGGGTATAGTAATATCTGACATCACCTCCTTAGGTCACTGACAACTTTGACCTCTATTCTTATGCACAATTTCTGTCGTCTCAAAAGCTCTTTTGAATTGATTTGAAATTTTGACTCTGCCCTTTATGAGGCAGTAAAATTGATAATTATTCAGATGGGAACTGAGCACTGAGTGAAAAATCAATTCTACCCGCTCTCTGCTGCGTATAAAATTACTTCTGAGTCGGCTGGACTGAACGGATGGCCGGAGTAAAAGCAGCAGGCAGGAGTAGTGGGAAGAATTAGCCGGACAGAGCTAATAGCCTGAAGGGATGGACTTGGAAAAGAGGGAGTGGGCCAGTTGGGGGTTGTTATGAGCAAGGATGGGTCCCATTGATCATCTGTTTACATCAGCTTTGCAAGACCTTATAAATCAGCCCTGAAGAGCAGCAGAACTCGAGATTTCAGCATCTTACCAGAGGGACTTTGTATTAGATTATTCTCATTTTCACACTCAGATGAAAAGTGAGCCATTGATTATTCATTGGTTGCCCATTAAATGCTGTTTTTATAGATGATTTGCCTATCACTGAAGGTAATGAACAAGGTGGCTGCTTTATAACTCGAGGTTTCAGTTTTCAAGGCATCTGTGTCGGTTAAGTAATGCCTAACCCTATTAAAAGGAATGGGTTACAAATTGCTTAACAGTGCTGAAAAACTAGACCCTAATGACTAATTGTGCTTGGAGTTTAGAGAGGGCTTGTCAGCTCTTTAAACTAAACTGATGCAATGATACTGCAGTTATTTACCAGTTTGAACTGTTTTCCCCCCAACCTGGGTGTATATTGCTGGAAGCATAACTGCACGATGAGTGTCCATTCCAAATTGTAAAAGTTATCTCCTCAAGCTTCCATAGCAAATGAAGCAGGAACCCACATAAATGGTTTTCCAATATCCTCATAGACCTTTCGATTTGTGCCTACCAGCTTAGGAAGCACATTGTAAATGCCTTGCACCTGGAAATGTGCTTATCATGATCTGTTATGTGACTGTAGAGCCTCAGTGTCCTTATTTTTTAATTAAAAAAAAAATTTAATGTTTATTTACATTTTCTGAGAGAGAGACACAGAGCATGAATGGGGGAGGGGCAGAGTAAGGGAGACACAGAATCTGAAGCAGGCTCCAGGCTCTGAGCTGTCCGCACTAGAGCTTGATGCGGGGCTCGAAATCACAAACTGCGAGCTCATGACCAGAGTGGAAGTCAGATGCTTAACCGACTGAGCCACCCAGGTATGTTACTATTATATACTATTATATTACTATAATATCACTAAATGCAGCCTGCCTTGGTTTCTTTATAAAACACCATGGGTATATCAACCAATGACGTTTCTAGTGTATAAGAGGAATACTATTTTCATATGAAGAATTTTTCTATGATTGTTAACTGATTCACAGAAAGTTAGAATTTGAAGATTATTTTAGAAGAGTTCTCATTTTACATATGGAATCTGAGGAATAGGGAAGTTGTTATGCCTCTTGTGAGATGGTACATGGTTCAGGAGCTGATAGTTTTAGTATCTATTATTTGAAAAAAAAATTTTTATGGTTTATTAATTTTTGAGAGAGAGAGACAAAGACAGACCTTGAGTGGGGGAGGGGCAGAGAGAGAGAGAGAGGCAGACACAGAATCAGAAGCAGGCTCCAGGCTCTGAGCTGTCAGCACAGAACCCAACATAGGGCTCAAACCCACGAATCGTGAGATCATGACCTGAGCCGAAGTTGGACGTTTAACTGACTGAGCCAACCAGGCGCCCCAAAAAATTTTAATTTTTTATCTTAGAGAGAGAGAGAGAGGGAGAGAGAGAACCTTAGGCAGGCTCCACACTGAGAGCAGAGCCCCGATGCAGGGCTCGATCTCACCATCATGAGATCATGACTTGAGCTGAAATAAAAAGCCTGACACTTAACCGAGTCACCCAGGCACCCTCTCAATGTTTTTAAAAATATTCTCCAAATAAGCTATTGTCCATAATCTGAAAACAAATCTAACTTTGCTAGCATTAAATTTAGTCCACTTGAGGATCCACTGTAATTAAGTGAATCTATTTCAAATAAGATTACTGTCTCACCAGCATTCCTTGGACTTAACAACTGAGGGAACCCCAGTTCACATTATTAAGGAAAAAACTCCCCATGTATTTTTATGCCATTAGCACAATAAACTACGGGCGCCTGGGTGGTTCAGTTTGTTGAACGTCCAACACTTGATTTTGGCCCAGGTCATGATCCCAGGTTGGAGGGATTGAGCCCCACGTTGGGCTCTGCTCTAAGCATGGAGCCTGCATGGGATTCTTTCCCTCTCCTTCTGCCTCTCCCCAGTGCGCATATATGCGCTCTCTCTCTTTCAAATAAAAAAATAAAAATAAAAAAGAAAGAAAACTTTAAGGACAGGTCAGTAGTAACAGTGATTAGTCACAGATCTGCTACAATATTTGGAAGATTAAATTTGTGTGTGACATGTTTTTAGTGTTATCTCTGGGCGTGTTAAGTGTTTGCATACGTAAGCCGAAGATCAGCACTCATTCAGTTATATCACAGAGTGAAAGATTTGCCCAGATCACTAAATGCAGGAGCATGTTTTGTAGAATTAGAGGGCAGTTCAGAAGTGTGACTGATTCTTTTTCAAATTACAAGACTAGGACACTGATGATGAGTGCTTCTCTACATCAGAATTTCAGTTAAAACTAATTGTTCTAGAAAGAGTAGCACCTTCCACAGAAGTAGAACAAGAACTATGTGGCCATGTGGTTGTCAGCATCACTGATTAGATCATGCAGCTAACTCATTAACAGGGTATTTTTAACAATTATATTCTGTAAAATCTAAATATATTGAAAGGAACAATTAGAACATTTAGATTTGAATTTATTTCACCCTTATCTATGTAACTATTTGGCACAAGTCAGCTATAATAAAAACCCAAAAAGAGTTCTAATTATGATTTTATCTCTCTTCTTCTCCTGCGCAGCCCCCCCCCCCGCCCCCCCCACACACACGCCGACCGCAACCTGGCATTTAACTACAAATTGTGAACAGCTGTCAGGAGCTATAAGAATCATACTTCAGTAGGGATGTACGCTGAAAGAACATTCACCCTTTTCCTCAATCAGTCAGTCAATCAATGAAAATTGCTTTTGTATAGTGCTCTTCATGACATGCATCCCAAAGTGAATTACAGCAAAAGGGAAATCATCTGCTCTTTTTTCATTTTTGTGTTTAGATTGAAATGCTACTCTGCTCAACATTTTGACATACTGTACAAGACATCTTTCATACTTAAGGTTCCATTCCCTAAGACTAAGGAGGAGAAAGTGTAGCCACATATTTAACTCATGAGATTTTGGCCTGTGGAACCTGAGCAACACCCTCACAGTGGGAAACGCCTAAGTAGATGAAGTACGTTCATGTCTCTCAGCCTCTCAAAAAACAATTAGCCCGGTTTTCTAATGTTATCAAAGACATTTCTAGTGAACCCTAAATAGAAAGGGTGCCCTCCACATGACCCATTAACTCAGTCTGGTTGATTTGCAACTTTATTATCAAAAATATGGCAGTAGATTGAAACTAAAACCCCATGCTGAAGGGACATTCACCACTGGACCAGAGGACAACGTGGCTATAAAGCACTTAAAGGAAGCCAGACATAGGTCAGTAGACACCAAAAGTATAAAACAGGAACTCACATTTCAGGACAGAATTGTTTTTTGCACATGCTGCCACGATCTTGGTCTTCTTCACAGCGTTCTGTGCATGGCCTGTGTATTTATTTTTAGGAAAAAAATACTACTGGCAAAATATAAGTGCTTACCGTGTGCAGGAAATAGCTCAAGCTGCTTACATACACACGTAATCTGATTTAATCATCACGTTTCTCTGTGAAGTGCTAGTATTACGATCACCACTTTGTAAATATAGAAACTGAGGTACAAAAAGATTAGGTACTTTTCCCAACGTGACACATAGTAAGTGGAAAAGCTAAAACTTGGGGCTATTGAACTCCAGAGTTGACATGCTTAACCGCAAAGCTATAGTTTGTTGGCAGCGACCAATCAGAGGTAGCATATATTTTTTCAGCACTTACACTCAGGCAAGTTGAGCTTCCAGTAAGTCCCACCGGGGCCATCCCTAAGGTAGAGTGATTTAGAGCAGTCATCCTATACCCCAACTTTGTGCTGCAGCCGGGATGAAACAGATGGGCAGTGACTCAAAGAGGCAGTGGGCAAGGGAGAGGGAGGTGGCTTTGCCAGCTGGTACAGAAGAGCCTTGTGCTGCCCAGCATCACGGCAGAGTGAACAGACCTTCCTCTAACTTACTCTATACCTGTACCCTATCGTTAATTCTATAGCTAGATCCCAAGAGTATAAAATGGAGTAGGACAGATATCCTTGAGAAGGTCAGAGTCTAACAGTATAACTGTCTCATGACGTTCCTCCGTGTGTTTTCTCTAATGTCTTGGAGGTAGCTCTTGAGGTTCATTCTAACCTGATTTTTCTAGGACAGACTCAATATGGCAGCTGTGAAATGAAGGTGGGGAAGCAACAAGTGCTTTATATCCGTCCCCCATACCCGATGCATCTCTAGGCTTCATCCTGACTCTCACTACTGACTCATCAGCATAGAGTGCCAGTTTTCATCCCTTTCTGGTTACAAACAGCTTCTCTTTTCCAAAGGAAGCTTCTACTACTATGACTGGGTACCGTTAGCTCTATTGAAGGCTCTTCTTAAGGGCTTCTTACATTGGTGAGTCTCAAACCAATACCTTTGAGCATCCCTCTCCCTATCCTTTCCATTCTACAGAGTTTCACAAACTAAGGTCCTACAGAGCCACACAGAGAACTTGAATGAGGTAGACAGGAAAGAAACCAAAGTTACACAAGTGTACACATTCCTGTCTAACAGGGGCAGCCTCCACATAGTCCCAGCTTATTCTTGCCCTTTAAGAAAGTAGGACCCAGTGTTGCCAGCTATATAGAGATTACCCACCCCCACCCAAAGAGAACCAGAAATCCAGGGTTTTTTCATGTTGGCCACTGACTGAAAATTTTTTTAATTTTTTTTTTAACGTTTTATTTATTTTTGAGACGGAGAGAGACAGAGCATGAACGGGGGAGGGGCAGAGAGAGAGGGAGACACAGAATCGGAAGCAGGCTCCAGGCTCTGAGCCATCAGCCCAGAGCCCGACGCAGGGCTCAAACTCACGGAGCGAGATCGTGACCTGAGCTGAAGTCAGACGCTTAACGGACTGAGCCACCCAGGCGCCCCTGATTGAAAATTTTTAAAAAAACAAGAAAATAAAAACACTCTGCAGGCCAGCACTGGATGTCTGGTTACCGGTTTTCCACCAATGTTTTATGTAATCCTAGAGAATTTCAGAACGGAGATCGTGCAAAGCATGATTCCCGGTCTTTCTCACAGTCATCCCATGTGGCACTGCTGATGTTTTGATAATTTTTGGAGCACACTTTTTTGAGTAGTTGTTTAAAAAGGATGCTGTTATTTTGCTCATATATTTGATTCTGTACGTAAGTCTCTACTCAGACTTAAAGAGGGCATTTATTTACTTTTAGGTTGTGTCTTTGCATACAGAACGGATGCAATAAACAGCCAATGAAACTCAGTTAACATCTCCCAAACATTTTTTTTTTATTTTCATAATAACCATATTTGTCTGAGGCAAGAATTAAAGTTCAGTTTGGTCAAGTATATGTGTGTGTGTGTGTGTGTGTGTGCGTGCGCATGCACGCACGCTTGTGTGTACACACGCAGTCTAATTACTAAGGATCAAATAGAAATATCTGAGAGGACCAGGACTGGACAAAAGTGTCTAGATAACAGCCATATAATAAAAGTCCACAAGGAAAAAAATAAAATAAAATAAAAGCCCACAAGGGAGTAAAACTCTTAAGAGTGATGAATTTGTGACCACAACTCCTAAAGATCAGTTTAGAAAATTAAAGTACAGGGGCGCCTGGGTGGCTCAGTCAGTTGAGCATCTGACTTCGGCTCAGGTCATGATCTCACAGCTCATGAGTTCGAGCCCCGTGTCGGGCTCTGTGCTGACAGCTCAGAGCCTGGAGCTGGCTTCTGATTCTATGTCTCCCTCTCTCTCTGCCCCTCCCCCATTCATGCTGTGTCTCTCTCTGTCTCAGAAATAAACAAAAAAACATTTAAAAAAAGAAATTTAAAGTACATAATTTTAAAAATAGAAAAACATTAGTTTTTTTTAAATGGCATCTGTGATATAAAATTATGTATCCATCTTTAGAAGGATGATTCTAGTCCACATTTTTTGCCATATACCCTGTCTTTGCCATTTTGCTATAATTTTTGTTATGGAAATATTTGTCAAATGACAATTTCAACTATAACCCCCCAAATAGTATTTTAAGACCAAAAAATCAGTTCATATAAAAACCTATTCTTGATTTATGAATCATCAAATTATGATCAGAACTGTCATACCTGTCTTTAACAGAGTACCTTTTCTTCCCCAGAGATCACATCCAGCTTGATGCATGTCTCAGCATCTAGCAGAGCCTGACCCTTGTGACAGTCAATGAACGTCTGCAAAACCAACCCCCAAAAGTTAATTTTCAGAATTACAATCTGCAGGCGGTGACTTTATGTTTCAAATCCAGCATAGTCATAGATCACTACATAATCAAACAAAATGGTAGGGCTGAGATAAGAGTATACCATTATATACTGTATAATAATCCTGCTGGAATGCCACAAGAAAATTTCATTCTACACATGGGTGAAGAAAGGAATAAGCACTTCACATATTGTTCTGAACAGCTAACGGAACAGAGAAGGGTTGGGTTTGCTTTTTTTTTTTTTTTCACTAGGACATGTGTTTTTTTTTTACCTCTAAGCACAGTTTAAAGATGTAATCCATTGATAGCATAACTTGCCTTATTAATTGAAAGGGATGGAATCCACCAGATGTAGCCCAAACCAGCAGAGAGTTGGGTGACTAAGCAACAGCAAAGACACCATATTGAGTGAGCCAGAATTCAGTCTCCAAGTCATTTATTTCAACCAGTGACAATACATTTAAACTCCTGTGCCTCAGCAGTGATTGATGGTTTAATATCATATATAATTTTTTTAATGAAGGAAAAACCATTTAAATATGTTACCATTTGCACTGGTATTCTCCTATGTACATAACTGCATTTAATCATTATGGGGATTGTTTTTATACTTGTGTAATTTGTATCCAAGAAATAACTGTCAAAGCCATCTCACGCTGTTGCTGGAAATGGTACAGTGTGCTTCATACTTGAATAGATTCATTCTTCCCTGCACATAATTAAGAGTGTTGGAGCTTTTTCCCTGCCACCACATAGGAATTCCATGTTTACATTTCTGAGAATGAAAAATTAGCCACAATGTGCTTTTTCAAGTTCCCATTTTCTGGCGCTATGATATTTAAGTACCTTAGTTCTGTACCAGTGTATGATTTGAAGAGTTTGATTTTAAGACTTTTAATATTAAAATACATAATAAAATTTTATTATCTAATTACAAGAGGGTTTAGCCTCTTATTAAAGTTGCTAAATCAGGCCTAGATTAGCATCATAATAACACAGTTTGACATGGAATACTCAAAAGTCAAGTTCGAAGGAAGGGACGGGGTTTTTTTTGTTGTTGTTTTAGGGGGTTTTCTCCTGCACCCATCCCTTGCACAATATAACAAGGATGAAATGCATGTATGGAAACAAACAAGGAGCAATTTGGGACGCTGGAGAAGGAGTGGAGGTGTCAGCCTAGGACGGTACCCTTAGGCAAGGCAGCTGGTATATGTAGCCTTTTGTTTATCTGCTACTGGTTTATGTAGCCTTTAGGCCGGCACCAGAAACAATCACTCCTACAGGGTCAGCTGCTGGTCAGAAGCAAAGTAAGAAAAGATTTTGCGTTCAAACGCGCAGCCATAATTTCTGTACAGCTGGCACCTGCTACTGGTGCACAGCATGAAGGTGAAAGGTCAAAGAGGCAGTTGTTCAAAACTCAAGAATGGCTTAAAGGGACTTGTAGATTAATCTGCTTTATTAACTTCTGTATATTAGATAACTATTGCTGTGAATGACAGTACATCTTTTTTAATAAGTCGCATCTCTTTCTCTTTTAAATTAGCTTTTGAGTAATGAATATTAAATAGAAAGCATTTCAGGGGTAATTAAATGAAAACAGAATGATGTCATTTTACAATTATATTTGTATGTTTATAGAATAGGGAAAGTATAATGTTTTCCAAAGAGCTAAAAAAAAAAAAGAAAAAGAAAAAGAGCCAGCTCTTCATAAAGAAGAACTTGAAATAAATAAGTCACATGCCCATTAGCCTTTGTGTTTAAACTAAAATATATGATGTAGTTTGTGACTTAGCATGAAGTCACTGGGTGCTGGTGGCTTGATTTGGCATTCCCAGGGGCTCCAAGTATTTTCTTTATGAATTAAAGTGACTGCAATCTGTCACCGTTCTTTTATCTACAGTTTAGCACAGTCAGTTTTGCTATTAGTCTGCAGCAAACGTTCTCAGAATAGCAAAGGAGTTGTACAAGATGAACAACGGCCATACCTTTTCCTTCACACTCATGTAAAACAGATAGAAAACATTTTATATGGGGAAAAAATGCAGTTTTACACACATTGAGCCCAATAATAATCAGGCATGCTTTATAACAGTCTCTCACCCAATATGGTAAATGGCAAGCAAGATGGTTTTTAGCCTCTCCGTTAATGATGATCGGCATAATTGGCTATCGTTGTAAATTAAGAATAAAAGTTCACTAAATGTATCCTTTTTTAAAGCCTCTGCAAGGAATATTACTAATGTACAGATTAAATACTGACACCACCTCTGGGGAAGTGTCGCACAATGTGTGTTCTAAAGAGATGATTTTGTCTGCTCTCAGAAGTTCTGTAGATGAAACCTCCTCCCTTTTTATGTGAACACAGCCCAAGTAGCAGCATTTACCCATATTTCACACACTCAAGTCATTTAGGAATAGCACTCCCAAGTCGTAACACAAGTCAGTCTTTATACACTAAGCCATGTTTCTGTGACATGTGAAATGACACTTGAGACAATCTTCCTGTGTCACACCCAAGCCAGCCCAGGGCTCACCAAAAGGATCCTAAACTTGTATGATATCACAAAGAAGCTGATGATCTTGACCAGAAAAGATTTGAGTTGGAAGTGTTTCCTTACCATACCACTCCAAAGTGAAAGAATTTCCACACCTCCTTCTTAAAGATCTAGATTTTTTTCCCCCATCCTATAATAGAAGGCTTATTTCCTGCAGGGTCACTAGGACCTAAGAGGTCACTAGGGAAGAGCGACCTCAGACTCAGATGATGATGATGAATGACTATGATGAAAAAGAAGTAGAAATAATTATCACATGCTGGGCTCTGTGCTAAGTACTTAAATATATATAAATATATTTATATAATTTGTATTTATATTTATAAAGTTTCACTACTTTGTGAGGTAGATACTCTTTTCTACATTTTATAATCAAAGTATTTTAATTGCAGCTTTAAGAAGTCAGGTAGCTTACTTGGTATCATACAGCTAATAAGTAGCAGAACCTTGTGCTCTTAACAACATTACTTTTAAATGACCTAGAGACAGGATTGGTGGAGCTGGAGGGTGCAAAGGCGGGCTGGAGTGGGGTGGGGGGGCACAACATTCATTCAGCTATACATCCCTAAGCCAAGGGCCCTTCCTTTGAAAATTGATGAGATAAGAAGCAAGCACTTGACCCAGGTTGGCTCAGTGAGTCCTCTTCCCCAGACTTAGAAACTCCCGTGGATTTAGAGGATGTTGGTCAGCCTCTGGTCTTCACTTGACGTGAAGACTTGAAAAACCAAGAGCCATTCTCTGCTATGTGCTCAGAGAAGTAGCCAGTTCACAGCAAGAGAAAAAAGCTGCAACATGCTGGGAGGATCTCGAAGGAGATCAGCAGCCCCAGAGACAGGCTAAGAAAGATTGCACCAGCCTTCCCGGCTGTGGTTCCCAGCTGTTGAGAGGCCTGCCCGCAGTGTCTAGTCTGGGGGTCCTCAGGCCACCCCTTTTAGGTCTGAGTTTTGTCTATAGTAGTTGCTGTCCTCACAGCCAAAAGATTCTTGACTCACGGAAGTGTGAGGACAAAGTGAACCAATGAGTATAGACTCACCTAACACAGAGAAGGTATTCAATAAATAGGGAAAATTTGAAAAACAATATACAGGTACCAGTTAACTTTTTTTATCTCCCTAAGGAGAACATATACCTGCTGTTCATGTATACAAATGTGAAAAACATCCTTTCCAGGAAATCCCAAGGCCGTGACTTCAGCCAGATTACCTGGGTCTTTCTGGTCCCACACTCGTGTTCTGCCTGTCTTAGAGTTTGTGTGACACACATTCTCAAGATCACAAACCCTCACTGGCCTGGGTGGGGGCACGGTGTGAATGTGGATCTGATTCTTGGCCCCAAACAGACTTTTCCTCACTTACTCTTCCTGTGTACTCCAGGCATCGTCTTGCAACAGCAGGAATGAAAAGAAACTCCAGGACCCTTTCCATTTATATGTCTTCATACCTAAAGCCTCTTCTGAATCTCACAGCAACTCTGGTGGGAGGGTAGGGCCAATATGGTTTATTTTCTTAACTTGGGAAAACGAGTACATCAACAAGTGAAATCCACAGTGCCCATATGGGACAAGAATGCAGAGGTTCAGAGAGGCGAAATAATTTGCCCAACATCACCCAGCCAGTAAATAGCAATACCTAGAATGTAATAACTAAGGCTTTGTTGTCTCTGGATCTGACGGTTTTTATGTTATCAGGGCCTCCCAGGGCCTTCACCTACTCTTCTTTCCTGTCATTTCTCCCACCTGTATTTCCCCAAGTGGCATTGTGAATGGTATGAGAAGCTCTTTGAGTTTCTTGAAGGAACGGCACTGTATAAACTGAGGGTCAGCTTGATGATGGTGTGATTTATTCATTTTACAGTTATTACTGGTTTTTCACCTACTTGAACGGTTAATAATGTGTGTGCTAGAGATGTGAACTGAACTTTTGTATTCATTTTCTGTCTTAACTGTTGGAAAGTTTTTAACTAGCAGCAACCACTTGGTGAGGCTATGAGCTCATGTAGTATGTTAAAGAAAGCTTCTTATTTGATTACAATCTGATTTCTGCTGGCAGAACAAGGTAAAAGTTCCCTAATCCTCTGACCTGTCATGAGTTACTGCTACTTTGTCTGCTTTGCAACCAAAAAGAACTTTTGCATGTTAATTCTTTATCCCTTGTCATGCTTAGGAAGATACAGACTGAGTGCTTTCAGACTTGACGAAATGCTGTCCTCCTTCAGAGCTGTCTAATTGCACATTCTGTATTCGTTGAGGATTTTCTGCTTTACGGCAATCAGAGCAGACAGACTGTGCAGTCAGTGTACCTGGCTTTGAATACCAGTGATGCTACTTGGCAAAGTTACCTTACCTCTTCAGAGATACCAGCAACTCAGCCAGGGCAATTCTGCACCTTGCTGGAGCTGGCCCCCAGGATCAGGTAGTTGAACTAGTCCCTCCTGTGGTCTCATGCCCAGACTCCCCAAGACTGTAGCCAAGACTCCTTGCCTTAGCTCTTTCCCATTCTGTCACTCCTCAGCCTACCCATAACTTGGAACATCACTACTGTGGAAAAGCGGAACATTCAGTGCATACTTAGTTGAGGTCATGTGAATACGGCATGTAAAGTAAACTGCTAAGAAGGAGTGATGGGAGTGCAAGGCCTGGAGGGAACTCTCTTAGGCCCCAGAGAGAACCACCAGAAAGAAAATCCTACGCAAGAGCTGTGTTAATGCCCATCCTTAATGTGGCATCTAGTTTTAGATAGGACAAAGAAGTTCACTCAGGAAACTAAAAGCGTCAATTAGAGTTAAGTGCATGATGACCCTTTCTCAGAGACCCTTGAAGATTGGAAGGAAACAACTTGATGGGTGGGCAATAAGAGATTGATAAATACTTAGGCTCCATGAGTTTCTTAAGGCCACAAGGACCACATTTCAATTCTGTGCCACCGTGCTGTGCCTGGCACATAGTAGGAGCTCAGTAATTCTTTGAGCATTCATCGAATAAGCATGAGAAATGAAGAGGGAGAGAAGAAGGAAGGAGAAGCCCCTAGCAGGGCACCTGACACATAGTAGGCACTTAACACACGTGTCGCCTGTGTGCGCCCAGCACGTAATGAGAGCTGCTAGTAGAATATTAGTGACTTGAAACGTGTGCAGACGAGAGAAAGCTAGTAGACATCAAGCGGGGCTCATGGCCCTCCAGAGGCCTGGCCTGTTTTGGAGTTTGCACTTTAAGGAAGAAGGTCTGCCCTCAGCAAATGTTGCGTTCTTATCCCTCAGAAGGAGCAAACCCTCCCTCCCCAACCCCGTCTCTTTCCCGAGCCCCCTGTGTTACAGAAGGGCTGGAAACAAATTGACAGAAACCTGGAGGAAAGAACTCAAGTGATTTAGGAGAATGGAAGGGCTGGCTTATGGGGCCAGATTAAAGAAGCTAAATATGTATAGCCTGCCTAAGTGACAACTAAATGGGGCATTTGATAAGTCTATAAATACTTGGAAGATGTAAATGCCAAGGAGGAAAGGGAATTACTTAGCATGGCACAATGGAGTATTGGCATAATGGGATATTATTAAGGAAGGGAAAATGAAGGTTGAACATCAATAAAAAGCTTCCTGACAAAGAGAACCATTCCTGACAAGGGACACTATTAAGTTATGTGCTGTGGGCCAAGGGAAGTAATGGCAACGCCACTTCTCAGGGTACTGGCAACAGAGCCAGCAAAGAAGGAGCCAGGCTCTGTCCTGACTGAGGTGCAGAACCCAAGCAGGTAACCTTCCGTGTCTGTGCTCTCCCAATCCCAGGACAGGAACAGAGATGCATTTTATTGGGGGAAGTCGGATGGCCCAGGCCTCCTACGGGTTCAGACCGTCCGGAGAACAGCTACACCAGCTTTGCCCTTCTCCTGTGTCACTGCCAGATTCATTCAACTTCAATGGCACCCCATTTCCTGCAAGATAGGACCCATGTGCTCTAGCACACATTACTAGGCCCTTCACAAGATCTGGCCCCGGCTACCTGATCATCCTCCTCTGCCACCACCAGCCCCCCTCACACCCTCTCCAGTCCCACAGAACTGCTCGCCATCCCCCGAAATACTTCTCCAGACTTTTGTACCTGCTCGCCCTTCTGCCAACCTGACTGCCTGTCAGACTTTGCTTATTCTCTACGACAGCACCCTCCGCACGTCACCTGTGCAGCCTTCCTTGCCTGTCCCCCACCCCGAGGCAGAGTAAGTCAGCCTCCTCTGGTCTCTTAGAGCCTCCCGTGCAAGCTTCTGTGGCACTTGCTATGCTGTGTTGTCATGCTGTGTGTCTCGTTCCCTACTTGATTGTGAGCTCTTCGAGGGCTGGGACTGTGCCTTGTTCATCTGTATGTCCGCAGGGTGTGACACAGAGCCTGGCACAAAGTAGGTGGTTGGTAAATGTCTGAATAAATTAAGGAACGAGGTGCTATTCCTATCATTCTTTAGGCTTCCTATGTAATTATTAGGACAAAAGAGCTTCCAAATCTCAGTAACATCTTTGAATCATCCCCTTGGCCTCCCGGCCAGCACTCTATGCCATTTAGATGACTATAAATAAAAACCCTCAAATCTGAAAGGCAGCATGCTGTCCTCTGTGGTTTCAACATAAACTCTAGACTAATCTTTAATGGAAAATGCTTCTGAGGGCCCTGTGAATGTGCCACAAAAATACTTTTTTTTTTCTCTCCACACAAAGTCATTTGAACATAATAAGTAAAATAATCCTCCACTGTTGGTTATGAAGATTTTTAGGTCCATCTAACTAAATCCCTTCAGGAAATCAGGGAGAATGTAGTGACAGATGAGAGGCAGTGAAACATGGAAACTCCTACTGTAAGGATAATATATTTATTATGAAATACAATATTCATTGCACTCTGCTTTGATGACTGCATGAGATGCCCTCGTGCCATTAGGCCTTATGTTGCTCTGTTTTGAAATACGAGATTCATTGGGAAATGTTGTGATGACCGTTCATGCTATTTCCCACTCCCTTCCCTGATTTTGAATGGCCTCAGTTAGAGTTTACTTTATCACCGAATACTTAATATAAACGTGTGTTTGTA
This sequence comes from Acinonyx jubatus, assembly GCF_027475565.1. Lineage (NCBI taxonomy): Eukaryota > Metazoa > Chordata > Mammalia > Carnivora > Felidae > Acinonyx > Acinonyx jubatus. The sequence goes on along the minus strand of NC_069380.1, from coordinate 175,549,792 downwards.
CTTTTCTCTGTCGTGCGTGTTTATGTACTCTGGTTGGGGTTCATTCCACTGCTCCTTACTTCCCGAGTTCATTGCCGGGCCGTTGGGCTGTGGGACAGTGGCGGCCCCTCCACTGCATTTAGCACTACAGGGACAGTCTAGCCCCCAGGCCCTTCTCCCCACCGGTGGGTCTTGCATTTGAGGCCACGCTCTTAAAGCTCTCACTTTATCTACAGCTTCAGTGGCAGGTTGTGTTTCTTGGAAAGCTGTCATTGCCTGGGAAGAAAATGGGATATGCAGTCCAGGGTTCTGACCACTTCTCTCTCTCTCTGCTACCAGCCTTGCTGGGGCCCTTACCATTTCTCCCGACCCATCGTTGCCACGCCTCAGTCTCCCATTGGTCATTGTTCTAGATCCCAGAGCTCAGCGTTCTTCGGAAATCCTTTGAAGGCTACCCTTTAGGTACTGGCCCAAACTCACTTCTGCATTTAGCGTGACAGCAAAGGCCTTTTAGAGCCTGGATTCGGCCCAGCCTTCAGCTCCCTGCCCTTGGCTCTGATCCTTTCCATTCAAAAAAGGTCTCTCAGAAGCTTCCCTTGCAGGGGCTGACTGTCCCCTCAAAACATCCCAAGCCCTGTGTGCTTTGTCTTTTCTCCTTCTATGTCCTCTTTCTAATACATTCTTCTTCTCTGGTGATGCTTATATGCATCTTTTTTTTTTTTTTAATGATGTGGGGGGGGGGGTTAATTTATTTTTTAATGTTTATTCATTTTTGAGAGAGACAGACAGAGAATGAGCAGGGGAGGGGCAGAGAGAGAGAGGGAGACACAGAATCCGAAACAGGCTCCAGGCTCTGAGCTGTCAGCACCGAGCCCAACACGGGGCTCGAACTCAAATCGTGAGATCGTGACCTGAGCTGAAGTCAGACACTTAACCAACTGAGCCACCAGGCACCGCATCTTTTAAAAATTCAAAATTCATTTTAAAATACGCATCTTTTAAAATTCAAGTTAAATATCACCCATCCTATGAAGATTGACTGGTCTTTTGGGGCAGAACAGCACGTGTGCCTTTGGGAGTCTCTTTTGAGCTTGTACATGTTTGCTAATTTAGGGGCCACCAGAAGCCAGTATAGGCCATTAGAGGTTCAAGAATCTGGCTGTGTGGCAGTCACTCGGGAATAAAAATCATAAGAAAATGGCTTCAGAGTTGAAGGCTATCCTCTATGTACAGATTTTCCCAACATTCCCACCCAGAGAAACACAGATGATGTTTTTGACAAGTGATGCTTAATTTTTACATCAGATGGAGAAGTGTTCTGTCTGATGCTGGCAAGAGAAGAGTGAGAGTTTCCCAAATAATGCTGAGTGGCAAACCCTACAGCCTTCCAGTGCCCCAGGTTTTCTGGTTTTATTTTAATGCAGCAAGCAGCTTTATGAGATCTGCAGCCACTTGAAATATGATTTACTACTCGTAAAAAGTTTCAAATGGATAATGAAGATTCAAGAATGAGACTCACAGTGTAGTGTAGTCAATTTTGTTGCTCTTGCTCTCTAGTACGTCTCTGCCATTGAAATGAATTATTTATTATAATTTATTTCAACCATGGAAAATAAAACTGTTTTCATTGTGATGTGCTCTGTAACGTTCGGAGTAGACACATTACATGCAGTACTCTCAATTAATTAATCCTGAAGTTTTGTTCCAACTTTATCTTCTTTCTTATAAGGCAGGAGACTGGCAGGTAATTCTTTCCCGAATAAACTATGATTAAAATGAATGTTTGGAGAACTAGGGGTAATGTTGGTAATGGAGAAAATTGAAACCACAGCAAAACCAGGTTGTGTATTTCCTTAGATTTTACAATGGATGGAAGAGTTTTTCTAATATTCTAGGCCATTTATCACTTGGAGAAAAAAGCGTCTTGTAACTTTGTGTAAAGGAGGGGGTAGAGGCAGAGAGTGCTGTTAGTTTAGATGTGGAAATATGCGCTGCTAATCTGTGACCAAAACCAGCTGAATTAATCAGTCCTGTGGTTCCTTTATTGGTAAAAAGATTTTTTTGCTTTTTTTTTTTTTTAAACTTTGAGCAAAGCTAGCATTGTGAAAAGGCCAAATCGGCAGGACTCCCAAATGAGTTTCCAGAGGAGACTGGGTCACCCATAATTGATTACAATCTTGTTTCTTTAAAACAGAGGCTCACTGCATCTTGCATTTTGCTTGATTTTTTTTTTTCATTTAACGTGTTGAATACTTGCTACTATTATGAGGCTGTAAAGACACAAGAACTTAGGAAAGTGTTTAATATGTACAGATATTTAACATAACCTAGATGGTGCAGCGTAGTTAATCCAGGCAGGAGAAGATATACTTATTTGTCCATTGCTTTCATTTTTTATACCATTCCATTGCTATCACATTGGTAGACAGCAGACGGATAGAACAATTGATCCCTTTTCCCTAAAGATGACTAGTATCTAATTTGAGGAGGATCACATTTCAATATCTGCTGTGCACGTGGCCTCAGGAACAGCACTTGGTAATGACAGCAACTCCCTTACTTCCACAAGCACTGAAAACCTGGAAGCTTTTCCTTCTTCGGCAGTGTTCAGCTCCTCCCAGACTCTGGCTCTCCATTCTGGGCACGGGACTCCGGAAAAATTGCTATGAAGATGGGTGGGAGGTTTTTCTGCTCTTTTGGATCCTGTTGCACTATCCAGGCAGTCCTGGTTTTGCTTTGTATTTTTGTGTCAGTGTTTTTAGCTAGGGCCAACCTTCCCCCTCCTGTCTCACCGGCCTTCTGAAAGGCCAATTTCGTGTACCAAGAGCTTCCTGAGACTCAGAAGCAGCTCTTCGGTTTGTTATTATGGGTTGTTCCTCAGACATCACCAACTCATTGCATCAAAATCAAGAACAATCTAGCTTGGCCAGGGGTACGGGTAATTTTGTATTCTACTCCTCTTCCCATTAAGGCCCCTAACCTAACAGATTAAGTCACCTCTTAGGCACTGCTCTGACCATCCTTGCTTTGTCTTCCTCCCCCACCCCATTTAGATCAGGGCACAGGGAGGCTTCATCTTTGGCCTCTCACCTGTCCTCTGGCTGTCCTTCCTTTGTCAAACCAAAGCCTCGTTCTCAGGCCCTCTTTGCACCACCTTTCAGACAGGACAGATTACTCTTGTGCCATCCCCATTTTCCATTTCCCTGATCAAGAGGCAGCAAAGTCACAGTATAACGAAAATGTGTGTGACCCTGAGAAAAGAGGCTGCGATAGAGAGGGAAGAGCTGGACCTCCCTAACTATATTGAGGATTTGATCCCCGCAGTATCAGGGTTCATAGCGTTACTCGGGTTCAGTTTTTGTCTCTCTGATACAGGTGGGGAGCAATAGGCAGGGTTAGAATGTTTTATCTATTTCTTAGAACTCTGTGGAATAGTGTTTAGTTGTATTATTCAGTAGGCTCTAAGAACATGAACAGTGAAAAGTGTTCACCTTGTAGGGAACATTGTAACTCAAAAGAAATTAGCTTAATTTACTAATGTTTTCAATGATGTTAACGTAAATTACCATGTACATGGTACTTTTGGTGGGAGGGAAATGGTTATTTTTAGAAAAACGTTCAATGGAGCATTTTCCAGAGACAATCTATTAATTATGTCTAGTGTTGTTCATCTTGAGAGTCTGCAAATATGTTAACCACATTTATAAAAGCTGTAGGTAGGAGGCAGGAAGATCTGCAGACTCTCCAGGAATTGCTGCCCTAGATCCTCATTGTGGGGATTCCAGCAGCTGCCTGACTCTTCAGCAGGTGGCAGGGTGGCTGAACAGAGGAGATGCGTGCGGGCAGCCTGTCCGGGAGGCTCGCTGATGGTGCCAGACTGAGCCATGCCCAGAAGCGAGCCTCTCCTCCCACACCGTCCGTTCCCTGGCAGTCTGCAGCAGGGGCCAGACACAGTGCCCCCGCCACCACTGCTGGCGGTCTTGGTCCTCACACGCAGCCCCAGAGTGGCAGGCGGCAGGCTGGCGTGGTGGTGATGAAGGCACGGCCTCTGGACTTGGGCAGACCTGTGCACGTATCTCAGTTCTGCCTCACCTCCTGATAGCTGGTAGCCTGATGCCTTGAGCAAGTTACTTACTAACTCAGGACCTCAGATCCTTAGTCTATGAAGTGAGGATAATGCCTACTTCAAGGTTACCTGAGGGGTAGAGACAGCGTATACACGTGCTGAACAGAGTGCTGAGCTCTCCGTAAACGGTAACTGTTAGTACCTTTGGGCAGTGAGAAGACTCATCCGGCACAGCTTCTTGGGTGCAAGTGCTTGTTGGTAGAGAAGACAGTGGGTCAGCCTTCAGCCTTTGTAACCCGGAAGCCCCCCCACTGAGGGCTTTCCCTGGGAGCTGCTGGCTGGAGGGACACCAGGGACTTAGAAGAGTTCTCAGGCTCTGAGCACAAAGGCCAGATCCCTGGAAATGAACAGTGTATTGGTTTAGATATTTATCCATTTCAGATTTTAGCCAGAGATTGAGGCCAGAACTCTGTGTTTTATACAATCCTCTTTCGGTTCTTTAGCTCCTTATACGCTCTTGATAGTTGATTTCATCCTTTCTCATTCATTTATTCGCATATTCATTCTTTCATTCAGTAGCTATTTCCTAAGCCTCTAGTGTGTGCTAGATGCCATGCTGGTCACTGGGGACACAGAGAACAGCCCCCGCCACCGCCCCATGGTCCCTGCACCCAGGAGTTTACAGACAAGTCTCACTACCAGTCATAACCCCGCACTCACTCCGGCCATGTGACCCCAGCCATCCCACTCTACCAGCTTCTAGATCCACTGGGCCTCCAATTTCTTTAGAGTACATACTCACCATCTAGCAGCAAAGCATTCAACACAAACCACATCTTTGCTTATTCTGCATCAGCAGGAGACAGAACAGGAAGCATCTGAAGTGAGAGCATGTAGTTACCACCTTGTGGTAGGGAGAATGCGACCCAGCATTTTCGGGTTGCAAAGTCCACTTGGCTTGGGGCTTGTGCCCAAAGCATCTTAGGGTGGGAACATAGGAGAGTTGCTGAGGAGTGAACAGAGATCCAGATGACACAACATTACTTTGGGTTTTTTCGTTTGTTTTTAATTTGTTTTAATGTTTTGGTTTTTTTGTTTGTTTTTGTTGTTTTATTTTGTTTTTTTGAGACAGAGACAGAGAGAAGCGGGAGAGGGGCAGAGAGAGAGAGGGAGACAGAATCCAAAGCAGGCTCCAGGCTCTGAGTTGTTAGCACAGAGCCCAACATGGGGCTCAAACCCACAAACTGTGAGATCATGACCTGAGCTGAAGTCGGACGCTTAACTGACTGAACCACTCAGGCACCCCAACATTAGTTTGTTTTTTCTTTCCAGGTCAGATATTTGTAGTAGCTTTGTATTTTTTGGAAGATTACAAGTTTTCAGAACAGCAGAAACACTGTCATTCAAACTCCATGCTAATACATGTGCCAGACCAAATAGGGCTGCTTTTTGGACTATTTCCTATGGTAGGTTATTTTTTTATTGCAACTCTTAGTAAATTTAGATAATTGCGAGGAGACTGTAATCTCATGGATCTGGACATAATCAAGACATGAAATGGGGTTCTTCCTTGAACCGTGAAATTCCACTGGATCACACCAAAGAGGGAAACCATAGTTGCAGTAAAGGAATACTGGTAATTATTGAGTGCCTACTATGTGGCAAACATAGAACAAAATGTTTGATATAGACGAAGGAAATCAGTCCTCAAAGCAGCCCTTCAGAGTAGTTGCTGTAATCCCTCATTTTATAGGTAAGGAAATAAAGGCTCAGAGAAGTGAAATGACTTGCCCAACATCCTAGGTTAGGAGCAGGGCCAGATTTGGCCTCATTTCTGACTGGCTCCAAAGCCTGTCCCTACCATACGATGTTGGTTTTGTTTCACTGAGAGAAATTTCCTACAAGCTCACGTCAATGCCTGTGGGAAGACAGAAGGGGAAGGAGTAAGTGCTGAGGCAATGGGGAGCATGGTTTTTCTAAGTGGACCAAGCCACACAGCTCCCCTTCCCAAATGGCTGCTCCCTTGGTTGGGTGTATTAGCTGCTTGGGATAATACAGTGGATAATGTATGTGTTGGACACAGGCCCTGAAAAATGCAGCCTTGGTTGGACATATCTAAAATGGCCATTCCAGCCATCCTGTAACAGTATGGGAAGTGAGCAGAAGTTGGGGTAGTAGAGACCCCGCTCACAGCACCACTAAATCCTGTGGTGCTTTGTGACTCTGCGCAGGCTGAGGTGGGCTGGGGCAGAGTTGCCGAGGGCTCTCTCCTTTCAGTCTTCGTCTGTTCGTGTCATTAACCAGAGAGCCTTCCACGAGAGATGTTGCAGTACCTGGATCAGGATTCTGTACTTAAGCATTTTACCCAGTATTCTCCCATATGGGGAGAGGGAGAGCTTATCCAAAGGAATTTGCCACATTGCTTGAGCTGTGTCCCCTGTACCCTCTAGGATTATTGGAAAGAAGGAAAAAAAAAGAATTCTGGAAACGAGCTGCCATGTCAATACCACTTGAGCAGATCTGCTCACTAATTCCCATTTTTCTGGAAGAGTAAAACAGTTTTTTCAAAAATCAGACACTTTAGCCAACTTTATTTTTAGAAAAGTATTTTATTCAAACATCTCCTTACTTATTACAGACATAAATACATGCATTCAGACAAATGAATCCACAGGAGAACCGTACAAAGTAATTGGCACATCGCTTCAGGATGCTTTGTCAGTTACTAGAGGAGTTTGGTGCTTCTAACTTTAATCTTTTCCATTAAAATATCCATTCTGCCTTCAGATTCTGAAGCCCATAATATTTTAGACTGTCTCCATAGATCTGTTAGTTTTGCTTGTCAGTTTAATTTGTGGCTGTATGACTTTGGGTCGCTTGTTAGATTGTACATGAAAACATGTAATCTGCAAACGATGTTCACTATGTCGGGCTTTAAGACCTGCCTCTCCCCAGAGAGACTGGACATACAATAAATATGGAATTGGCAGATTTCATTTGCAACCAGCCTAACTGTTAGGATGATGATGATATATGGGGTAGCAAATGTTTAGAGCTACAGAGATGCTCATTACTGTTGTTATCACATACCTTAAATGTTTATGGCACTTTCTACTCTTTGCAACACTTTCTATTTCTACCATCTCATTTGATTCTCAGAACTTTCTTGTGCTGGATTATTATTTCCCTCTTTATGGCTAATGCAAGTGACACAGAGAGAGGGAGAGGTTCCATAACTGGCCTGAGATCACAGGGCAAATTGGATTGCAGCAGTGCAGCAACGAAAGCAGACGTCACCGAAGCCCAGTCAAGGGTCACGCGGGTGGTAGCCTTTGCCACGTAATTGCCATTTCCCCCTGTGTTCTTTGTGGGACAGGGGCTCTGAAGCTGCAGAAACAGAAGGACTAGAGGTGGGCGGTAAAGAGTCCAAGGCAAGGAAAGTGTGCCATCAGCTCCACATAGGTGAACGCAGCTTGCTTCACGGCCACTTGCCCAGACTGTTGCGGCAGCCCCATCCCCGGGCTTCCTTCTGTCCTGTCACCTGCAAAAGTACACGTTCTGCGTGTCCCCAGAGGGATCTTGCTTAAGTGCAAATCTGAGCGTGTCTCTCCTTTGCCGCAAACCCACCACTGGCTCCCACTTCATCCGGATGAAGTCCAGGCTCCTCAGCATGGTCTGCCAGCCTGACCCTGGGGTCTTGCTTCTGGCCCCTGTCTCTTTTCTCCTGCCACACTCAGTTCACTCCCAGCCTCCTCTTTTGCTGCCCTCTCTGCCTAGAATGCATTTATGATGCGCCCCCTAAACTGTACCTTCTCTGTGGAACCTTCCCTGACTTCTCAGAGACCCAGAAGCATCCGTCCCTCTGCTGGTAGCCCATTGCACTTGGCCGAGCCCGATTTCTGGCTATCTCTCTGCTCTGTGCTCTGCCCCAGGAAGCTTCTACCTCCTCAGGGCAGAGGTTGCGGTAGATGCCTGTTCTCTTTAGGTGTCTTGCAGACTTTGAACTTAAGAGGATGGATGAGTATGTACATGTAAAAGTGAAGGGAGTAAGTGAATTAGTGAAGGCCAAATGAGCCTGAGCCAGTAGGAAACGGGACATTCTGAGGTCACATAGAATATATCCCATTTCTCCCTCCCTCTGAGAGATGTTGCCCCTTCATAACTTGACCTGTGGTGAAATGAGAGGCAGAAAGGAGGGTGAGCTGGGCTTTTACCTGGCGATTTAGCGTGGAGGACAGCATACCAGGGTTGGGAGGCAGAGACTGATCCTCTTAGCCTCATAACCTCTGACTTCTGCCCACCCAGAAGGTTCTCACCAAAGCTTTTGGTGGTGGGAACTCTTATCAGGGAGCTGGCCAAGAGTTCCTACATGCAGCATTATAGGCTCACAGAGTCAAAGCTCTTGGTCCAGGAAGAGCCCTCATGGCTGTTAGCAAAATGTAGGGGTAGAAGGTAAGCACAAAAAAGACCTGGGACTGGGGGGACCTCTGGACCAGGGTCTTCATATGACTCTGTCTTCTAGATGATGTCTGTCCTCATGAACACCATTGTCTTTGAAGACTGTCGGAACCAGTGGTCAGTATCCAGGCCTCTCCTGGGGCTCATCCTGCTCAACGAGAAGGTGAGTGTGATCGCAGGAAGGTCCGTGGGAGGGGGTCACCGCGGGGAGGGAGTAGCTGTGCGCCAGGCCAAGCTGTGACAAGAACAGAAGGAACAACGGAGCTTGAGCTGGGACCTCAAGCGCCCCCAGGCAAGGCCATGTTCCCCCAGCAGGCCTTTCCCCAAAGATCTTCTTCAGGTAAGTGGAGGCCTCAAGACCAGCTCTCCTGGAACCCAGCACTCCCCACGCATTGGCAGGTGGTTTGCTCAGTATTCTTCAAGCTCAGCCTCACTCCCCTCTTCTGCTTCCAGGGGAATTCTGAGCTACGACTCTCCTGCTTCTTGCTTGGCTCCCTCTTATATTTGGGATCCCCAGTGCCCTGCACTGTAGTGGCCCTCAGGGACTCACCGCAGAGCCAGCACCCTTCACCTGGGAGCACGAGTCTCCAGCTTGTTAAATGCACTCACCACCCTGGGCTGCTTCCCAGGCCCTCCAGCTTCCTCTCGAACCCACCCCTGTCTCCCCAGCAGTCAGTAGGAACAGTACATTACTGCTCAGGAGAATGAATTGTCTATACAATAAGATAGTACTGGGGAGAAAGACAGTGAGATTAGAGGCAGCCGCATACATTAAAATTCAAACTGAAATCCCAGCCTTGGAAGGAAACTAATAGAAGAAGAAAATATATCAAAAAGAGAAGAGCTGTCTCATCATTCACCTGTGCCGAAGTATCCAATTTTAGCCACATTCAATAGCACTGTCATTCATCTTCCCTTGGTGTTATTGTGATTTAAATCCAAGCTCTATAAAAGAGAGCAGTTCTTTTAAAATGATTGAGAGGGAATAAGGGCAAATTCAGTGTTTAGAAAAAGCTTATGACATCACAATATTATACTTTACTGATGGAGGCAATATTTCACGGTTTGGGATGAAAAACTAATAATTTTCTATTTGGTGTGAGCCACTGCATCATTATAAAAGGGAAAAATAAGTAGTTTTGTGCATTCCCAATCTTGTTCAAGAAGACATTGTGGTTTAAGTGTAATGCCTCTGATATATAGTATTTAAGTATTAGTCTGACTACATATTAATTACGTGTGTTTTTGATGTGGGCCGTTTTAATGTATGATGGAAATTAAATATCATGCTGTTTGGGCTTGGAAGGATAAACACATGACTGACAAAATGTTGTCTTTGTGCCAAAATTAAGCTGTTTCCAATGATTAGAATCTGTGTGTAAGCACGAGAGTTTGTGTTTGTGTAAAAGCCAGCAGACCCCAGCAGAGGAGAAGGGGTTGTGTAGTTCTTTATGACCAGGTATGACAGGTGGATTTCCTAGTTCAGGAACGCGCTCCCAGAGCTACGCAAGCCCCTTTAGCACCCTGCCTCAACAGAGCAGATCCAGCCTAACCCAGGGGACAGGGACTTGGGACAAAGTCTGGGGTTGTTTGAGAAGTGATTCTTCACTAAAGCCCAGATGCTGATGAAGCCTGAGGGGGGATGCCTGGGCCTTTTCTTCCAGTCACCCCAAGTTCTCCCTGTTAAGTTCTTTGCCTCAGCCTGAAAGGCCCTTCTTCCTCTTTCCTTTCAGCCTTTCTGTGATGAGTGGAGAGGAGAGTCAGGAAGACCTTCACATGCTCAGTCCCCCACAGAGGACCTAAATTGTTCAGTAACCATAGAATAATTATAGCAAGAAATTTTTATGAGAAGGGACAATACAGTTTATACCTAGCAATGTATCTACTGCCTTGGTTGTCTCTGAAGGCTTAAAGTTCAAAGTGGGGCCTGGACCAGAGCTTCCCTGAGAGTCAGGAGCACTAAGCAGATGGAGCAGGTAGAACTCCTCCCCCACAGCTCTCTCGGGGCCCAGGTTTGAAGTCAGGGCCCTGAGGTTGTTCCGTCTCCCCACAGTATTTCAGCGAACTGAGGGCAAGCCTGATCAACAGCCAGCCTCTCCCCAAGCAGGAGGTCCTGGCCCAGTGCTTCAGGAACCTGATGGAAGGCGTGGAACAGAGCCTGTCCACCAAGAACAGAGACAGGTAAGCACTGTGCAGTAAGCCCAACATCTCTGGCTTGTGGACATGAACTGGGGTTGTGCTTAACACAGCTCACATATAGATGTGACTTTTCTGTTACACCTCGTAACCCTAAACACGGTTTATTTCCATCCAGTATTACTAGGTATTTGCTTTTTTAAAAGCACCATGCTAGGCACTATTTAGGGATGCAGAGATGAACAAAATGCAGCCTGTGCCCTTATGCACTTTATAATCCAGCACAAGGTAGGGAAAATAACTCACTGAGAAGGTCAAAAGAAGGAAAGCTCAGATCTGCCATGAGGGACAAGGAAAGCTTCCTGGCATTTGAACAGGCACAAGCTTTGAGGTCAGATAAACTCCAATTTAAATTTTATCCCTGCCCTCTATAGGCTGTGTGGCAGCGAATAAGGCATCAACTGCTCTGATCCTCCGTTTTCTCATCCACAAAATTGGTTGTGATATTTAAATGACAGAATGTAGTAAAGCATGGTACCTAGGACATAGGAGCCATGGTAAACATTAGTTCCTTCTTCTGCCTGACCTTTAAGAGTGCCTAGTTTTACAGTTGCCAATGAGATCTAAATGAAAGAAACCGAGACTTATCAAGTATGCCTCCATTGTTCATTTTTTTAGAGCACAAAATTTTACTGAATATCTATTATGTGCTAGGCATTGAAGATACCAGTGGTGAACTAACTGTTCAAGGTTTTTGCCTCATAGAGCTTCTAGTGGGGGAAACAGATAATAATGAACAATAAAGAAAATGGTTTTTGGGGGGGAGTGCGGGGGGGGGGGGGCAGAACTGCCTGCACCACCCTTTTATAAAAGTGGCAACATTCAAATGTTTCACCATTTGAAATGCAAATCATCAGTCATTCCAGCAACCACTGCAGCCAGCCTGTGGTGGAGTCCCCAGCCTGGGCTCTGACAATACAAAGCCAAGTGTGACAGACTCTGCAAACACATACCCTTGACTGCTTGTTCCACGCCACAATCCTCTGTCAGGCAGGAGGGCAACCTCTGAGGCCAGCAGAAGAGACTTAATGAATGGGGACACCCCAGGTGCCTCAGGTGGGGGAAGATTGCTTGACCTGAGGCTTGGGAATTAGAGTATCAATTGATTGTTGAAAATAATGTCAGACAGCCCTCCTGTTCAAGAGAGCACTAGCCAACAAGGACTAGATGCTTTCCATGTACCGTGCACTGTGTTGAGTGCTTACAGGCATTGTCTCAACTGACTCGGTAAATTCTCACTTCACACAATCCCATGAGGTAGCTACTCAAGTTGAGCACCAAGACAAGAGGTTAAATGTTCATCCAAGATCACCCAGTTAAGAAGTGGTGGAGCCAGGATTTGAACTCAGGTAATCTAGCCCAGTGCCCCCTCTTTTTGAACCACTAAGCCCGGTTTTCTCATCCACAAAATGAGGATACAAATACCTACCTTTGGGAAGACTTGTGATACTTAAGTGAATCTATACGTAAACTCAACCCAGTGCCTGGCACAAAAGGTTTGATTCTTTCCTTTATATTCCTTACCATCTCTGTGTAATTTGGTTTTTTGTTTTTTTTTTTTTCATTTTAAATAGTACACCCACAAAATGTACCCCTCAAATGGGTCTGGATATATATGGTGGTAACCCTTGTCTTCCAGCAGGGGAAGGTGGAGAAGGGGGTGTTGGTGGCCAAAAGTAATGGCTGCAGTGGAGGCGGGAGGCAGGAGCTCAGCCAGGACCTGGGGCTCTCTCCAAGGTTCTGAGCTCCACAGTGGCTTTATCCTCCAGAGGCTCATATAACTTCCGCCTTGCCACTGCCCTTGGCCTTTCTTCCTCTTTCCACAGGTTCACCCAGAACCTGTCCGTCTTCAGAAGAGATGTGGCAGAGGCCCTGCGGACTGATGGCAGCACCGAGCCGTGCAGTCTGGATATGATGAGCTGACCACCTTCCCTGACCATGTGCCGAGCAGCCTTTACCAAGAGACTCTTGTGGGTCCGGGTCCCAGGACAGCAATGTCGGCTAGCCCAGGAGAATCTATTTTTCAAAACAAACAACAACAAAAGCCCTACCTTTTTATAAGTCTGGCCTAATTATAAGAATTTATACCAGTGCACAATGTAAATTCAGTCTTTACATTGAAAAAAAGCAAAAGATGTGTTTTCAGTCTTTCTAAAAAATAGCATTATCTTTGTTCTTATAAATACTCCAAAAGGGTGTAGAAACAATATTTAACCAAAGAACTTAATAAACCAGGTTTGAACTTAAGTGTGTGCTAGTTAATGGAACTCTGTTGTAATCAAGGTTGTGAATGTGCTGGAGATGCAACCTTCAACATGGATCCTGAGTTGAGACAAATACCATTTGAACCCATTAAGTTAGTCGTTTCTTATGAGTCTGAAAGCAGCAGCGTTGGGGTCTTGGAGCTGTGGGTATTTAGAACGAGCCTGGGAGCGCTCCGAAGCATCCCACAGGACTGCGCGCAGCCCTCTTGGCCTCAGCAGCATCTGATAAAGTTGAGAGACAGTAACACAATTAAATGACTTACAAATAACGTTTGCTTTTCACTGGCATAAATCTGAAGTGGTTCGGTCTAGAAGAATTAAGCTGTGCAATTACTGCCTGCAGAGATATTCCTTCAGGAGTCAGGCAGCCCCTGCAAGAAGTTCTGGGTGGTGCCGACACCCGGTCTTTCTGCCTCCACTTAACTTGTAGGACAAGCTGAAGGTGTCTAATTAAAATACATATCCAAGGGGCGCCTGGGTGGCTCAGTCGGTTGAGTGTCCGACTTCGGCTCAGATCATGATCTCACGGTCTGTGAGTTCAAGCCCCGCATCGGGCTCTGCACTGACAGCTCGGAGCCTGGAGCCTGCTTCGGATTCTGTGTCTCCCTCTCTCTCTGCCCCTCCCCCTCTCATGCTCGCTCTCTGTCAAAAATAAATAAACATTAAAAAAAAATTTTTTTAATATATATCCAAGACAGCTTTGCCTTCTTGAGACACCCAAAACAGTTCTGGATTTTCAGAGGATCAGGTTTCCATCCGTCCACAAAACCTCTTATTACTGTAGGGATTGCAGCTTAACCCAAACCCAGGACATGAAGGAGGCCTTCCCAGTTTGTGATAGACTGTAACTAGGCTATTAATTTGAGCTTGCCACTGTCTTACGGCTTTTGTATGTCACTGCTCTGTCTACACGGTTCAGGCTTGTAATAAATATCGTGCCCTTTATTTCTAATAAGACATGAAAGGTTGGCCTTACTGGTGAAGAAGAAGTAAATCCACAGGCTCCTGTGATAATCACGTTTCCCAGACTAGTGTTTCTTGAAACCTTTCTTGGTACTTGAGTTTAGCAACAGGCTTGTCACATAAAAGCAAAATCACCCAAGGTTATCTCAAAATGTTTTCCTTCTCTATGTGAACCCAGGAAATCAGGGAAATGTGTGTTACAGATAGGGTTACTTCTGGTATTTAATGAGCAAGTAGGCCTTAGCCTTATGCTATATTTCTTTAGCACTGGGAAATGTAATTTTCCCTGAGAAGGCAAACTCTAAACTTTATGAAACATCAACTATCTGTGCAAGTCCGACTTGAGGATGTCTGTTTCTCAGGGGCTTATTACTGCATATTCGTCTCACAAAAGTGCTTCATAGAAGGTCTGTCCCACTCTGACACTTCTTTCTTTTATTTTTTTTATGTTTGTTTATATTTGAGAGAGAAAGAGTGTGAGCAGGGGAAGGGCAGAGAGAGAGGAAGACACAGAATCCGAAACAGGCTCCAGGCTCTGAGTTGTCAGCACAGAGCCAGACGTGGGGCTTGAACCCACGAACCATGAGATCATGACCTGAGCCGAAGTCAGATGTGTAAACGACTGAGCCACCCAGGCACCCCCCGCCCCAACACTTCTTTACAAAAGTTGGACCTGAAAGCACCACACCATCTGCACTGAAATGCTCCCAAGAAAATAACAATGCACACTTGCTTTTCTTGGCCGCACTGCCAAAGGTCACCTGGTGGTTTCACATCAGCCAGGGAAGGCACCATCAGCCTTGGCCTTGGAGAACGGAGCCGCTCCCACAGGAGGACTTGTCAGGCCTGCCCCGACGGCCAACCTCAGCCTGCTCTTGGTGGGGATTTACAGCGCGCCTCGAGGCGGCACACAGGCTGAGAACAGACATAGCAAATACTTAACAGAACATCTGCCATGCCCCTTCCATGTGTGATCGCCCTTGGTCCTCACAAGCCCTATGAAGGCAGACGGCATTACTCTCACCCTTCAGATAAGGAAAGTTCGGCTCATAGGTGGTACGTAGCTTACACAGGTCACACAGGCGAGATCTGAACCCATCTCTCTCACCTCAAAGCAATTCCTGCTTTCTTCCAAGAAGACCTGGATTTAAGAATGATGAGCTGAGGGGCACCTGGGTGGCTCAGTCGGTTGAGCATCCAGCTCTTGATTTCCACTCAGGTCATGATCTCACAGTTCGTGGGATCCAGCCCCACACTGGGCTCTGTGTTGACAGCATGGAGCCTGCTTGGGATTCTCTCTCTCCCTCTGCTCCTCCCTACCTCTCTCCTTCTCTCTCTTCCTCCCTCCCAAATAAACAAAAATACTTTTTTTAAAAAAAAAAAGAATGGTGAGTTGAAACCAGTTAATCTTTACATCCACTTTCATGTGTGTTTCTGAACTCTGTTGCTACAGAACAAATTACCCCAAACTGTATTGGCTTAGAACAACAGTGGTTATCTCACAGTTTCTGGGGGTCAGAAATCTGTATGTAGCTGGATCCTCCGTTTAAGGGTCCCTCACAGACTGCCATCCACATTGTTGGGCTGTGGTCATCCCAGGACTCAACTGGGGAAGGATCTGCTTCCACACTCACTCATGGTGAGGAGTCAGTTCCTCGCAGATTGGTGATCTGAGAGCCTCAGTGCCTTGCCGAATGGGCCTCTCCATAGGGCGGCGCGCAGCATGGCATCTTGGCTTCATCAAGAGCGAGCAGAAGAGCGAAGAGACATTGCCGCAGTCTGGAAGTCCAGCCTCTTAGCTCATCTCAGAAGGGGCATCCCATCACTTTTGCTGTATTCCCTTGGAAGGAAATCGCTAGGCCAAGCCCGCACCCAAGGGGAGGGGTTACCCAAGGGCCTGAATACCAGGAGGCAGGGATCTACGGACGCCATTTTCAAAGCTGCTTGCCACAGCTCTCTTAACCAGCCTTTACTGGAGAGGTTAATTAAGTGTGGCTACAGGTTTCTCCCTTGAAACCTGGAAAGGAATCTTGATTTTCTTTGGAGGGTGAATGAAGTTCCATTCTGTGCCCTAAGGAAGAAAAAAGATGGTAGGGAAGCTGGCATGTTTCCGGAGCACATTATACTGCGCGCTCACCCCACTACCGAAGCTGTTTGGGAACTGTGCCCCCACCCACAGCCTGCCCTGAAGACTCCTGGGGAAACAGTTCTCTGGAGGGACACCTTATGCCGGCGATAAATCAAGCGTTCAAGGGCACACCCACACTTGTGGAATCTACACAAAGGAGAACTAGTTGGATCTGTTATGTACTCGAATGAGGTCACAGGAGTATGTAACTCACATTCAGCAACAGGAAGAAATAAACGGTGCAGGCAGGTCTCCGGGGTCAGAGTGAGGGTGAAGTGGGAGGTGCAGGCCAGTGCTGGCTCACCTCATTCTCCCGGGGAGGCTGCTGTGCAGACAAGCATCGTTCGTGCAGTGGCATTGGGGTGGGGTCTACATCTAGCCAACTGCTCCAGTTGATAACTCAAGCAAGAAACGGTGTGAAGCTGTTTTGACTTTGCTCGATGGTTGCCTTCCACACTGACTTAAGAACCTGACCCTGAGAAAGCTGTATCCTGCTTATATTCCAGATGTTTCCATTTTTCTGTGTTTGCCATTCAGGCTTCTCTAGGATGCGGGGGCGGGGGGATGAGAGCGCATGAGTCCCTGTGCCATGTGATGATCCCAGCTGCCCAGAAGAGCCCTCTTGGCCCCCCAGACTCGCTTCCACTGGCCCTGCCAACCTAGAAGCGCCACTAGATTGCGGTACTGAAGGTCTCTTTCAGCGTGCAAAACAGGCCTGGCATGTAGCCATCAGCTGAGACCCTTGAGGATTAGTTACCCACCAACAGAGAGCTGGGCATGAGAACAAGGAATAGGATAGTCTGGATGAGAGAAACTGGGGAAAGTGAAAAATCTGGCAGATGGGAACCCTATCTAGATGGAGGTCAGTCCAGCAGTTTGGCGGTGGTAGCCTCTGGGAGAACTCAGCTCCTTACAGTGACGTGGGAGAGAGCACCTGGAGAGGAGAGCAAGGTGAGTAGAAAGGGAGAAAGTAACAGTTTCAAGGCAAAAATTAATGACAAGGACATTTATTATTGAGCAGCCACTGAGCGTTGCAAATACCTATCCCATTTAAATTAATGTTTCCCAATAAGAATATCAAGTAAGTAATATTATCCCCATTTTAGAGATGAGAAAACTGAGACTAAATGACTGCCCCCAGGCCACATAGCTAACAAGTGGACAAGCCGGGTCAAAATCAGGTCAGCCTGGGGCGCCTGGGCTGTTAAGTCAGTTAAGTGTCCGACTTGATTTCAGCTCAGATCACAAACCCAGACTCTTGGGATTGAGCCTGCTTAAGCTTCTTCTATCTCTTCCTCTCCCCGATTCACATTCTCTCTTGATAAAAAATCAGATCAGCCTGACTCGAGAACTCATGTCTCTTATCCTTTATAATCCCTTAAACTGGGTGCTTCACCACCGGACTTCAGGGCCAGTGGATGGGGAGGTGGGCCTGGAACCCTCCAGGAGCCCCAAATGGAGCTGGACACTCTCAAAGAAAGACCAGTCCAACACCTGGCTGGGTTCCTTGTATGCTGCGTCCATGGGTTCCGCCACCGATTCACCCTCCTCCCTGAACTTTATAAAATCGTTCTTGAGACTTTTTAATGTTTTATTGAGGTGCAAGTTTACGATGACAGCAAACCTTTCAAACTACAGCAAGAGTAACCTGCCTCCTTGGCATATTAAAAAATAATGGTAGTGTCGGTTTTTACGTCCCATAGTTTGGATTGCTGATAAGAGCGCTTCCTTGACAAGATTCTTTTTGAGGTTTACAGAAAGCGTAATAAAATATGTAAGTTACATTTCCACAAACAAAAGCTATAACATAAGTTATTTATAAGCGTGAGATACAACAGTATCACGATAAATAAACCATAAAGGGTACCTGCAACATCCATCTTAATGTAATTTGCCCAACCAAAGTGTTGAAACGAAGTCAAATTTAGTAGAGAAATCTGTCAGGAAGAGAGGAAAGTTGTAGAACACAAAATGGAGAAAATGGCTGATGGGTGGTGGAGGGAAACGAGGGCATGGGATCAGTTTAGGGGGTATCCAGATGGCCCTCACATGTGGCTGCCCTCAGTGCCTAATCTCACTCTCCTGTGCCCGTGTGCACTGACCAGTCCCTCTCTCCTTGCACTCGGCCATCTGCACCTGGTCCCTGCTCACACACCCCTCCGCATCCGCCCAGCCCTCTCCCTTCCTGTCTCACACCCTCTGTCTTAACCCCCAGCCCCATGGCCAGCTTCTTGATGTGGCTGCCAGCCTCCCTGCCGCAAGGCCAGGGCCCCGGTGGGACTCGGCACAAAGATCCTGGAAATCATTCATTCACTCATTCATTCGCCTACCACAGATAAAACAAAGTATGAGACAAAGTCCCTGCCTTCAGAGAGCTGGCGAACAGGATAAATAAGATAGGTTTCAAAGGCAACGAATGTAAGGATGAAAATAAACAGGGATGGGGCGCCTGGGTGGCTCAGTCGGCTGAGCGGCCGACTTCGGCTCAGGTCATGATCTCACGGTTTGTGAGTTTGAGCCCCGCAATGGGCTTCGTGCTGACAGCTCAGAGCCTGAAGCCTGCTTCAGATTCTGTGTCTCCCTCTCTCTCTGCCTCTCCCCCGATCATGCTCTGTCTCTCTGTGTCTCAAAAATAAATAAACATTAAAAAGTTTAATAAAAAAAAAAAAAGAAACAGGGATAGAGAGTGACAGGGGAGAGGGGGCTACTTTGGAGGATGGGCAGAGAGCCATAACTGACCTGCATTTTCAAAGATGGAAAGGCACCAGCCTCGGGCAGAGCTGGGGGAAGTGAATGCCGAACCCGTGTATGCGCACAATCCCAGATGCACTTGGATCCCTTTTCCCATCCCTTCATCTGACCTTGCTGTGTGCTCCTCAGGTTAGTACCACAAACTTCTGATGCGGATCCTCCAGCGGGCCCAGCCCCAACACATGGAATAAAATGCTGTCGATATTGTTGTGTCCCGAAGGAGCTCTCCGACTAGCAGAAGGGACAGAAAGGAGCCCCACCATGGCCAGTCCTCATGCCTCTGCTTCCGGGCACCTTCACCCAGCTCCTCCACTAATCTTCCCTGCCCCCTCAGTCCTTACTACCTGCTCCCAGAGTAGAAATGGGAGAATGAGGTAAAGGGAAAAACATGGGCTCTGGGGTCAAGATAGTCCTGGGTTCAAATCCCAACTCCAGCCTTCTCAGCTCCATACCCCTGGGCGAGAGATTCACATCCCTCAACCAACTGTCCTTTGATCTCGTGACTGGTGCTGGGGGGCACAAAGACCACACAGTACCAGGTGGCCTTTGCCTTCCTCCAGCTGGCAGAGTCGAGAAGGCCTTGCAGGCTTCCTCAGGGAGGCCCCTCCCTAGTCTTTCCCATCATGGGGAGGCAGCAACAAAGAGTTCAAACTGCCTTACTCCCACTAACAGATGGGCAAACTGAGCCCCAAAGTTGGGACATGGTCCAGAAAATTTGAACAGGTGCTCAGTACATATGTGTTGAATAGATGAATGAATGAGCGAATCAATTTGGGCAGGCGTCTTTAGAGCCTTCCATCCCGAGAACTGCAAGGGCCCCCAGAGACTTCCAACTCGGGTGTGCGAACAAAGAGTGGAAGGTGGACAGGTAAGCAACCTGTGACATGGTTATGTGTGCCAAATTGTGTGCGTGTGTGTCTTTGTCTGTGGAAGTAGTCCATAACATTTTCATCGACCTTTCAAATAGGATTGCTGACCCAAATATATTTAAGAGCCCTGATTCAATCTCTACCCCCATTTCATAGATAGGGAAATTGAGTCCAATTCACCCAAGCAATAAGCGGCAGAACGAGACTGGACTAACTTGGCCTCCTGAACATGGGCAGTTGGGAATCCCAACATCCTGTCCTCCAGCCCTGAAGCCACCCCTCTCTCCTGGATGTCTCCCAGCAAGGCCCCCACCAGTCCACTGGTCCTCCCAACTTCTCCAAGGGGAAGAAGAGACAGTGCATTGCACTCAGAAATCTTTCTGGCCCCCACAACCCCAGTTCTTAGAATTTTCATCGTCTAATCTCTCTTCTTGGGCATGTGCATATGTGTCTGTCATTGTTCAACTGATAGCAGGCAAGAAGGGACAGCATAAATTTATAATCTCAGGAACACCAACTACGCATCAAAACATATTTGGGCAAAAGGTGCTTAGAGGTAAATTTATGACCTTTTATATATTTCTTAAAAAAAAAAACAAGAAACGTTGATAAAAAACATTAACTAGATTTTCACCTCAACAAAGAAGAAAAAGTTAATGAAAATAAATCAAAACATTCCTCAAAGACATGACATAAAAAAGAAGATAAGGAAATAAAAGGCTTCTCGTTAAGACCAGTAAAATAGACAAACCTTTGGCAAATATGATAAGAGAAGACACAACTGAGAAACACTGAGAGTGGAGAGCAGAGGATGTTAGCTCAGATTCACATGAGAGTTTCCAATTATGGAAGAATCTTCCCACAACATTGTTACAACGAATTTGAGAACTTGGATGAAATGGACAATATTCTGGGCACTGGCTTCCGAATGTGAGTATGCATCAGAATCACCTGGAGGGCTTGTTAAAGCAGATTGCCTAGCCCTACCCTGGAGTTTCCGATTCAGGAGGTCTGGGCTGGGGTCCAAGAATCTGCAATTCTAACAAATTCCCAGGTGCTGCTGCTGCTTCTGGTCCAGGCGCACATTTTGAGAACCCCTGTCCCAGGGACTGCTATCTGCCCCATTTACTCCCCTTCCTGAGCTGGCTAACCTCTCTGCTCTGTCTGGACTGGGAAAGAGGGGGGTTGCTATCAGTGGCCTACTGCTGGATGACCACGAAACTAGGCACCTCAGCAAGCTGGGACCCAGGTGACAAGGCAGAATTCTGCCCCTGCCTTGCACTGCTGTTTTCACCTGGATGGGCTCTTTGAATCCCATGACATCGGTACTGTTGCTTTACTAGATGAGGAACTGACGTGCAAAAAGGGTGAATTCCCCAAGCCCACAGCTGGCAAACAGAGGTTCTTAAGCACTGGGCCAGTCACCATGCCCTGGGGGCAGTGTGGGCCACATCACCCACTTCTCTTTCTTTTTTTTTTTTAACTTTTTTAAATGTTTATTTATTTTTGAGACAGAGTGCAAGCAGGGAAGAGCAGAGAGAGAGGGAGACACAAAATCGGAAGCAGGCTCCAGGATCCAAGCTGTCAGCACAGAGCCCAACACGGGCTCGAACCCACGAACGAACGGGGAGATCATGACCCCAGCGGAAGTCGAACGCTTAGCCAGTGAGCCACCCAGGCGCCCCTAATTCTATGCCCACATACCTGTGTGGGGTGGGCCTTGTTATCCCAATTTAACAAAGCCAGGAAGTGGGGAGGACAGGCCTGGAACCCTGGGCTTTGGATGCCAGAAGGGAAATGGAGCAGGCGAGGTGACTCCCTAGCCCTGGAGAAGGGGGGCTGTGAGCTGCATGAACTCTCTGACCTGAAGTTCCCTCATCAGGTAAAAAATGGGATCAATAACAGCCTTCCCTCACTGGGTGGTTGGGAGAAATAAGTAAATGCCCACCCCCTGCCCGGCACACACTAAGTTCTCCACCTACAGCAGCTCTACTGTTGTCGTTAAAGTTATTATTATATAATCCAGTTCCTCACAGGCATGTCCACAGACCTTATCTCATTTACTTCTCACGGCCACCCTGGGGGTAGCTATTACCCTTCCTATTTTACAAATAAGGAAAATGAGGCTCCAGGAGGGGCAATGAGGGGCCAAACAGTCCCCAAACCACTGGTGGCAGAGCCTGAAATAGAAGCAGGAGGCCCCCAGTATGGAGTCAGTGTTCCATTTGAAGATTCTTGGATTTCCAGGGAAAGAGGGCTTGTCCTGCCCCAGGCACCCTGCCCTCCTCACCGGTGCCTCACTTGCCAGTGGCCTCATTCTCTCCACCCAGCAAGAGCCAGCGACTAGCCCAAGGTCACTCAGTGGGTGGTGAGCTGACTCAGGAACCCAGGCCTTAAGACTGCAGATCTTGAAACCTCTGAGCTACTGGGGGTAGATTATTAGGAAGAACCCCCAACATGCTGCCTCCCACCTTTCCTGGTCCTCTAAGACTGACCCTGCGGATAGACAAATAACATTTTTCTGTTCAAGATACTGAGCCTCTGCAAATAACCTAAAACTGCAGATAAACAAGAACCATCAGAATAATACGTCAACCATCACGTTGGGGGTGGGAGTGGGAGGGCAGCCACAGCCCCTCAGTGCCTACTATGTGCCAGGCCCTAAGCCCTACCTACCTTCTCTCAATATCTCACGCAAGACTTAGGACAATCCCGCAATGCACGCGTGGCCCATTTTATAAACGAGAAAACCAAGCCCAAAGATATGAAGTCACTTGCCCAAGGTCACTGAACTAGAAAGTGACTGACCCAATGTGAACATTCTTCTGGCCAACCGCCTATCAGAGCTCGCACCACGTCCGCAAGACAGGGAGAGCGAGAGGGGCCTGGCCAGGGGTGCAGCAGTCAGTTTGCACCTAACGATTTTAGAATTCGCGAGTAGAAAACGATTCTGTATGTCTCCTCCAGGGGAGACAGCTGAGGCTGGCGCTGGGGGTGACCTCCCGGCGTACGGTCCTGTCCTGTCCACGGTGCCCCTCGACCCGCCTTGACAGTCCCCGAGAGCGTGAGCGGAGCAGGGAGGGAGTGGTTCAACGCTCAGGCTGGCCGGGAGCGGGAGGGGCTCGCAGCCCCCGTTACCCAAAGAAGTCCCGCTCTTTACTCTAAAGATGAACAGCCTCTGCGCCTTGCCTCTCGGGCACCCCAGATCCCCACACCTGCCGTGCCACGGGCGGGTCCCCACGCGCGACCATAGTCCCGTCCATCCTGCAACGAATTTCGAGGGGCTGGATCCCCGCTCCCCACCGGGGGACCCTGGGTCCCTAGACCAGCTGGGCCAGGCACGCGTGGGCTTAGGGGAGTCACACCTCGGTTCGCCTGGCGGGAGCCGGCGACAGTCTCCAAAGTGGCCCGAGCGGGGGCGAATTCTCCCCACGCGGGTCGGCGTCCTCGGGAGCGCGGAACACGCGGCGGGCTCCCCTCACGCGGCGCGCTGGGAGCGCGGAGCTCGTGCGGGGTAGTGCGCTCCTTTCGTTGCTCCCGCGGCGGTGGAGAGTCCAAGACGCTTCCGCGGATTCCACAGGGTCATTCCGGACTTGCCACTCCATTGCAATGGAGAGGATTCGCATGGTTTGGTTTTTGCCCAGATGACAAAATTTGGAAGAAAACGAAACCCCCCTCAGCAAGAGGCAATTTCACCGGCAGAGCGCCCTGGCCCGCCCCGCGCTGCGGCCGGGGAAGCGGCCCCGGCCGGGAGGAGCGGGGAGCGTCTGCTAATTGCAGCTTCGTTAGATTTCGGGTTTGGGAGGCTGCGGTTCGGGCGCTAATATCCGCCGCCCATTATCCTGGCTAATAAATTTGACCTATTGTTCGTTTGTTAAAATGATGTCACCTTGGAACAGTCCCTAAGCTCCTATTTCCATGAATTAGGCCTTTATTGAAAGCCGGGAGCCAATGGGAGGAGAGAGGCTTGTTGATCGCAGCCAATGGCTGCGGCGGGAGAGGAATTAGCAGCGGAAACTCCAGGTTCGGTTCAAGAAAGATGACACAGAGCCTGTCGGGCCCGCGCACTCTTGGCAAAGTTTCAGTGCAACGAGAGGCGCCGGGCGCTCCATGGCCGCGCCGTAACAGGGACCCAGCCGCCTCCCCGCCCAGCCCAGCCCAGCCCTTCCGCCCGCCCAGGATGGAGGCGCCCGCCAGCGCGCAGACCCCGCACCCGCACGAGCCCATCAGCTTCGGCATCGACCAGATCCTCAACAGCCCGGACCAGGACAGCGCACCGGCCCCGCGGGGCCCCGACGGCGCCAGCTACCTGGGAGGGCCCCCCGGGGGCCGTCCGGGCGCCACATACCCGTCTCTGCCCGCCTCCTTTGCCGGCCTCGGCGCGCCCTTCGAGGACCCGGGATCTTACAGTGTCAACCTGAGCCTGGCGCCCGCCGGAGTGATCCGAGTGCCAGCGCACAGGCCGCTGCCCGGGGCCGTGCCACCGCCTCTGCCTAGCGCGCTGCCCGCCATGCCCTCCGTGCCCACGGTCTCCAGCCTGGGCGGCCTCAATTTTCCCTGGATGGAGAGCAGCCGCCGCTTCGTGAAAGACCGCTTCACAGGTGAGCAGGGCGAGCGAACAAGCGCCGGGCCTTGGCCCTCCCGGGGCCAGAGGCGCCGCGCCCTAGGTGCTCCACTCCGGGAAACGATTCCGGAGGCCCAAGCGCGACGGAGGCCTCAGCGCCCGGGGCCCCGGGCTACCGTAGGGGGAGGAAAATCAGGGAGTTTCGGGGAAATAAGCCTACGCCCAGGGGAAGAGGGGAGTATCTCCCAACCGGCTTGGTGCCGCTGGGGACGCGGGGGACCAACGAAATAGCGGAGCACCCTGCGCCCAACCGGGCGGCACGGGGTCCGCGTGGGGCCTGAACGGCAGTCGAGCCGGGTTGGGCTTAAGGGGGACTCGTGTGTCTCCGCAGCGGCGGCGGCGCTCACGCCCTTCACCGTGACCCGGCGCATCGGCCACCCCTACCAGAACAGGACACCGCCCAAGCGTAAGAAGCCGCGCACGTCCTTTTCTCGGGTGCAGATCTGCGAGCTGGAAAAGCGCTTCCACCGCCAGAAGTACCTGGCCTCCGCCGAGAGGGCGGCGCTCGCCAAGTCCCTCAAAATGACGGACGCGCAGGTCAAGACCTGGTTCCAAAACCGGAGGACCAAATGGCGGTGAGAGAGGCCCGGCTCAGCCCGTCTTGCACCCGCCCTTCACCTTGCCCCGCGCCGCAGCCTCGCGCTCTCCCCATTCTGTGCTACCCGCTACCCGCCCTCCCAGGGCTGCGCCTTCCCACTCCTTCCCAAATTTTATCTCCCTTGTCTCCTTCCCGCCGGCCTGTGTTTCTCTCCCCACTCTCTCGCGCCTCGGCTTCTCCTCCATTCCCATCCCTGTATCGCTCTCGTGCGCCTCTCCAACTCTCCGTGTTTTCTTCCGCTTCTGCAGCCGCTCAGTTTCCTCTCACCTGCACCTTCACCAGCATCCACCCCACCCCCCACCCTGGGGTCTCTCGCACTCTCCATCTCCCTCCCACCAGCCCTCTCGGATCTCCAACAGTCCGCGCGGGCTCCGTGTTCCCCCTGTGGCTCCCCATCCTGACTCCGGAGCCCCGTTTTTATCCGATCCCTATTTCCATACAACCCGTGAACTGCGAAGCGATCGCGTTTTGGAAGAGAGGTTCGAGAAGGGCCTGGGAGAACTGGATGAGGCTGACCTGGCCCAGGGACACCGCGCGGGCAGTGCAGAGCCAGCCCTCCCACCCGCGAACCCTAGCGTCCCGACTGCCCGCAGGGCTGAGTCAGTTACACGCATGCCCTGCCCTTGTTGTCCCGCAAAAGAAACATCTTTGTTGTTGGCGAAGCCACAATACGCGGACGTGCAGGTGGGCGGCGGGCGGAGTCCCCTCCCCACGACCGCCCGGCACACAACAAAAACAAACGATGCCAACCCACTCCCCGGACGCGCGGGCCTCGGGCGCACAGCGCCAGCAGGGGTGCAGACGGGTCCTGCGCCTCGAGGCTCCCGGCTGGCCTCCGCTCCCGGGAGGGCTGGGGCCCCGCCGGCGGCCCCGCAGTGCCGCGTGCATGACGGTGCTGTCCCTCTC
Source organism: Acinonyx jubatus (assembly GCF_027475565.1). Classification (NCBI taxonomy): domain Eukaryota; kingdom Metazoa; phylum Chordata; class Mammalia; order Carnivora; family Felidae; genus Acinonyx; species Acinonyx jubatus. The sequence goes on along the minus strand of NC_069380.1, from coordinate 175,523,990 downwards.
CCTCCCCCGGTGCAGGCGGCAGACGGCGGAGGAGCGGGAGGCGGAGCGGCAGCAGGCGAGCCGGCTCATGCTGCAGCTGCAACACGACGCCTTCCAAAAGAGCCTCAACGACTCCATCCAGCCCGACCCTCTCTGTCTGCACAACTCGTCGCTGTTTGCTCTGCAGAATCTGCAGCCCTGGGAGGAGGACAGCTCCAAGGTCCCCGCCGTCACTTCTCTGGTGTGAGCCACGGATCACCAAGGATCGCCAAGGATCGCCGCCCCCACCCGGCGGGGCGCCCCGGGCCCCCAGCCGGGCTGGGGGGACCCGAGGCCGAGAGGGACAGGGGCCTCCGAGCTCCAGTAGGCCCCGGGGCGCGGCCGCATCCCCGCCGGCCGCCGAGGGGGGCTGGGCCCGGGCTCCGCGCGGCTGCACAATCCGAGCCCCCGCCCCGCGCCCAGTCCCGCCCCAGGCCCGGGCCTGACAAAGAAAGCGCCTTACGTTTCTCCGCCCCTCGCCCGCACCCCCCCGGGCCGGGCGCCTGTATTATACTTTGTACTTTTGCCCAAACGTGTAAATAATAAAAGTTTTGGCTTTTTTCTTTAGAAACCGGCCACCTGCTTCCCCCGCGGGGGCCGCTAGAGGAGGGGCGGCCGACCAGGTGGCTGGGGGGAGCGCCAGGGCTGGGGCACCCTGCGTTTAGGCTGGGTCCACTCCTCTCCTTTTCCGTTCCTTTTATTTAAGTCGTTTTATTTAATAAAAAAGTTAGCTATTTCACTTAACGCCGCTTTTATTTCGTTTTCGTTCCAATAATGCTCGGCGAGGCCGGCCCTGCGCCCCACCCCTTCGGCGGTAGAGGTCGAGCCGCAGTGTGCGGGGGCGCATCCACATCTCCAAGCTTCGTCGGTTTTCGCCTCAGCTCCGACCCCGGCCCCGGGCCCCGCGGAGGATCCGCGGTGCAGGTCAGTGCGTGCCGGCCGCCGGCAGTTTGGGTGCCGGCGGTGTAGGGCGGACATGGGAAGGGCCCAGAGGCCCAGAGGTCGCAGGCCCGCGCCAGGCAGGGTTGGGGATGACAGGCCCCGGGTGGGCCAACAGTTAGGGCGTCAGTGGCCGGACCCACCTAGGAGGTGAGAGGCACCGCGACCTCGAACTTCTAAGAACTCGAAACCCTCACCCCCGTGCCCACTGGTCCTCTTTTTCCAGTGAGGCCTCGGGTCTTGGGCGGACCCAAGGACTGGCTATGGGGGATCTGGGCGCACTATGGGCGGGCCGTGGGCACAGAATCCGCGCGCTTCCTGGTCTCCAAACGCTCGGCGTCTGAGGAGTAAGTGCGGGGCACAAATTCAGAACACCTGCACCCTTTTGGGTTGCGTGGGACCACAGGTGGAGCGTGGCGTCATGTGACGTCACCGCACCCGGGCGGCGTCACTGCACACGAGAGGGGCGGGGCGCCCAGAACGCCGGGAACACCAAGCCCAGGTGTGAAAGCAGCCAGGCCCAGTTCACCCAGCTTTACCTCCGGTCGGAAGCTGGGAATTTCTGGATCACGCGCTGGGCGTTAGGTGGTCCCTTGCAACAAGACACACGGTCGAAGCGTTCGTGAACATTTCCTCTTGCTCCCTGATTTTTTTTCCTCCCTTTTATTAGGTCTTTTAAATTTTTTCTTATGTCTGGCCTCTCCACTTCTTTCTCTACGATGTTCTCTATTTTCCATTCTATTCATTACTCTTGGTCTCTGTGTTCCTAGGACTTTTGCTTTTCCTTTACAGTTTTTTGCTTCCCTGTATAATTCGTTTACTGTTGCTTTTAGTTTTTCCAACTCTTTCTTTGTCGTCTCTTCCCCCCCTCTCCATTTCAGACTCTCCCCGTCCATCCTCTCTCTCTCTCTCTCCTTCCCCCCCCCCCCCCCCGTTTCTTTTTCACCTGTCTTCCTCCTTCCCTCTTCGTGTCCTTTTTGCTTTCTCCTTCTGGTCTCAGAATCTCTTTGCTTCTGTCTTTCTCTCGGTCACTGGCTCCTCGTCTCCTTCGTGCCCTCCTCCCGGCCCAGCTCCCATTAGCTTCCTGAGGCTAACCAGTTCTGGGGCTGTCCCTCCTGCGCTGTGACAGCCTCACCCGCTTCATCACGCCGCTTCCCTCCGGACCAAGCGCCACCCCGCGGGGCTCGCGTGTTTGGGCGCCTTCGCAGGACGCGGGCTGCGGGATTCTGTACACTGGCGGGGCTCGAGAAAGGGGTGCGGGTAGTCTGAGAAACACCTCTGCGGCTCCCATCATTGCTGCCTTCGCCTCCACCTCCAAGCCTTGCCCGGAATCCGGGTCGCTGGTGACTTACAGACACCCCCAGAGAGAGACTAGAGGGACTCAGACCTTCAGGTCCCTTCCCTTGGTGTTTCCCTGAAATGCTTCTAAGATTTTTCTCCGCTAAAAAGCATGATGGACGCCCCCATCGGGATGGGAACGTGGGCTATCCGGCCGGGGACTTGAGCATCTAAGAACGACCTTCTTTGCCTCTGCCGGCCAAGCGGCCCCTTCCTCAGAGACTGGCGTCGCCTTCCGGTTTCCCTCACTTTTAATCTTTTTCTTTATAATAAGGCTTAGTGGTTTTGTTTCTGTAAAGTATTTTTGTTTTGCCAGGCTAACCCTTGAATCTTGGGCCTTTTCGGGGCACACACACACGTCTTTTTCTTTCCCTCTGGTACCTTGCTTTGAGCAAAAGGTCTCTGACCCAGAGGCTCACCTGGGGTCGGCGTTCAGACAAGCTCCAGGGATGGGCACCTAGTCTTGCTTCGGCTCTCAGGGACATCAGTTTTTTTCCTCTCCGTATGCTTCTGGGGCTTGCGTCCTCTCTGAGCGTTTGCCCCCAACCAAACCTTCCCCAGCCAGAGACTGACTGACTAGGAGTCCCTCTGAGTTAGGGTGCTGAGCCCACTGGTGTGGGGCTGGTTGGGGACTGTGGCTCGCTCACGCCCACCCAGAGCAATGTGGGCACCCCCAAAGGGAAGGATAGATTGCTAAGCTGGCAAGGGTGTTTAGTGCCTAACCCCCTCCTACGGACGTGCAAAGCCTGGAGGTTATTTCCACTGTGGCTGCGCGGGACTGGAGCCCCTTGACGCCCTGTTCAGAGCTCCCACTCCTCACGGCCCTCCCAGGCAGAGTCTGGGTGCACACATATCCAGATCAGTCAGGCGCCCTTAAGGTTGAGTGTAAGGGAAAGAGAATCCAGAGTAGGCTGAGAAGCCCGATCTGCTCCCAAATTTAAGACCCACCTGTGCCCAAGGAAGCAACAGAGGCTCCAAAGGCAGCGGGTGCCTGTGGATGTCCAGCCCCACCGCGGAGGAAATTAAGGACGAGAAGCAGCAGGCCTCTGCGTGAAGGCTGAAGACTTGGACTCGCTGCCCTTCCCCGTGCTCGGTTCAAGTCTCTAAAGCCACACCCATTTTACAGATGCCGCACTGGGAGGCACGAGGCAGCTCGTCGGCCTGCGCAGACTGTTAGCGCGCGCGCGCGCGCTCTCCTCGTGCTCTGGTTTCGGGGGGCACACCCGCAGGCAGGGATGCCTGCGCCCCAAGCCAAGAGGGGCGAGGCTGCCGGTCCAGAGGCTAGCAGTTAGGCTGTGCTCAACTATCCCCGGGAGGCCCCAAAGCCAGTAGAGTCTGGGGGGGACACGGCCGATCACAAGAACAGACAGACACTAGCTCTGGGGGTACTCTCTCGCGTCCCTCAAGTGGAAACGATTCCCCTGCAGCAAAAACCTGTACAGCACCGGCCAGGGACAGCAAGCTTTGCATGCAGTGTGATTTACCATGACCCACACATTTCTGCGGGGTGTGGATGCCCCGCATTACTTTGCCGTTGGAAAAACGAAGCCTCAAAGAAGTTCAGAAATTAGTTCTGGGGCGCGCGGCTGCCGCGGACCCCTCGCTCTCTTTTCCCCAAACCAAGCACTCTAATACTTGAGAGGAAAGGGAGACTTAGCCTAGTGAAGGCTGGGGAGGCGGCCTACGGGACACCTGCAGCCACCCGGACACGAGGCCAGGGGTTATCAGTGGAGCTAAAAGGACCTTCCGCCCGGGCTGGACTGGGCGCGTTCCAAGGGCGCCCAGCGCCTCTGGCCTCCCCAGGCTTGTGCATATTTGCCCTCCCAGCAGGAGCGGAAAGACTTAGCTTCGGCCGCTCCCAGCTCCGCGGTGAGACCCCGGAGGCCCCACTGCGCCCCTGGGCCGGGCAACTTTTCGTGGCCTGCCGGGGCCTGCGGCGCTTCTCGAAAACCTGCGGCCGAAGAACGCGGCCTTGCGCAGGCCGGGCCGACCGCCAGCTGCGCCTTTTCGGCGGCCGAGGCCGGTGCTGCAGCGGGGCGGCGAGCGTCTGTTCTGCCGCGGTCTGGCGAGGCGCTCCGGGTTAGGGGCCTCAGAACAGGGCCTCCGATCTTCCGCCGAGACCGCTAGACCCCAGATCCGGCCTAGGTTGCTACCGCACTGAAGGTTCCTGGGAACCTTGGCCGGAATCTCAACCTCGGCCTCCGCTAGTGAAACGCAGAGCGGCGGCGTGGTGCAGGCGCCTGCACTCTGTAGTGAAGGTTTCTTAACACCCAAGGCGGGTTTCCTAATGCGAAACCCGCCGGTAGCGGCGAGGCCGCACATTTCCAAGCATCCGCTCGGGTTTGAGCATCTCCTCTCAGCGATGCCGTCCCAGTCGCACAATTTCTTGTGGGTCAGAAGCTTGCAAATTCCTCGCGGAATTTCGACAGTGATCGGTGCCTTCCCCCATGCCACCCAACGGGTAGCTGGATGAAGTTCTTCACTGAGCTCCGCCACTCCCTTTCTGTGTGGCCCTGAGCGAGTGGCTTTGCGTCTCGGCGCTTTGGTTTCCGCATGTGTAAAATTAGGGCTATCTAGTCATTAAGGACTCTTCCAGGGGAAATAAAAACCCGTGGCTTATGGTACAGCTGATTATCAGCTTATTATGAGAATAAAAACATTTTAAAATGTATTTATAGGTCAGAAATCTAATTAAACGCCTCCTAAAAAATGTAGGTGTTTAATCGGAGGTGTCACCCTTTGAGAAGAAAGGGCAGGAATAGGGTAGTGTCCCCCAGTGAGGCCATTCCTCCTGCCATCACTAAATGTGGAGTCGTTGTTAGAGAAGTCATTCCCGAATTGGGGCCTGGCTTGATCGGGTTAGATGCGTCAGTATCCTCGTGTTACCTTGAGATCAGTGGCCATATCTGACGCTCACTTTTGTTGAAAAGATCCAATAAAGTTATTCTCTTAAGTGTCAGACCGGCTGCCAATTAATGAGTTAGTTATTAGACCCCTCTGATATGCTCCCAGTTGGTGTGGAGAGGAGGTGGGGTGGAGGAAGAAAAAAACGTGTTTGAACAGAATATTTGATCGGAGGTTTTTACACCTTCCAACAACCCATTCATTGAGCCCCCAGAACAGTCCTGTGTTCCCATCCTACAAATAAGGAAATTGGGGAGCAGAAAAGTCAGGAGACTCGCCCAGGTTCACCTCGCGCTGGAACTCGGCTCTGGAACTCGGCTCTGGACTGAAACGCCTGGCCGCCTGCGGGACTGGCTGTATCTCGCCACTGGCCACACATGGCATTTCAACCCGCCACGGGGTCATTAGAGAGACTTGTGCTGACCCAGACTCCCCTGATGTTAAAGAAGCCGGCCCCAGCTCTGGCCCACTACCTGGAATGTATTGGCTTCGCTATCAAGCCTTCTTGATCGATGGATTTATCCACGACGCGCTGAAACTCCGGAAGGCCCGGAACCTGCGACAGCCAGCCGAGCGTTCTTTGCCTCCTTCATCCCCAACCCAGGAACAATTCACTCCTTCCTCCTAGCAGAGATGCAGCCTGCAGGAAAATACGGAGTGCTCCAGAAAAAGACCCAATCCTCTCCCTAAGGTCTGCCTTCCTGGGTACTAATAGGACCCGCTGAGCCCCTGGGGCTGGAGAAGGAGGTGTGGGCTCAGAGGGGCACCCTCGAATATCCAGTGTGGTAAACAGCGCGCGTTCGCATATGCTGTCTGGTTGCCACAGCCGGCACACTTTTGTTCCTAGGAAGTAATGGGACTGGGGGGGGGGGGCGGGTAGGGAGAGCAGAGAGGAAACCCAACTCCAGGAAGAATCAGGGAGAGGGCTCTGGGAGGGGTCGCCTTTATTAATGACTATAGTTTCAAGTTCATTGTCAGAGGGGGCAGCTCGGGACACTCTGAGCAGGGATGGGGCCCTACACCTAGTCCCCAACTCCTGGAGTCCCCTCAGAGCTACAGCCATCTGTACTCTCCCATGGTGGATCCCAAGCCCAGGCTGAGAGGGCCTAGCAGCTTCCATCTGATGGAACATCTGCACAATCTCTGGAGTCTATCCCCATCTACCTCCAGAAGGCACTTCTTTATAAGGACCCTAGGAGATAGGTACTACTGTAATCCCCATTTTACAGATGAGGAAACTGAGACTGTGTGGAGTAACACAGCATCCCTAAGTCCCATGATGCCAGGACTTTAACCCTTGTGGACTGAGTCCAGCTCATTGGCTTTTACCCAAAAACGTCCCTCAAACCTCCTTGTTATTAAAGCCAATGCCTTCATGACTGCCAGAGGGAATTCTGACCGCCTTGAAAATCATCATCCCTAAACAACTCAGATACAAACCAGAATATTCTGGGTTGTGTTTGCAAGAGGACTGTAAACTGCTATTGCTGTTTTGAGCCACCTAAAGGTGGTTGAAAGATACTGAAGGGAAGACCCTTCCACCTTAAGGAATCCCTAAGGGATTCAAGCATCTTCCATTGCCCTCTCCCCAAGCCCAGGCTAACTAACAGTTTCTAATGAACCCCCCATGGGTGCTAATGAGCCATGATGTAGCCCTCAGCTGCTAGACCCTGAGGACTTCTGGTCAAGGAAGAGAGGTAGCATGTGCAGGAGACAAACCACACGTGTGCCTGTACCGAATCTGCCAAAGTGCCCACAGCATGAATGGAGCTTTAACTGGACTGGGTTAAAGTCCCAGTTTTACCACTCACCAGCTGTGTGGCCTTGGACAAGTAACCTTGCCTCTCTGAGCTTCAGTGTCCTAGTTAGTCTGTACTTGGTAAGGATAGATCTTCCTCGCAAGGTTGTTTGAGGATTAAGTGACATAATCCATCGAGCATTTCACCAGGAGCCTGATGCATGATAGGCACTGTGGTACATTTACCATACTTATTATCAGTGGTAGATGAATTTTCACAAGATAAATTGTTCTTGCTCTCCTCCCAGAGAGAAAGCAAACTCAGAGAAGACAAGTTGCTTGCTCAGGGTCAGACATTAAGTGATGGAGCTAGAATTCAAACCCAGTTATGTCTGAGTGTAGAGCCCTGACTCACCCACTCTGTGCAATATCTCCCCAATGCAGAATCTTCTAGACGGTTGAAAATCTAGATTATTCTAAGTAAGAGTAACCAGCTTCTCTGCTGTATTCTGGGGTTTCTGTTTACTTGGGTTGCTGATGTTGGGCACACTGTGACTGCTCAGCCCATGTTTATTAAATAACAACGTTAAGTAGCATTTCCAGAACATCTACTGTGGGCCAGGCTGTGGACTAAGCATTTTACACAAGTGATCTCATTTAACTGTTAAAACAAACCTAGAACGTAGATCCCATTTTGATGACAAGAAATTTGAGTTTGGGGGTGTTGAATAACTTACCAATGTCCAACAGAAGGTGGATTGGAATCCAGATGTTCAGCCTCCACAGAGGGGAGAAACCCAATATGTGCTGAGTGCCTACCGTGTGTTAAGCACCGTGCTCAATACATCACATGTATTTTCTTTTTTTTTTTTTTCAACGTTTATTTATTTTTGGGACAGAGAGAGACAGAGCATGAATGGGGGAGGGGCAGAGAGAGAGGGAGACACAGAATCGGAAACAGGCTCCAGGCTCTGAGCCATCAGCCCAGAGCCTGACGCGGGGCTCGAACTCACGGGCCGCGAGATCGTGACCTGGCTGAAGTCGGACGCTTAACCGACTGCGCCACCCAGGCGCCCCCATCACATGTATTTTCTTACTTGATCCTCACAATAATCTTATAAAACAGTTTTGAAACCCCATTTTACAGATGAGAAAACTAAGGCTCAGTGACTTTAACATGCATTTGTCCAAGGTCACATAGCTCTCTGACTACAGCGGTTCTCTATCTACTAGCCCAGGATGCTCTACTCTGTTTCAGAAGCCGAAGTTTTCGGTCAAAGTTGGAATGCTCTATGGAGATGGGACAGCCATGGTTATGGAAGGTGTAGTTTTCACACGAAACATGAAAAGCCTCGTGGCTTTTCCCACAAAGCGGCCAGGCAAACTTGCTGTTTCCTGGGCTCTCTCTGAGGGAGGGAGTGTCAGTGATATATTGTGAGCAGACAGTGATGAAGCATCTGGAGGTAAGATGAACATAAATAGATAAGCTGGGGTTGGGGTGGACAAAAGGCCTGCAGGCCTGCTCTCTGCCTGCAACTACACAGCAAAGAGCCTTGCTGGGAGCTGCCCTCATTGCCTTCATCTTCTCCTCTCCCCTCTCTTTGCCTCCTTCCCCACTGCATTATTGAAGTCTACCGCCACCTACTCCAGAAGGAGCTGCTTCTGAGGAAGACCCTAGGCCCCTTTATAACTTCCTGTTCAAAAGCAGGGAAGAGGGCATCTGTGTTCCTCGATATGGCATCCAAGAATTAAAGATCAAGCAAGGTGGATTGTTTTGTTTTTTCCTCAAATTCATCAGGTGACAAGCAGAAGACCTTCAGCCTAGAGTTACTAAGTCCTGAAGGTCAAAGTCGGGGCTGACGTCTTGGATTTGTTTCTTCCACGTCAGCCAGGTTTTGCCCACCTTGCCATGCACCGTCCCAGACAAGCTTCTCCTGGGCCCCATAAGGCTCAGCACGCCGGGCACTTAGTAGGTGGTTCAGTGAGTCCTGGCGACCTTCCCATCCACAGCTTGAGCTGCTCGGCTTGAGCTGAGTGGCAGCCAGCAGCCCCACCCTGTCGGGCTGTGCTTGGTAAGCAGAGGTCAGAGTCTGAGGCTTCTCTGCAGGAAGGGCACCATGAAGAGAAAGTTGAACCTGCACTTTATATGGTTTAAAAATGATTTGTCAATGGCAACAATTTACAAAAATATATTTCTGTTGCAGCATCTCCCAATCGCTGGGATTTATGGCTTCATCTCGTGGATCTGAAAGCACACCACATGCTTTGGCAAATGGGAAAATGTATGAACAATTTGTTGGCTTTTTTTTTTTATCAAGTTTCCCCAAATATGTAAACTCTGAGAGCGCCTTATCCTTTTTAAATGATCATTCATTTGTCTCCAGACTCTATCTTTTGGCACAATTTATTACTCTCTATTTCAAAAAACTTAAATGCATTTTGCATATTAGCACGTAACTCTTGTTCCTGTCTCCTCAGTTGTGGAAAGGGCTGGATTGCTTTTATAAAGAAAAAAATGGCTAATAAAATTGGCCTCAGCACCATTGCTCTGCAATTCTTATGAACAGTAAAGTGGTACTTACCGTCATTGATGTTAAAAGCTATTTCTAAATTATGGTGCCATTTATTATCTCTAGTGTCCAAAGTAAGTTTAAATGATGCTTATAATTCATGTTTTACCAAATTTCCTTTTCCCCCCGAGGATACCTCTGATTAACTTATGCACATTAAAGCGCTTTTTAAATTCTTCTTTTATTGCCATTATGCTCTGAAAATCTCAGCGATTCTCAAAAATGGGTAATAAACTTGAGATAAAATGCTGCAGTTTTAGATCAATGCTGACATATCACTGTGGTGATTTCTACAGAGCTAAAGTGATAATGCTTCATATTTACGGAATATATACTAGGTTATTACTACAGTATTACCATTTTGTTCTAAGATGAAATGAGTAATTTACCAATTTATTAAACTGTTACATTTAAGTATTGCTTAGGACATTACCACCCCAATCTGTTTACTTAGCTTGAAGAGTTACCATTAAGATACCCTGTTTATTTAGGTAAAATTTGTAATCATCATGCCTTCCATTAACCAACTTATTTTTCTGCAAGGCTAATTGTCTGGAAATGAGTTTCTTCTTATTTACTGTGCTACATTCTGCTTAGCTGGCTAAAAACGTCACCCCAGCAAGAAGTGCTAGGGAAATTAATAATACATACAGAGAACAGTTTTAATTAGTATAATACCAAATGTTAATAAAAGATTTATGACGCCGTTAAAAAGTTCTAACAGAAAAGATCTTAACAGCTTCGGGCTCGATTTGTCAGGAGAGGACGACCCTCTTGTGGGAGGCCAGGTTTGGGTGATTTCTCAGGCGCTGCGGGGCTGGGCTCCCAGGAGCTCTGGCTGGAGGTGAGAGGCTTTGCCTTTAGAAGACGTTTGCGGGGAGCGGAATAAAATGAGCGTTGAGCGTTGAACGCCAGTTCTAACTTGAAAGACACCAAGTTTTCTGCAAAGTAGGAGAGGAGTAAGGGCCAGCCCGGAGCCCTCCAGAGACATTTCCTGGGGCACCATTGTCTTTGGTGAACTGGGACTAGGACAGTGAGAGAGGGGGAAGCTGTTAGCTCAAAAGCTATGGGGAAGATGGATCAAGGTGGAACTAGGAAAAGGATGAATGTTATTCACCGAGTATTATGTGCCATGTGCTTATAGACATCTACACTTGGCAGAAGACAGCTGGCCCGTTCCTCATTTTTCGCAGGAAGTGAAGCCTTTCTAAGGGTAAGGCCCTCGCCCCAGGTTATGCAGCTGGGGAGCAGAGCCAAATTTGAACCCAGGTCAGTGGAAACTTCACAGCGCTGACTCCTGCCGGGCGAAGCAAACAACCCCATTATTCCTCTGCACCTTTGTGCACCTGATGTCAGTCAAATGGGCATCCAGACAAGCAAGTGGATACTCCCATTTTCATCTGGGTGAGCTGGTGCCTGCTCATCCTTGCTCTGTCCTCTTGGCCCCAGAGGGACGACACTCTTTCTTTCCGTGTCCATTGTCCCTACCGTGACACGACAGCAGGGGCCATTCCTTACCTTCTTTACATCCTCCGTGCCTGGCATAAAATAAGCTTTTTAAAAAGATTTAGGGGCGCCTGGGTAGCTCAGTCAGTTAAGCGTTCGGCTTCGGCTCAGGTCATGATCTCTCGGTTCATGACTTCAAACCCTGCATCAGACTCTGTGCCTATGGCTTGGGACCTGGATCCTGCTTGGATTCTGTCTCCCTCTCTTTCTGTTCCTCCCCTGCTCTCATTCTCTCTCTCTCTCAAAAATAAAGAATAAAAAAAATTTTTTTTTTTTTTTTTAAGATTTAAGGGACCAGCGAAAAAATGAAGTGAGAAGGAGAGAGGACTACAACTTCCATTTGTAGTGTTCAGGAGAAATACTGACCCTAGATAAATATATTTTGTTGGATTGTAGGAAGTCACCCCCCTCCCCACCACCAACCCCACACAACCCTGGCTGGAGTGTAAGAGGCTATTATCAGTGCCCTCTTTTCCAGCCCCTGAGGGCCTGGTCTAGGAGAAGCGGGAATCCCTTGTAGGGTTCTTTCCTAGCGTGCATAATAAAAAGTTGATCCAGCGTGTTACTTTCCTAACATTCTTTCCAATTTGAGAACTCCACCATGATAAGGCACTTGCAGGCCAATGATTCTTTTATCTTACTCTTGGATAAAAGAGAAGAACAAAAAACAAAACTAACAAAAGTTCTTGGACACAAGTTCTCCGGGATCTGTTGAAAGACAGCCTAGGCTCCTTCAAGAAAAAGACACAACGTCTGAGACCAGTGCCAATGTCTGAGGCTCCCCTGAATCCCTGGTTCTTCCCAGCTGTTCCCTCTGCGATGGGGTTTTTGTCCTTCAGTGGATGAATGGATAAACAACTTGTGGTCTGTGCTCACAATGGAATATTATCCAGCTGATTAAAAGGAAGGAAGTATCCATACATCCGACAACCCAGATGAACCTCCAAAACATTCTGCTAAGTGAAAGAAGTCAGGCAAAAGGTCTGATATTGTATGATTCTACTTATATGAAATGTCCAGACAAGGTAAATCCATAGAGACAGAAAAGAGATGGGTGGTTGTCAGGGGCAGGGGGAGGGGAGAATTATCAGTGATTACTTAGTGGGTTCGGAGTGTCTCTCTAGGGGGATGAAAAAGTTCCAAAACTAGAGAGGTGGTGGTTTCACCACATTGCGAATACACTCAACGCCACAGTGAATTGTACACATTAAAAGAGTTAATTAAATGTCATGTGAATTTCACCTCAAATTTTTTTAAAAAGACATTTTAGGAATACTAGCATAAATGTCCAAAGCTACATGTACCTGCTTGTTCATCACAGCAGTGGCTGTGAGAAAGGAAACCCTGGAATAACCATATGTCCATCGTGTAGAGATCGGTCACATAAAATAAAATCATTCATACTATGGAATGAAAGGCAACCATCAAAAGAATGGGAGAGAGATTGGTAACTACTGACATGGAAAGATGTCCGCAATGCATTATTAAGTAAAACTATCTAGTTGCAAAATCATATGTATATGACACCCCATTAAAAAAACATGCTTGCAGGTGTACCTTATATGGGCACATTACCAAAGGCTGAAAGGATTTGCTCAGGTTACTGCTGAGAAAAGAATGCTGGAGTGGGGGAGGCTTTCACTTTTTACGGTATCACATGGTCATTTGCAAAAACTTAAAGATAAATATGTTTTGAATTCATTCAAAAGTTATGATAATGTCTAAGATGTGGAAAAGTAGTGAGAGTAAAAAAAAAAAATGACCCATAGTGCTGCCACCAAAGCCTTTTTTTTTTTAGTTTATATGGCTCCAAGTTATTTTTATTTTTTGTAAACACATAGGACACCAAGATTTAAAAAAAACAAAAAAATGACGAAACATGAAAAAGGTAAGGCATCAAAAGATGAACCGTGAGACTAAGCAGGGCCTGACTTAGCCTTTGTCTTAAGCTGGGTACCATGCCTTGAAAATTATAAGAACTCACTAAGGTCTCAAACCCCAATTTTTTTTAAGATTTAAAAATTGCCTGCATTTTCCTACAATTTTCAGAATTCAGCATGGATACATTGAACCTAAAACATTCATAAGATAAAATGACTATTACATGTGCAAAGTGTGAGAACACTTTTTAACTAAGCAACTTTGGAGGATGAATGCCCAGGGAAACCTTCTTATCTCAATTACTGGGATGCTTCAGAAGGTATTTTTACCCTAAATGATTTGGATAATTATCTCTAATCTTTCACTTTGTTTTGACTAGCTCTGCAGACTGATTTGAGGTCAGAGGGGTATCAGTTACTTCAACTAAATATTCTTTGAAATCCATTATGCCAGCTCATGACAATTCTTTTTCCAATGGCTTTTCTCAAACAGCCAATATTTAAATTTCTGCTGTTTTATCCCTTTTCAAAACATAGCATTCTTAGAATCTGGAGAATAGAATCAAAATGGTGGGTGGACCTCAGTGTTTGTGTGTTTCTGCCTCTGTGTGTGTGGGGGGGGGGGTGTGGTATACATGTACTATAACGGCCCCCATGTCAAATTGGAGACAAAAGACAGAGCTAATTTTTCTCTCTTATTTTCAGTGTATTATTTTCTGTGGGCTCTAAATAATTGATAAGGAGGTCCCTTTCCATAATTAAAATGGATGCCCCTACACATCAACACCAATAGCTTTTCCAGTAATGAGTGAATTTAGATACATGTTAGGTCTGGGCTACGTTTACTCCCCCAGGATGAGTTGCATTGCGGAGCGTGCAGGGTGGGGACAGGGCACTGGTGGGAAACACAAGGCCAATTTCAGTGCAGATGACAAGAAGGCAGAAAGGACAGAAGCCTTGGAGATTACCTGCAGAGAAATCCCTGCCTGGCCCCAAGGTCACCTTGGACAAGTAGGTGAGTCAGGCGCAGAAAGGCAACGTTAGGGCAGGAAGTTTGAAAATGTACTTGGTGTCAGTTGTAATCTGTTTGGTTTCCTTTGTCTTTTTTCCAACCCCTAATGCCCTCCCCATCTTTCACCTTGTTTGTGACGTCTCCGTGTTAGTCCTATTTCTTGATCAAAACCTGCTGCTGAAATCTTCCCTGGCAAGGGAGGGGGTCAGTAGAACCCTTCCACGTGTGGTTACCATCTTACAAATATCAAAGTCGGTTTCTTCACCTCTGGGTTCGACAGACTCCTGCCTCCTCCCCCACTAAGGACCCTACCCTGTGACTGGTGCTAAAGACATTACAATAAGAGGCTGCCTGTCCCGGAGGAACTCACACAGGGGGTGGGCAGACAGATGTCTACCAATGGGGCGGGGGGGGGGGGGGGTAGGTGTGAGGACTCGGCACAGAGGGACATGGAGGAGAAACGCGGAAGGGGTCTGTCTCCGGGGTTTGGGTTAACTGTGCAGGTGAGGCTGACTCAGTGGGAAAGCTGCGCAAGAATAGGGGGTGAACAAGGTGGCAGGACAGCACATGAAAAATGTGGAGACAACTGGGAGTGGAAGGGACCACGCACGGGAGCTGAATTCCTCGTCTAGGAGCTGGGACAGTAATCTGTGTGTGCGGAGGCATGGAAGGACTTTATGCAAAGGTGTGTGTGGTGGCGGTGGGGTGTTGAACTTCAGGGAAGTCCCTCTGGTGGTCAAGGGGGATGTGGGCCTGGAGGGGAGGCTAGAAGCAGGACTAAAGGTTCAGGCTGTGAAAGAGGGGCTCCCAGAAGGATGAGGGAAGACGGCCCTGGGCTCCAGAAACCTCCTCCAAAGGGAGACAGCTCTGAGGAGCGAGAGTAGAGGTGTGGCAGGCCTAAGTGACAGAGACCAGGGGACTGCAGAGGATGATTTGCAGTCCAGACCTCCCTGTGACGTTCCAGTCACCTGTGACAGGGAGGCAGGGGTGGGAACGAGGCCAGGCACGTACAAATCCCAGCATCCTGCCTGGTAGCTCTGTGGCCTGGGGCAAGTTACTTCCCCACTCTGCAGCACAGTGGGCTGATTATCTTCTGGAGGTGGAATCGGCCATTCTGCAAATACTCTTGTAGAGAAGCCCACCCACAGGCACACTGACACAGAGCCCTGAGTGCAAGAGCTGAGGGTGGCCTGGGTCCGGGTGGGGTGGGGGGGGCGGTTCATCGCCAAGCTCTCCTCATTAAGAACTTTGAACAAGGAAAGAGAAAGCCGGTCTGCACACTCATTTCCAAGCAGACTCTTGACAAGCAGAAAAAAAAAAAAAAAAAAGGCGGCAGCGTGTCGGTTCTGGCAGAAATTCCCGAGACCACAGATGCATTTGCCCGCCTGCCCCGCTGTTCTCTCTGTCTGTCTCCCTCTGGCCTCCTTCATACGGTCTTGGCTCTGATACCGCCAGCTGACTCCAGAGAGGCGACAGGCAACTCAGAGCTGATAGCCATCAGGGAAGGAGCCCATAGATAACTCCGGAAAAGAACTTGAATGGTCCCAAGTTCTCAGCTCCTAGAACAAACAGGGCTGATGCCGATCCAAACTTTGAAAAGACTTTTTTAAAAACAGCCTTGCCGACATGTTCGAGTTGCATGACTGCTTACTTGATTCATTTAAAAAATGCTCAGTGATCAAAGGTCCCTTGGAAGATTTTTCCAATGGAAACAAAGCGATCACCATTGAAATAGAATTTCAGCATCCAATCCTTCCTTTAAGGACAAAGACAAAGAATTTCTCGCCTCCGCCAAAAGTGGGCCTTTGGGGAACTGCAGGAGCTCTGGCGGATGACAGTTCTCCCGAATGAGCCTGCAGGTACCGAGGAGGGGATGGAAAGGCTGTTATTAAGGGTGGATTAGTCACGGAGAGGTCAGTTGACTAGCTCTCGGAAACAGGAGCGTTGAGTTAGTGGGAGACCGCAAGCGTTGTCTCAACAAACTGTTAGAAGGGGGAGAGTCCTCACTGTGTGTAATATATGGCCAACTTGCAAACTATTGCACGAGCGATCTGGCAAAGACTCCAGGCTGCTCCTTCCTTCCTCGCTCCTGTGTATGGCTGCCCCCCCAGCCCCCGCCCCAGCACAGGCGTCCACCACCCTCGGCCAGCAGCCAGCACATCCCGAGTCTTCCATTCATAAGGCAGCTCAGACTGTGTTTGCCACAAACTTACTTTCAGGAGCCAACCGAGCAAGAGGATGCTTACCCTGATGACTACGACACATCACTTCTGTCCTCTGTATCACTGCTGATGTGAAGGCTACCACCGTGTGAGCTCATCTGTACCTATGGTGGCTGACTTGTAGTGGCTGCCGTTGCGGGCACAGGGAGGTGAGTACTGAGGGCACTGGATGTGGGCACGAGGACACCAACAGCTCTGTTACATCACCCTTCTCCTTGTGGTCCACAGCTGTGCCTCGCAGCCTGTGGGCTTTTACACTGGCCGTGGGAGCATGAGCTCAGTTGCCCCCGGAAGCGGCGAGGTACTGCTTATTGCCTTCCGCCAATAATGGGCAGGGCACTGACGGATTAGGGCGCTGGCCCTGGCTTGAGAGGTGTATTCTCTGATCTTCTAGAGGTCCCCAGTGACACTGAACTCCACTTGCCACGGTGGGAACTAGCGTGGAAAAACACCTTTCATTGGCTGACTTCCCTTCCTGTCTCACCTCCCTACTCTCTTGCCATCGTCTCCTGGGACGACCGCCAAACAATTACTTGTACCCCTATCCTTGTCTCATAGTCTACTTTCAGGGGATCCTGAACATAGCAACATGGGGTTCCCTACACAGAACCCTATGAAACTACCACCTCTAACAGAGCAAGTTCATAGGATGTAACTAATAATTCTTGGTGTATAGGCTGTATCTCCTGAGATGCCAAAACAACACGTGTCTGATCTGATGTCTGTTAACATAAGCATAGCCACGTCTGTGAAGCTCTAGGTTGTGCCCAAGAGCAGTTTGATATTTCCTTTTTCATTTTTGATTTACTGCTCTGATGGACCTCTCGGGCTTGTCACTATTAATGATTTCTTGGCATCCCGTTGTTCTCTTTTTCCCTGTTGGCAGAGCCAGCTTCATTGGGCTTGCAAGCTGTGCAGTTGCCCCACACTTGGGAGAGACCCCCACTTGGTTCCGTGCTTGACTGGTGCCATCTTGGAATTCTCAATTTTTCAACAGGAGGCTCCACATTTTCATTGTGCAGTGGATCCACACTTGATGTAGCCAGTCCTGTCTATATAATGTAGATGATCCTGACCGTCGAGCATCCCTCCACCTAATTTTCCTCCTCGATAAATGGCCGGTGCCGACAATCAAGAAAAACAATATTATCCAATTGGCCGAGGCAAAAAATGTTGATGATCAGCTATGTTGGCAAGAGTAGGGGAAACAGGCACTCTCGTACACTGCTGGCAAGAGTGTTAATTGTTCAACCTTTCTGCAGTCCCATTTGACCATGTCTTTACTAATGTCAAATGCCCGTTCCTTTAACTGGATGCTTCCACAAAGAGGTCTTTATCCAATAGATAACACTTCTGTGTTTCAAAAAAGTACACATGAGGTAATTCCATTGCAGCACCATTTAAAAAAGCAATCGATTGTAAATAATCTAAATAAATATCAATAGGGAACAGACTCAATAGCATCGAGAATGATGACATCATTGAATACTCTGCAACCATTAAAAAAATGGGCTGGTAGGTAACTATCTCCAGATAGATTGCTGAGTGAAAAAGCAAGTACAGAATGAGGTGCGTGCTAACTTACATTTGTGTAAAAAAAAAAAAAAAAAAAAAAAAAAAAAAAAAAGATGAGAAAGGCTAAATATTCTTCACACAGGCCTAGACTGACCCTGGAAGGAAGGAGGGGCTAGGTACCAGACTGCTGTGGAAAAGGCAGCTGGGAACGGGACACGGGGAAGGAGGGCGACAGAATGTTCACTACTTGTACTCTTTCTTGGTGTTTTAATTTTATTTTCTTTTCCCCTGTATTTTTTAAATCAATTCCAAATATTTACTACTTTAAAATGTTAAAAAAAAAAAAAAAAAAAAGGTTGGGGGAGGTGAGGAGAGAAAGCAAGCAAGGAAGCTAGTCAATAGGATGCCAAGCCAGCCCAGCAACCTTTCTGCTCTGATTTCAAACTTGTGGTCTGGAGGGACCAGGACTACAGAAAAGCCTGCAGCTCATTCCTGGATGCCCTGATGTCAACTTCTTCATCTCTCCCCTGGGCTGCCATTGTAAGGTCCCAAGTGACAAGTCTTTTGAAATTCAGAGGAAAAGAAAGCCCTTTTATTACTCTTGATGAGTTTGTACATTTTCTCTGCTTTGAAAACAAGTGTGTAAAGTGACTGTGTCTCCTTTTTATATTTTCCCTTTGGCTGCCAGGAAGCTCAAAGGCAAATTCTAAGCTCAATTATAGGTTAGCCACATGAGTGGTAGGTTAAATGATTTTTCCCTCTGGACTTGATTTTCTACCTCTATTACATGTTCTTTGTCCCTGATTCTCTGTTTATATTTTATGATGGCTTTTATTGCATATGGGCAAAAATAGTATTTTGGATTTTCAACTGATCTTTTTTCTTTTCTGTATTTCCTTGGACCCCTGCTCTCCCCACCCCTTCCCTCATTCAGTCAAGAGCAGAATAAGACCAGGTGGCATCTTTGCCTGAGGGAAGGGATATCACAGTAGGATGAGAAAAATCTTTTGTGTTTTAAAGCCTAAGCTCTGTGGGACTGTGGGCCTGAGCAGTGGATTTGAGAAGGGAGATAATGAGTCCACAGAGCAAAGCTGGCTGAAGTTTCTAGGCTGAAGGAGGAGTGAGCAAAAGGAAGTTGGGACTTAAGGGAACAGCAGAAAACCCAGAACGCTGTGAGAAATCTGTCCCAGGGGAAGCCTGGGCCCTGCTTCCCTCTCAACATGCAGAGAAAGTACATTCATGGCAGAAATGGCTGTGAAGTTAGACAGATGGGCCTGCGACCCCCTCCCAGAGTGGCCTGCACCTCAGAGGGCACAGGGACGATGTAAAACGACACCCGGATTCCCCAGGTGGGGGCAGTCTGGAAGAGAATGACAGTATGGCAGCATCCATCACAAACGCCGGACCGAGGTTGGATCCTGGTCATCACCTGAGTGCCAGCAGGCAGGACAGTGGCTGAGGACAACTGTCGCGCTTGCCTTGTTGCCCTGTAGCCCCCAGAACTGAGAGCAACCCAGGGAAACAGTGACCTGACTGAGATAACCTTTCCACCGCATGGCCAAACGGTGTGCTCATGAGAGAAGCAGAGTTGCCTTGGTTATATGGCAACTAGAGAAACGGTTATATGTCTCATAAACCCGAGTTTGCAAAATGGTGAAACCTTGAGCCCCTCAAAGGATTGCAAAGGAACAACAAATGAAGAAAGCAGACAAGAGCCTTATCCTAAAATTAATCCGTTCCAGACCCTTCTATAAGAGGAAACCCCAGGACAGACTGCCCCCTTAGGAGCCCTGGGATGGTCCCTCTGATAAAGATAGAATTTCCATGCTTGGGACACAACTAGATCCATCTCCCACATTTTGATGGGCCAGGAAGCGATCTGACTCATTTCCTAGTCTTCCTTGGTAATAAATGCTTTCTGAATAAACGGGGCTGCCGCTGAGCACGGTTAATGGCCTGGAAGCTTCCCAGGTGCTCCAGGAAAGAAGAGGCCTTTTAACCATGGTTTTTGGCCTTCATAACTAATGTCAGCCTTAAATGCTATTTGGAATAACAAATGAATGCTTGTCTGACTCTGAAAGCCTTGGCTAACTACGCTTCCAAGCTTTATTATTTCGCTGATGGAGACTGCTTTTGTCATCTGTAACAGTCTGACCGTTAGTTTACCTGTCTTTCAAATGAGCATAAGAATAATTTCTTCGTGGGGGACTGATGCTGAGCAGATGTTCACAAAGCCCCTTAGGATCACTGGGACAGGTCTCTCCGTAGAATTGAGGTTGTTGTTATGTAATAATTTTCCCTTCTAGTTTTGATTAAAAAAATGATACATGTGCATTTATGTACACAAACCTGTCGATGCTAATGGGGACATGCGCACTGGAGACACCTCCATGCAGATCAGAGCATAAGCAGTGTGTCCCCACTGAAAGGCTCTCCCACAGCACAGAGAAAACAGAATAATCGGCCATGGGGCGGGGGTGGGGTAGGGTGGGGGGTCTTTTTTTTTTTTTTTTTTTTTTTTAGTGGAGATGCTCCTGACCTTGGTGTCGCACAATTGTGGTGAGGGTGGTGAGAGACAGCCTTAGTCCCCGTGCGGTAGACTCTAGTGCCCTCTGCTGTCATTTGGGAAACAAACGCTTCTTTAGGGAGTCCTCAATGTCAACCGCAAGGAAGGAGAACCAACTACTTCCGAACCAACGAAGTCTCCACCTGAATTTGGCCCTGTTTCGAGTCATTTGGGTTGGAGGCCAGATATCCGCCACGGAGCTTGGGGGTCCTGTTACACTGGTCTCAGTGTTCACCCCACAGATGGAACTGAGGTGTCTTGGAACAGAAAAGCAAACGGGCTGAATACCAAGACTCCCGGGGACTGAAACAGAGCGCCAGCGTATTTGGGAGAGATCATTTAAAAGAGCAGTCTTGGCTGGATTCAATACAGCCCCAAGATGTTGTGTTCTGAGGACTATGTATCCATTTTGAAATTTGCTTTAATTTTATTTTCTGTCCATCAAGCAAGGAAAGGACGCTAATGTGGCCCGTCGTGTGGCGTTCTTTGTTGGATGTGCCCCCTTCGCCTGTCGGTAACACCTGGCTATGGCCCAAAGATGGAGTGTTCATTTACTCTGTAAGTGAACGGGATATTTGCCCATTAATTTCAACTCCAGTGCTCGAAGCCCCATATAAGGCACAGTTAATATAATCTCACTTTAGATGACACTCGGAGGAGCAGGAAGACAATTTGTGGGGGGAAAGGAATAAGAGGCAGTGTGCATTTAACGGGAATGTTAATGTTTACTCGTTGCCACACTTGGTATCTGGGAGGCTGCACAGTCACTAAGTGGGGGTTACATCTTCAATTAAGTAGCGGTAGCGGGGGAGTTAGTGATGTTTCACAGAGGGAAACTGCCGAAATCATACTTTAAGGAGAATAATTTTTTTAAAAGCTACAAAAAAATTGAAATAAAAGCCCGAGGGGAAAAAATAGAGGGAACATTTCTGTTTAGGGAATCCTAATATTTTGGCTGAACACATTATGTAAAATTAAATACTATTTTAAACCAAGGAGATATAATATCTAATTAAGTTTTTGTGGTTGATGGGCTTAGAGAGGATTGTGAATGTTGCATCCATTGAACTGGAAGAAGTAGAAAAATTAAATAACACTGTTCTATAGTGACTTTCACCCAGACATACAAGCAGACTTCCATATTCCGCTTTGACTCTGCCCCCTACCTAGGACTCACTGAAGGCATGAAAAAGAAAATGAGAATGTGCACAATGAGCTCATTAAGCCTTATAACTACCCCAAGGAGTAGGAATCAAGAGTTGTTAGCCTCATTTCCAAGCTGTGACCATGGGTTCCGTGGGGCCAAGGGATTCTCATCCAGGGTCATCTTGTGATTCCGGGGGTGGAGAAAGAACAGAACCACTGTCCTCCAACTGTACCTGGGACTTCTGTTCCAGAATGTTCTCTGCTCTACAGTAAGAAGAATGGCAAACTTTGGGATGTGGACCCTTCTGTTACTGATCAGCATTACCAAGAAACGCTAAGATTTTTAAGGCTCTTTGGGGTTTTAGAGGAATCTCGATGTAAAGTGGGGAGAAACCAAAGACAAAAGATTAGTTTTTAAAGGAAGTTGACCTCTGGGACTAATTATTACATGAAGTCATTTTCAAATACTTTATAAAATGGCTTTTAAACATATGGAATATATGTGATCTTTCAAGGGGCATTTTTCAAAACTTAGATTGAATTTCAAAACTTTCTTAAACTGAATTGAAATACCTACAAAAGACTGAAAAACAATGTAGACAGCTCCATGTGCAAAGACCAAATATTTCAATCACATTTCATTAGCTTTTCCCTTAAATTTACCAACACAGATGTACAATTAAAGAATTACCTACCATTTTTAAAAGTTTAAGCTCTGGCGAAACCTATTTTGTATATAGTTCCTAAGATAAATTAAGCAGGGTCATGTTTAAATATTTGGGAGGAAAAAAAGAACTCTCAGGACATCTTCATACCAAGTTAAAAGAAATTTGGTCAGAAGGCTATCTGAAAGTAGAATATTCAAATTACAATTTGGCGATAAAGTAGTTTAAATAATTGAAAATGAGGAATGAGCTTTGAGAAGTCGCTCTTTGGTGGTCGTTTTTGTTTCAATTGCCACAAGCGAGAAGTAGGTTTTAAAAATAGATCACCAGGGCAGAGCAAGTGTCTCTGACAAGCACTTGCAGGCAGGATTCTAGAAATTCCAATCATTTAACAAATTGCACCATTAAAAGTCATAATAGGTCTAAAAGCCATTCTTAAAAGAACTTACTAAGTAATTTGACCTACAGAATCATCTTGTTAAATTCATTTGATATCATGAGACAGTTAGTGAAATATGCATAGTACATTATATTAAAGAGAAAAGTACCCTTCAATTGGTATCTGATGTGCACTTTGCAATCGCAGCTATTAGTTGTCTATAAAACTCCTAGACATGATTTGATTTGATTTTATTACTGTTAGATCATTTTACTTTGTAACATATAGGGGTGGAGATTACAGGTCGGCTATTGCTTACTAGGAAATATTTAACGAAGGATGTTTTATTTATTAGCATAAAGAGACACAGTGGATTATTGGGTGATTAAAGCGATGATGTGGCTGCCATACTTGTCAAAAGTATAGCTCGAATTCAATAGCAAGGCGACAGTCAGTCTCTGAGTTGATCTATGCCTGAGCAAACTGGCTCTGAAAGCAGGACATCGCCCACTTAAAAGGATCTTTGTAAATTTCTATAATTGCACATTATCAAAAGCAAATAGCAACAACAACAAACCCACAGAGTGATTTCTCAGTTGTAAGTTTACTTTCTATCTGCCATGAGCCCCTGCATTTTATCTTTTGCATTCCTAACATCCCAAATCAATAACAGAGAATGATATTTAATGTTACTAATCTATGTGGGAAACACAATATTTTTATAAGAAGTAAATTGAGAAGAGAATTCAATAAAGGGAACAAAGGAAGAAAAGAACTAGCATTTATTGACTGCCTACGTTGTGCCAGGCTCTGTGCTAAGTGTTTTACAAAGACTAGCAGGCTATCTCATTTAATCCTACCGAAAGCTGCAAAGTGAATGAAGAGATATTTATTTGTAAATTTTGAATTGCACACGTATTTACTACTTTTTCCCTTTGTTTTCCTTTGGTTTAATGTCATTTACATCCACATAGAATATGTATCATCAGAAGTACTTCACACCTGGCTAGGGAAGGAGGGAA
This sequence comes from Acinonyx jubatus, assembly GCF_027475565.1. Lineage (NCBI taxonomy): Eukaryota > Metazoa > Chordata > Mammalia > Carnivora > Felidae > Acinonyx > Acinonyx jubatus. Next base: position 175,500,570 of record NC_069380.1, on the reverse strand, counting down.
AAGTTGCTAATATCACTTGTCAATGAACACATTTACTGCAATTAGTATCTGTATTTTATCTATTCGTAACTCTTGTTTAAAGAATACTTCACCAGAATTTTACTCTGCCTATAATTAGGCATAAATACATCCTTCCTGAAACACTAACACTTTGCTACTCATTGTAAATTTAAAGAAAGCTTGTAAATCATAAACTGTATCACTTAAGTCATCCATTTGTTATTATTTGTTAATTGCATTATTTGTATTGCAGGACAAATTTAGTGCTATTTCAAGGTAGAATATTACAGAGTCTGGATTTGTTTTAGGTTACAAGTTAAGATATGGTACAGACTCTTTCTTAACTATTTTAATATGCTAAAAGCTGAAATTGACCTTGTGCATCATAATCCTTCACTGGGACTTAGGAGCAGTTTAGTTTCACAGCGCCCTCTGCTGTACTCTGTAAGGCTAGCACTCTTCCGACAGCACAGCTGAACTCAGCGAAGAGACAACCCAACAGTCATGGCAGGTCTGGTTCAGGTCTTCAGCTGGTAGGGTTACAACCTGAATATTGACTGTGAACCCAGATCCCAGTAGGCTTAGGAAACCAGTGTGCCTGACAGAACTCCCAGGAATTCTCTTTCCATCCCCATCCTCTCCCGCAAGCTACGGGGCTCCTGCATTCATCTGCCTCCACATCTAAAGGGCATTTTAGGGGAGCCTGGGTGGCTCAGTTGGTTAAGCATTGGACTCTTGATTTTGGCTCAGGTCACGATCTCATGGTTCGTGAGTTCGAGCTGGGCTCTGCACTGTGTCAGTGTGAGGGCTGCTTGGAATTCTCTTTCTTTCTCTCTCTCTCTGCCCCTACCCCAGTTGTGCTCTCTCTCTCTCAAAATAAATGAATAAGCTTAAAAGTAAAGAAAGAAAGGGCATTTTACACTTTGTACCTCCAAGGTAGACCTCTTGTTTCACCACTCCCAGCCCAAGCATGCCTTACCTCCAGGTCTTCTCACCTCTGTTCATGGGTCATTCACTCAGCTCCAAAACCTAGGAACTGTCTGATTTCTCTTTTTGTCTCACCTGGCCCCAGGGTAGGCCCTTCACACACATGTGTGGAATGAACAAGGAAACAGATACAGGAGGCATAATTTCAGTGTATTGACTTACCTTGAAAAACAGAAAAGCATCTATGAAAGCAGGAATAATGTCACCATGTAATTTCCAGGTAGGTAGACCTACATGGGGAGAGAAGAACACCACTTTACATTTTCCTGTCCATCTTTTATCTGAGTATGATAGGATCCCCTTTGATTCCCACAGCCTCCATCAGGCAAGGCAGGAAACAAGGGATCTGGTTTTAGGTTTCTAAGTGATAAGCACATTCCTTCTTTGTTCTCTGAAATTGTATGCTGGTTATAGTTTCTGGGAGCGGGACAGGATTGCCACCAAGCCCACCAGTCTGTTTATGGGCCACCTCGTGATATATTTCAGGTAACTCCTGTAGCTCATCTGTGCCCTGATGTGTGGGTGTTTCTACTGGCACTTGCTGAGGGTAATTTTCCCGTGTTCTGAGAGACCTACGAGGCCCCTTTGACCACCAGCGCTTACCAGTCAAACTTGTCCATCAAAATTTGGCATACTTGCAAATCAAGGTATCTTCTAAATCATCTCAGCTAGTTCCATTTAAACCCATTGGGGCGCCTGGGTGGCTCAGTCGGTTGAGCATCCAACTTCGGCTCAGGTCATGATCTCGCAGTTTGTAGGTTCGACCCCCATGTCAGGCTCTGTGCTGACAGCTCAGAGCCTGGAGCCTGCTTCAGATTCTGTGTCTCCCTCGCTCTCTTTCTCTGCCCCTCCCCTGCTCTCACTCTGTCTCTCTCTCAAAAATAAACATAAAAAAATTTTTTAAATAAACATTACAAATAAATAAGTAAACGGAATCCATTAACACATAAACTCATAATACACATTTTGATAACATGTAGACAACTCCAAAAATAAACAGCAGGCTAATCCTACCACCCACAGATAACTTCTGTTAACATTTGGATGCATGTTTTTAAATAGAGGTTTGGTGTTTTTTTTTTAGAGAAGTTTTAGGGTTACAACAAAATGAAGTGGGAGATACAGGGATTTCCCATATCATCCCTGCCCTCTCGACCTCCAGCCTCCCCCATTATCAACATCCTCCACCACAGTGGGACATTTTTTACAACCAGTGAACTTACACGGACACGTCAATGTCAACCACAGTACATAGTTTACATTAAGGTTTATTCTTGGTGTTGTAAAAGTCCATGGGTTTGACAAATGTGTAATGTCATGTATCTACCACAGTAATATCATACAGAATAGTTTGATAAATGAAAATAGCCCTGAAAATCCACTGTGCTCCATCTATTCTCTCCCTCCTTCCTAACTCCTAGCAACCTCTGATCTTTTCATCTTCATGTATGTTTTAGTTTCTTTTCTATGTATGTGTGTGTATGTTAATATCTCTATAAAAGTGAGCACATACTATGCATGCAATTTATCTTCTGTTTTGTTTTCCTTTTAAACTTTTAAAACTTCATATGATGGAAATTCTTAAGCACACACAAAAAGAAGAAAATTGCAATGAATCTCCATCTGCCCAACACCTGGCTTCAATAATTATCAACATTTTGTCAATTGTATTTCATTTCCCTCTACTGGCATGCTTTTTTTTTTTTTTTTTTTTTTTGCTAAAGTAGCTTGAAACAAATCCAAAGCATCATGTCATTTTTTCCCACAATGCTGAAATATGTGTGTGTGTGCCTTTTTCACTTTACATGATATCATGAATATTTTTCCATGTCATTCACTATGGTTTAAAACATTATTTTTAACAATTGCCAGATATTGTCACTGTATGTGCCACAAAACTTTGAGCGCATCTGATTATTCCCTTAGGAAACGTCCCTAGATGTAAATTACAGGATCAAAGGATACTGGTTTGAACGGCACAAAAACCATGATTGTATCAACTTACATTCCAATCAATAGGATGTGAAAGGGCCTGTGCCCTTGAACCCTCAAGGGTCATGGTCTGGGACAAGGTGCTGTTGCAGATAACAATATATTCAGGAAATTAAGGTTTATTAGTAGTGATTATGAAAGCATTAGAAGATTTCGAAGAGTGTACTGAGCTCTCAGGAATGAATTCCAGAACCACAGTGCAGAACTGGCTCACCAAAGGAGCCACCTCTGCCCTCTTTGGGAAGCTTGGAATAAGCAACTTGTCAACACAATTGCACACTCGAGGTTTGTAGTGTCTTTCTCATGATTTATACTATTAAAATGGATGCCTCTCCACCCCCACAAACTGGAATTAGACCCTGGGTCTTCTACCACAAACGCCCTGTAAAGTCCAAATGCCTCTATGATCTTACTTGCTAGCAGAAGCAGAAGAATCATGGTTTGTGTCTCCTAATACTAATTCTTATTGTCCAGATTTCATACAGGCACACTGCTGGATTGAAGGTAGGCCATCTAAAAACTTCCAGCTGTATGAGTATCTGGGAAATGTAGCCTCTTGCTTTCCAGTTTTAGGAGGCAGGAAGCCATGACACAAAGTGGCCGAATGGAACTGAATGAGCTCATCTGTAGTATCTGCTTCATTCCATCCATTTGGCAACACAGCATCTGTATATAGTCTTCTGTCAATAAATCTTCCAAACAAAAATAATGGCCAAAACCAACATACTTAAAAAAAAATTTTTTTTTTTAACATTTGTATTTATATTTGAGAGTCAGAGAGAGACAGAGCACAAGCAGGGGAGGGACAGAGAGAGAGGGAGGCACAGAAGCCAAAGCAGGCTCCAGGCTCTGAGCTGTCAGCACAGAGCCTGTCATGGGGCTCGAACCCATGAACCGTGAGATCGTGACCTGAGCCCAAGTCAGATGCTTGACTGACTGAGCCACCAGGTGCTCTCAAAGCAACATACTTTCTTAATGGACTCATACCTCATACAAACAAAAATGAGCTTATCCCAGAAAAGAAACCCAAACTTCACTGCATCTATCTCAAATCAAGGTTCATTCCTCTTCCAGTGTAACCACATATTAATACCCTGTAATCTAAGTGCTAAATGATAAAGTTTATTGCCACTCTGTATTAAATACTTGAACTTACTTTGTGTAATGTAGTAAGTGAAGGGGGAGGGGAATAGGATATCATACATAGGGATCATGGGTATCATTTCTTCAACCAGTCATGTCATATCCAATACCACTCAATATTCAAAGATGTTTTACAACTGGTGTATTTGATTCAGAATGCAAGCAAGGCCCATGTGGCTGTGTGGGCTCATGAGTTTCTTTTATTTAACACAAGCCCCATCTTTCTTCTTTGTGCTTTGATTTGTTGAAGAAACTAGGTTATTATTTTTTTTAAGTATGGAACCTTTTTTTTAATGTTTATTTTTGAGAGAGAGAGAGAGAGAGAGAAAGAAAGGAAGGGGCAGAGAGAGAGAGGAAGACACAGAATCCGAAGCAGGTTCCAGGCTCTGAGTTGTCAGCACACAGCCTGTAGTAGGACTCGAACTTACAAACAGTGAGATCATGACCTGAGCCTAAGTTGGCCACTTAACCAACTGAGCCGCCCTGGCGCCCCTAATGGTGGAACGTTTTACATTACATGTTTGATTGATTGGTTTTTCTTTTCTCTTTTATTAGTTTTTAAATGTTTTATTTATTTTTGAAAGAGAGAGCACGAGCAGGAGAAGGGCAGAGGGGCGGTGGGGGGTGGGGGTTGTGTACAGAGGATCCCAAGCGGGCTCTGCACTGACAGCAATGAGCCCAGTGCATGACTCCAACCCATGAACCGCGACATCATGATCTGAACCCAAGTCTGATGCTCAACTGACTGAGCCACCCAGGCACCCTGGTTGATTGCTTTTTCTTGATATCATCTAACTTGTGCTTCTATTATTCCTTATATTTCCTGAAAACTGGTATCTATTCTAAAGACCTGCTTAGACTGTTTTTTTTGTTGTTGTTGTTGTTGACCATGGGGGCTCATGAACACCCTTGTGTACTTTCTATTGCATCACATTGTCTGTTACCCTTATTTCAGAGAATCTAAGATTGCTCAGTGGGTTCACTATAAAGATTCTCATCAACATTTCTCCTAATGATATGAATGTTCCTTGGGATCATAAACTGGATCTATTATTTCATTAAGGATCAAAACTGATGATTTGTCTAATTCTTCCAGTTAGCTACTGCCCATGAATCATTACAGATCTGTACCCCTGGCCATTTCTTTTTTTAAGCAGAATGAAAGACCAAATATATATATAAAATCCTATATATACTAGCAGATATCACTGTCTGTTATTCCTCATTTAAGACTGCCAGATTTAGCAAATAAAAATATAGGACATCCAGTTACATATGAATTTCACAAAACGTTTTTAAATGTAAGTGTGTTTAAAATATTAAAAAATATGGGGCACACGGGTGGCTCAGTCGGTTGGGAGTCTGACTTCGGCTCAGGTCATGATCTCACAGTTCAAGCCCCGCGTTGGACTCTGTGCTGACAGCTCAGAGCCTGGAACCTGCTTTGGATTCTGTGTCTCCCTCTCTCTCTGCCCCTCCCCTGCTCACACTCTGTCTCTCTCTCTCTCAAAAATAAAATAAACATTAAAAAAATTTTTTTAATATTAAAAAATAAGAGTATTTGGCTCAGTTGCTGGAGCATGCAACCCTTGGTCTTGGGCTGATAGTTCAAGCTCTATGTTGGGCGTATATTTACTTAAAAAATAAAATAAAATAAAATATTTGAAAATAAATTGAAGTGTATTAAAATTTTTTAAGAGTTTATTTGAGCAAAAAATCTATTCAAGCTGGGCAGCATCCAATATAGCAGATAGAAGGAAGCTCTGAGGAGCTGTACAAAATGAAGGACTTTTATAGGCAGAAGGCAGCAGGAACAAGGAAGTTATATTAGGCAAAAAAGTGGGTTGGCTATTACAAGGTTCCTTTCCTTTAGGGGATGGCAGGGTCTATCAGGCAGATTACCTAACCAGTGCCGATCAGGCAGTTCCCGATTGGCTGGTTTATAAAGATTCCGTTTCTAGGAGAACTGAAACTATAATTAAGTTAAATCTTAGTTTGAAGATGTGGGCTTAGCATAAGTCACTCTATTTTGTATCGTTGTCTTGTTTTTAACAGAAATTTTCAAGGTCAGTGTCAGGGTCAGTTTAGGGTTAGTTGGAGCAGTAGAAGTCTGGAACAGGATGGTTAGAGGAACAGAGAGGAGTCATTAGCCAGGGACCACAAAGGACAGCCAGTGAAGAAGTCTATGGAAATCTTTGTGTCACACAGGTCAACAGGGCTATAGAAGTGAGAAATGAAAACTGAATGGGAAGCAGAAGAGAATGGGGATACACTGGAACCCAGGAAGACATATTGAAACCCTCATCCGTTTCTTAGAACCTCCAACCTTAATGCCAAACATAATCTGCAGAAGAAGCTGGTGCCCTTTGCCATGTACCTGGCCCAGGACACAGAGGAACTGAAGGAGAAAATGCAGAGGAGGACGAGGTAAGAGCAGACGCGGGCCAGCAGATGGGGGACAAGGTAAGAGCATTGAAGCAGCACCCGGAGCCCTGCTATATTGATCTTTAGGCCCTAATGCCTACGATTTCACTCTCATCTTCCAAATTTCATGCATACTTTTGTTTTTGTTTTTGTGGCCAACCTTAACCTAAAACTTAAGAGAAGGGAATTACAGGTAACATAGTTCCAGTTTAGCCAGGTTGGCACCTACAACACTCTTCTATCTCTAGTAACCATATTTATCTTCCAAATAAAGACAACAGCAAAATCATGCTTCTGGCTAACATGTTGCAAAGTGTCCCTCCCACAATAAAAAGCACGCCAATCCTCTCTCAAAAACAGGATATAAAGGCATATCTATCTATCTATCTATTTATCATCTATCTATCTATATTTATATATATATAATTTTTTTTTTTACAAAGGATTACTTCTTCTAGCTGAGTCATACTCCACCTTTAATACCTTGTGATTTAAATACTGAGTTATGGAGTTGTAGTCGTTTTTCATTTAGTTTTATCAGTAGGACACAGAACTAAGATGCATCACAGGGAAATGACTGTATTCCATACATAGTCCTCCTTACTCACATTGTGTACTAGTGATCCAAATTCCCTCTAATAGGTCAAGATCACTCACCCTGGTCAGTACAAAAACTCCCGAGCATTATTCTAGCCCAACAAGATGTTACCATTTAGCTGAGAATGAAACTGAATCTTCACAAGGCCATCCTACCATTCAATGAGGCCAGATGATGACAAACATGGAACCAGAGAGTTCCATGAGCATTGATCCACTGCCTCGCTTCATTTGATAGGAAGTTCTTTGGTCAGAAGAATGCCTTATGGAACACCATGATAGTGCAAAAGTCTGTTGAGTCCTTGGATGTTGGTTTTGGCAACATTGTGGACAGGACAGACAAGTCTATATACAAAGTAAAGTGTCTATTCCAGTGCAAACAATGTGCTATCCCTTCCAATATGGAAGTGATTCAATGAAAACAATCTAACATCATATGACTGGCTGATCCCTCTGGGGAATGGGGCCACACTGGAATTGTGAATTTTTGATCTTTGCTATTGTATTAGCAGGTAGGGCTGTAAAAGTCTATGTTTCCATGACCATGCATAACCTCCATTTCTGCCACTTCAGGCTTTTTTTTTTTTAAAGCTTATTTAGGGGAACCTGGGTGGCTCAATCAGTTGAGCGTCTGATTTTGGCTCAGGTCATGATCTCACAGTCTGTGGGTTCGAGCCCCACGTCGGGCTCTGTGCTGACAGCTCAGAGCCTGGAGTCTGCTTCGGATTCTGTGTCTCCCTCTCTCTCTCCCCCTCCCCTGTTCATGCTCTGTCTCTCTCTCTCTCTCTCTCTCTGTCAAAAATAAATAAACATTACAAAGAAAAAAACTCAAAAAAAAAACAAGCTTATTTATTTATTTTGAGAGAAAGCTGCAGGGAGAGGGGAAGAGAGAGAGAGAGAGAGAGAGAGAGAGAGAGAGAGAGAGAGAGAGAGAGAGAGAATCCCAAGCAGGCTCCACACTGATGTGGGACTGGATGCCACGAACCATGAGATCATGACTTGAGCCAAAATCAAGAGTTGGACACTCAACTGAATGAGCCACCCAGCACCCCTCTTTTTTTTTTTCCTTAAGCTTTTTGAGCAGGGACGGGGTCATGGGAGAAGAAGGCTGACTGATGTTAGAACAGGACATCTTGCCCATATGATGACTGAGATTCTTCTCTGCTGAGGTTGTTCTTTGGTAAGTATTCACATAAAATACAAATATCTTCATATCCTGTGCTCATTTGGAAAGGTCTGTCCATATACCTGTTCCCCAAATCTCCTTGGCACTGATTTTCTAATGCTCCTTTCCAGTTTCTGACCATCCAGTCAAACAATTAGTCAGACAATTACCCATGAATCATTGGAGATCTGTCTCCCTGGCCATCTGTTTTTCTAGGCAGGATGAATGATCAGGTGCACTGCTTAGAGTTCTGCCTAATAAGAGGATGTCTCTTCTTCATGATCCTTCAGGGCCATACATGGGTGTTATGTATGTATCAGTTATTTATCGTGATGTAGTTAACTACTCCAAAACTTTGTGGCTTAAAATGACAACAATAACTTATTTTGCTCATGAATCAACCTTCAGAACAGCTGGCTCATCTCTGAAAACTGAAGTCAGTTTTTCAAACCTAACTGGGGAGCACCTGGGTGGTTCAGTCGGTTAAATTCCAACTTCAGCTCTGGTCATGATCTCACGGTTCGCAGGTTCAAGTCCTGTGTCGGGCTCTGTGCTGACAGCTCAGGGCCTGGATCCTACTCCCCTGTGTCTCCCTCTCCCCTGCTTGCTCTCTCTCTCTCTCTCTCTCTCAGAAATAAGTAAACATTAAAAAATATTTATATAAAAAAAACTGGGTCTGCAGGATGGACTTTCAATTTGGTTCATTCACACAGCCAGTTGGTGCTGGTTGTTGGCTAAGGTGTAGTCAGGACTGTGGACTAGGCCTCTGTACCTCTCCATGTAGGCACCTCCACAGGTTGCCTGGGCTTGCTCATAGTATGGTGGCTAGGTTCCAAGAGTGAGTATCCTGAGAGTGGTGGGAGTTACATAACATCACTTCTGCCTTAATTCTATTGGTTAAGGCATATGTTCAAGGGGAGGGTACATAGACTCCACTTCGTGAAGGAGTGGTGTCAAGGTTCTAGAAGAGTATGTGCAACAAGACATATTATTGTGGCCTTCTTTGTAAATGTTGTCTGCCATAATGCAGACTGAGAAAAGGAGCAATGGAGTGAGCAGAGTGAGCATAGGCACCTGGGGCTCTTGCTCATGACATTTACATGGGTCCTCTGGATTTATCTGGGCCTGATCTCATATATACCACTTCCACCTGAAAATGAAGTGTGCTGTGCATGTCTAACTTTATGATTGGATGAGTGAGACAACACTTGGCTTATGATGGGTCACACGGTAACTTGGTGACCCATAGTCAAATGTTTGGTTGCCACTAGTGCCCAGAGCAAGCCATTCTCAAAAGAATAGTTATCTGTAGAGGATGACATAACTTTGCCCGTAAATCCTAAGTACCTGAGGATGAGTCATCTATGGGGGCTTGCCAAAGTCTCCACATAGCATCCCTACGTTCCGCAGACACTTTGAGCACCATTGGATCTTCTGGGTCATGTTGCCCAAACGGTGGAGCAGCATCACAGCCTGGACTTCCTGTAGAGTTTTCACTTGTTTTGGACCCTACTGAAACCTGGGAGCTTTCAGGTCACTCAGTAAATATGGTAGAACAGCATGGCCAAATGAGATATATGCTGCCTGCCAAATCCAAAGAGGCTCACTCAGTATTGTGCTTCTTTCTTGGTGATAAAGGGGACAGATACAGAAATCTGTCCTTCATGCTGGAAGGGATGCCTTGAGATGTCCCAGAGCACTGGACTCCTCAAATCTCACCCAGTTGGTAGACCCCTGAAATTTTGTGGAATTTGTTTCCTATGCTCTAGTATGCAAGTGTCTTACCAAGATAACTAGGGTAGTTGCTACTTCCTGTGCACCAGCTCCAAGCCGCATGTTATAATCAATGTATGCATCAACTTAATGTCCTACAGAAAGGCAACCAAGGTGTTTCCAGACTAGATCATGACAGAAAGCCTGAGGGTTGATATAGCCCTGGGAGAGGTCGTTGAAGACTACTACTATGAGACTATGTCTGATGATCTTAATTAACAGGTATAAGTGGGGGATGGGGGAGCATTCTCCAAGCCAATAGCTTAATAGAAGTTCCTGGAGGTGTGTTCATTCACTCCAGAAATGAAATTGTATCTGAAACAGCAATGCAATAGAAGTTACTACCTGATTATACTAATGATAACCTATTCTCATTCTCAAAGATCCATTCAACCAGCTACCTGGTGGTGATTTGGTAATATTAGACCCCTTCTACTCTGGAAAGAACACTGACTCATCCTGCCAAAATCAGTAAGCCTTTGACTTACTGACACAAGATCCCATACAATATCAGCTTGGACCGAGAGGTGTTCTTTGTGGTACTGGAGGAGTATTGATAGACATGTAACTATAGGATCTATATATCAGAATATATCACATCACCCAAAGTTCTAGACTAACAGAACATTGGAATGGCCTTTACAAGATGCAGCTAAGTGTGAAGATAGCTCTGTAGGGCTGGGGTACTGACCTTCAGATGTGATATATACAAATTGCCATTATATGGAGTCGTTTTCCCATTAGATAGAATACATAGGTCCATGAGCCAAGGAAAAGTAGTTAAGAGTGGCCCTTTGTCCATCATTTTCAGTGACCTTCTGAGGGACTCTGTACTTCTCATCTCTGCAACTTTAGGTTAGGTGCATCTAGAGGTCGTGGCCTGTGATGAGAGGGTAGGGTATGTGGAGAGACCTTTTATTTATTGTCCATCAGGGGACAATAACTGTTCTACTGAATTTAAAACTCTGGCTACTACTTGGCCACTTTGGCTTTCTCATGACAGAAGATCAGCAGACAAAGAAAAAAGTTATATTATAGTCGGGAGTAATTGGCCTTTTTCCTTCTACAGAGATGTAGAGTTACTTTGACCTAACAGGGAAAGGGAGAAACATGTCTGTAACTCATGGAATCCATTGGGCATCTCTTGAGGCTGTCATGCCTGGTTTTAACTGTGAACAGACAATTCAGGAACCGTGAGCCTGATAAGCTCACAGTAAACAGAAGCTCAAGCCACTTGGCATGAAGGTCTAGAACACCCCACAGGCAAGCAATTCTTTTTTTTTTTTTATTGGGTAATGAACATTGTTATATTCTTTTTTTTTTCAATATATGAAATTTATTGTCAAATTGGTTTCCATACAACACCCAGTGCTCATCCCAAAAGGTGCCCTCCTCAAACCCATCACCCACCCTCCCCTCCCTCCCACCCCCCATCAGCCCTCAGTTTGTTCTCAGTTTTTAAGAGTCTCTTATGCTTTGGCTCTCTCCCACTCTAACCTCTTTTTTTTTTTTTTTTTCTTTTCCTTCCCCTCCTCCATGGGTTTCTGTTAAGTTTCTCAGGATCCACACATGAGTGAAAACATGGTATCTGTCTTTCTCTGCCTGACTTATTTCACTTAGCATAACACTCTCCAGTTCCATCCACGTTGCTACAAAAGGCCATATTTCATTCTTTCTCATTGCCATGTAGTACTCCATTGTGTATATAAACCACAATTTCTTTATCCATTCATCAGTTGATGGACATTTAGGCTCTTTGCATCATTTGGCTATTGTTGAGAGTGCTGCTATAAACATTGGGGTAAAAGTACCCCTATGCATCAGTACTCCTGTATCCCTTGGGTAAATTCCTAGCAGTGCTATTGCTGGGTCATAGGGTAGGTCTATTTTTAATTTTCTGAGGAACCTCCACACTGCTTTCCAGAGCGGTTGCACCAATTTGCATTCCCACCAACAGTGCAAGAGGGTTCCTGTTTCTCCACATCCTCTCCAGCATCTATAGTCTCCTGATTTGTTCATTTTGGCCACTCTGACTGGCGTGAGGTGATATCTGAGTGTGGTTTTGATTTGTATTTCCCTGATAAGGAGCGACATTGAACATCTTTTCATGTGCCTGTTGGCCATCTGGATGTCTTCTTTAGAGAAGTGTCTATTCATGTTTTCTGCCCATTTCTTCACTGGGTTATTTGTTTTTCAGGTGTGGAGTTTGGTGAGCTCTTTATAGATTTTGGATACTAGCCCTTTGTCCGATATGTCATTTGCAAATATCTTTTCCCATTCCATTGGTTGCCTTTTAGTTTTGTTGGTTGTTTCCTTTGCTGTGCAGAAGCTTTTTATCTTCATAAGGTCCCAGTAATTCATTTTTGCTTTTAATTCCCTTGCCTTTGGGGATGTGTCGAGTAAGAGATTGCTACGGCTGAGGTCAGAGAGGTCTTTTCCTGCTTTCTCCTCTAGGGTTTTGATGGTTTCCTGTCTCACATTCAGGTCCTTTATCCATTTTGAGTTTATTTTTGTGAATGGTGTGAGAAAGTGGTCTAGTTTCAACCTTCTACATGTTGCTGTCTAGTTCTCCCAGCACCATTTGTTAAAGAGACTGTCTTTTTTCCATTGGATGTTCTTTCCTGCTTTGTCAAAGATGAGTTGGCCGTATGTTTGTGGGTCTAGTTCTGGGGTTTCTATTCTATTCCATTGGTCTATGTGTCTGTTTTTGTGCCAATACCATGCTGTCTTGATGATTACAGCTTTGTAGTAGAGGCTAAAGTCTGGGATTGTGATGCCTCCTGCTTTGGTCTTCTTCTTCAGAATTACTTTGGCTATTCGGGGCCTTTTGTGGTGACAAATAAAGAAACTGATCCCATTCACAATTGCACCAAGAAGCATAAAATACCTAGGAATAAATCTAACCAAAGATGTAAAAGATCTGTATGCTGAAAACTATAGAAAGCTTATGAAGGTAATTGAGAAGATATAAAGAAATGGAAAGACATTCCCTGCTCATGGATTGGAAGAATAAATATTGTCAAAATGTCAATACTACACAAAGCTATCTACACATTTAATGCAATCCCAATCAAAATTGCACCAGCATTCTTCTCGAAACTAGAACAAGCAATCCTAAAATTCACAAGCAATTCTGACTAACAAGAGTGCTAGCTGAGGTGAGGGGGAATTTAGAGCATGTAGGTAGCACAAGAAGGAGATGATAACTATCAACTATAGCCTCAGGACCAACTACAGAAGCAGGAGCTGAAACTCATTCCACTATCTTCTTATACATCTCTTTGGCTAGAAGATGTAGTGATCCACTCTCCTGAAGAATCACTGGTTTAGATTTAATGTGAAGCATTAAATTAAGAATTTAAATTTGCACTATTAAGAATAGTGCAAGTTATTCATATTCTCCCCATATCCTCAGTTTCCTTTATAATTTTGGAGCACCCCAGCTCCCATATGCCTTTCCAACAGGCAGCACCTGAATCTTTTTGTCCAAGGGGTGCCCTCAAGCTACTGGTACCACTGTGCCTTGGGCACAGAGGGCCAAAAGTGCTTGGGAATTTACAATTCCCACTCCTCTCCCCCAACCCCAATGCACATACACCAGCCCATAACCCATCACTGAAGGGCACAGAGATATAAATACTCTAGCTCCCTTTTTCCCTGTCAGGACATTGTAAGTCTTGTCTACACTGTCAAGAGCTCTCTTGTGGAACTGACCAAAGTTACCCACCATGGCACTTCACTAGATATCACACCCTGGCGTGGCTTCATTCCCTTCCCAACCCACTTCCCCACATCACTGCCAGCTTATCCTGGGAGAACTTCCTAATTCACTTTACATGAATTCTTGTCTCAGTGTCTGCTCCCAAGATCATCCTCTACTATTAGGAGGTTGAAGTAGGGATGTAAAAGCTGATCTGCAATATTTTCTACCCTCATTATCTGTATTGATTTCTTGTGGTTCCTAAACTTTAGTGACTAATCCTTATTACCTACTGAATAATTTCTAATAAAAAGTGTAAAGATAAATTTCTAAGTATGCTATCATTCTTCCTGCTCATGAATTCTACTTACACCACCCTCTTTAAAAATTACTATTACTATTACTATTTTTATAGTAAGTTTTAAAGAGGCAATATTCTTTTTTTTTTTTTTTTTTGAGAGACAGAGCAGGGGAGAGTCAGAGAGAGAGAAAGAGAGAGAATCCCAAGCAGGCTCTGTGTTGAGTGGAGCCTGACATGAGGATCTCACAGTTGGTGAGATCATGATGCGAGCCAAAATCAAGAGTCGGACACTTAACTGACTGACTGAGCCACCCAGACACCCAGAGGCAATATTCTTAAAGAGGGGTTAGTCTGTGGATGGTATCATTGACCCTTCTAGTTATTGTCATATGGTAGGCAAAAAAAAAAAAAAAAAAACAAAAAACAAAAACAAAAACAAAACAACAACAACAAGAAAAAATTATCAGACCTAGAAAACAGATGAAGAATTCAAATAGCATGAGCTGCCTTAGTATAATCCTAATGTAGAGGCATTAATATTTTTCCTGGCTTTTCCTCCCTCTCCTCCTCCCTTCCTTCCAGTCTATGGATTAGGGGAGCATGCAAAAGTGACATTAGTTCCTTACCCTTAAAAACTCACTGTGAGAAAAGATAGTTCTGTAGATACAGTAAAACATGCTGAAGTTTATTATTGGAAGTCAATGGAAGGAATGTCCATTCCTTCTTCTAACTAGCTTAAACCTCACTGCAGCAAAATTTCTCCATCTTGAAAGAGGCTGTTTGGGGAAATCTTGATATCCACACATAGTACATCTTGGCCACTTGATTTCATCTTCACCCATGGTGGTCCTTACATCTTCTCTTATTGAACTCTGCCTTCCCTCTCTACAGCTGGAAGTCTCAAGCAAGGACATGATGAAAAAATAGATCTAAAATATGTGATAATAGAAAAGTAGAGAGGAAGATGGAAGTTCAGGCTCATCCCTTGATCTAGCCTCCAATTTTATATTGCATAGTCTTGGCATGGTGTCTTTTTCAATTAAATACAGTCTAAAAAATCTCTTTATTAAATCTCTTCAAGTAATGCCGATATCTGAAATAGTTAATAGTGAAATAGTGGGTAGTACATTTCTTAGTTCAAAGAAAAGTTTTTCAAAATCTGCTTTGGGTAGGTAGACTGAAAATACAGGAGGATGATGGGGAAGATATCAAAATGCATTGATATAAAATTATTTTTATTTCTAATAGGTTAACATAGGAAAGAAGTCCTGAGTTAAATGGTTTTGCTTCTTTTGTAGAAAGCATAGTCTATTGGGTAATGATTATCTGCAGCCCAGTAGCCTTAGGAGGCAAGCAGAGGTCTGTCTGTCTCTTTTATTAGCTATGGGTTTGGGAAAGATAGTTAACCTGTTTAATCCCATTTTCACATCTGCAAAATGGGTGGGATTGTGTCTTCATATGTTGAAGTCTTAGCCCCCAGTTCTTCAGAATGTGACCTTATTTGGGAATAGGGTTGTTGCTGATATAATTAGTTAAGTTAAAATGAGGTCATATTGGAGCAGGGTGGATCCCTAATCCAACACAATGAAGTCCTTATTAAAAGGGATATTTGGAGGGCGCCTGGGTGGCTCAGTTGGTTGAGCACTGGACTCTTGATTTCGGCTCAGGTCATGATCTTGCAGTTCATGGATTGGAGCCCTGTGTCTGGCTCTGTGCTGATGGCAGAATCTGCTTGGGATTCTCTGTCTCCCTGTCACTCTCGGCCCCTTTCCTGCTTGAGCACACACATACTCTCTCTCTCAAAAATAAATAAACTCTTTAAAAAAAGGGATGTTTGGACACATGCACACACATACACAGGATGACACATGAAGATGAAGGCAGAGATCAAGATGATGTTTCTAAAAGCTGAGGTACCATCCCTGCCAAGGTGTCAATCTCAGACTTCCTGCCTCCAGAACCGCGAGACAGTAACTTTCCTTTCTTTGAAGCCACCCAGTCTTCATTATACTTCTTTATAGCAACCTTTGCAAACTAATACAGAGATTAAAATAGTTCCAGCCCCACAGAGTTGTAATGAGGATTAAATGAGGTGATGTTCAGGAAGTATTTAATACAGCGATTGGCACATAGAAAGTACTCAAAAACTGATTGTTATTATTACCATTTATAGTAGGTTAATAGATTCAACCAACAACAGACAAAACATATCCTGAAGTTGCCTCTTCAATGTCCACTCGATGACCTAGAGGATCCTGAATTTTCTAGCCATGGGCCTTGGATAGAACTGAGCCTTTCCTCAATTTCTAGATGTGTTTTGAGTGGCCTCAACCTTTTGCTGTAATCCTCCTTCCACTCCCACAGGGACTGGATGACATGAACAGGGAGCCTGGGCCTGAGCCAATCATCGCATAGCATTTCTCAGGCCATAGATGGGGGTAAGGGGGAACGTGTGACCTAAGAATTAAATCAGAGAGAATCCCTAGACTTTTCCTTGACAGTTCAAAGAAGGATGTCTCTACTCTCTCAACCTCCAGCCCCAGAATTAATAGAAAGTTTGTCCGTGTTGGTCTTATGAGGGAATTCAAATCACGTACGTAGCTGCCGAGGGTGGAGCAGAGAAACTTTAAGTCACAGTGACCTTGATGGCACCTTATGCCACTGTATATCAAACCCCACCTGAATGCTGCTTTATCTCTTTTTTCCCTGGCTGGCTTGAGTTGGCTTCTTTTGTGAATGTTGCATATTTAGCCAGCAGGACTTGGTAGGAGAGAAGCAGGAAACAGCTTTATTCTTTCTCACCACTACTCTTTAAACCTACTTGGTCAATTCCCCTTTTCCATCTGTGTAGTGTGCTGAGCAGACCACTTAGATTTTCTGTCACTATCAGGTACAGTAAAACCTGGATTGTGAGTAACTTGTTCTGCAAGTGTTCTGCAAGATGAGCAAACATTCTAATAAATTTTAACTTGATAAATGAGTGATGTCTTACAATATGAGTAGTACGTGATGCCAGACATCACATGATGACAACTGAGCCAGTGGTTCTCTCTCTCTCTCTCTCTCTCTCTCTCACTCTCTCACTGAGGGATTGTGCGTGATCATCTCCCATGCCCAGATGCTCAGTCTCAGGCCGCGGTGTTTGGCAGAAATCAGTGATTTTTTAGAACGTTGGAAGGTGCCCACAACTGGCACTTAGTGTATTTTTTGTCACTTCAAAGCACATGGACAGTCCTTTGCTTTTCCATACAAGAGTAAACTTAGGAATGCTTTGCTCCATTCTAGGTCAGGCTGCCTGCAGATATAGACCCTTTCCTCTGCTGCCTTATTGCCAGTTACATTAAATACGTAGATGACAAAGAATTTGTTAATACTGTACTGTAGTCAGCATCTGTGAGAGCTGATCTGCAATATTTTTTACCCTCATTATCCATATTGAATTCTTGTGGCTCCTAAACTTTAGTGACCTAATCCTTATTGCCTATATACAATAGCCGCCATGCAGGAGAAGATTCCATTGAGCCAATAAACAGCAGTGATTCTGTTAGTGGTAGTGAAAGTCATCCTACACAATAACCCTCCTCTCACACCAGCCACGAAGGTTTTCAAAGGTAAGTGCAGGTTAACTTGTTTATTTTTCTTTATCTTTTGTATTTTCTTTATTATTTTGTATTATGTTACAATACTGTAATCATTTTTATATGAATATTTTTGGGTTGTGGAATGAATCATCTGAGTTTCCATTATTTCTTATGGGGAAATTTGCTTTGATATACAAGTGCTTTGGATTCCAAGCATGTCTCTGGAATGAATTATGCTCGCAAACCAAGGTTTTACTGTTTTAGAATAGTCTCATTTTCAGGTGCCAAAAATCCAGTGGATTTAAGTCAGAGCTTCAATTCCTGGTGCAGATGAAATTTTCTGAGACCCATGTAGGCTCGAAACTTGTAGGAGTAAAGGAAAAACGTGCTCTTCTTTTTTTTTTCTATTTCTTGACCATGGTCACTCCTAAGCTTCCTGCTGTTTCTGGGTGCCCCAGAGTCAGGACAGAAAGGAGGGACGGGGAGAAAAAAGCAAGGTCTGCTTTGATGGTGGTGGTTTAGTCTGGCATCACTGTCCTCCTGCAGCAGGTGCTGCAAATGCTGGCTTGGGGCTTGTGGAATGCTTTCATGACTTCTTCACAAACAGCCCCTGATGTGGCCCAATTCCTGGGCTAAACATTGTACCCTCTGGTTGACCTTTGATAGGTCATTCCCCCCAGAATCTCTGAATCCTCTATGAACTGACACAGAGCAACTCTTAGGATGAAAAAGAGCAACGTGTAAAGAGTGCCCATAGTAGGCTACCTTTTGTGTAATGAGGAGAGGGGAAAATAAGAAACTATGCATCTATCTGCTCAACCAGGCCCTGTGAGCCATAGCGGAGCTTAAGCAAAAGGAAAAATATACACCATTCGCTCTAATGGAAGCAAACTCATAAATATTTTCAAAATCTACTTCTTTGCTTATATTGTTTTCACATGAGGGAATTGCCATGTTTGATCATTTATTTTATTTTATTATTATTTTAATACAGAGCTTAAACTCACAACTCCAAGATCAAGAGTCACATACTCTATGGACTGGGCCAGCCAGAGGTCCCTTGATCATTTCTTTTGACCAAGTGGCAACCTTAAATAATTTTTAATTAACTTAAGCTGAAGTAAAACTATAGTAAGGTCTGTTTTGGTATAAATAAAATATTTAAATTAAAAATAATGTGAGGAGAGTCAGTGACACAAGATGGCAGCCACTATGGACTGGGACAGTTTATGAAAACTGAATTTACAGCGTTAAAATGGGGACCTAAATACCCAGAAGCACCCCCCTTTACAATATTTGTAACAAAAATTAATATGAATGGAGTTAATAGTTCTAATGCAATGGTGGACCCAAGAACCCTACCAGTGCTAGCAAAATGGCAGAATTCATATAGCATCAGAGTTGTCCTGCAAGAGCTTTGATGCCTCATGATGTCTAAAAACAACCCATGAAATTCCCTCAGCTGCCTGAAGGACAGTGTTATAGCAATTAATCAAAAAGAAAAACCACAGGCCGTCCCGCCTTGACCCGCCCATTCAATTTAAGCAGTCTTCATTTTCCACAGTAGCAAATTTTCTAGATTTGTCTTGTAAACCTCAAAGTACTGAAAAGGAGGTTCCCATTCAAAGGCAATTTATCTTAAGATACTGTAAAAGATACTAACTTTTTATCCATTTGAAGTATATAAGTTGTGCTATAAAAATAAATAAAATAAAATAATGTTGTATTAATCTACCTACTTTTAAATTTTTCAGTATTTTTTCATCTGCCTTAATGTTCTTAGGGAAAATTAGCCATTAGCAACCTCTTAAAAACATATACATAAAGGCACACATTTTTCCTTTTGCCTCAGATTCCAATATGGCTCAGCTCTATGGTCATATTTATTCAAAAATTTGATATTTTGTCATCACAGATTTTTTGCATTAATTTTTATTTTAAAAATACTGCACTAAAATATTACTTTTTTGACTGCAGTTTCCTCCCCCCTTAACTTTGTGCCCAAAGTGAGTTCCTCACATACTTCACCCTAATGGTCTCTGCATCTCAACTGGGCAAAAAGAAACACAGAAAGAATCACCAAAAACTAATGAGATTGGTTATTCATAGGCAGTGGATGGCAATAGGGTAGAAAGGGTAAAGACTCCTCTCTGAGCAATCTTTTTCATATATTTCTCACATTTAGAGCCATGCAACTGTTTCACATGCTAAAAGTATGAATAAAATATAATCAACAAGGATGAGCTATAGCCCCAAATGGAATATACACGAAAACCTAACTGTATTGAACAACATAACTATACTGGGGTAGCAGCAGAAAAGAACTAGCCTAAGTAACTTTGGAAAATAATATTTTGACTCTATACATACTAATATCCTCTAAGATCAAAGGGAAAAAATTGAACACAAATACTTTTTTAGCAGTTTGTTTTTGTCACAGATATGAATTAGCACTCTGAAACTACTTTATGTATACTGAAGACAATAAGTAAATATATTATGGATAGTGAGAGCCAAGTTTCTCACTGTCAGAAAAAGCAGTTAAAATAAAAAAAAGGGGGGAAGACTGAATGAAAGCTATGATGTAGGTTTGGAATTGGAGATATGAACTCGTGTGTGTGTGTGTGTGTGTGTGTGTGTGTGTGTGTACATACAATACATGCACACATATACATATGCACACTTACAGATAGATGACATCCTACTACCAATAAGCACATCTAGCACCTAGCTGTTAATTTCTAAATACCATTATCCGGTGATAGGATAATTTTGCTTACTGTAACCTCGGGCACAAGAATGACTTGGCCGATCCCTTACAAGTCCTATCTATGTTCCCTTCGTTTATTTGCTCATTTTCTTTTCCTTGCCTAGAACATGGCTCCCCTAGAACGTGCTCCTCATTGATGCTTTAGGAATCAGTTCAAATGCCACCTCTTTCGAAAGGATTCTTTATTCCCCTGATTTAAAATGTGAACTGTTTTCTTCCTTAAAAAATGTTTATTTATTTATTTTGAGAGAGAGAGAAGGTGGGGAGAGATTTTGAGTAGGCAGGGGGCAGAGAGAGGGAGAGAGAGAACCCCAAGCAGGCTCTGTGCTGTCACTGCAAAGCCCAATGTGGGCTTGAACTCACAAACCATGAGACCATGACTTGAGCCAAAATCAAGAGTCGGATACTTAACTGACTGAGCCACCCAGACGCTCCAGACATGAACTGTTTCTGAACCCAAGGCATGCCATCTAGTTTGTACGCTCTTGAAACATGCAAGTTTACTGATATCAGGTACACTTCAATAAAGCAATAAGTAAAAAAGAAATGACAGTAGCAACTGCTGGCAAGGAGGAGCCAACTCGTACTCTCAAACACTGATTGTGGAAATGTAAATTTCTACAGCCACTTAGAAAAGCAGTTTGGCCTTTTCTTATAAAGTTAAACATGCTATTACCACATGCTCCAGCAATCCCATTCCCGAGCAGTTACCCAATTTTTAACTAACATGTATATTGACATAGATATCAGTATAAGAATGTGGATAGTGGCTTTATTTGTAAATGCTAAAAACCGGAAAACACTTATAAATCCTTCATTGATAAGTAGATAAACTATCGTACATATAGTACAGAATGCTGCTTAGCAGTAAAATAATAAACAATGAATGTATGGATGAACCCCAAATTCATTATGCTAAGTGAAAGAAGCCAGACTCAAAAACCGATGTACTGTGTAATTCCATTTATATGACAATTTAGAAAAGGCAAAAACAGGGAGAGAAAACAGATTAGTGATTGTCAGAAGCTGGAGGTGGTGGGGAGAGGCTGACTGCAAAAATACCAGGGGATTTTGGGGTGATGAAACTGCTCTCTATATTGATTGGACTAATAGTTGTACAACTCCATGTACTTGTCAAAACCTGTAGAGCCTCACCCTAAAAAGGTGAATTTTACTGTGTATTGTGTATCTCTTAAACAAACAAAAACAAAGCTGTGGCATTGCCTGAAGACTTAGCTTTCAGGAATACATGTATGTTTAAGGATGTTCATCATTTTATAGTCCACAGCATTGAAAAACCAAAAATAACCCAGATGTCTAACAATAGAGAGGTTAAATAAAATAGGGTATGATGTCTAACAATAGAGAGGTTAAATAAAATAGGGTATGAGACAAGTGCAAATTAAATCCACAACAGATTATATTACTTATCTATACGATTGGCAAAAATCTAAAAGTTTCACAACATACTCTGTAGATGATACTGTGAGGACACAGGCTGGCGGGAGTACAACATTTTACATCTCATGTAGAGGGGGATGGGCAACATCTAGCCAAAGTCAGTTGCGGTGTGGGAGCTGCAAGGCTGCCGTCCTCATGTCTGATCTGCAGCTTGAAGTCTGCAGGGCAGACAGTCAGGAGGCATAGATGGATATACAGTGGGAGAGCACAGGACAAGCCATTGGTGAACGTGAGCTGAAACCCATGAGGACAGACCACAACCGATGCCAGTTCTCACTGCCCCCAATCTTGAGGGACTGGGTATCTCGCAGGAGGTGGTGTCTTTGTCCCTGAACTAGGCACCCATGAGGCCTAGGAGTCAGGAAACTGAATGAGGATGCAAGGGGAGGTGGAGCAGGGGTAGGCCCGCATTCTGCCCCATGCCAAACCGGTGAGGCGGTATATAAGCCACCGTGTGCATTAGCCACAGCAGAAGTACCTGCCCCAACCTTCTGTGCATGAAACCCAGCATGGCTGCTGCTTCTCCTCTGCCCACCAAATTTCTTGTGAAAATATTATTGTCAACCACCCTAACTATAAACCACCCTAGCCAAGTTGGCCCATCGTAATGCCACCAAAACCTGGTACAACCACAAACTGATGCATGTTCAAGGCTATTCATTGCTGTGCTGATTGCAATAGCACACAACTGGAAACAACCCAAATGCCCACTGATAGGAAACTGGATATGTAAATTGGAGTACAGCCACACTGTGCAGCTCTAAAATGGGATGTGAAAAAAGCAACCGACAAACCTTTACATGCTGTGCCATGGAGTGATGTCCATGCTAAGTGAGGGGAAAAAAAAAAAGAAAATGCAAAACAATGAGGATAGTATAATGCCTTTTATGTATGCACTGTCCATTGAAAAGTCCTAGAAAAATAACCAACTCAATAGCAAAAAACACCTTTCACAACTAAAATGTGATCTCTAATATCATTCCCATTAAAGGGATCAGGATCCAGGGGTGCCTGGGTGGTTCAGTTGGTTAAATGTCTGACTCTAGATTTTGGCTTAGGTCATGATCTCATGGTTTGTAAGATCGAGCCCTGAGTCAGGCTCTGGTCTGACAGCACAGAGCCAGCTTGGGATTCTCTCTCTCCCCCTCTCTCTGCCCCTCCCATGCTCATGGGAGTGCAAAAGCTCTTTCTAAATAAATAAACAAACAAACAAACAAACAAACAAACATTTATAAAAAAATAAAGGGATCAGGATCCTTAAAGAAATGGCCGAATCCAGTTCAGGGGCAGGAAATGTATAAAGTGAGCCTGGGATGATCTATCATACTAGAAAGTAATGTTCACAAAGATATTAAAGCCAACTTGAAAGGGCTCTCACTGCCCAAATGGGTCATTGTGAGCAAGAAAAAACATTTCTTAAAATACATTTGAATACTAGCTATGTCAAAATTCATGTATACACGAAGGTAATAAAAAAATGTAGTCATCTTTGTAGACAGCTAGGGTTCTACCTGTTATTCTGAAAACAAGTAAATAAAAGGAAAGATACAATCACTTATGGACTATTTTTCAGGGTAACCAAATAGTTGATAAGGAAAAGTTCTCCTTTATAGAAGAATTCTCTTGTTAATAAATGCAGAGGGAGTGGTAAAATTAGAAATAATAAAAGAAGCAGTGATCAGTCAACACTTAGGTGAATGGAGAACTTCATAAAGGAAGAATCGGGCTGACAATAGCTGAACATAACACCATAAAAAGAGAGACAACCAGGCATCGTGTGTCTCTTGTCAAAACAGGAAGTATTCTTGCCACTTATGAAGTGTTCTTGTCAAGACAGTGAACATGAGTCTGGTGAAGCCGCTACATCAGAGCTGTCCAACAGAATTTTCTGCAGTGATGGAAATGGTTTTGTGTGCTATCCAATACATGGCTATTGAGCACTTGGCTAGTGAGACTGAGGAACTGACTTTCACATTTTAGTTAATTTAAGTAGCCACATGTAGTTCGTGGCAACCACTAACCATTTGACACAGCAGCTCTAACTGCTAACTTTTACGAAATACAGAGGATAAAGGGACATGTTAAGTGACAACACGTCTCACTGTGTAATGTGTAGACCTTGTTTGCGTCCTTATTCAAACAAACCAATTGTGAGAAATTGGGGAAATCTGAACTGGATAATTCATGATATTAGTAATTATTTAAAATTTTGATTTGTATCATAATGGTATTATGTTTAGGTTTGAAGGAATTGTTGTCTCTTAAAAATACATGCTGAAGTATTTATAGATGAAAATATACTGTCTGGGATTTTCTTTAATTAATCCAGTAGAGGGTGAGGGAGAAGGATAGTGGGAGGGTGTATATGAAACGAGATTAGTTAGATGTTGATCACTGTTGAAACTGAGTGATGGGTACGTAGGTTTTGATTACAGTATTCTATTTTTGCGATGTTTGAAAATTTCCATCACAAAATGTGTTAACAAATGAAAGAATAAAAAAACCTGGAATTAAAACAATAGCATATATGTATCCTGTGGACCATTAGACAACTCCTAAAAAGGAAGCAGTGGGCCTCTACATATTATATCATGGAAGGCTAGCTAAATTACACAAAATCAAGAAGGGAAGTTGAGGAACAGTGCTATGATCTGAATGCTTGTGTCCCCACAAAATTCCTATGTTGAAATCCTACCCCCAATGATGACGATATTAATAGGTAGGGCTTTTGGGAGGTGATTAGGTCAGTAAAATGGAGCCCTCATGAATGGGATTAGTGTGCTTATAAAAGGGATCCTACAGAGCTCCCTTGCCCCTTCCACCATGTGAAGACAGAACAGGAAGTCTGTTATCTGGAGAGGACCCTTACCTGACCACAGTGACACCCTGATCCTGAACATCCAGCCTCCAGAAATGTTGAGAAAGAAATTTCTGTTGTTTATAAGATACACATTATGTACTGTATTTTTCTACAACAGCCCAAACAGGCTAAGACAATATATAAAGTATGACTCTATGTAAACAATACAAAGATGCATTATGTGTGTATATGTTTGTAAACACATACCTGCCCTTTTACTGTACAAGTCCATTACTTAGAATATATTTACGAAACTACGTTTAGACATCCATAAGGATACATGTACAAACATTCTTACCATATCAGTCTGATCAGGCTGCCATAACAAAATACCATAGATTAGTGGCTTAAACAATATAAATATATTTCTTAGTTTTGGAGGCTGGGTTAAGGTGCCTATTAATTCAGTTCCTGGAAAGGGCTCTCTTCTGGCTTTGTAGATGGCTGCCTTTGTCTTTTCCTCTTCATTTTTAAAGTTTATTTTTATTTTCATTTTTTAAAATGTGTATTTATTTATCCTGAGAGAGAGAGAAAGAACATGAAGGGGGGAGGGGCAGAGAGAGAGGGAGAGAGAATCCCAAGCAGGCTCCATGTTGTCATCACACAGCGCTGTGCAGGGCTGAAACCCAAGAACCTCGAGATCATGACCTGAGCAGAAATCAAGAGTTCGCTGCTTAACTGACTGAGCCCCCCAGGTGCCCCTGTTCCTCTTCTTATGAGGGTACCAGCATTATTGAATTGGGGCTCATCTTTATGACCTCACTTAATCCCTGGGAATAGGAATGGGACTATGGAAAGAAGGGCACTTTTACTTTCCCACTTTGAATAGGCCTAAATAATTTTACTGTATTTTAAAAAGTGAGCATTCATTGGGGTGCCTGGGTGGCTCAGTCAGTTAAGCATCTGACTTCGGCTCAGGTCATGATCTCATGTTTCATGGGTTTGAGCTCCACATTGGGCTCTGTGCTCACAGCTCAGAGCCTGGAGCCTGCTTTGGATTCTGTGTCTCCCCTCTCTGCTCCTCCCCTGCTCACACTCTCTCTCTCTCAAAAATAAATAAACATTAAAAAAATTTTTTTTTAAAAGTGAGCATTCATTACATTTGTAAATCTGAAAAAAAATGCTGTATTTTTTTTAACTGCCTGATTCCATGAGATAATACCTAGACTAGGTGCTGAAGATATTTAAAAAACAAATGTATTTCTTTATGTAACAGGAGATATAGTGCCCACATCGCTCAGGCTCTGTGCAAAGCTACGTTTGAATAATCATGGTCCAGAATCCAGAAAGAAATTACAAAGCAGTCCCAACTGATACTGGCATGGGCTCAAAGACCACTAACCTCTCGTCCTCCACTCTCCTATAGTTCCTCTTGAGACTTTCTCATTCTTTCTCATGCCTAAATCTTTTTTTTTTTTTAAGATTTTATTTTTAAGTAATCTCAAATTCTTAGCTATAGTCTGGTTGCAGATTTTTTTTTACCTCAATACCTGGGATTCATTGTCTTACCGCTTTGAACAATGAAGAGGTGAACACAAAGTGAGCAGCAGGCAAAAGTTTATGAGTGTAAGATGAGAAAGGAAAAATAGTATGAAAGCTTTTTTAACAGAGAGGGGGAAGTGGAGGCATTCTAAAGTGAATGCCGGTGACAATAGGCAAGGGTCTTTGTTTTATAAGGTTTTGGCTGCCCCCCCTTCCCTTCCACCTTGTTTCTTCTCACGTCCTACCCTTATTGGCTTGATAGCTCTAGGTGCGGGGCTGCCCATTACTGATTGGCTTCTTTCCATTGTAGGTGGTCTATGGCCATACTGTTCCATGTGGGTCATTTGTTTTATGGTCTACTTATATTTAGTCAGGTCTTTAGTCAAATTCCTGAAGGAAACCTGAGGGGAAGTAGGTGGTGTCCATTAATTCTTAAGAGGGACCTTATGCCTGAGGGGGTTTGCTGTGGTCTGACACTCCCAGCATTGTTCCAAAATAGGTGTTTTTCTCCACTCAGGGATCTCAGTTCCCAATCTTTCCCTCTCGGCCTACTGAATCCTATCTTTTCCTATCATAGTCCTCCCTGCCTTTTCTCAGTTCTTTACAAATATTTCCTTCTAAGTGTCAAGATTTCCTCTAGCAATTGGTCATACTCTGCATCTCAAAAGATCCAAGAACCAGACTGGTGAAGATTCTTCTTCAGTTGAGGGTGGGGAACAGCTTGGTGGCATTCACATATCAGTTACACTGATTTCTCCAAATTTAGAATTATGATACTGTTAATTAATAGTTGATTCACATGTATTATAGTTTATCATCCCAACTAGATTGTATTTGGAGAATAGGGGGTGGGGCACTGCTGTCACTATTTTTATTCCTTCCAGTATTAAATTTTTTAACCTGTTGATGTGAACAAGATAATTAGGGGATTCCTTAAAAAATGCACCAATGCCCAGGGGATGGGGGGGGGGGCATCCTCAGTTTGTCCAGGTGTAGCTTGTTTAGAATGCTAATTTTCAGGCTCACTCCCAAAGAATCTTAATTGAGATCTATGTATTTAAGTCATATGGTTTCTTCACAGGTCAGAACATTCTTAGCAACGTTAAAGATTAGGAACTGCACTGCCTCAGAGACTGGACTCACACATAACCCTCCACACTCGTTTAGAGGGCTGTTAACACTGGACTTCGAGCTAGAGAACCCTGCCTTACCACTTCTTCCATTTGGGCACCTTGCTTCATCTCTTCTGGACTGTTGTCTGGTCTCCAAAGTGGGGGTAGTCACATCTGCCACACAGGATCTTACGTGGGGGCACACTGTGGATATAAAGCCCTTATAAAATCTTGTGTATCTGGAGCAATCAGGCCCGGTTCCTGCCCAGCTCGTATGGAAGAGGTTCACTCAGTCCCCAAATGGCCCCCAAATGGCCCCCAAATGACAAAGAGTGATTTCAATTTCAGAGATGTTTTCTCAGAAAGGAAAGAGCTATAAAAGCGGTTGAGTAAGTCTGGACAGCAACTACATCCTTTCTCCCCAACAAAGAAAAATCAGTCATCTACAGTTTCTGGCACCTGAAGCTTAAACTTTGGGGAAACAATGAACTCTGAGCCCAAGCCTTCAGGCAAGTAAAAATCCCGAGGTGGTTATGCCTGTCTGGAGGTCTGCGAGGCACGAAGTGATGGAGAAAGGTGAACCCAGCTGCTCTCTGGGTCACTTGCAACCGGCTCGCTCTCCATACCTAGTACAGCCAAGGGCTGCCGTCGCCATTTTACACGGTGGGCAGCGCAGGCTTCTGGCGCTAGGCCGGCCCGCCAGAACCGGGGAGGACGTGGAAGGGTTGGAGGAGGGTAGCGCGCGCTACCAGGAGAAAGCACGCGTGCGCACAGGCGGCGCCGGCGGAGGGGTGGGGCCCGGGTACGAGTGCGCCTGCTCGGTGGGAGCCCGCGAAGTACCTGGAGGAGGTGGGGGGCGAGGTAGAAAGGAGTGGGGTTGAAGAGCGCTTGCGCGGGAGGGCGACCGTCCAGGGAGGGGGGGCTCCCGAGCACGCGCGCGGAGACGGGACTTGGGAAGCTCTCGCGAGATCTTCACGGTGCTATATATGTGCGCAGGGAGCCCGCGTCCTTTCCCTGGTGTGATTCCGTCCTGCGCGGCTGTTCTGTGGAACAGTAGTCGTTTCTCTCCGTCCGCCTTCTCTCCCACCTAAGTGCGTGCCACCACCTCATGGAAGATTCGATGGACATGGACATGAGCCCCCTGAGGCCCCAGAACTATCTTTTCGGTAAGTGCTGGGGGGTTGGGGCGAGGCCGAGCGGGGCCTGGTGGCTTTGAGGTGGGGGGGCGGGAAACCCACTGAGGCCTGGGCTGGTAGAGAAACCTGGGCTGGTAGAGGGAGGGAAGCGGGCCGCTGGGGCCTTGCAGCTTAAGGGATGGGAGGCCGGGAGAGGAGAACTGAAGCATGAAGCGGTGGAAGGAGGAGCGGCCTGAAGCCTGGGGCGTGAGCGATCCGAGGCCCAGGGCCTGAGGTAACGTAGAACCGGCCTGCCGAGGGGTCGGCTTTGCCTGGAGCACACGGTAGGGCCACGGGCATTATTTTCCCTTGGAGTGTGTGATTTCGTAGGCTTGTGATTCTTGGCTGGGGTCATTGATGCCGGGTCCCGGCGTCCGGCTGGAGGTTGTGGGGGTCCGTGGTGTGCGGCAGTGTCTGCTTTTCTGGGGGAAAGGATACTTATAGCCCGGCGTTGGCCTCAGGCCTGAGGAGTCTGGAGCCCTACAGCGGAGAATTCAGTCCCGGTGCCTCGGCCGCTTACGGGGGGAGGGGAGGCGCGGCCGGGCGTGAGGAGGCCGCAACCGCTGGGAGCACGTGGTTGCCACGTGGTTGGGGGAAGGAGGGGGGTGTGGGCACTACATCCGGGGCTCCCTGGTGTCTTGTCACTCTGGAGCCTGGGATCCTGGGGCTTAATTGAAACTGTTAGGCGGGAAATGTTGGGTGAAGTGGCGAGTAGAGCCAAGATTCTGGAAGTCTTTGTTCGGTGCTTAACATCTAGGATGGCAGATCTCAATTACAGAGTACTTTTCCTATCTCATATTGGTAAATGGAAATTAGCCCACTTTGCAGGTGACGATGCTCGTGCTCAGAACTGAAGTGACTCAATGAAGGTTGTACTTGTAGTTAGAGACTAGATAGATCTAAAGCAAGACCCTTGTCTCTATGCGTTATTTGTAAGTATATGTCTGTTCTTTTTTTTTGGAGGGAAGCTGGTGGAAACAGCCTTCTGTGCGGCATTGAGCAAACAGCCTTTTTGAGAAGATAGGAGATGTGTGTAGGTTTCAGCCTTTTTGAAAAGATAGGAGATGTGTGTAGGTTTCAGTTTGAGTCCATAAGATCTGATACAATTTTGGAATCTTGACCTCCCTTCCCTCCAGAACTCCAGTACCATAGTAGAAAGGGACCAGCTTTGGTTTTTGAATCTTAAGTGAAATTGATTGTCGTGGCCATATCGTTGTCAGTCAGGCTGTGAAATAGTGCAAATTTGGTTACACATTTTTTTTTTAATAGACCATGCTGAGATGTGTTAATTGACATAACATTTAGGCATTTATGTACCCGTAACTGTTAGATGACAATTAAATGGAATCCTATAATTAAAATGTTATTCTGTCGGTACTTGAAACAACTTGCCTATTGATGGAATGGGAGTAGATAACTCCTACATTAAGTAAGGCTCTTTTGACTAGCTGGGGTTTCTGGTCAGTATACGGTTTAATCCTTTCTATTGGAAATATCCTTATAATATAGCTAATCTTAAACATAATTTGAGCATAATTTAATGCATATCATTTCTGTTAACTTCAAGGATAGGATATTGATCCCTGTGCCAAGTTTTGATCCATGTTTGTAGTTTTTCCCTTGTAAATACAAATTCACGTAGGTGTTTGTGTAACCATTCATTTCTAAATTTGCCACTTGTCCTGTATATTTAGGTAGGTAATTTTTTTTTAAACAGTGCGATTTTATCAACCTTGTATATTAGACTTAGTTTCAGATACTGGTTTCAGTTTTTACTAAACTTTTGGGCCTGTTTCTACCTAAGAATGTAATAGTGTAACTGAAAATGAGATAGTATAGTGGGGAAGTAGAATTTATAAAGCCCTGTATGGATGTTATTTGATATTTATAGACACTTGTGTTTAAGAAACCCAGGAAGAGATACTTCTGCCTTGCCATCTGGTAGCTAGAATAGTGGAAAATCTGTTCACAAATTAACTGTTTTTTTTTTTGGTTACCCTCACTTAAGTTTCAGAGCTAATTCTTTTTTGTTGTTGCTGTTTTCCCCTTTTCAGGTTGTGAACTAAAGGCTGACAAAGATTATCACTTTAAAGTGGATAATGATGAAAACGAGCACCAGTTATCTTTAAGAACGGTAAGTTAAACTTTTCAAAATAAACTATTTAACCTTTCTTGATTTCAGTCTATTCCTGTTTGAGTGACTTAATAACTTTGTAATGGTATTTTTTATAACTGAGTATTGTATGTATTTGCTTACGTACCTGTGGTGTAAAACTTGGCCTCTTTACCTCTCATTTAGTAATCACGCAAAGTTCTGTCCCACTACTGTTCGGCTGCCCATATTTATGTACTTTGCTTCTTTGGCTGCATTGTAAAGCCCTTTAAGGCAGTGATAAATGTTTTTGTCCTCTATAGTGACTAGCCTGTAGCCTTTCTGCCTAGCTTGCAGTCAGTGGTCAGTAAACATTAGGTGATCCATACTGTGGGTAGATGATAACCTATAACAATGCCATCAAATTTTTAAGCGTTTCAAATTTGAGTATGAGAAATGATTGCCAAGGGCACATAAAACTTGAGAAAACGTTGTGCACAAATTAGTTTTCCATCAGTGGTGATAATGGGTTTATAATTCTGGTTTTTCTTTTTTGCAGACAAATTTTGGGGGAATTTTAAAGTAGAATAACTAAAGTTGAAGTAACTTTTTGTTCACAGGTCAGTTTAGGAGCTGGTGCAAAGGATGAATTGCACATTGTTGAAGCAGAGGCAATGAATTATGAAGGCAGTCCAATTAAAGTCACACTGGCAACTTTGAAAATGTCTGTACAGCCAACGGTAAGGGCACTTAACTGCTGGATTTTATGTTAAGGTCTAATTCTGTTGTGTTACGGTAGGTGCCCTTTAGGTTACTACACCAAGGGTATTGAAGAAGGAATTTTCTTTGGTACTTCTGGTAACTGGCTGTGTCTTATGTCACTGTGGGGTTGAATGGTCAACTCTTGAACATAGTGGTTTGCTACCTGTTAGAGGTGAGAAACAGGTTCACTGGTTTGTTCATTTGGTTTATGAGTTTGCCTATTTACATTTTTGTAAGTCTGTTATGAACAGGTATTTATACCAAATACTTTTGTTTTCACAATATTTAGTGATTTTTAAAAGTTTTTCCTTTTCAGGTTTCCCTTGGGGGCTTTGAAATAACACCACCTGTGGTCTTACGGTTGAAATGCGGTTCAGGGCCTGTGCATATTAGTGGACAGCACTTAGTAGGTATGTTATATATTGTGCTGTTTATTCTCTCTTAATGCAATTAACTTTGTTCCCAATTTGGACTTTGTAAAGCATGCTTAGTTTTAGTACTGCTGTCTTTATTAATAGGTTGAAGTGGAAATAGAGTAACTTAAACTGGAAAAGCCTGTTTTTTTGTTGTTTTTGTTTTTCATTTAAAGCCTAGTAGAGTGCTGGCCTTCAAAGTTGCTTTTTAAAAAAATTTTCGGTTCCCTATTTGCTGTTTTCATAGTTCTTTTTTAATGTTCATTTAAAATTTTTAAATGCTCCTTACTGTATGTTATGCTCTTTTTTCTGAGTTCTTGCTTGTTGGTTGAGTTTTATTCATAGCTAATAAATAATTTTTTATTTTAGCTGTGGAGGAAGATGCAGAGTCAGAAGATGAAGAGGAAGAGGATGTGAAACTCCTTAGTATATCTGGAAAGCGTTCTGCCCCTGGAAGTGGTAGCAAGGTTCCACAGGTATAGGATAAAGATCTCTTATTTTGGTCTTTGGTTTGGTGATTAAGATCAGCACTTGTATATGAGTATGTGTGTATATATTTACATATATATATGTATTATTTTTTAAGAAAAAAGTAAAACTTGCTGCCGATGAAGATGATGATGAAGATGACGATGATGACGATGATGATGAAGAGTAAGTGTGTTCTAGAAACTTGATGTAGCTGTATGGGGAGTAGTTTATGAAAGTTATTTACCACAGTCCTCCATGAAATTAAGTAAGAGTTTAATTAAAGAAAGGGTAAATGATCGGTGGTTGTCACTACATTACATTAGCTGAGTTGAAGGATACTATTGGGATTAAGAACCTTTAAAATGCAGTGTGGGAATGCTTCTGTCAGTTAAATGTCCTACTTCCAGCTCAGGTCTTGATCTCACGGTTGGTTCGAGCCCTGCGTCAGGCCCTGTGCTGACAGCTCAGAGCCTGGAGGCTGCTTCAGATTGTGTCTCCCCCTTTCTGCCCCTCCCCTGCTGTTGGCTCTTTCTCAGAAATGTTAACGAAAAGTTGCAGTGTGTTGCAAATTTTCAAGAGTATGCAGGATTTCCCAAACGTGTCCGACTAGATAACTTTTTTTTCTGACGAAGATTTAGTGAACATGTGATTAGGTATGTCTTCCACTGAACAGTTTATGATGAATGGTTTGGGTGAAAAGAGAATCTGAATAGCTCCAGCAACATTTGTTTTGTGCGTTGTTATTTAACGAATTCCCCCCCCCCCCCCCAAAGGATTTTGGCCCTTGGTTCTCTGATTGTTACTGATAAAATTTTTCTAAAAGAGATTAAGATTTTCTTGGAAAGGATTTGATAGGTTTATTAAATTTGGTTAGGCTAAGTAAACAGTTACATGCCCACTAAAGAATAAAATGGTATTTATAATTGGTCTTTCCTATTTCCAGTAATGTCAGTAATTTGTAATAAGTTGAACTTTTAATTGACAGCTTTGTTTCTGAGTTCCCAGGTTGGTCCATATGTATTTATTGAAAACGTAATTCGAATAGAATATAGGAAAGACTGATCAAACATGTACTAGTTAATGATCATATCTGGGAGTTAGGTTTTCAGTAACCTCAAGTAGCCAACCTGGTAGTTCTTTAAAAAGCCCTTTGGGCAGGACAGTGAAGGCAGAAAGTAGGAAAAGGCTGAGTTGAATGCTTAACAAAATTCAAAATTACTTGCATATCAAATTTAAAACAATATAGTTGGTACTTTATTGTTAACAGCTTTTGAGTATAGTTACCAGTAAGAATTAAAGTGATACACTCCAAGAGAAATAGGGGAAATGGGCTTAAAACAAATGAGAAATATGGATGGTGTATATGGATGGTGTATGGTGCTTAGTTATATTTGAGTTTATTTAGTCCTTGATTTCAGGTTACCTTTGTCTAGGTATACTGTCTATGCACAGTAGCATATTCACTGAGGAGAAAAATCTCTTCTAGGAAGAAAGGCTTTCGAGTAGGGACCTGATTGTTACCTTCAATCTGCTTGGGTTTTGAAAGATTTCCTGTCTTTAAAATGGGGATTTTTCCTGATACAACCACAACATAGAGTAGTCTCTGTTCTTCCATGTTCCAAGTTGCCTTTAGGTTTGGTAGTGTGGGAAGAATGAAGGGTGTGTGTGTTTGTTAAGGCCCAAGTTAGTTTTCATGGAAGGGAAGAAGGGGTAAAGGGGTGGGTAGTCAGATAACGTATGTATAGGGTAGAGATGGTTAAATAAAACCGCTTATGACAGTGGTTTTATAGAAATCATTGTCATTCTTGTTTCTAGTGTGGGGAGGCACATAAAGGGATTGGGTTCTAAAGCCAAAATTGACAGAATCACTGTTTAAAGGACTGTATCTATGGCTTTGTATGTATTACATGATACTTGACCATTTTAACCCAATTCTGAAAAGATGGGTGTTTCCTTTGGTTGCACATAGATGAAGCTGCTCCTGAGAAGGAAAGGAAACTTAAAAAAAAATTTTTTTTGAATATTTATTATTTTTGAGGGAAAGAGACAGAGCGTGAGCAGGGGAGGAGCAGAGAGAAAGGGAGACACAGGATCCAAAGCAGGTTCCAGGCTCTGAGCTGTCAGCACAGAGCCTGACGGGGCTCGCACTCACGAACCGTGAGATCATGACCTGAGCCGAAGTCAGACGCTTAACCGACTGAGCCGCCCAGGCGCCTTGAAGAATAACTTTTTGACTACTATATAATGTTGTTATGTCGTCCGAAATCATTCTATAATCACTTCCTTCACCTGGCTCTACTCAACCACTGTTTCTCATTTTTAATAAAATCAGTTATTTTGCATATTTAATGTAAATGGAATCATACAATACGTGATTTATGACTGGGTTTTAAAAGAACCATTTACTTTGGGGCACCTCGGTGGCTCAGTTGGTTAAGTATCCAACTCTTGATTTTGGCTGAGGTCATAGTCTCATGGTTTGTGGCATCACGCCCTACTTGGGATTCTTTCTCTCTGCCCCTCTCCTGCTCGCGTGTGCATGGTGTCTCTCAAAAAGAAATACACAACTTAAAAAAATTATTTATGTTGAAGCATTCCTAGTACAGTAAAATCTTGGTTTGCAGGCATAATTTATTCCAGAAACATGTTTGCACTCATAGATCAGTGAATTTCCTCATAAGAAATAGTGGAAACTCAGATGATTCGTCCCACAATGCAAAAATATTCATATGAAAATGATTGTAATACTGGAATATAATACAAAAATAATAAAGAATACAAAACATAAAGAGAATTTAACCTGCACTTGGAAAACCTTCATAGCTGGTGTGAGGGAGACGAGAGGAGGGTTATTGTGTAGGATGACTTTCACTACCAGTAATGGCATCACTGCTATCAATTGGCTCAGTGGAATCTTTTACAGAACAGTATTAATAAACTTGTCATCTATTGTATTTAGTGTAACTGGCAATAAAGCAGCAGAGGAAAGGGTCTGTATCTGCCGGCAGCCTGACCTAGAATGAAGCAAAGGATTGTCCATAGGCGCTTTGAAGTGACAAAAAATACCCTAGTGCCAGTTGTGGGCACCTTCCAACATTTTGAAAAATCACTGATTTCTACCAAACACTGCGGCCTGAGACCAATCATCCGAGCATAGGAGACAATCACCCCCAATCCTACAGAGCGAACCATTGGTTTAGTTGTGAGATAGGATGTTTGGTGTCACGTACTATTCTTAACTACAGACGTCACTGGTTTATCAAGTTAATTTATTATAGACATGTTTGCTCGTCTTGTGGAACGCTCACAGAACAAGTTACTCACAATCCAAGGTTTGTGTCTTGATTTTTTTCTAGATTACTGAGTTAAAAGAGGGGTTTTTTTGTTTGTTTATTTCTGAGAGAGCGTGGGCATGCTGGGGAGGGGCTGAGAGGGAGAGAGAACACATCTCAGGCAGGTTCCCAGCTGTCAGCACAGAGTCCCATGTGGGGCTGAAACTCACAGAACTGTGGGATCATGATCTGAGCTGAACTGACTGAGCCACTTAGGTATCCCAGTGTTAGTTTTCTTTTAATGTTTTGGGACAAGTCCCTTATCAGATACATACAATTCATAAATATTTTCTTCCATTCTTTCCACTCTTCAGTGGTATCCTTTGCACAAAAATTTTTTCTTTTTTTTTTCTTTTTTTTTTTTTTTTTTATTGAAGCATAGTTGACAACACAGTGTTATATTAGCTTACATTTTTTTTTAAGGTTTTATGAAGTCCAGTTTGTTAGCTTGTGCTTTTGGTGTCAAACCTAAAAATTTAGACCCTTGGTCCATTTTGAATCAGTTTTTGTACATGGTGTGAGGTAGAGGACTAACTTAAATTCTGCATGTGGATTTCTAGTTTTCCCAGCACTATTTATTAGCCTTTCAACTCTTGAATTTTATTGATATAGGTCTATCCTTCTGCTAAAACAATTGTCCTGGTTTGTAGTTCTTGTGGGTTTCTTTTGAAAATACTGAATCCTAACTTTGTTCTTTCTCAAGTTTGTTGTTGGCTGCTCTCGGTTCCTTGAATTTTGATGCAAATTTTAGGATCAATTTCTATAGAGAAGCCAGCAGGGACTCAAGGATTTCGATGAACCTGTAGATTAATAGAGTTGCCACCTCAGTAAAATATTTCTACTGATCTGTGAACGTTAGATGTGTTTATTTTAATTTCTTTAAACTATAATCTCCACTTTGTAAAATTTTTATGCCTTTTAATTGTAAAAACATAATTCTCATTTTAACCATGTTTTTTTTTTAAAGTGTACAGTTCAGGAATGTTATCCATATTCACATTGTTTGACAGGTCTCAAACTCTTGTAGTAATACTGAAAATCTCATGAAAAAAACTCATTTCTATCTTCAGCCCCTAGCAACCACCATTCTACTTTTGGTTCTATAAAGAGTATAAAGATTACTTTTGATGTGTTAAGTGGGATTGTACACTATGTTTCTTTTTGCGACTGTCTTTTTTCAGTTAATGTCCTCAAGATTTATTCATCTTCAGCATGTGACAGGAATTCATTAAAACAGAATATTCCAAGAATGTAAATTGTGATAACTGTCAAAAAACCTCAAATATTCCATTAAATATATAGAACATTTTAAAAATCTGTTTGACTGTTAATGGATATGTGAGTTGCTTCTACCTCTTGGAAATTGTGAATAATGCTATAATGATGATGAATGGACAAATATCTCTTAAGATCCTGCTTTCAGTTCTTTTTGTCAATTCCAGAAAGTTCAAAATTTCTTAATACCTTGATTTGATTGTCTAAACTTATTGATTCATTGGCTCTTCTATGAAATTGGTTCGTAGCCAGTTTCTACATAGGCTTCTTGGTTTATGAGTGCGTTGAATCAGTAATAATGACTCATTTCATTTGTAGTGATGATGATGATGATTTTGATGATGAGGAAGCTGAAGAAAAGGCTCCAGTAAAGAAAGTAAGTAGGATACAATGGTACAGGGTTGCCAGAAGTTGCTAGTAACAAATGATGATAGATAAATTTTTGTGCTCTTCACTTGTAGTTAATGAAAGCTGGCTTGGGAGGAGTTAATGATCTAATACTTTAAAAATTAGCCCATGGGGCGCCTGGGTGGCGCAGTCGGTTAAGCGTCCGACTTCAGCCAGGTCACGATCTCGCGGTCCGGGAGTTCGAGCCCCGCGTCGGGCTCTGGGCTGATGGCTCAGAGCCTGGAGCCTGTTTCCGATTCTGTGTCTCCCTCTCTCTCTGCCCCTCCCTCGTTCATGCTCTGTCTCTCTCTGTCCCAAAAATAAATAAACGTTGAAAAAAAAAATTTAAAACTTAGCCCTGAGTTGGGGTAGTCTTAAGATTTCCTAGTAGTGGACAGTGATCTACTTTTTACCCATGTGGCCTTCTTCCACTTTAAAACTTTGGTCAGAATTTTTTTTTTTTTTTTTTTTTTTTTTTTTTTTTGGTTTTAGCAAACTACTACTATTATATGGTTTGGGGCAGTTACGTAGGAGGGCATTGATTAAGATTAATTTATAATTGCAGTCTATACGAGATACTCCAGCCAAAAATGCACAAAAATCTAACCAGAATGGAAAAGACTCAAAACCATCAACACCAAGATCAAAAGTGAGTGGCATCATATACCTAAACACAGCCTTTGTTGAAGTAGTTAGGAAAGTTAAAAGTTCTGAGGAAGAAGGTAGTCTGAAATTTGATAGTGCTTGGAGAACACTTGTAATTGATGTCTTAAAGCACTAAAATATGCTTGTTGGTAATCATTATCCTATATGTATCATTTCTGGCATTCTAGTGGAAGAGAAAGCCAGCACAAAGATTTTATTGTGTTAGAGTTGTCTCCTGTAAGGAATCTTATTTGTTGAAAGATATTATTTATGGCATAGCAGAGTTTCTCAACCCTGGCTGCATGTTAGAACCTAATAGCAGCTTAAAGGAACCACAATACCTGGTCTTGGAGATTACTATTTAAAAGCTATGGGAATGGGTATCAGGCATCTAGCTGCATTGACTTGCTTAATTCTTGGAGCCTTATGCTTTCAATTTTGATGGTATCCTTTTTAAGTGTGAACTAATCTGATGTGAAATATAAAAGCAAACTCAAACTATTCTATTTTTTAAGGAACGATTTTAAAAATATAATTGTTCAGTCATGAATTACTGTATGATACCTGAATTCTGGTTGTATACATTTTACAAGGAAGGATTGTAAATAATGCTTTTCTTGAGAACATGTATGTAGGATGGGTTTTAACAGTATACGTAAGTGTATACACTTACAACCTTTCGAAATTCAACTTGTTTTTCAGGGTCAAGAATCTTTCAAAAAACAGGAAAAGACTCCCAAAACACCGAAAGGACCTAGTTCTGTAGAAGACATTAAAGCAAAAATGCAAGCAAGTATAGAAAAAGTGAGTAAAATGATCTTTCCTGAAGAAACTTGATAAAGGTATATTTCCCCCTCTTAAACACCATTGTGAAGGCTTGGAACAAGATTGTTCCTTATTGTTTTTCCTTGATGTATCTGACCCTTATGTGCTCTTGGTTTTCAGAAGTGTATTATTTGTTATTTACATTCATTTCTAGTCTCAGTGATTTTTTTTTTTTCGTATTTGAAGTTACATATATATTCTTTCATAAAAGAAATACAAGTAAGTTGATTTTAAGATTTGTCTCTGACTTCGGATGTTAAGGATTCAATGAGAACGTTTTCCTTTCTTTTTGTAAGATGCTACAGAACCAGCAGAGGGCGTATGAGTCTTACAAAATTGCAAGCTGCTGGTTGCTTGGTATAGTTAAAAAAAAAAAAAAAACTCCTAATTTGAGTCCTTTTATTTGCCTTTTACACCAAGGTATTACCAGTCAATATATGTGGATCTTTGACCAATACGCTTACATTTAGTTGCCTTTTGTCTTAAATAGTGGAAACAAGAAATTTGCTCTCATCCTGCTGCTTACTTGACTGGAGAACTAAACTTCTTAAACTAGTGAATTTGGACTTGTAGAAAATGGAATGGAATAATCAATTTAAATGTATTCAAACATTTGAGAAAAGCTAGAATTCTGAGAGATATAATATTAGACCCCAGTTTTTGAGAATAAACGTGGGATGGTGAGGAAAAGTTGCTCCTTTGCCCATGTTTTTCCTGTGTTTTCTAGGTTCTACCTGGCTTCAGTAGATTTCCTTGTGCAGTAAAGAGTCAGTTGGAAAAATAACATTTAGAAGCAGAATGTATTATGTATTGTTTTTGCTTTAGTAATACTGTAAACCTTTCTAGTCTTCTGGTGTCACTGCTTTATATTTATCCCTTTCACACAGTGCTAAAATGACCTTTTTAGATAACCCTCCCCCCCCATTTTAATATGGACCTATCTCCTTGGTTTAATTACAGGCGAATTGAACAGTCCTGGGCACTACTGGTAAATTAAGCCCCAAGCTGGGGAGAGAGGAAAAGGAGAGAGAAATGTAGTCCATACTGAGTGTCATCAACAATCCAGACTGAAGTCTTCTATTTTAATCTCAAATCTCCTTTCCTGATTTGCCACCCACCCACGCCCCCTTCCAGGCTGGAAGCAATCTCATTCTTAGTCTCCTAAAGCACTTTCTTTTGGCTGCTGTGATTCAGTGAACATTATACCTTCTATGATTTGTGCATTTGCCTCACCTCTTTGACCATGTTTTAATCACCTTTGTTTGTATCTCCTTAGCTGCTCAATAAATATTTGAATGAATCAAATAAGAATGTATGTGGCAAATAATTTGAAAATGGAAATGACAGGTTTATTTTCTAGGTTATAGAGGCAATTTAAGAATCCCATACCATATTTCTGATCAGTTATTTTGTGCTATGATTCCTTTGGCATTCTGAAACCTTGGTCTTTTTAAAACGCATAGATGTTTCAGGTTATAAGAAAAAGTAAAATTTAGTTACCAAAATAAGGAACAGAGACGATATACTTAGTATGTTAAATAAGATAATTCAAAAGTAGAAATGACTGTAAACCGCAAGATATTTGCAGTAATTGCAGTCTTTGAAAATATTTGATGAAATATTTTGAAAATAACTTGGTGTTAGTACTGTTGTGATTCATCCCCTATGTCTATAACTGAAGGAGGTGCCAAGTTTTAGAGATCAGTGAAATGTAGGACTAATTTTTCTCCCGTTTGGACTTCATATACCTCTTGAACTGACTTCCAGGTTAGCGTGCTGGACTTAGTTTCTTAGTATGTATTAAGTGATGTTCAGTTTTGATCTCTTTGCAGTACTCAAGGGGTATACATTTGTTTACATTTGGTTTGGGGTAGTATATAATAGAGTAGGCAGTCAAGCTGACACATTTGAGTGCCTGAGAATCTGTTGTAGCTCATATTTTATATTTTTAGGGTGGTTGGAGAGAATTTGAAATTTTGACAAACCTATCAATATAGGAGTACTATGAAAGACTCATGTTCTAAATATTGTTGCCTAATAGGTCTTTCTGGGCCTAAAAACTCAGTATTTAAAATGAAAGAGTTGAAGGGGCAAGGAACCAATGGTCCATGTAAGAGTATGCAGATCTGTGAGGAATTTCATAATATCTCAAAAACAGTGTTCCTATACTTAAACGCAATAATGGTTTTGTCTCCTAGGGTGGTTCTCTTCCCAAAGTGGAAGCCAAGTTCATCAATTATGTGAAGAATTGCTTCCGGATGACTGACCAAGAGGTAACTGAATTTTCAGGAGACCTGACCAAATCCAAATTTTTTATTGTGATTTATTTATGATTATTTTCTTTAAGTGTTGGCTTCTTTTAAAAGGTTCCTAACCACAGACTATTACACTTCAGATTAAGTACATGGAAACTCTTAAGAATTTAGTTGGCAGAGATTGAGAAGATAACTTCTTAGTACATTTTTCTCAGTTTTTATATAGTTGGTAAATTATCTCTTTGTTACTGAGCGCAGTTTTACTCTGTTGGCTAAAGAAATGTGCTGTGGTTTCCTTGCTCCATTTGACTATTTGAGGTAGTCTGGTCTTTTGCTTTTTTGTGTGCTTGGGAAACACATTTTGCTGAAATCGACCTAATGTGTAAAATCAGGAAGCAAGAAGTCAAATTGTAGTTAATACTCAATGTAGTAGCTTGAATCAGCTGTTAATTTGTGTTATATATTATTTTGTTAGTAGAAATTGATGCATTTATTTTTATTGTTTTATGGTTGCTGACTCAAATGTAAGGAAAATGTAAAAACAGGTAAGGGTGCTAGGTATCTTGTATATACAGAACATATGCTGTGTTAAATGGTTTTTGTCAGGAATCAATCCTTAAGCCTCCTGTGTCCAACTTTTTTCAGTAAATGAAATTTGTCCTTTTGAGGTAATTTTCTGCAGCAGTAGGTAGCACTTAAATCATTTACATGGCAGCACTATTTTTCTCCAATTTGAAACCCTTTTCAGTGTTTCAACACTGTTTACTATTACTTTGGAAGTTAGCCTTGATTGATAAGGCTGTGAGATGAAATTCAAGTTTTTACTCTTTTGGTTGCTATTCTGTTTATTTATACTTGAACCCCAAAATGCAAGTGAATTCTGTGAGTTTTCTGAATACTGGACATTTGTTAAAAGTCTGTGAAACTGCAGTATACAATTGTCCAGTATTGCAAATAGTGGAAAGATGCATGCACTAACAAGGAAGCCTAAGACGTGATTTCTCCCGCTAGTACCAAAGAAAGTGGTGAAATAAAGTGTGTGATTAAGAAAAATTCAGAGAAGATAAAATAATAACCAAAGTTGTAAAGGCCTTCCACAAATGGTATAGTATCAGTCTTGGAGCTAAAGTAACTGAATTCACTGTTACCAGAAGTATTTTCTGACTCTAAAACTGGAAGCATACTGGGCAGGTGCCTGGGTGGCTCAGCCTCTGTTTGAGCATCGGACTCTTGATTTTTGCTCAGGTCATGATCCAGGGTTGTTGGATAGAGCCCCATGTGGACCTGAGTGTGGAGCCTGCCCTGGATTCATTCTTTCTTTCTCTGCCCCTCTCCCCTCATACACATGTGCTCTCTTCTCTTTCTAAAATTAAAATAAAAAACACAACTGGAAGCATATTTTGAAGTGCCAGGATGAAATTTCTACAGTATTAAAAAGTATTTTCATTTATTGTTGTAGAGATTATCAAAGTTTAAATGATTCACGTTTTTATGGTGTGCCTACATATACAAGTAATCACAATGTATAAAATATTGCCATTGCTTGTACAGTTTCCCTTGTGAAAAAGTTGCTTATGAGGATTTGGCTAGTAAAATCCCTTCCAGATGGGACTTGAGAAATACTAGTAAGTCTTTGTATAAGCTCTTGAATTAAGAGCTAATGAAAACAACTGTAGTTTTTTTGTGGAGAAACCACAGATCAGAGTTTGGTAAATGTTTATTTAAAGGTATTGTTTACTCAAAACTGATTGTACAAAATTCTGAGTGACCAGGAAGATTTTATGAGACTCTCAACATTTGATATTCATTTCCCTTGCATTTGAAACCCAGTGGCTGTTGAAAAACAGTAGCTGAGAGAATCAATCCTATGTATTTGAAGCACTAAAATCATTTTGGGAGAAGAGGCTGTAAATGTTCTTAGTGACATTTTTTAAATAGTACATCAAATAAAGGTTACTTTCTTAGTTTTAAATGACTGTTTAGCAGGATTATGTAAATTCAGAGATATTCAAAGAACTCACTGACCTGTATTTTATTGTTTTAAAGGAATTTGTTGAATCCTGTAAAGAATTGACAAACATCAAGACTTTTTTATCTATTTACTTTTTAAAAGGTTTTATTTTGGAGTAATCTCTCTACCCAATGTAGGGTTTGAACCCACAACCATGAGATCGAGTCACATGCTACACTGACTGAGCCAGCCAGGCACCCCGGGACTTAAAAGAACATTATTTATGGATAGGAAATGAAATGCGAACTTGAAATGTATAACAACTATACTTACTGATGACTCATTTGAAGAATAATTCTTTCGCATGGATGTTCATACTAGTATGAGAACAAGTATAGATTTCATGTATTGAAGTAAGGCGTAGAAGTGGAGGGATGCTTTTTTTTTTGTCAGTAGACAACATTTAAATCCTTACATTTAAGGAATGGAAAAGCAGGTGATGCCTTAGAATAGAAGACGGGTGTTTTAAGTGCTTTAACAAATCAGATAAGAACAAGGGCTGAGTAGTTAATCTAGTGTATTTCAAGTACACGTAATATTTTCATATCTGTTCTACAGGCTTAGAACTAAGTATATGTAACTGTGTTAACAGAAATCTTATTTAACTGCATTTTCTGTATTTTTATGTGCTAAGTCTGGCAGCCCTGAGCAGAGGACATAGGCAGCATTGGCCAAACTGGCCTCTCTGCTCTTTCATTTCATTTATGTAAGCTGTTAAATGCCTACTAGTACCATTGACTTCGTTTACAAAGATTCACATGACTTTGTCTTTTTTGAAGTATTTGAAAGTAAATTATGTCTGAGTATAAATTCCCTTGCAATCAGTTCTTAATTATCTAGAGTTGAACCTTTTTGGTGGTAG
Organism: Acinonyx jubatus; assembly: GCF_027475565.1. Classification (NCBI taxonomy): domain Eukaryota; kingdom Metazoa; phylum Chordata; class Mammalia; order Carnivora; family Felidae; genus Acinonyx; species Acinonyx jubatus. The sequence continues at coordinate 175,456,717 of NC_069380.1, read as the reverse complement.
GATGAAAAATAATAGGTATGTTGAACTGTACAAAGAAACATGGTTTAATTTATTGGTGTCTGTGAAGTGTTGTGGTTCTTTTAACCACATTTCTTTTTTTGTTTTCCAGGCTATTCAAGATCTCTGGCAGTGGAGGAAGTCTCTTTAAGAAAATAGTTTAAACAGTTTGTTAAAATTTTCCGTCTTATTTCATTTCTGTAACAGTTGATATCTGGCTGTCCTTTTTATAATGCAGAGTGAGAACTTTCCCTACCGTGTTTGATAAATGTTGTCCAGGTTCCATTGCCAAGAATGTGTTGTCTAAAATGCCTGTTTAGTTTTTAAAGATGGAGCTCCACCCTTTGCTTGGTTTTAAGTATGTATGGAATGTTATGATAGGACATAGTAGTAGTGGTGGTCAGACAAATGGAAATGGTGGGGAGACAAAAATATACATGTGAAATAAACTCAGTATTTTAATAAAGTAGCACTGTTTCTCTTTCTATTATTTACCCTTAAACTTTGTCAAAGAACTAGCTGTACATAGTTAAAAGTATCAGATAACACCTAAAAATCCCCTGAGAAACAGTCCTTGCCCTAAACCCTTTAAATTGTTCCTGCTTCCTAATTTTTCATCGTGAGCATTTAATGCTTCTTCTTTCCTACCTCCTGATAATGGTTGATAATTGTGGTCATGCAGGCGTGTTTCCAGATGTTCAGTCAGGCCACCTATCCACGTACCCAGCCTTTTCACTGGTAAAATCTGGCATGTTAAACAGCTTGTAGCAGGCTTTCTTAACTTGGGTTCTTCATCTAAACCAGAACAGAAAATGAATTCTGTTGACCTTTTTCTCAGTTTGCCCAAAATAGCACATAATTTATACATTTTTAGATCCTTGGGAGAAAAGTTAATTTATTGCATGTGGTGGTTACATGAGGACATTCAGAGGCTAATCCTTGGGATCTGTGTTTTACCATGTGCCAGTTGCATGATGGTGTCATGGTTAGATTACTGTTCTTTTGTTTTGTTGTGGTGTATCCAGTAGTTTGCTAATCTATGGAGGAGGTATTTTCTGAGTACGTGTAATCTGAAAAGTCACTTTTTAACAAAGTTCAGTGCCGCTAAATCTTAGAATTTTAATTGTGCCGTTTTTGTCCTCCTCCTGATGTTTTCATGTGTTCTTTTGTATATGACCAGTTTTTCTGAGAATTCATTAAGATTGTTGTTGGTTTTCTAAAGTTTTATGTCTTATTCTGGGCCCTGGGTAAACTGGGTCTGTCCTCCAGAGACTTTTCCAGTTTGGGGCCATTTTCTTGGGAGATTTCAGTCTCTTGCTTAACTTCTATCCGTTCTTAGGCCTTCTGTTTGGTTCTCTTGGATGTTTTTCCTCATTCCTTTCTGTTTAAACTTTAGGAGAAGAGACTATTTTATGTCATCAAAATTGTGTTTTATTTTTTTAACTTCCAAATGCTCTTCCTTGGTGTTTGGGGACATAGTATCTGAAGTCTGAAGAAACTCTTCACCCCATGCATTGTTTACTCATTTTTTTTCACCTCTCAGTCTTTTTTATATTGATTAGGAGGATTGCTCTTGCTCATGAGGCTGCAGTTGCAGATATTTTGATGGGATGAACAGATAACACCAGCCTTTTAATTTCTTGAGTGTTTTTGGTACAGTAACCTTATTTTGGGAGGTGGGGAAAAGGTTGGTGCTGTACTGTCTTTCTAATCCCAGTTTCCAGGGGTTAGGTGCTTCTTCTAGTCGTTTACTTCAGGTTTTGTTTTTCTTCATTGAGTGTTCCATTTCCTCGCTCCAGGAGGTCTATCCTTGTAGTTTCTCATTTTATACCATTGTTAATGGAGACTCCAATGGAAATGGTGAATGTTCATTGTTCTTCATTTCACTGAACAGTGCCTTTGGCTTAAAGGATGTTTATATTAATGTTTAAAAGATCATTAAGTTGATAGAATTCCAAAACAAGCTACACATGATTTTTTAAAACTTACTGGTGTAAAATAGTGCTACCATGAGTTAAATACATTAGAGTTGTCGTTTCTTTCCTAGGTAGTGATTTACATTGCAGAATGTGATGATATGGGAGTATATTAGGTAATTAGTTACTTAAAATGTTCAAAAGTAGAAGTGTACTTTTGCATTATGTCTCCAAAATGTAGGTCTGATTTATTTGAGTAGCTTTGTGTAGAAGTTAACACTTGGGTTTATTATTTCATGGGTACGAATGTAGCAGGAAAATCAAAAGCACTACTCCCCATTCTTAGGGTTGGCCTTACTGGTGACCCTGTATCCTGTTCTTGCTCATAAGATAAAACTAATCAGATCCATCTTCAGTAAAGATTCCAGGTATGTCATGTGCCTCAAAAGTCACTAATAGTGCTTGGTTCTAGACCTCAGCCAACTAAATACGGTAAGGCTTATGACTAGAAATTCCTCCTTTTCAAGGAGTGCAAATTATTAAGTGACATTGGCCGTACTTAGATCAATATTGGTTTAATTGCTAAAAACAAATGAGGTACTTTGGGAAAACTAAAGTTTTAAAGCATATTTAGCTTTTAAAAAATAGTGAGTTTTATGTTAGAGCACCAGCCGGGCAGAGAGGCAGAGGGGGAGAGAGAATCTCAAGCAGACTCCATGTCCAGCATGCAGCCCAACATATGGGGCTCAGTCATGACCTGAGATGAAATCACGAGGTGCTTAACTCAGGCACCCACATTTTTAGTTTTCTAAGATAAATAGGAAAAAAACAATTATTTTCCTTTGTCCCTAATACTAATCTTTTTTGATTCATAGTAGAGGGACCTGTAAGAGAAGCTGCTTTGTTCTTAATTTTGAGAACTTATGGATTTGCCAGGAGTAATACTTTTTATATTTAGTACTTTTTGATGGAATAATTCTATTTCTCTTCCTTAAGCCAGTCTGCTGAATATGAATGTTTAATGGCTTAGTTCTTAGCAGTACCATTCACTGTTCTGCAGACATTTCTTTTAAAATCCCCACTTTAATTGTTTCCCTTTGTACCTGACTTTGAAAAATATATTTTAATGTTTTATTCTTTTCACTTACCAATTTTCAGAATGGGTTGATGTTCTGGTAACCTCTGGAAGTGTATTGAGTTTGAAGTATCCTGAAATCCTGTATTGGTATTTCACTGTAACTTTTTTGGCTGACAACCACTAGCTTAATGAGGGGAGAGAAAATGTCTAGGTTGTGGGGCTTTTTGAAATTGTCCAAGAAAAGCTGAGGATCACATGCACTGATGCTCTGAATCAAAGGTAGTGGTCTGGGCTCTGGAGATAAAGGGGTTAAAATTTTTTATTTTGTTGAGTTTTTTAATTCCAGTATAGTTAACAGTAAAGGGTTAATGTTATTTCAGAAAGTCTAAGGCTACCTTCCAGCCAGTTCTTGCCAAAGAGCCAGTTGCTGCTCCCTGACTCATGAATTTGGCAGTTAGAGGTCCTGTTTAATGCTGTGAAAGTTCCAAGTGCTGGTTTTGAGAAAATTGTTGAGGCTCATCTGTGTTAAGGGTCTGCTCTTAACCAAACTACTTGATGCTGTTGAAGGCTTGAGGCTCTGTCCTGGGTTCTTAGGCTGGAGGTTCTCCCATCTGTCTCCAAAATACTTTATTTTACAGTCTTATGTTGGGGAGAAGTGGGGAAAAAAGATGTCAGATGTTAATTTACTTTCACTCTTGAAAAAGAGATGGGAGGAATCTAAAATAATTAAATGTATACTGTGTCCCAAAGTTCTAAGTGTTTAGGATTAGTAAGTAAGCAAAACAGTTAACTGTCCTGTTGGACTTAACATCCCACTGTACTAGCAGTCAATACACATTCTCAACTCCCTTTAAATTTTCAGTTCTGCGGAAGACAACAAGGGGGTATTACTGGCTTATTACAGCTGGGAACTGAATTAGCACACAGGCATGTAGCCCAAACTGTAGTGGCCTGCATTGGCCTCCCTCACTGCCACAATTGGAACATTCCAACTCATTATTACCTACAGTAACCTTTTGAAAAAATGGATTTTGACCCTTAGTTTCAAAGCCTTTGACAGACTAATTGCATGTCCACACTGGTGAGTACTACTTGGCAATAAGAATGAACAACTGATCAACAATGGAGGAGGATGAATCTCAACATGAGAGCAAGAGGCCAGACACAAAATCGCACATAATACATGGTTCAGTTTGTTACACTAGAATCTAGTGCCAACAAATGTTAAATTGGGGCCAGTGATGGGTGTGGGGAGCCTATGCCTCAGGTTTTTGTTTTGTTTATATTTTGAGAGGAGGGACAGGGAGGGGGGAATCCCAGCAGGCTTCACACAGTCCGGCACAGAACTGGATGCAGGGGCGGGGCTTGAACTCAAGAACCTTGAGACCATGTGACCTGAAGTAAAATCGAGGTGCTTGACCGATGCTTAACTGACAGCCACACAGGTACCCCCAAAAAGGTGTTGACATACATACAAACATTTTCCAAACTCACACTTAAAACGTACGCACTTAAGAATTGTACATAAATAGTGGCTTTAAAAAAAAAAAAAGGCTTTTGGGTACGTATTGGCCTCTGAGAGCCTACAAGTCGTGATTGAGCATTTGCCTGTTTTTACCCTCAACTTTTGCCACTCACCCCTGCCTTAGTCCTTTCTGTCACCTAGCCTTTTTCTGCTTGCAGGCACTTGACGTCTTTTGCTTGGAATATTCCTTTGCATGGCTGGTTCTCCCCACCTTTGTGTCTTAGCCCAAGTATTACCTAGAAGTGTTTTCTATACCACTGGTTTTCTTCAAAGCCCTGATAACAAGCTAGAATTTCTCTCTTAACTTGCTCATTGCCCATCTTCCCTAGAAGTGAAGTGGCTTTTTATTATTTTTTTTTTTTATTACTTTTAAGTTTATTTTGGGGAAGGGAGCAGAAAAGGAGAGAGAATCCCAGGCAGGCTCTGTGCTGGCAGTGTACAGCCTGATGCAGACCTGATCCCACCAACCGTGAGAGCATCACCTGAACCAAAAAATCAGGAGTCAGATGTTTAACAGACTGAGCCACTCCGGTGCCCCCAATGAAGTGGCTTTTTCAGGACAAGAACTTGTCTTTCTTCCCCCATGGCCTAACAGTAGGATCTCAATAAATGGTGATTGAATGAATTGATAAGTGACTACCAAATTAGTATTACATATTAAGTGCTATATGAACATGTCAAATTGAGATAGGAAAACCTCATATAAGATTCACGTATGGAGTAAGAAAAGTATGAAAACTAGATTTGAGGTGTAAATTTGGAGTCACGACCTTCTAGTTAGACACCTCTTCAACTGTAAGTTGAGAATGATACTACCTACCTCATGAAATCATAAGTGAAAATCTGAGAATCATAATTACAATTACTAATAACAGCTAAAACCGTTGGAGCCTTCATTATGTGCCAGACTCTGAATGACCTCATTCAGTAACTGGAAACAACTCGGGTTGTTACTGTTCTTAGCCATAGTTTGTAGATGAAGCAGAGTCTCAGACTGTTACTTGCTGGAATTTGTAAGTAAATGTTGGAGGCAATATTCAAATCCAGGATTTCTGACTTTTGAGTTGATGCTCTTATTCAAGACTGTTCTCTTGACTGGACCTTTTGGGTCAGCCTTAACTTGGGTGATATTTGTGCAGTTGAAAGACACACTTTATCTGAACATTGGAGAAAGTTGCAAGCATTTTACATAGAACATAGTTATATACGCATTCCATTTAAAAGTAACTAATAATAGTATATAGCAAGATCAGTCCTTGCAATGAGAATGTCTAAATTGAGTCCAGTGCTTCACACAGGGACCTTTTCCATCACCCAGTACCCAGTTTTCAAAAAGTTTTCTGCTCTTGTGTCCAATGCTGAAATAGAGGCGGCCTGTTTAAGAGCCTCAGCTTTAAAAGGAACTTAAAACAGCTTGGACTGATACTTGGAACAGTTGAAATTTCGTATTCCGTAACTGAGAAATAGCGCTGTTTGACAGCAGCTACTTCAGTTTATGCTCTAGTGAAATGAAGGCTGTCAGCTGCCGCCAAGGACACAGGAGGGATCTAGCCAGATAGCATGGATTTCTGAATTTTGCTTTTTGAGTTTGTTCTTCAGTGTCCTTCCCACTATGACCTCTTTCCCTTAGCATCAGGAAGCCTGCCACTAGAGAGTGAGGCAGTTGCACATGACAAGAACACCTACAATTCTGAAGTTTGTGGGAAGGACGGGAGTGACGCCTCTGAAGCGGGGAGAGGCGGTGAGAAGAGATGTTCTCCTTGTTGACCTGGTTAAAAAGGGACTAAATTCGCTTAGTGTGCAAACGGAAGCAAGTCTCAGCCAGGTGGCGGGAGGAGGGCCTGGAGTGGTCGCTGACCAGAGTCCTGCTGGTTGCTTCCTGTAGCCCTCTTGGGCGGGATTGCAGCGACGCTTCAGTGCCGCTAGGTGGCAGCCGCGCGTTTCCAAAGCAGGCTTGTCTACCCGGGAGCCCAGCTGGGAGCGGGAGAAGCGACCCGAGAGTCCTGGAAGGGGTTGAGGGGGAGAGAAGTCCTGGAGACCCCTTTCCCGCAGGGGCAAGGACGGAGAGATACGAAGGGGTCTCACTTAAGAGTGCCAGCCATCCGAGTAGGCATCTGGGGCACGCCACGTTCCTGCGTGGACTCACAGGGCGGGTAAAAACGAACCCTCTTAAGCGGTGCCGCCCCGGGGGCTGGGCCTGACCCGCCCCCTCCTGGCTCCCCACTCCTGCGCTAAAGGGTGTGAGTGAGTGCTAGTAGCGAATGTGGGCGAGTGAGGACGCCCCGCACCTAACTGCGTTCTTGGGGACCGCAGCCTTCCCAATTCCGGCAGCATTTGCGCCGCGGCGCGGGTCATTGCGCCCGGGCGCAGAGCTCCGACGGCTTTCAGCGCTCACCAGCTCCAGCCTCGCGGGCTCTGCCCCTCGCCGGTCCTGTCGCCGAGAGTCTGAGCGCCTCCCTCCAACCCGGAGCCGCCAGGAGAAGGCGGAGGCAGTGGAGAGGCCGCGGCAGGCAGGCAAGCAGGCTGGGCCGCCTTTGATGTGGGCGCGGCGCACCCAGCCGAGCTGAGCGCCCGTCCGGCCGCGCCCCGAGGGGGGAGCCCCCGGGCCCCGCATCCTCATTGTGCCGACTCGGGCCCGGGCCCGCCCCCGGCCCCCCGCCCCCTCGCCGCCCGCGCGTAGAAAACGCCCCGGCCGCCGCCAGTGGTGGGAGGCGGCGATGCGCACGGCCGGAGAGACGCGGAGGAGGAGACATGAGCCGGCGGGCGCCCAGACGGTGCGGCCGTGACGCGTTCCTGCTGCAGCCGCGCGCCCCGGCCCTGGAGCGCTGACCTCTGGCCCCGCACCGCCCCGGGCCCCGGCCGGAGAGCGCGCCCCAGCTTCCAGCCCCGCCGCGCATGCTGCCCCCGGAGTGAACCGAGCAGCCAGCCTCCCGCAGACGCCCGGACAGACGGACGGCCAGCAGTGAGCAAGCTTCCCCGCACCAGCCGGGCGCCTCTTGCACAGCGGCGGCCACCCCGTAGCCCCCGCGCCAGCCCGGAGGGCGCAGCGCTCGGGAGGAGCCGCGCGGGGCGCTGATGCCGCAGGGCGCGCCGCGGAGCGCCCCGGAGCAGCAGAGTCTGCAGCAGCAGCAGCCGGCGAGGAGGGAGCAGCAGCAGCGGCGGCGGCGGCGGCGGCGGCGGCGGAGGCGCCCGGTCCCGGCCGCGCGGAGCGGACATGTGCAGGCTGGGCTAGGAGCCGCCGCCTCCCCCCCGCCCAGCGATGTATTCAGCGCCCTCCGCCTGCACTTGCCTGTAAGCGCCCGCGCGCGGGTCTGCCTACCCTGCCTTGCCGTCTGTCCGTGTGCCTGTGACTCTGTCTGCCCGCCCGGCCGTTCGTCTGACTTTCCGACTGCGTATCGGTCTGTCTGTCCGCGCGCCCCCCTCCTTCAAGTCCCACTGACCACCTCTCCATCTCTCTCCCGCAGGTGTTTACACTTCCTGCTGCTGTGCTTCCAGGTACAGGTATGTGGGATCCTGACTCTGACCTCCCCCTGCCCCTGCCTCTAGGTACAGGTCGACCCCCCTTCCCCGGGCCGCGCCCCCTCCCTGTGCCCCACCCCTACTGGGCGCCGATCCCAGTGCACCTGTTCCCAGGGCGCCAAAGGGCGGCTCCGCGCGCGCCCTGCGCCGGCGGGGGACCAGCCAAGGGCAAGGGGCTGTGCTGCAGGGCTCAGACTGGCGCGGCCCCTGTCGGCCTCGGCTGGGAAGAGATCCCCGGAACCAGCGGACTCACCCGCTGCAATGTGCCCTGCTTCAAGCCCCCCTGCCCACAATCGGCGAGGAGTTTGGACCTGGGCATTTTTCCTGCCAACCGTCCCTTAATATCTCCGCTCGCTCTTCCAAACAAAAAAGCTCCTTTCAGCCGAATGGATTTTGAGTCCAGGGAGAAAGCTTCAGTTGTAAATTACTCTGTGGTTTCAAAGGCGTTTGCAGGAGAGAGAGAGGGAGAAAGAGAGAGCACGCGAGCGAGCGCTAGGAGACTCGGTGAGAGGTAGCAGAGACGGGCTATTGGACTGAGGGGCCATTGCCCTTGAAGCCGCTACGGAACTGGCCACGTTCTGCACACCCTTGCCCAAGGTGGTGTGGCCCTCGGCTTGTTCCCCGCCTTGCTCCCCGCTCGCTTGCTCGCTCCCTGTGAATCAGAAGAGGGCTTGGCGCTCAGCCTGGAAAGCACTTGCTAAAATCTGATCTGTTACTTCAGCAGCTTTCAGACTCGGGAAGGTCTTGGCACGCAGACAGTTGGAACGCGCTGGCTTCCAAAGCCCTGGAAATGAAGGAAAAGCGGGGGGGGGGGGGGGGCAGAGAAAGAGAAGAGGGAAGGAGGGAGCGACTTCAGCCCCGATTAGAACCAGACCAGGGCTGCCTCAGCATGGTTTGGGGGGGGGGGCGGCAAAGGGAAAGGGAATAGGAAGTGCCAGCTGCCCTAGCCCCCCACCCACTTAGAGCTGCAAGGGAGGGGCCCTAGGAGGAGCTGGATAGGGGCCAAAAGAGATTATCTGCCCCTTACCCCCTGGGTTGAAGGCAGGTGTCTGCAGGGTTAGAGAAGATGCTCAGGTTTTAGCTTTTGGGGTTCCAGAGGTGCCCCAAAAGACCCTCGAGCAGGGAAAATGGTGGTTCTCCCAGCTTTACGGCATAAGGAGTGTTGTGAGTGTTGAGTGCTGCTGAGACTCAAGCAGCCTCTCTCAGTGTTTGGTGTGGTGGCGGGTCTGCTTACCTCGCCTTCCACTCCTGGGAGAGGACTCAGCGTCAGGGGCAGCTCGGGGCAGCTAATTGGGGCGGGGGGCTATAAGGATGGATGGATGGATGGATGGGTGGATGGACAGACAGACTGATGGGTTCTCTCCTCCTGTTAGTCAGGCCGGGGTCCCCAGTGACTCCTTGAATCAATATAACTGGAGTCAGTAACTTAAAACTGGCTGTTTGCCAAAGCAGATGTGACCCTATGATGGCGGGGGCAGGGGTGGGAATGGCTGGTGTCAGAGAGCCAGTGCCAGGCATGGCCTGCCTGGTTTACAGCTGAGTCTCCAAGCAGAGGGCAGGTCCCAGGGTCACTCCAGGGGATCTGTTTGTCTTACCTGGATGGGAGCTCTTTTCCCTAAGTGCTGCACCTGGGAATGCGGCCGTGATGAAATGGGCATTGGAGGCAGGGAATGGCTGTGGACTTGGTTGCCCTCCTGGTGCTGGCTGCCCCTTGGTCCTTAAAGCAGGGCCCAGGAGGGTTTGCAGTATGGTCTTTGTATTCTCTGGGGAAGCGTGAGGGAGGGAACCTGGACTCTGCATCCCACCTCCACCTCCTGGCCAGAGCTAGAGCTAGCTTCTTAGGAAAGAGCTGGGTGGGACACCTGGGTTCGGGCTTCAAGCAGGTGATGGCGCCTCCTCTCCCCGCTCTCTTCCCTCTTCCTTTCTTGGCAGCCTTTCCCCATCCGAACTGCCATCAGGCTGATGTAGTTAACCCATGGTCCATGCACCCAGAGAGTATCTAAGGACGGGCTTATGGAGGAGGCAGGCCCCTGAAACGTTGCACCAAAATGGTGCTCAGATGCGCTCACATCTTCGAGAGGACTCTCAGCTCTCCATGGATTTTCAAAAGCACCTATGATTCCCAAACAATAAAGAAACGGCAGGTTTATGTCCCCACTCATGCTTTAGGGACAAAGGTGGAGTGGCCATGAGAGGTAGAGATGAGGGGTGGGAGTGGTAGTTGCTGGGAGCTGAGGTCCGCTGCCTGCTGAGGCGGTGTTGGGAGAGCAGCTACTTCGCTGGCGGGGTGCACTTAGCAGGGGTGGCGAGAGCTCCCTTGGGGCCAGGGGAGGCCTTCCTGCATGGTGGGAAGGGCTCAGGGCTTTACAATCTGGCAGACTGGACCCGAGTCCCAGCTTCCTCCTTCCTCCTTTGTAGACCCCTGTGAGTGTTAGCTTCATCATTTGGGAGATGGGTGGCTTCGAGGCTGAAGTGATACATGCTAAGTGTGGAGAAGGGTTTGGAAACTCTCACCTACCCAGGAGAGTATGTTGTTCTGCTGGGAAATGGACACACCTATGCCCTTCCCTTCCCCCACCTCTATGTTTTGGGGGACTGCTCCAGTCTTAGCATTGGAGTTTCTGGGCTCCTCCCTTCTCCCCAGCCATCAGTCATCAGCCCCCATCTCTAGCCACATTTTCGAGACAGCACAGTCAATGCCAGACACTGCCCTCCCCCTCGCTCCCCCCCAACCAACCATGTGGTGAGCCCCGCCCTGCCCCCTCCCCCCTGCTGGCCACCCCAGGAAGCGGGAAGCTGGGAATTTAATAAAATCCCTTCTCCATACAACTTGGGACACCACGGATAGCTCAAATCGGAAGAATTTTAAAAATTTCCGAGGGGAGCAGGCGGCGTGACCAGTAAATTGCTTTTCTGCACTTGGCTGAGCGCTGACAATGACACCGGGCTGGGCTTTTCACGCAGCTTGGCTGGCACCTGCCTGACATTGTTCCTACCGCCAGGCTCGGCTAGGTCCTGGCCTTCCCCAGACAGGCCAGGCTTGAGGCAAGCCTGGGAAGGGGGGTTTCTGCCACCCAGCCCTTGTCACTCCCAGAGCTCCACTTCCTCCCTCACCGCATGATGTGTTCAAGTTTTGAAGTTTCCTTCCACGCCCCCTCTTGGCCTGACCACCCCCCACACCTGGCTTCCTCAGTGAGGATTTGAACCTTTCTTCTAGTTGGCTACAATAGGAAAGCCAGAGACAGAGTCCTTTGGGATGTGAGGATGATGGGAAGCTATCCTATTGGGTAGCACATTTGATTTCTTAAGGCAGCAACGTCATCCCTCTGTCCATCCAGTCAGGTATTCATTCAACAAACACTTGCTGGAAACCTGCTTCTTGCCAGCCCTGGGAACAACCCAAGTCAGTTTCTGGCCTCAAGATGCACCCAGGCTAGAGGGGAGAGTGCCAGATAAACCTGAGTTCCTTTAATCCTGCCTCCTGAGAAGTGCAGGGAGGCTGGCATATCCAGCCCAGGAAAACTCTAAGGCTCTTGCATCAGGAAGCTTGTTTCCTTCTTCCTATCATTCTTCTTCCTGAAGTAGGAGGGGTAGCATTTCTACTTGACAGTTGGAGAAATTGAGGCAAAGAGTGGGAAGGGGATTTGTTCAAGGCCAATGCCAAGAGTCAAGACTCTGGATTCAAGATTCTGTATGCTTTCCCCGACACCAGACAGACTTTTTCAGAAAGAATACCAAAATTATTCAGAAAGAATACTGGTGGGAAAGGAGAGTTCCAAGAGGCATGCTAGGGTTCCTCAGTGAGAGATTCCCCTGGGATTCTCCTGATGGGTCTCCGTCGTACCAGATGGTCAGAGCCCGGGTAGGTGTCTCCGATGGAAGGCATCTGACTCAGAGTCTGCAGACCCTGATTTTCCTGGAATGTTCTGGACTGAAAGGGTTGCTATGTGACAGGCAGGCACTTTCTCACATCACGGAGGCTAAGCCTCACAACCAGCCTGGCACTAGGGAATTCTACAGACAAGGAAGTGCGGCCCAGAAGCATGAAATAACCTGCCTCTGTCCACTGAGCAGGACAGAGGCAGAGCTGGCTTCGACTCTGGGTCACCTGGCTCTGGGCCCCAGCCTTATTAAACGGCAGCCTAAGGGCTCTGGAGTCCGCTAGCCTGGCTCCCTGTTGTCGCACTGCCTTACCTTTGTTGTATGACCTCGGCAAGTTTCTTAACCTCTCAGGTCTCAGCTTTGGCATGTGTAGAATGGGAAGAAAACAACCAACAAAGCGGTCCCTGCTTCCTAAGGGTGAGAGCAGGGGCCAGTGTGGAGCCTGGTCCTCTGTCCAGGGCTCTAGCCCTAATGCCTCTTGTTTGGGGAGGGCTCCCTGGCCCCCACGCCCCTGTCAGGGTGGTAAGCTCCCCTTCCCCAGGGCACTGTCTCCTCCTGGTGGCCAGGAGAGGGGAGATGTGGATTGTTTCCTTTCTGAGGGCGGGGACTTTCTGGTTCACCTCTGTGTGCTCCGCATTTCTTACCGGGTCCAGTTGCCCCCACTCGCAGACTGGCAGAACACTGCCAGGGATACAGGGACCCCGTATGCCAGGGATACAGCGGTAGTGCTAAGGGCCTTGTCAGGGTGGCCTGGGCTGGGCGATGGCCACCGGGCCTCAGAAAGGGCAGAGGCCTGCTGTCTCCACTTTGGGCCTGAGTCTGGGGACTTGTTCTGAAACGTTGGTGGGTCAGCGGGCCCCTCAGGCTTTAATCAGGCTTGCTGGTAGGGGCTGGGAGGTGTTTGTTCATTGCTCTGACATCTAAATGGCGTCACGCCCATGGGCCATTTAAAATGCTCCAGTGCCGAAGATGGGGCCAAGGACAAGCCTCCCGTGGGCCACAGAGCAGAAACACTCTCAGGACCCCTGGGATCAGTCCTGGATTTGTCACTGGCTCACTGAATGGCCTCCCTCCCTGGGCCTCAGTTTACCCACCTGGGTATCAGTGACGTGAGCTAGATGACTTCTGTGGAGTTTGAACACATGGGCTTTGGCACAGGAGAGACCTCGGTTTGAATCGTGTGCTGCTGGGCAAATTTCTTAACCTTCAACAATTTGCACCTCAGTTTTCCTCATCTGTAAAGCGGGGGCAGTGAGAGATACCAGTTCTTAAGGGTTATTGTGGGGACTAAATGGGCTAATGCACACAGAGTAGCTAGCTGGTGCTCAATAATGTGTAACGGTACTCGTTAAATCAGTTACATGCTCTGTGTGTGCGTTAGGTGGGTACCGTGCTGCAGGGTGCTGGGCAAGGCTAGGAGGGACATACTCCTTGCGTCGGTGACTTCCAGGCTCCTCTTGTCCAAGTTGAGAGCACAGGCTTTGGACTTAGGCCTGCATTTAATCCTCATTGCACCACTCCCAGGCTGTGTGGCCTTGGGCAAGATCCTTAACCTCTCTGAGTCTCTGCCTCCTCATCACACGAGATATAGGGATGATAATACCACTCCCCAAAGGTGTAATTGGAATCATGTCTTGGGCCAAGTATGCAGTAGGTACTCAGTTATGGTGCTGTGCCTCAGTAGCAATCAGCAAACATTTATGGGACATCCGCTGCCTGGGTGGCCTTGGACTGGGTTTTAAAGAGAATGCCAAGAAGGCATCCAAGGCTTCAGTTTTTTCCTCAAAGTGTTCCCTGTGAAGAGACTTTGGGCTGATGCTTTGGGCAGCTTTATTTACCTCCCTCATCCCCATTCCGCCTCTGCCTTGGAACCTCTTTGCACTTTGTCACTGTCACAGGCCCCAGTGTGTTCTCCGTGAGGCTCACAGGGATGCATAGGAGCTCAGGCTCTGGATCTGGCCCACCAGATCACACCCCGCCTTGGCCCCTTGGTAGTCTCAGATTGAGCAAATTGCTCGGCCTCACGGTGGCTCATCTTTGTTGTGGGTGTCAGGGTAGAACCTCCCTCTTGGGGTTGCTGCAAGGGTGAATTGTGATCACCCGGGGGCACAGCACCTGGATCACTGTAAATGTTAAGTAATACGCGCTGCAGCTGGGCATTTGACGTTGGTGCGTCTAGAGGCCTGTTCCTGGAAGTCAAGGGAGGCGGGACCCATCCCGAGGGCCCTACGGCACATCGCACAGACCTGGCATGCAGGATAAATGTTGAGTAAGTGAGTGGAGGGGCCATAGCTTCTCTAGGGCAGGTCCCTTCTGGCACCAGGCATGGGGCAAGGAGACTCAGGACCTATCCCAGCCCTTGGGGACTTGAGAGAAATCAGAGGGGTCTGTGCAGGGGGACATGGGCTGCAGGGGGACATGGGCTCCAGGGTGCCATGGGTACCCTGGGGAAGGGCCATGAAACCAGACTGGGGGAAGAGGATCTGGCCAGAGAAGATGCCCTGTTTGAATCTTAGATTAAGAATAAGGCAGGTGAAGATGGTGTGAACCTGTGTGTACATGTGTGAGTGAATGAGTGTGTGTGTGTGTGTGTGTGTGTGTGTGTGTGTGTGTGTAAAAGCCATTGCAGGCACATGGAATATCTCTAGATGGAAACAGGGAACAGCCTGATATGCTCAGGGGACTCTAAGCCTGTTGGAGCACCAAGTTTAGGAAGAAGGGTGATGTAAAAGGCCATGGTAGGCATTGAATGCCAGAATAAAGGGCTTGTTTCTGGTCGGTATGCATGACCACTCTCCCCACCCACATGCTTTAAGGGACAGGGAAGTGAAACAGGGTTTGAAGGAGAGGGGAAAATAAATAAAAGAAGGGGATGTGGGTCTTTAGGGGTCCTGCCTCCTTCCCCAAGCTGGCTCCAGGGTTGACCACCAGAGGTACTCATATTGACGATCTGTATGGAGAAGGTTGATGTGTGGGGAGAGGGGCTTCTAGTCAGCCACCTTGGGTGGCAGCACCTCCCTCCCATGCTGATGGCTCAGCCCTGCCAATCAATACCTTGGTAGCCCTGGGAGCTTAATGGACAGACTGGGGGTGGGGAAGGGCCCTTTACAACATCACCAACATCACCGTTCTGGCTGGGTTGGGTGTAGGGACTGTGACGAGATAGAGGGGGAAAGCCTGGGGCTGAAGGGGGTGGTGGGAGCGTGAACCTGAGCCAAACTCAGATCCAGAGGTGGGCTCCACCTTCCTCCTCCCTTTTCTGCCTACAGATGCTGGCTGGGGAAAATCCATGGGCTCTAGAGCCAGAGATGGATTCAGATCTTGGCTCTGTCGTTTTGTGTACAACGTGGATGAGTCCCTTGGCCTGTCTGTGTCTCCCTTTGTCACAGGGACAGGAATCATTCTGACCAGCCCAGATTGTGTGAGGAGGAAGGAGACCTTGCTTGCAAAGTGCTTAGCTCAGGCCCCGGCACAAAGCAAGTACCTAGCAAGTGGGAGCCAGTGTTAGTTTCTCCCTCACGAATAATAAGAAGCCACAGAGCACTGGGGCTGGCAGCCACTCCTGGGCCTGAGTCCAGGCCCGCTCTCTAGGAAGAGTTTGTGGGGAGCTGCATTTTGGGACGGAGAGCAGGGCTGACTTTACCCAGGACCACTCCTGGAGGGGGGAATTGAGACTTTGGAGAAACTCTGAACGCCCTCAGCAGGGCTGGCAACATTGCTGCTGGAGGAGGAGGCAGGCGGTGGTGGAATGTGGCCGGAAGTCTGTGGGCTGCCCCTCCTGGGACAGGGAGACCCTCCCTTTCTGGGCAGGCTGCCTGGAGACAGGGGCATGGATTGTATGAGGCCTCAAGGATGGGGACCTGGGCGGGAGGGGGCAGTGTGACCCCATCCTCCTCTTGAGTAGGGGGAGTGAGCTCAAGGCCTTGAGCCCTTTCATGTTTAATCCCTGCTCCAATCCCTGCCCCAGCCATGGCTTGTGGCCAGAACCAGTTGCCATCCTGAATAGAGGTAGAGGCGGGGGTGGAGAGAGGAGAGAGTGAAAGCAGGCAAGGGTGAAGGGGTGGAGAGCTTGAGCTCTAGACTGAGATGGATTTGAATCTGGATTCCTTTTCTCAGTAGTGAGTGTCTTTGGACAAGCGATGTAACCTCTCTAAGCCTCAGTTCCCTCATCTGTAAAGTGGGTACGATAATTATAGAACTCATAGGCCCGCCCTGGGAATCACATAAGATAGTTTACCTCAAGTGATTCTTAGCACAGAGGGAAGCACTCAGTAAGTCGTGGCATGGTTGTTCAGAAAACAAAATACAAGAAAAAAGAAAAAGAAAAAAGTTGTGGCTGTGTTGTCTTTTTCTCTGAGATAGATTTTTTTTAATGTTTATTTTTGAGAGAGAGAAAGAGCATGCACGCAAGCAGGGGAGTGGCAGAGAGAGTGAGAGAGTGAGGAGGGCAGAGGATCTGAAGCAGGCTCTGTGCTGACAGCGGTGAGCCCGATGCGGGGCTCGAACCCAGGAACTGGGAGACCATGACCTGAGCTGAAGTTGGACATTCAACCAACTGAGCCACCCAGGCGCTCCTGAGATAGATATTACGAACAATCCCCATTCTGCTAGTGAGAAAACTGAGGGGTTAAAGAAATCAAACTGGGGCGCCTGGATGGCTCGGTCAGTTAAGCGTCTGACTCTTGGTCGCAGCTCAGGTTGTGACTCACGGTTTGTAAGTTAAAGCCCTGTGTCAGGCTCTGCGGTGAGGAGCCTGCTTGGGATTCTCTCTCTCTCCCTTTCTCTTTGCCCCTTCCCCCGCCAAAGAAATAAACTTAAAAAAAAAAAAAA
This sequence comes from Acinonyx jubatus, assembly GCF_027475565.1. Taxonomy (NCBI): domain Eukaryota; kingdom Metazoa; phylum Chordata; class Mammalia; order Carnivora; family Felidae; genus Acinonyx; species Acinonyx jubatus. Next base: position 175,439,970 of record NC_069380.1, on the reverse strand, counting down.
AAAAGATACCAAACCGAGTGGTGATTCAGGGTGGAGCCAGGTGACCCCAGACGTCAGTTAGTGCGAGTCATTTTGTTGTTGACTACATGTGGTGTGTGCTCACTCGTGCTGTGTGTGTACATAAGTGATGTGTGACCATGTCTGTGGAAGGTGGGGAGATATAGGAAGCCCCCACATGTGTCTTCAGAGCATGAGTGGGTCCATGAGGCCGAGATCTTCAGCCAGAGGGAGCAGTCGTGGCTGACGGATGCGCCAGAAGGAGGGGACCTGGGTTGATGTCTGGAAGCTGGCACTGAGATCACCCCATGGAAGGTTCACCCCAGGTGCTTGAGAGAGGAGGCTCGGAAGGTAGGAGAGGCTAGACTGTAAAGGCCCCCGAGTGGGTGCTGTGGGCGGTGGGGAGCCAGGAAGAGTGTGGGGTAGGAACCGAACTCGCCTTGTGCGTTAGAGAGCTGGGCTCCACTGCAGGCCAGGCCGAAGGCCAGGGGCTCTGTCCCACCAGACACCTTGTCTGTGCCAGGCCTGGGACCTAGGTGGACCCCGGTGCGGGGAGATGTGAACCTGTCAGCCCATTGTTGCCTCTGTGCAATTCCTGGATGGGGGAGTGAATATTTTCACCGGAGCCCCAGCTCTCAGGGCAGGGAAGGGGCTGGCAGGGGGGTGGTAATTGGGAGTCTTGGGCTGCATGGGGACCCCTCTATATGCCATCCTGCTGTGGGAAAAGCTGCTTCGACCCAAAAGGTAATTTGGGGTGGGGAGAAGGCAGAATGACAGAAGGTGCCTTCCTGTGCCTAAGGACACATCCTGTCTGTGCCAGCCCTGCTCGCCTTGTGAGAGCTGTGCCAGTCTGGTTTTGTTCACTGTGCAACTCTTCAACAGCCCAGACGACTGGGCACCTGGAGGGGCGTTAGCCAGCAGACAGCCGCTCTGACTATTCTAGGAAAGGCCTGGAAGGCAGGCCCCCTCTTAGGCACCAGGGCCAAGTGGCCTGCTACCCCATGAGCAGGAGAGGAGGAGGGAGAGATTGGTCCCGAGGCAGACGCAGGAGCCCCGCTTGTCCGCATTCTGGCTCCGTGGCCCTGGAGAGATGCCTCAGAAGTCCAGTGACCTTTGCAAAGCGAGCTCTACCTGGTGCCCACCTCCAAGAGTGGCTGAGGGAATTGTAGGAGGTACCACAGAGGGCTTCGGAGCACAGTGCCTGGAAGGAAGTGCCTAGGAAAGCCTAGCAGCTGATAGCTTTGCAGACGCCCCTTGCCACCACTCTGTTGGGCGTTCTGCTTGTCTGGGTAGTAAGTGGTGGGGCTGATTTTGGCCTCTAGGTTTCCCTCATCCTCACCACAGTCATTTAGCACACATCGGCCAGGCAACCTCCTGGGGCCAGAGCTGGAGACCCCCGGATGAGCTGGACAGGCTAAACTCTGGGGACACTAAGCCATTACTGTAGTGCCCAGAGGCCCTAACCCAGCTGGAGGATGGGGAGCAGAAAAGGCTTCTACAGGAGGCACCTGAGGGCAGGTGTCAGCTGGGCAGAGGGGGCAGGGTACCCTGGGCAGAGGGCCTGACCTGTGCAGAGGCCTGGGGCTCCCCAGAGGTCTTGCTCAGGAAGCCCAGGAGCCTCACTGCCTTTTCAGAAGGATGGACTCTGTGTATGTGTCAGAGGCCCACCCCTGCTACCTCCCTTGGGAAGAATGTGACCACAGAACGTGGCTTAAATGGTGGAAGCTGGGCAAGATGGATTGTTCCCCCCACATCCTGGAGAAGGGCCACCGGATAGCCCCTGCTGACCCTGGGTCACCCACACTGCCTCTGTCCAGTGGGCCAGGGAGAAAATCGTTAATGGGAGGCTGGCTTCTGGGGCAGGGCAGCTCCCCTTGGGGACCCAGGGTAAGGAGATTGGTTTGACCTTTGGTCGATAAGGTCTCCTGTGAGCAGGAGGAGAGTTGGAGGACAGGGAAGGAGGCTGGAGGCCTGCCCTTGGGGGAGGGGACAGGGCCGGGCTACCTCAGGAAGTCATACCAGGAAGGTCGAGGGCCGTGGGTGGGGGGGTCTTCAGGACATGCGCCCACCAGGTGTGAACCTCAGGGGCCGATGGAGCTCTTCCCTCCCTGAGCATCAGGATATGGAAGGGGGTGGGTCCCAGGCGTCAGAGCCTGGCTATGAATGGTGACAGCGGCTGGCCACGGAGAATAGAGGAAGTAAAGCGCGTGCACCCTTGGTGGGCCTTGCACCACTGGCCGTGTGGCTCAAAGCCTCAGTTTCTACATCTGTTAAATGGAGGTGGTAAGCATCCCCATGCTGCAGGGGTGTCTGGAAGGACCGGAAGCAATAGCATCTTCCCAAAGTGTGATTTGCGAGGAGAAGTGCCCTGCGTGTAGGGGCGAGGAGTGTGATCTGAGGGTGTTTCCGGAGAGGATTCACGGTGAGCCTCTTAATGCCCCTTGGGTTCCCTCACTCACACCTACTGAGAGCATACTCTGTGCTAGGCCCTGTTCTAAGACTTCCATGTTTCATCTGCAGGGCAGCCCGTGACGTGGGTGCCACTGTCATCCCTCTCGTTTTCTGTGTGAGGAAACTAAGTACAGAGGGGTTAGTGACTTGCCTGGGGTCTCTTAGCTAGTGAGTGGCGCACCCCTGGGTTTCGAATCTGGGACCTCCTCCCGAACGTGCCAGGGGGCAAGTGGGGCCCAGCCAAGTGGGGCTGAACGAAGGGCTTTGGGGCCATAACTGGGGCTTACTCTGCCGTTGCCTGTACTGTGTGACCTTGTCAGTTTAGCTTTGGGGCCTCAGTTTCCTCACCTGTAATGTGGGATGATACTTCTACCCCGAGGATGATAGTGAAGGTTAAATACTGTGGTCCTGCTGAATTGCTTGTGGGGCCCAGGCCAGCGTCGGAGGACATGTGTAAGTCAGCTTGGGGACAGAGACCCTGGGCCGGGCACGGGGCGTGCGATGAGGAAAACACAGTTCCTGCTCTTGGGAGCTCACAGTTGAGAGGTGAGACAGTTGCTTGGGCAGCCCTGGTCCCTGGAGCCCTGCCCTGGGCTGAGTGGGGCCATACTGTCATGGGAATGGGGTTCTGCATGCCTAACATCGTGTCAGACCTCATGGGCACACAGAACAAACCGAGAACACTGTCCGGGCTTCAAGAATAATTCAGTTCAGATGGAATGGGGCAGATGTACATTTAGGAAAGGAAAGCATAGGAAAACCTAATTTAATACTAAATGGAATGCCAGAACCCCACATCTTTTCAATGTTCATTTGTTTATTCATCCATGCATTCAACAAATATTTGAGTTTCTACCGTGCTACGTGCTAGGGATATAGCAACAAGCAAGAAAGAGACAGCCCCAGCTTTCATGGTGCTGTCAGCCTAGTCAGGGGGAGCCAGACAAAAACCAGATAAATAGAAGTCATGTCAGGTTGATCAGTGTTAGAAAGAAAAAACAAAGCATGATAGAGAGATGGAGAGTGACAGAGGAGTGGGGGCTGCTTCAGAGAAACAGTCAAAGAAGGCCTGTCTCAGGATGTGACACTGAGCAGAGACCCTAATGAAGTAAAGGGGCCAGAATGTATAAATCTGGGAAAGAATATTGAAACCAAGGAAAAAGCATGTGCAAAGGCCCCGAGGCAGGTATGTTTTGTGTTTGGAATCCTCAGCAACGTAATAAGGCAGCCAGTGTAACTGGTGGTGAGGGAGTGGTAAAAGATGAAGGCGGGGGGGTGGGGGCTCATCATGAAGGACCTTGAGGCCGTGGTGGGGACCTTTGTCGAGATGTGATGGAAGTTCTGGAGAGTGTGAAGAGGGAGGATTATACTAAGTGACTGGGTTTGGTGGAAGACAGACTACCAGGGGGCAAGAATGGGAACAGGAGACTGGCGAGGAGGTGGCTGCAAGTTGTCCAGGTGAGAGGCCATGTTCAGGAAGTGAGACTGGAGAGTTATATGTCGGCATAGCCAGAGGCCGCTTCCTGGAGGATGTGGTCAGACATGAACTAAACCTCTGGGGATACGGGGACTTTTGGTGGGAGGTGCAAAATGAAGTCTTCTCCAAGAGCGGCCAGCGGTGTGGGCAGATGCTGGGCGAGTGTGGGTGAGCATGAGGACTCTCTGGACATGGAGAGGAGAGTCCCTGGCTCCTGGGGACGAGTGACAGTGGATTTTGGCCCATTCCTTCCCAGGGTGACTTGGCACCCTCTGTCCTTCCCGGCCGTGCACCCAAACGACAGTGATATGCCCCCCACGCTTCTCCCATCTCCGTGTCCATGTTGGTATTTTACTCCCCACTTGCTCCCTTTATCCTCATGGCCACCCTGGAATGTGGTCGGGGTCGGGGCTCCGCTCTGCCGTTTTACTGGGAAGGAGTCGGTGTGGCCAAGGTCAAATGCTCCATGTTGCTTCCTTTAACTTGGTGCTGTGGTGGAAAGATGGCAAGTGTTGTTGTCCCATAGATCTAGGCCTGATTCTTAGCTTTGCCATATCCTGGCTGGGCCCCCTTGGTCAACTTGCCTCACCTCTCCGAGACTTGGTTGCCTCATCTGTGAAACAGGGGTGGTAACAGGGCAGGTATGAGTCTGGGCCAAGGCCTCATACAGAGCCAGCACACAGGGGCTCTGGCTCTTTGCTGTGAATGCAGCTCCTATCTGCAGGGGACCTAGGACCTCCCAGGTAGATCACTGATGCCCCTTTCCCTGCCCAGGTGCTGGCGGCCGAGGAGAACGTGGACTTCCGCATCCACGTGGAGAACCAGACGCGGGCTCGGGACGATGTGAGCCGTAAGCAGCTGCGGCTGTACCAGCTCTACAGCCGGACCAGCGGGAAGCACATCCAGGTCCTGGGCCGCAGGATCAGTGCCCGCGGCGAGGACGGGGACAAGTATGGTAGGTGCCGGCCCCGCTCCCCTAACTGGGCCCCTCTGAGACCTCAGGTTCAGATCCCAGCTCTGCCGCGTCCCGGCTGTGTATCTTGCACCTGGCACCGAGCCTTTCTGGCCTTCAGGTTCCTCATCTGTAAAATGGAGCTGCAGTAAGTCGTGTATCCCCTGAGAGCCTTTGTGGGGCACTAACTGAAGCTGTGAATCAAAAGTGCTTTTGCCGGCAAATGTCAGTGGTCGTGGGTAGCTGCTCCCCATGGCCTTGCTTCACCAGCCCCAGGTTCAGGTGCTTGGAGAGCGGGGAGTCTCTAGGGAATGTTATTTGGGTGCTGCCGGTGGTGCTGGAAATCGGCCTGGGGTGAGGGTGGGTGCTCCTGTGTGCAAATGGGTGTGTGTTCTGCGAGCTTGAGCTTGAACACCTGTGAGGAATGGGAGCGCTCGCTCTTAGCACCTTGGGCTATGGTCCCTTTGACCTGCCCTTGACCCCGGAACTGTCCAGCCCTCCTCTGAGATGTTTGGGAACCATCACTCGCCTCATGCTGCCTCTGCAAGGGGGCTGGGAGGAATGAGACACCCTGACCCCCTTCCCCCCCCAGGCCCCCTGCCCACAAAGACCCTCAGCAGTAAGAGAAACAGGACTCTAATTTCCTAGAGCTTGGAGTGGATCTTGGGAGAGGCACTGAGCAAATACTGACCTTGCCCCATGGGTTCTTGCCTTCTTAGGCCAGGATTTGGGTGGGAGGTGTCCCGGGCCCCGGCCTTGGGCAGGGGAGCTGGGGCTGTGGGTGGCCAAGGCATGGGCCTGGGACCGGGATCCTGTGTATGCACTGTGGGACTGCCAGCCTAGGCTTTTCTGGGATGATGCCCCGCCTGCCCGCCGGCCCCTGCCCATTGCAGTCAAGACGTGACAACAAGACAAATAATTTCTTGGACCTTTTATCTTGGACACCATTTATTTTCCCTCCGCCCCAGGGCAGGACTGACCTCATGGTAGGGCCCAAGTGCGGCAGCTGCACCGTCACTGGGGGCTGGGGCCGACCAGGCCGGGCAGGGCTGGGCCGGGCCGGGCTCCCCGTCTCCAGGCCAGCTGCCTCCCTTCTCCCTGTGCCGTCACTCTTTACTGCCTCCGTTCCCCTCCCTCCCTCCCTCTTTCCCCTTCTTCCTTTCTCAGTCTTGCTGCTGGTGCTGCTGCTGCTTTCAACCGGCCCCTCTCTCTGAGTCCTTCTCCTATCCTTCTGGGTACTCATCCCTTCCCCTCTTTGTTTCTGTCCACCTCTTCCCCCCACCTCCCCATCATCTCTGCCCTCCCTGCCTCCCTCCCTCAGACCACAGCTCTCCAGTCCCTCCGCCCCACCTCTCTCAGGTCCTCTGCTGGCTGCCTCTCAGGGGCCTCTGTCTCTCTGTGCCCCCCGCTGTGCTGGGCAGACCCAGGTGGTGCTTTTCCCTGGGATCTGCTGTCCTCTTGCTGCCAGGGAAGGGGCAGCTGGCCGGCCGGGCGGGAGGAGGGTGCCCTCCTGGGGAGTCCCCGGAGCTCTCACTGGCCCCTCCAGGCTGGGAAGAGTAGAGGGGGGTCAGACTCTGGTCTGAGCCATCTGTCCACGCCCTGAGACAGGAGGTAGGAGCTCGGGAGGGAGAGGAGCCCAGAAATGGCCACCCCCTCATCCAGAAGTTACTTGCCTCTCGCTTCCTCTGCCTCAGCCAGAGACTTAGGGGATCTCACCTGCTGCGTGACGTCAGGCAAGCCCTTCGCCTCCTCTGGGCCTCAGTTTCCCATGTGTACAATACAAGGGTTGGACCAGAGCAGTGCTTCTTAAACATGAACATGCCTGTGAATCACTCAGGGACCTTTTTAAATGCTGATACTGATTTGGTGGGTCCGGAGTGGGGCCTGAGCGCTGCATTTCTAACCTGCGCCCAGGTGGTGTGCAGGGACCGCACTTTGAGTATCCAGGAACTAGCCCGTTTTGGCTTCTCCAGCTCCACAAACCCCAGATTTAATCACTCTCTCTCAAGGAATATGTTTATCACTCCTCCACCCCCCTGACACCCAGGGCAGCGTGGGGCTCTGCTGACTGCGGAGGCTGCTTCATTTAAGTGTCGCATTAGAAACGCAGATGAGGCGAAGGGACCCCATCTGTGAGCCCTGGGAGAGGAAGTGAGACAATGGAGCCAATTGAGGCTTCCAATCTAGATAATCAATACAAATATTATTGGGAGGGTGATTTATGTGGCCAAGCCAGCCTGGAGGATGGGGCTGTGTTAGGGGCCTGCCCTGCCTGTGGGGGGATGGGCAGCCAGTAGCCCCCAGCCAGGCCGGTGGCGGTGAGGTGGGGGGGGCCTCCCCGGACAGTCCAAGAGCCTGCTCCCTCCTTCTCGGGACTCTGTGCAGCTGAAAGAATGATGCAGCCCACGGCTTCCATCTACGTGCAATTATAATGCAGTTGGGGACCTGCGGCAAACACCAAGTACAAACAGAATCCCCATGAACACATGGAGTCTGGAACCCCGACAGACACTCATGGCCTCAGATTCAATGGCGTCCAGAGGTGTTAGACTCTGGGCGGGCCCAGGGCACAGGCCCACCTTAGTCTGGGTGTCCTGCCCAGGAGCTCTTGGCCTGCTGTCCCCATGAGCAGTCTTTGGTGAAATCTGCATGGAGGGGAGCACACCCCCACACCATGCTGCTCTGCAAGAGGGTCTCCCCATGACTCCCTAAAGCTTTCCCAGAGCACCTGAGGGCCCTGCGGGTGGGCCAGGCTCTGGCCAAGAATGGGAGCCAGGAAGTTGGAGGTTTAAGTCGTAGGACACCTGGCAGGCCGGTGGCTCAGGACCTGGTCACCCTGCCCACCTGGGGTTCTTACAGCAGCCTCTCCCCTTCCGGCTCTTGGTCCTGGCCCCCTCTGCCTTATAGGCAGTCACCATGTTGAAGAAACAGCACCAGACCATGCAGGACACCTGGGTTTTGTTGCAGCCGTGCCACTGAGCAGCCCGCGGAGCTTGGGGCAAGCTTGTCTGGCTCCGGGCTCCACTTCTTCCTGTGCCAAGTGAGGGTGAGAAAGCCACACTCCACCTGCCTCTGGGATGGATGCACTTAAGCCCTAGGTGTGGAGGCATTAGATCCTCTTGGCCGTGGGAAGCTGGGCTGACAGTGACAGAACTGGCGTTTTAGAAGGGGAGGGCTGGGACCAACTGAGTCTGTGCTCAGGGAGCAGGGAGGGACCCGGGCACCGGGGGTGGTGGCGTGGAGGTGACTCTGCTTTGATATGCACTCTATGATTGGATATTCCTGCCGGTTTTCATTTGAAAAAAAGGTTTTTCTACTTGAGGAAAAAAAAAAAGGTAAGCACAAACCCAACATGTTGCAGAAGGCCAGGCTCCCAGGACTGACTGTGCTCGGAACAGCCCCTGGCAGGCCACTGGAGGGACTGTGTTAGCCAGGAAGGTGATCTTTGGAGGAGTCGAGCAGGTAGACTCTGGAGTTGGACAAGATTTGAGTCTAGTTCCCCCACTTGCGAGCTCGAGACCTAGGATCTGAGTTAGCCTTTCTGGTCCTGTTTGCTCTTCTGTGAAGTGGGGTGATGGGAAAGAGAGCATATCTAATGCTCAAAGATTGTATGATTATTAAAGCAAAAATATAAGTAATAACTGCTTGAACTCAGTGCTGTTGTATGGGGCTGGGGGTGCCATCCTGGGCTCTGGTGGAGGTTCCCCTCTCAGGAACTGATTCCTGGGGCTTCCAGAAAGAACCTTGTCTCTCTCACTCATCAGTGGGGCCCTGGCAGGTCAGCTGCAGACTTAAGAGGCTTCTTCAGCACGATTCCAGGCAGCGGGACTGCCTGTTCAGGCTGCTGTCTGGCCAGAGGAAGAAGGGTCTTTGGACCTTCTTGTTGGGTGTGGTCTGCTCTTTTCTTAGTTTGAACTGGGGTCCCTCACTCACTCGGCACAGAATTACTGAGCCCTGGGGACCCGGTGGTAAGACAGACACACCTGGTCCCAGCCTTCAAGCTGCTCCCAGGCCAGAGACCGTGCTCCCTCTCAGCGGTTGACTCTGAGTAGGAAGAGTCTAGTTCTCTAACCTCCAAGTGTGACCTTGGGTCCTCCTCATTCCCTCCCTGAGTCTGGGCTTCTTCACCATGAATGGGGGCTGGGTGCGGGGGGGTGGAGTTAGCAGTCCGATGGCTTCCTCGAGAGCTCAGGCATGGATCAGTCTGTGACTCCAGCTGTGGTATTGCTGTGCGGGATCATGAGGACTCAGCCTGTCCCGGCATAGGCCTGCTGAGCTGGGCCAGCTTCCTGCATCCCTTGCTCAGCCTTGCCCCTCTGAGAACGTGAGCCCCTTGGAAATAGTGACCCTTCTGCATGTCCCCATGTCCAGTACAAGGCTTGGCAGAAAGCAGGTCCCCACTTAAAGGTTGCTGGATGAACGTATAAAGTAATTGTGGGGCGACTCAAAGCGTAATCGGGGACTGACTTGTGTGGCTCACATCGAAAGACATGTGGGGTGTTCCAGGGCTTTTGCTGAGCAGATGACAAGAGTCGGGGTGAGGTGGGGTCCTCTGGTCTGCATTTCCTTCGCTCTGGCATCTGCTGGAGGGCTGTGGTGGAGAAACGAGCAGCAGGGACCCCCTACTCTCTGAGTCTGACGCCCATAGCCCCTTCTCCACATAGCAGTCTGAGATGTGAGACTATGTCACAGCATTGTCAAAGGCGCTTGTCTTACTGAGATTAAAATCCCAGTTCTTGGGTCAGCAGGAAAGCGCGGAATGGCCTGGCTCCTGGCTACCACTCAAGCCTTGGCTGCACTGCCCCTTCCTTGCCCACACAGCTCCGGCCCCAGCCCCTCCCTGCCATCCCCGGACCATGCCAAGCATGTCCCCGGCTAAGGCCCTTTGCATTTGCTGTTCTCTTGACCTGACGAGGCTCTTCTCCCAGACACCCTCATGGCTTGCTCCCTGACTTCACTCAGGCTTCTGTTCAATTTTTCTTATCAGAGACTTCCCGTCTCTGTCTCCTCCTGGGCATATTTTTGTTCCTAGCACTTATTGCTACTAGATATTCTATTATGTATTTGGCTATTTGCTCTCTGTCTCTCCTGTTACAATGCAAGCTCCTTGAGGTAGGAGGCTTTTGTCTATTTTGTCTGCTGCTGTATCACCATGCACAGAGCCAACCACAAGCAGGTGCTCAGTAGACACTTGAGCCCAGTGAATGCATGGACGAGCCATGTGTGCATCTGGGAGTGCTCCCCCTGGGGCAGGTGCCTGACACAGAGCTCAGGCACTCAGAAGATACTTGGCAAATTAGTGCTCCCTGCCTCTCCTCTGCTGTCCTCTTGTCCTCCCTCCCATCCTTCCAGCCTGCCAGCTCTGTGTCATGCGGTGGGGATACAGCGAGCCACAGACCTGGCTTCCCCTAGGGCTTTTGCAGCTGGGAAGGGGCATTAAAACCCCTGCCCTTTGAGCTCATGTCCCATAACTTCTGTCCCCAGTGAGGAGTGATCCCCCACACCTCGCTGACTCTGCAGCTGAAATGACCATACTAGAGCTATGGCTGGGATTAAATATAGCTCCTGATCAATCCTATTGATTTTTTTCCCCTGTTCCTTTCCAGCAAGCCCACGTGGCCTGCAAACCTCCTGGGGGGACTTTAGGAGAAGGGGACTTTGGGAGAAAGGCTCTGTGTGTGTGTGTGTGTGTGTGTGTGTGTGTGTGTGTGTGTGTAGACAGTGATGTGGAGACATCTCCAGAAAGCATCTTTCTCCCCACCCCTTCCTGTCGACCTGGTCCACCTTCAGAAGGGAGGAAGGGAAGACTGATTTGCTATGACCTCCCACTGCCTTTTGTGGCAAGGACATTTCCTCTCTGGAGGACACCTGGACAGTGGCCAGCATGCAGTCAGCACTGGAACCGTAGCGGTGAGCCAGCTGCTGGTCACCTCATGCAAGGTCCAGGTGGCTCCTGGCTCCTGTACTGCTCTTGCAGGTCTTGGGGGGTTTTAGCCTGAGGCTGGGGAAAAAGAAATCCCCATTTCCAGCTTTGTTCTCTTGGGTTTCCTCTCTTTGGTTCCTGTCTCCTGTGTCTCTCTTTGTACTGTGTTTCTCTCTGGTTTCTGGCTGCCTCTCTGTGTCTTTCCCTGCTGTTTCCTACCCTTCAAGCCAAAAGTCTTCCAAGTGAGGCCCTGGATCACATGTTGGGAGGCCCCGCTAGGGAATCACACTGGAATCAATCAATCAGTCAGTCAACGTCACTTCCCTTTTCTCCACCATGGCTGGTCTGCGTGATGTCTGTCGCATTCTGCCTACCTCTGAATCTCTCGTCTGCCTCAGACTACCTCTGGAGTGACTCTGCCAGTGTCATGGGTGTTTTTTTATAGAAAGGGCTCTGTGGGCATCTCTACATATAGCCCTCTGCCTCAAGAAAGTGAGGTCAAAGCAAAGAGCTTCCCTGGCTTGGTTTACTCACCCACTGCCCCAGGAAAGGAACGGCCCCAGGGAAGGAACTGCCCCAGGAAAGGAACGGCTGCAGAGGAAGGGTAAAGCAAGGGGTGGACAGGGCGAGACCAAGATTTGTGAGTTAGCCTGCCTGGGTTGTACCTCCGTCACTGTGTAACTTTGGCACTCAGTTTTCTCACCTGTAATATGGGGATGAGGATAACAGTTCTAACCTCGGGAGATTATTGTAAGGATATTGTAAGTGAGAGGATGCATAGAGGAGAGTTAGAACAGTGGCCACAACATTATAAGCTCCAAATAAATGATACTTTCTAGAAGGGCGGAACTGAAAGCCGGTGACTCGGAGGTCACTAGGCCTAGCCCAGAGAGAAAGAGGGTTTTTCCCTTTGTCACACAGTGAGTCTCCTGAGTCTGGGGACGGGTGGGTGGGAGCTCCGGGTTCTAGCGAGAGCAGGAGTAGTACTGGAGGACACCAGTGGGGAGCAGCGTGGCCAAGGGTGTTGACTGTGGCGTCACACTGGCTCCCAGCATCTGCCCCGCTTTGACCAGCTGTGTGCCTTTGGGCAAGTCCCTTCACCTCCCTTCACCTTGCTTTCTTTAACCCTTAAATAGTATTACTCATATCTACTTCACAAAGCCATTTATGCATTTACTAAAATTTACTCGTTGGTCATTTACTACAGGCCAAGTTTGGGCTAGGGGCTAGAAATCACAGTGGTGAATAAGACAGATAAGCCCTTGCTCTGGTGGAGCTTACCTTCCGGTAAATAGAGACAGACAATTGTCTTAGCAACTAAGACAATTTGGAGAAGAGCTCTAAGGAAAATGGAGCAGGGGGTGGGTAGAGCTGGACTGGGGAGGGTGGTATGACATTGGACCGTGTGGCCAGGAAAGGCCTCTCTCAGGGGGTGACATTTGAGTGGCAACCTAAGAGAAGAGAAGCTGCTGTGTGAAGATCCAGGTAGAGGGAACAGCAAGTGCAAAGGCCCTGAGGTGGGAGTGTGCTTGGTATGTCAGAGAGGAATAGCAAGGAGGCTTGCTGACTGGAGGGCTGTGAGTGAGGTTGGGATGTAGGAATGGTCAGCAGGGGCCAGAGCATGTGTCCCATATGGGTCCCCATGAAGAGGCTGGATTTTCAGCGAGTTGGAGATCACTTAGGAGGCCTCTAGCAGGGACGAGAGAGAATTAATTTTATATTTTTAAAGGATCTCTCTGGCAGAGGGAGGAGGCTGTTGAGTTGTGCAGTCTGGAGGGGATGCCTGGAGAGGAGGTCTGATGAGTGGAGCCAGATAAAGTTCCAGACTCCTCCTGCCTGGCCTGGTACAGGCCTCAAGAATGGAACTGAGCCCAGAAGAAGTCTTTAGCTCCTGAGAGCTGCATGTTGGGGGCTTGGGTCATGAGAAGGGGGAGCGTGATGCTGAGGACGAGGTAGGCTCTAGAGCAAACCTGGCCTGGGTGGGTGGGGTCTCTCTCTCCATCTGTCTCTCTTTCTCTCTCTCTTTCTGAGAATTGCTGCCGCTATTACTCCCCACAGACTTTACATAATTCTGGCCCAGCTCCCTCCTCATTATGTCATGCGCTGAGTGGAGTCTAGGTCACTGCAAGGCTTGCTGTGGTCGGGGAGAACAGACTGCTGGCTCCCTGGCATGGCATCTGGAGCAGACCTTCCCCAGGCTGGGGTGGGGGTAGCGAGGTTTGTGGGGGTGGAGGTGCAGCCCAGCTCCAGCCCTAGGCCTTTGGGACAGCTCAGGCAAAGGCCGGGGCTTCCTGTGCTGGGCTGTGGCTTATGAGCACTGGGGGTTGGGGGCAGGGAACTACATCTCCCCAGAGTTAGGGGCCCTCCCCTGGAGCCCAGGCCCCATCAGAAAGTCAGGTAGACCTGCTGAGTTGCTCCTTTGAACCTCAGTTTCCTAAACTATAAAATGGGGACAGAGACACCCCAGCTCGTGGTGATGTGTGACTTCAGTGGGCTCACGTGGGAGCAAGAACGGTAGGAAATGTTCTGAGGACGGAGGTCTAGGCACATGCGGGGAGAGGGGCAGACAGAGAGGTCTGGGGTTGCCTTGGGGTTGCCTGGGCTGCGGTCCTGGGGCCTAATCCCCTTCCTCCTACACACATGCTGCCTCCCATTTCTACCCCTCTTCAAGGCTCTGCCCCAATCCGGGAGAGAATCAGAATAGGCTTGACCCCACCCCCCCCACCCCCCACCTTGCACAGGTAAGGACCTGAGACTCAGAGGGGGCTGTGACTTACTCAGGGTCACACAGCCCAGCATGGCAATGATCAGACCCCATAAGTCCCAGCCCAAGGCATTTCCTGATGCACTCACTTCTCAGTGTGAGATGCCTGCTACCCTGGAGGATGCTGAAGAAGTTCAGGTCAGAGGGCGTGCCTGGGGAGGCAAGTCTGGCTCTATTCTGCCCTTTTACACACATCTGATTTTTTCCCACTATGGTGCACGCGCATGCGTTTGTGTGTGTGTGTGTGTGTGTGTGTGTGTGTGTGTGTGTGTGTGTGTTAGGGGAAAACAGTTTTGTTTTGCAGTTATTAAGAAATGTAAACAATAGTTACTTGCCTTACCTGGCTTCTGAGTACAAGGGACTAAGCCCTTTCTGCCTTCATGTTGTGGAATCCTCACAATAACTTTTGAAGATTAGGGTTGATTATACCCATTTTACAGATGAGGAAACTGAGGCCCAGGGTCATAGAGTTGGCAAGTGGGGCCAGGGATTTATACCCAGCTCTGTCCATTCCAAAGTTCTCGCCTTTCCCTTAACATGTGCTGGCTTCTTTAGAAGCTCCTGGGATTGGAGACCCTCTTGAACCCCCACAACCTCCATCCTGTGTGGGGCAGATGCAGAAAGCAGGCCCCGGGCTGCTCTGATGTTTGACCCTGGGTTCCCAGGGAGAGTTATAGGGAGTTTGAATTAAAGGGGAGCAGGGAGGATGCAGGGCTCATAACCCCCTATCTCACTGTTGCTTAATGTTCTCCATTCAGTGTTTACTAGGGATGGGGGAAGGTGGAGAGAAGAATGTGCCTCCCGCTCCCTCCCTGTTTCTAGAATTACTGAATTCTTGTTAGATCTTTAAATTTTATGTAAATTCTTCTTATTTTCCTTGGAAAGGTGGGGTATCATATTTTAATTAGTAGTGGTGTCAAAGGAGGGCTAGATTAATTATTGGAAATCCTGAGTTCCAGATGGTTTTAATTTTCACAGCAGGGCACCAGGGTATATATTTTTAAATTTTTTTATTAAAATCATACCTAGTGTATTTTAGGGGCACTGAGGTACACTCTTTGTGGCTCCAAAGATGCTGTATTTAGGGCTATGATTTTTGTTATGGAGAAGTAAGTCCCTTGTCACTGAAATTAAAAGTTTGCGGGTGAGGGAGGGGCAGGTGCTGGGAAGCAAAGGCTCAGAGATGGGAGGGTGAGAATTAAAGGGGGGGGGGGTCATAGGCAAAGAAGGCAGCAGTGGGAGGAGATGCTGGGGAGGGAATCAGGCACAGGAATTCAAGTCCAGAGAGGAGAGAGAGCTCAGAGAGGGTACATGGCCTACCAAAGTCACACAGCACCTTACTGGTGAGAGAATATGAATTGACAGAGGGACAGAGAGGGGTCTGGACACAGCTTGCCTATTCAAGGGACAGTCACCCTTTGATCATTTGATGTTCTTTCTCAGTCAGGGCTTGGGGCATTAGCTCTGGACACCCCTCTCCTGAGGGAGGCTCTGTAGAGAATGGATGGTTTAGTGTGGGGTCTCCTACTCCAGATCAGGGGATAGATACTGGGTCCTGATTGGGACTTCTGGGCTCCTGGAAGTTAGCCACCTTTCAGCCTTGGTGGCCTTGACTAAAGAAAGTAGAATATCCTGAAGAGAGCCTTGATTTCCCAGGGGCCTTGAACCTCCCCTCCCTGGACCTTCCCCACTTCAAGTGGCAAAAGTGTGGAGTGGGGAGGGTACACTAGCAGGGGTTCTAGATGTTTGCCCTGGGGGAAGGGGCCTTTGACCTAAATTTTGGGGGAGGTAGCTTGATGTCCCCCAAGGCAGTGTGCGTGAGTACCCGTGCAAACTCGCGTGCGTTTGTCTGTCCCCTCGTGCCAGAGACTGCTACTTCTCTGAGGTTATTCATGTGGCTGTCTGTCCTGTTTTGGGGAACAGAGGTGAGGGGCTGGTGAGGGTGGGTGATGAGGGGAGAAGGGCACACTGGTGTTTAGCCGCAAGGGGCAGAACAACCCTCCAGCTGGAGCCATCTAGGTGCCGAGTGGCGTCGACAGAGGCTGGGGGTAGAGAACAAATGATGGACAGTCTCATGTGTCCAAGGGGCAGGGCGCTCCAATGAGACCTGTTAGATGCCTCCCTCATGCCTGATGTTGGAGCAGTGAGGGTCCAGGGACAGGGTCAGGGATCTTTGCCCCTGGTAAAAAAAAATGTGTCTTGTTCTCCTTCTGCCTTTCGAAGCCCAGCTCCTAGTGGAGACAGACACCTTCGGTAGTCAAGTCCGGATCAAGGGCAAGGAGACGGAATTCTACCTGTGTATGAACCGGAAAGGCAAGCTCGTGGGGAAGGTGAGTGATGGTCTGGGATTCCCTGGGTGTTATCTCCCTGGCATCCCTGGGTAGCTGGCACGGGGTGCTGGGGGCCCTGTCAGCCCCAAAGGGAAAACGGCGGGGGGTGGGGGGGAATATGTGTGTGTATGAGATTCCAGCTGTACCCTCTTCCTTTAGCCCCTTCTCTGCCACCGTATCATAGCCTACCAGGCAAAGGTACCCACGGCTATGACTTTGGGGAGCACGTAGGGTCCTGATCCCTCCTGCTGGGTGTAGACTTCGAGGGGTTTTGGGGGCTCCCTGCCTACATGCACCTGCTGTCTACGAACAGGGATGCGGCCGGCCTTCCCTTCCCTTCCCTTCCCTTCCCTTCCCTTCCCTTCCCTTCCCTTCCCTTCCCTTCCCTTCCCTCCCCTCCCCTCCCCTCCCCTCCCCTCCCCTCCCCTCCCCTCCCCTCCCCTTCCTATTCCTTTTCTCTTTTCTTTCCTCTTTCCCCAATTCCTGTAATAACACATAGTTTCGTTTCCCTGAGACCTCCAACTCTTCCCCTCTTCCCCTTCTTCCCCTCCTCCACACCCTAGTGGCTGGGGAGAGTGTCACAGGCCAGAGTATTGTCGCTTATTATTTGTTAATAATAACAGGACCAAAAGCTTCTGTTAATTGAGCACCTACTTTCTGCCAGGCACTGTGCAAAAAATACTCCCAAATAATCCCACGAGGGCCGTACCACTACCATCCTCACTTCGCAGATGAGAAAGCCGAGGCTTGGCCCCCGCCCAGGCACTTGTCCCGGGTCCCACACTACAGCTGGGCGGGGATTCAAAGCCCAGCTTGGAAGGCAGAGGTTCCAGCCGCACTGCCCACACCGACTGAAGCCGCTCGCTCACCGAGCATAATAATAGTAATCGGCCGAGCGCGGCCCCGGGACGCCCGGGAGTGGTTTTAATTAGTGATTCACTTTCCGCGTCCCGGGGCGGCCGGCCGGCCGGCCGGCGAGGGGATCGGGGCAGGGGCGGGCCGGGCGCCGGGTCCCCTGGCCTGGCCGTGCGTTTCCTGTGGCGGCGCTGCCCGGCCCCGCGTCAGGCGCTTTGTTCTCCTGCCCGCCCGGGCCGCCTCCCAGGCCCAACCTGCCCGCGGCTGGACGCTCGGCTTCCTTTGCTCGCGGCTTCCAGGAGGGGCGCGCGGCAGCCCGCCGTGCCCGGTGCCCGCGCCCCCGCCCCCCCCCCCCCATCCCGTCTGCGCGCTTCCCGGCAGCTTGACCCCAGGAGGGCCGTGCTGGGGTCAAAAGAGCAGCCCCGCTCCCCGCCGCCGGCCGCCCACCGCCCGCCTGCCCGCCCGCCGGCTGGCCGCTGAGTCACCGCTTCCACAGGAGCCGGCTCCGATTTCCTGCCCCCTCGCCCTCTCTCCCGTCATTAATATTGGGGACGGTTCAGCTGGCGCTGGCTCTGCCGGCTCGGCGCAGCCCAGGGAGGGCCCCCTCCTTCCCGCCCCCCGCCTCGCGGCAGCTCCCCCATCCCCGTACAGGCGTCTGTCTTCTGGGCTGGCCCCGAGCATGCCCCCCAAATCCACCTGCCCCAGGATGGCCCTGGGCAGGCCCCCTGTTGGCCTCTGCCTAGCTCAGCTCCCCTTACTGCCTCTCGCCCCCGGGGCAAAAAGCCACAGGCTCTTGGGGTGCTGTTCCATCACAGCCTCCTAGGCAGTCAGGGGCCAAGGTCCTGGGGTTACCCCTCCATCCTTCACTGCTGCCACTGCCTCTGTTCTGACCTCATACTTTGCCCCAGCTGCCCTAGGGCTGCTAGCCTCAGGCTTTTGCCTTTGCTCACTAACCACCGTCCGCTTTCTAAAGCGCACCCCCTGTCCTCCACCCCAACTCCTGTCAAAACCCATCCCTGGGTCCGCATCATCTACCATCTACCAGAGAAAGGCCACACTCTCTGGGGAGGCACACAGACACACAAGGCCCTGGGAGGGGGGGGGGGGGGTCTCCCTGGCCTCACAGCCCTGTCACCCATCCTCACATTCTTAAGCCACAGACACATAACACTGCGAACTGCCACCCCCGTAGACGGGACCTTCTGGCTGTGTACAAGCCGTTCCCTCTGCCCAGGTTGCCCTTCCCTCTGTCTGTCTGCCCCGAGTCCTGCTCAGCCTTCAACAGCTTCTTGCTTCCCTGGCCCCTCGTACAGCACACCCACCCTGGAGCCCACAGTCCCTCACACAGTCCTCTGTCACCTATTGCTAACCTGAGTTGTCACGTTTGTCTGTGTGCCTACACCTCCCAGTTAGATTGAGAGCTCACTGAGGGCTGATTCTGGGTCCAGCCATCCATGCTCTGTGTACCTGGCCTCTCAGAAGCACCCACCAAAGAAGTAGAAAAATAGTTCATGCTTTCCGAGGTTGGTCTTAACCTACCGCCAGAATTATTCATGTCAGGCCGGGGAGTCAAGTGCCCTAACTGCTGAGCCTCAGTGTTCTCCTCTGTAAAATGGCAGTGATCATGCTGGCATTTACTGGCACTTGTTAAATATTCCTTCCCTTTCCCTTTGAAGCCAGGCCATGACGTTACTCCGTCGCCTGTGGGAAGGAGGACCTTTGTGGCCTCAGCTTAGGCTCTGGCTCCTTTGGAGTGGCCTAACAGGATAGCTTTCTTGGGTGGTCTTGGCCGTGGGTGCCAACCTTGCACGTCTTTGGCCCTGGTAGGGCACGTGCGTTGAGCCCCCAACAGAGACCATTCAGATGTTCTGGACCCCGGCTGTAGCTTCTCTGTTGTAACAATCACACACCAAGGCTCTGCGCTGAGCCCCTGCATGCTCAGGCAGCCCCTTTTCTTCTTGTCACCTTTCTGGACCCCACAACCATCCCACTCCTGGGAAGGAGTACACCCTTTCATTCCATAAACAGTTGCTAAGTATGAAGCACTGTGTGCCAGGCATTCCCCTCACCTCCCCATCTCTGACTATTCAACCCAATCCCCTGTGTGATCCCTGGTGAACCCTCTTTGGGCTGAGGCAACATACGGCCCCAGACCTTTCAGGGCAGAGGGGTACCCTGCCCACCACCCCATCTTTGTGAGGACTGTTTCATTTGTAGATGACTGAAACCCAACTCAAAAGGCCTTAAGCGAAAAAGGAATTCTTTTGGCTGACAAAACTTAAAATGTCCAGGGGGTAGTTGTAGCTTCAAGTTAGACTGGATCTAGGGGCCAAATGATGTCATCAGGATTCGGTCTTCAGATCAAATAGAAGGAATGGGACTCCGGTTTGGAAAGGAGGAGGTTGGAGGTAGTGGGCAGGGAGAGATGCTCAAATTTTACTTAATCACCCAGGTCCTGGGATGGGATATTCACTCACTCCGCAAATACTGATGATCTACCTTGCCCGAACCAATTGAGTCAGCATTTTTGGGGGTGAAGCCCAAGCACGGGTTTTTGTTTTTGTGTTTGTTTTTAAAAAACCTTTGCAGGCAATAAGCGGGACCTTGGAGGTAGTCGGGAGCAGAGGTGAGGGTCAAGCCCAGGTGCAGCCTGCCATTTAACTTCATATCTGCTATGTCTGAGTTCATGGGGGGATCTTATGACCGTCACTGGCACCATGGCTCCTCCCAAGGAGCTCCTGAGGTCTCGGGTGCTGGGAATTTGGGCTCTCATAAGTAACCCCAAACCTGTACAAGCACATGTGCTAGCTCCTTGCACATCCGAGACCTTGCTTCATGCTGATGGTGGCTGTGTGGGCCCTGGGGAGGTGAGGTGCCTTGATAGTTGGTGCCCGCTCTTCCATACCCTTTCTCCTCACAGACCTCTCCGGAACTGGACAGAGGAGAAATGAGCTGCAGTGGCAAATGCAGGTTAAAAGCCGGCTCTGCCTCTTACAAGCCCCATGATCTTGGGCAAGCCATTTTACCCTTTTCTTCTCACGGAGAGAGAGTCTACCTCAGCAAGTCGAGAGGATTAAATGAAATAATGCATGTGGAAATGTCTGGCCTATAATTGACAATCGATAAAAGTTGAAGGAATGAGTGAATGAATGAGGAGGGAGACCAAGTAGGTCTGACCCTCTGCTCGCTGTGTCCCCTTCTCAGCACATCCCCCAGGAGGGCCTCTCACGGCTCATGACTGACTGTCTCTGGGACATTAGTGAGGGGTCTGGGACGCAAAGGCTACTTTCTTTTAGAGGAAAGCCCTTTGGTGAGTCTATCCCAGAACCCTTCATTCGTTCGACCACAAATGCTCTGGGTGCCCGGACCTGTGCTGAGCCCTGCGGGCAGCTGACAAGTGGTCTTGACCTGCTCAAGCTCTTGGGCTAGTGAGGAGGCAGGCAGATATGGAATTGCTCTGTTGGGGCGCAGGAGGAGGAATGGGTGCCAAGGGAAGAAGATGGAGTACGTGAATCCACTCAAACTGGATGCTTGAATGGAGTCTTAAAGGAAGAAGAGGAAATGCCCAGGGAGATAGAAGGCAGTGAAGGAAAGCTTCCTGGAGGAAGTGGTTACTGAGCCGAACCTTGGAGGATGAAAGCAGTCTTCCAGGCAGTGGCAGGCATTCTGTGATGGGGAAACAGCACGGTAGAGGCTTTGCTCAGTTTGCTGTCACTGTTCCATGGAGACTGGCCAAAGGACCTGGGCCCAGGTTGGATAGACAGCTTCCAGAATTATCCATGGGGGGCCCAGAGACCACTCCTGTCTACCTTGCACATAAGCCCCACTTCCCTCACAAGAGTTCCTCACTGCCCAGCCCCACCCCGTGCTGCCCGACACGCACTGTCTTCTGGGTCCTACATGTCTTCCGGCCCCACCCCCTGCCCGTTCCGCAGCCTCCTCGAAGGATCTCATCCTCCAGACAATGTTTTCTTACCCTGCCTGTCCCTTTCTGCAAAGTTCAGCACTTTGTCTGCAGGGCCTGAGCCTGCCCTCCACTCAAAGGTGAACGTTCCTGGAAGCTCCAGCCTGTTTTCCACTTCAAACAAAAGGCTGGAACTCGCACCTCAGTCTCCACGCACGGCCAGACCGCTGGGCTTCCAACTTGGCGGGGCATCCGTCCGTAACGAGGAGTGGGCCCGGCCTAAATTTGGAGATGTTAGTTGGAAACTCAAGTGCTGCTAATTCAGGCCTTCCAACTCTGTGCACTTCCCACTCCTCTACATGGACCAGTCCGGCCGTCTCGGGGAGGAGGTTCAAAGCCCTGCCTCCCACCATCCTTTGTCCAGAGCCGATCCAGGGAGGGAGGCCAGAACCATCTGAACCACCTGCTTTTCAGAAATAGTTTAGCAAGTTCCTGCTGTGTATGAGGCTCATTTATAAGCGTCATTCCTCACATTTCTGTGACGCAGGGGTCGCCGTCCCAGTTTGGTAAGATGAGGAATCCGAGGTCTAGAGAGTGGAATTAACTAGCCTGAGGTCACGTGAGGAAGCGTTCGAGTGGATTCAACTTCTGACTCCTTTCCTGGCATCCCTTGTCTCCTGGGCAGTTCACACATCTGCTCGGGAGCCTGCAGTCTCAGAACCAAGGGCATAGGCTTTGGCGTTTGGCCATGTAAAAACTCGTATTTTTGGAGGTCCCCACCCCTCTTCACACCAAACACTTAAAATGCACCATATCCCATATTAAATGGAATTGAAATTTAACTATATGGCAGTGGGGTTGAGTGGCAGTGCAGTAGTTGACTTTATATCGGGTTTTGTGCACATCTGCGGGGACTCTTTCTGTTGCAAGTGACAGAACATAATCTCAACTACTTTAAAGGAAATGAGACATTATTGGCCCACATCACAGTGAGGTAATGAGCTGCAGCTGCTGCTTGGTCCAGAGCCCAAAGGATGTGACCAGAACTTGATTTCTCTCATTCTCTTCGTCTTGGCTTCACTTTCTCTGTGTTGGCTTTGTTGTCAGATGGCGTTTCTCCTCATGGTGGTAAAATGGCTGCCTTTGCTTCAGCCTCACATTTTCCTCATGTTTAAATCAGCCTATGTGTTTGGAGATTGCTTATACAGGGGTCTTTAGGAACATTCTGATTGGATGGCTCATACCACATGCCCAGCTCTGCCCCAGTCACAGGAATGTTTTATTGGCCAGGTCTGGGTCTCATGTACTAGCAGAGTTGAGGTGGGAGCCCTTGGCTGTAGGGTAGAGAGTGGGGAAGGGCTGGATTCCTGAATGACGAGGGAATCTATTACCTAATTGGCTGGCAGGGAAGAAGGCAGGGGCCAACATGACAAGTCCACTCCACAGACCAAGGAAGTGAAGTTGCTCAGGTCAGGCCCTCTCTACGCTATTGCGCCAACCCTCAGTCACCTGTCTGTACCCGGGCCACACAGCCTGCCCCTCACACCCACCCTCCCTGTCTCACCTCCTTCTTCTCTTGCCTCCTCCAGCCCGATGGCACCAGCAAGGAGTGTGTGTTCATTGAGAAGGTCCTGGAGAACAACTACACAGCCCTGATGTCCGCCAAATACTCTGGCTGGTACGTGGGCTTCACCAAGAAGGGGCGGCCACGGAAGGGTCCCAAGACCCGGGAGAACCAGCAGGACGTGCACTTCATGAAGCGCTACCCCAAGGGACAGGCAGAGCTGCAGAAGCCCTTCAAGTACACCACGGTGACCAAGAGGTCCCGGCGGATCCGCCCCACGCACCCAGGCTAGGCTGGCCCCACCGCAGCCCCCCAGGCTGCCCCCAGGCCCACACTCACACTCACAGAGAACTGCATCAGAGGAATATTTTTACATGAAAAATTAGGAAGAAGCTCTATTTTTGTACATTGTGTTTAAAAGAAGACAAAAACTGAACCAAAACTCTTGGGGGGAGGGGGAGCGATAAGGATTTTATTGTTGACTTGAAACCCCCTGTCTATGACAAAAGACTCACGAGAAGGGACTGTTGTCAACGCACAGGTGCTTGTCTCTCTCTAGGAACCGACAACTCTAAACTTGTCCCCAGAGGAGGATTTGAATGAGGAAAACGACACTCTGAGAAACCAAAGTCCTTTTTCCCAAAGGTTCTGAAAGCAAAGAACAAAACAAAAACAAAAACAAAAACAAAACAAAAAACAAAAAAAAAGAAAAAAAAGAAAAAAAGAGAAAAACAAAGAGAAAGTAGTACCCACCCCCAAACTCCCCTTCTTCTCCAATCCCCCGTCCCTGTCCCAATCTCCAACAAAAATCGCTCTCTGGTTTGCAGTCATTTATTTATTGTCCGCTGCAAGCTGTCCCGAGACACCGCGCAGGGAAGGCGTGCCCCTCGGGAATTCTCGGCGCCTCGACCTCCGACCTCCGACGACAGACGGCCTCGTCCAATCAAGTGACCCTGCATTGCTCGCAGTTCTGGAGGATGCTGCTATCGACCTTCCGTGACTCACGTGACCTAGTACACCAATGATAAGGGAATATTTTAAAACCAGCTATATTATATATATTATATATATATAAGCTATTTATTTCACCTCTCTGTATATTGCAGTTTCATGAACCAAGTATTACTGCCTCAACAATTAAAAACAATCGACAAATTATTTAAAAAACCATGAGGTGAGTGGTGGCAGGTGGGGCGAGGGGAGGCGTGCAGAGCTCAGGCAGGGTGGCCTGTTTGTGTTTCATTCTTCTTGGTGTTTGCGCGGACAGCTGGGGCCTCACTCATTCATTCATTCACTGATTCACTCCCTGCCCCCCACCCGCCCCCACCCCACCAACTCCCCTCTGCTTCCACCCCACCATGCTCCCATGCACTGTTCTAGGCCCTGGGAATGCAGCCTTAGACAAAGAGATCTTTACTTCTGGAAATCCTTGCCTTCAGAGAGATTACATTCCAAGGAGTCACCAGTCATAGGGTCACATACATTTGCTCGGCACCTCCTGTGTTATTCTGTGTACTGGGCATGTATCAAAGAACATACCAGAAAAATTCCAGCCTGCAGGGAACGTCACGTGTTCACCGATTCATTGCTTCGTTCATTCATTTATTGATGGAACCACTTATTCAACCTATATTTATTAAGGCCTTACCAAGTGCCAGGGACTGTTTTAGGTACTGGTGATTCACCAAAGACCGAAACAGACGAAAAATCATGGAGCTTGCAGTCTAGGGGTTATTGCTTGAGTCATTTGTGCAGCCCGTATCTGGATTCTGCCAGAAACAGGCTGAGGAGGGAGCGGGGCTCTGTTCTGCATCTGGTGGCAGTGGGGTCAGAGGGCCCAGGTCCACTCTGAAGACCTTAGATTCTCATGTGCTGGAATGTAAGGAGTCTGTCTGCCTCTAAAACTTTCTTCTAGGTCTTTTTCCCCAGGGCCTGGCCAGGAGGTAGGCAAGAGGCCGGGTTGGTCTTGGGGTAGGAAGCAGATTGGGCAGGAGGTTAACGGAAGAAGAAGATGCCTTCTGTGGGGTCCTGCTGCTGTCACCTGCCTCCCTTGAAACCTCCTCCTGCCAAAACTGTCCAGAAGTCCCCAGTGAGGCCCTACAGAGAGGAAGGAAAGGGGGGGTGGGAGCATCCTGGTAAAGGACTCCTGGCTGGATCGGGACTTGGCTTCTGAACTGTGTGCTCCCTCGGCAACACACCTCAGAGCTTGGGTCAAGCACATCTCCCGGTTCTGTCCTTCCTCCCTGCATTATCAGGGTCCCTCCCCATCCCTGGGCCCTGTCCTGCATGTCACAGCACATTTCCTTAGGATTTTATGAAGCCCTTTCAGGTGCACCATCTCATTGTAACCTCAGGACAACCTGCGAGGAAGATACTATCATTATACCCATTTTTAAGAAACATTTAGCAGCTTCCCCAAGGTCACAGAATAAGAAAGTGCTGGGGCTGGTGTCCAAATCCTACACTCTCCAGGACTGCAGTAGCTGCCACCTGGTGAATGCCTACTGTGTTTCAGATGCCCTGCTGGGTATTTTACATACCCTGCCTGGGCATCCACCATACATCCCGGTGTGGGACATGGGTACTCTTGACTGAGGTCCAGAGAGACCATCAATGTGTCCAAGGACTCAGTGAGTGGGTGACTGAGCCTGAGACACCTGGTGATAATAACCGTGATGGTAGTTGTCATTTATTGAGCACCTACTATGTGTCGGTTCCTTTCACACTGTTATTTAGTTTAAACAATAACCCTATGAGATGGGTGTGCACTATCTTTTGCACTGGAAGTTCCAGATAAGTGAAATGACCTGCCCAAAGCGATTCAAGGTAGAAAATCGTGGAGTCAGCATTCAATCATTTATTTATTCATCCAAGAAATGTGTTTAGTTTACTGTGTGCCAGATGCTGTTCCAAGGGCTAGAGATAGAGCCCCTGCCCTCATGGAGCTTACACATTCCATTGGGGAAAATCGACAATAAACCAAATAGATACAAATATGTCAGATAGAGGTAAATCATAAAATAGGGAACAATAAAATGGGGTGAGGGGATAGAGGGGGATGGGGATGCTATTTTAGATAGAGTGCTCAGGGAAGGCCTCTGGAGTGGGGGGGTACAGGCAGACACTGAAGGGAAGAGCATTCTGGGCAGAGGAAAGAGAGTGCTAAGGCCTGGAGGCCTGTCATGAAATAAGGAGGGGCCAGGGGGTTAGGGCATAGTGAATGGGGGAGAAGACAGCGTATTGGAGAGGGCCAGACCACGACTTGGCTTTTTTTTTTTTTTTAAGTTTATTTGAGAGAGAGAGAGAGTGTGAGAGAGCATGAGCAGAGGCGGGCAGAGAGAGAGAGGAGAGAGAGGATTCCAAGCAGGCTCTGAGCTGTCAACGCAGAGCCCGAGGCGGGCCTTGAACCCACAAACCGTGAGATCGTGACCTGAGCCCAAATCAAGACTGTGCCTGTCGTTAACATATTTCGCATTGCTCAGGCACTGAGCACTCAGGAGCTCCCTGACACGGGCTTTTATCCAGAGTGAGATGGGGGACCACATGTGGCATACCTTACACTGTGAAGGGACTGCTCCGGCTACTCTGTGAAGGAGGGTGGCAGTTCCCAGGCTGGGCTTGCCTGATGCCCTAACCTGGGCTCTCACCGCTACCCTGGGTCACCTTCTGCTGCTGGTTCTGCCCACCCCCTTACAGGACGCAGGCGTCTCCCCCACCCAACACCCTGCCTTTGCTCCACCTCCCGGAACAATGGGGCCAGTGGTTCTTTTCTTTTCCTGCCCCTCCAGCGGGGAAGGTGTGGGCCCAGCCTCGCTTTCCTCTAGACGGAGCTTTCTGGATATATCCGGAGCAAATGCGACATATGTTAACGACAGGCACAGTGGACTGGTGGGAAGATTTCCCAACACGGATGAGGTCGGAGGATGTTCACTTGATGGAGGAGCCAAGTGAGTGTTTCCACGGTCCCGCTGAGTAGGGAGCCTTTTCAGAGCACCTATTATGCACCAAGCACAATCTTACTGCATCTACCCAACAGTCTTTGAGGTGGGCATTTTTAGCCTTATTTTATAGAGCAGGGTCAGAGAAGTGGAGTCACTTGCCTGAAGTCACACAGATAGTTCATGATGGAGCTGGGATGTGAGCCCAGGTCTGTCTGGTTCCTAGAACTTGGAGCTCCTGGCACCTGTCCAGGGTTTCCGTCTTTGCCCGCCTCCCGCCTCCCCACTCCTGTCTCGGTGTCCATCATCTCCCAAACCACCAGAGGGAGGGGGCAGATATACACCACATTCCCAGGCCCCTGATGACAGCTCCTCTCCTACTCCCCTGGATCCTTTCCAGGATGTCAGCGTCACAGAGGGTACAGGGATCTGGGACCTATGGCCCCTGAGTTTATTTTCAGCTTGGCCCTTTGCCAGCTATGTGACCTTGAGTAGTATCCCTCATCAATCCAATTGTTTTCACCTTGCAGGGCCAATGTACTGTTCAAAAGAGACAGCAGAGCAAAGAGTTGTGGATTATTCCTGCCCAGTAAGAGCCGGGAGGCACCCATGCAGGTGTTTCACCCGCAGCCTTCTCTCTCCATTTCCCTTCAACCCCGTTGCTTTAGAGAGGAAGCATCAGGACACAGGGAGATCAACTTGCTCCAGCACATCCAGCGAGTTCATGACAGAGCCCATTAGATGACTAATGGATAGTGATGGTAGTGATTAATAAACACGATGGAGTATGGCAAAGGGAGATGAGTGGGGGCTCTTCTAGGGAGGTCGAGGGCCAGTTCAGCGGCCAGTCTGGTCCCTCTTAGCATCCTTCCCAAATCTGCTTCTCTGACCCAAGGAAGCAGAGGGCGGGGAGGAGAAGGCTGAGGTTTCTTGGTCCCAGACCCTACCCCTCTGTTCTTCACCCCATCGGGGTACCATGTGACCCAAGTGCCAGAAGTGAGGAAAGATGGAGCTTTGCCCTAGCACTTCACAGGGTCAGCATGCAAGCAAAGTGGGACTGGCCCCCAAAAGGGAGAGAAGTGGGTTTGAGAATGAGAGTGCTCTCTCTACCTGCCCCACCTTTGGCCATTGTTTGCATTCAGTCTTCCCCCTCTATGGCCACCCATCCCCCCACTGGCCTAGGAGAGGAAAGTGATGTTTATTGGGCATCTGATCTAGATGGACTCATGATCCTAGCACTCTGCACCCACCCTGTTCGGGATGGTTCCTGGTGCACAGTGAGCTCTTGGTACCCTAGCTATTACTGTGACTTCATTTGACTGGTACAAGAACTTGGCAAGATAAGTGTCAGGAGGCCTATTTCGTAGATGGGGAAACTGAGGCCTATAAAAGAATGTGATTGGCCCCAGGTCCCTGGGTAAAAAGTGACAGAGGTGAGATTTGAACCCAAGTTTCCCTGTTCCCACTTTCCACTTTGCCTTCCTCCCTTCGTTGGGGGTGGAGAGGGCAAAAAAGCCCCAAAACGCGGAGCAAGGGAAACAAAGTGGCCTTCCTGTGTGGGTGGGGAGGGCATGACAACCAGGAGAGGCTGTATCTGGGGGTGTTCCTGCCAAACCAGGTGAGCCTGGGCAGGGGGAGGCTGTGAAGCCCCAGGCTGAGTGCAGGAAGTTGGGGTGGAGATGCCCTCCTGGCTGCCTGCACAGCTGGAGCCTAATCAGACCGGGCTGGGATGCCCGGGGCTTGAAAGCCTCATAAACTTGGGCAGAACCCTCCCTCCCCAGGCACAGGATTGGGGCTTCCAAAGAAACAATAGTGAATTAGGTGTGAAAGATGTGACGGCTGCTCCCCAACTATGCAATTAGGTAGTGGGTCTGTTACAAACATTAGGGGGGGAGTTGGGACCAGATGTCGGTGAGGCTCACCCTCGCTGTCCTGTCCCAGAACTGCCTGGCCTCCTGGCTGAGGTTTCCAGCTCTGGCAAGCAGGAAAGGCGGCAGGTAGCCCTGGGGGTGTGGCCCCCTGCAGAGCAGGCCAATGCTTAATCAGACATTCCTCCCCTCCTTGGGGTAGCTACTTAGACCTAATTAGCACTTGCTAGAATTTCTGCCCACCTCCTCTGCTTGCGGAAGAAGCCACTCTTTCAATGTTCCGGCCTCCCAGGCTGACCACTCTGTAGCTGCCAGGCTGTGGGTCACCCACTGGGTCAGAGGCCCAGGCTGATTTTAAAAGACTGTCACAGACTGAAGTCTCGTTTGCCTGCCCCACGCAGGACTAATTGTCATCTACTGGGCACCAGCTGTGTGCAGGCACTTTACCCCCTCTTACTTCTCACCCCAATTGCCTGAGACAGCTATTTTTATATGCTTCCTACCAATGAGGAAACGGAGGCTCAGAGAAGGGAAGTCACCTGCTCAAGTCCATCTGACTTCCCAAATCCTGCACGTGACTATTATTATGCCCCAAAGCAGCCCCCTGAGGAGTTAGTGTCACCTTGGTTTACATAAGAATAGAGGATCAGAGAAATGACCTATTCAAAGTCACAGGGTTACTAAGTAGTGAAGCCAGGATTTGAAGCTAGGTCTGTTGTTTTCTACCTCTCCATCCCTCCCAACCCTCTATTTCTGTCCCTGTGTTATTCTGGATTCTTTTGGTTACGAGTGACAGAAACACATGAAAACTGACTGAAGCCGATAAAAAAATGTATTGGCCTGTGTAACAGAAATGTGTACAGGCATCGGGCTTCAGGCAAAGCTGGATCCAAGCGTGTCTCTCTCTGCCTTCTTCTGGGTTGGTTTCATTCTCAGGAGGGCTTTCCTGTAGTTCCAAGCTCATATCTTACTGGCTTAATAACTTTAGAGGAAAGAAAACATATCTTTCCCAAAGGCTCCAGTACAAGTCCTGGGGCTGACTCTCATTGGATCAGTTCTCTCTCCTGCATATCTTTGAATCAATCACTGCGATCAGGGGGACAGATTAGTTTAAGTGACCAGGTGTACATCATGCACCGGCCCCTGGAGCTGGAGTGAGGGAGGCATGGGCCAGTCCACCCAACTAACTATAAGGTCTGTAAGTCAAAGAAGGGGTGGTTTCCCAAAGGAATATGGAATTGTTCTTACCAGAAGCCAAGGGACAAAAGCGAGACAAATATGTTGCAATGCTTCCCCACTTGGGTGTGCATCAGAGTCCCAAGAGGACTTGCTCACATACAGATTGCTGAGCCTCACCCCTGCAGGTTCTGTTTCAGTAGGTTTGGGGTAGGCTCAAGAATTCGCAAGTTCCCAGGGGATGCTGATGCTGCTGGCCTGGGATTTTTAAGGACCACTGGTTTACCCCTTTCCTTTGCCTTCATTCTCCCCACCGTCACCATATGCTGTGTATTCTCATTCGGGAGTTCAGACTGGGGACCCGTACACTCCAGGCTATGCGAGGGCTTTCCAAGAGGTCCATGGGTACAATCATCTTGTGGGAATCAACGTACAGATGTTCAACTTTCCTGAGTGCTTTCCCCCGAATTGTTCTACTGGAGAATGCTCCTGTGGTTGGCAGGCTCCCCCGCTCACCACCCTTTCTACAAAGTCCCTCCTCTACTTTAGAGTAGAAGGTACATGTCAGTTAAGTGTCTGACTCTTGATCTCAGCTCAGGTCATGATCTCAGGGTTCATGACTTTGAGCCCCGCATCAGGCTCTGTGCTAATGGTACGGAGCTTGGGATTCTGTCTCTCCTTCTCTCTGCCCCTCCCCTGCTTGTGCTCTCTCTCAAAATAAATAAATAAACTAAAAAAAAGAAAAGAAAAAGAAAGAAGAAAGAAAGAAAGAAGAAAGAAAGAGAGAAAAGAAAGTGCACATCTTACCCTGCCTGCATCTCACTGTGGGCATTGCCTGGAGTGTAGGGAAGCCCAGATCATGGAATAAAGGGATGAGAGTGTGGGGAGCTCCCTTTGGTCGTAGTGCCATGAATCTGTGGGAAGTCCTCATGCTCTCCCCTGCCTTAATACTGGTCTATTTTGTAACAGGGCAAATTGTGGATTTCGTTTTGGATCATGGTGGTTTATTCTGAGTTCAGGTATATTGCACAGCAAGATGTATTGGCGATTTTTCTTTAATTACTTTGCCTCCTTTATTCCTCAAATGTTGTTCTGGAATTCACTCACAACTAAGGAGTGTTGGTAATGGAAGTAACTTATTCAGGGGATACAAACTCATAGATAATTTCCATCTGTCCATCTATCTGTCTGTCCGCCTGTCTATCCATTCACCCATCCGTCCACCTATCTGCCTATTTATCTATCTATCTACTGAACCATCTTAGAATGACAACATTCATAATTTGGAAAAAGCAGCCTGGGAAATACAAGTGTAGACCAAGTGCATCCCGACTGTGTTGCCGCTATTCTCAGTGATGAGAAAGAGCCTCGTGCTTCTTATCCATCCTTTCCTTGGTCCATGTCTCTGTGGAGTATTTTTGCCCAACTTCAAATAGGAATAGGTGAAATGTTCCAAACTTACTTCCTACAGGTCATATTTGAGTAAAATATCTTGTCTCAGATGGAAGTTAGTGTTTCATATATTCTTGAACACTTGTTCAGACCGGCAGGAGAAATATTTTCATTTAACTTTTGCGGAAAGATTACTGGCTACTGTAAATCCACGTTTATGTTTTCCTTGGGTGTAAATCTCTTATTTGCTGTCGCTTGTTCATTTGTTCATTCTCAGTGCATTTTTATTAAATGTAGATGAATTTAGTTGTGCGTGGCATGGATTCTACCAAAAAGATCTAGTTTTCAAAATTACTTAAGGGGCTTATGAGTAAAAAAAATGTGGAGACCCCATTCTAGACCAATCCATGCATCTGTACGCTCTGCACCCATGCACAGACAGTGCAGTCTCAATCTGGAAACACTGGCTTGCTTGCCTATTTTCTGCAGCTGTGAGCACAGAGGTGCCACAACATAGTCCCTTGCAGGTGCCCTGAGAGATAGCCCTTGGGGAGCTCCCAGCTGGATGCTGCGAACAGGTGGACTATAACTCAGCAAGACAAGAGCGTATAGGTGGAGGCCGAGGCACAGAGGACGAGGGGATGAACTGGGTAAGGGCAGTTCAGTCTGCTCTGACAATCTGAAATGAGGTTTAACTGCAAAACAGGGAAGGGCAGCTCAGCAGAAGGAAGAGCAGTGCAAAGGCAGAGAGGAACAAAAACCCAGCAAAGTGTGGCAGAAGCTGGGAAACGTGAGGCCGTGGTGGGAGGTTGCAGCTGGGAGGAGAGAGAAGTAAGAGAGTCAAGGCTGTGGCTTTTGTAGGCTCCCATTTTTGAGTGGCCCTCCTGCACGGCACACGTGCATCTGTGTTCACGTGCACCCTGATCTGCACATGTGTGAACAGTCAGTCACACTGCCATGCTCAGCCAAGAGCACACAGCAGCACTAACATAGTGCAAGGTCATGCCTCCCTTCCTCCCTCCTTCTTTCTTGCTACGCTGAGTGCCTACTCTGTACTGGGTTCCTTGGAGATAAAGCAATGAATGTGGCAGGGTCTCTGTCCCCGCAAGTATTATTGAGGGGACAGACCATTAACATTGACCACACACTGTGACAAATGACACAACGGACAAGCATAGTGCAAAAGGGGAGTCAGAGAAGAAGAGTCATGGAAGCTGAGACCCGAAGAATGAGAACGTGTTGGCAGGAATAGATGGGGGTGGGAGGAGTAAGCATCGTAGGTGGAAGAAGGAGAAGCAGGTACAAAAACCTGGCTGGAGAGAGTATCGCTGCCAGAAAAATACAGAAAAGGGCCAAGAGAGGATTTATGATTTCAATACAGGAGTGGCAACTTGGTCGGCAAAAGCCCAGGGATGTTACTACAAGACTCGCCTTGGGTTTCTGTTTTTTTTTTTTTTTTAATTTTATTTTGTTTTTTATGTTTTATTTACTTTTGAGAGAGAGAGAGAGAGAGAGAGAGAGAGAGAGAGACAGCGTGAGCAGGGGAGGGGCAGAGAAAGAGGGAGACACAGAATCCAAAGACAGGCTCCAGGCTCCTAGCTAGCTATCAGCACAGAGCCCCACGCAGGGCTTAAACCCATGAACCGGGGGCTGAAATCGATTGCTGAACTGACTGAGCCACCAGGCACCCTGGTTTCTGTTTTGATGAGAAGGCCGGGAGCCCAAGCTGATGGACACCGATGATCGCAGTGGGTATCCCGCCTTCCGCAAGTACCCCCAGGGGCTCTAAAGAGTCAGGTGTGGTTCTGTTCCTTCTAGATATCACCTTATGGTTTTAGCAGCCATTGAGCATCGTGGTCTGCATCAGTGGTTCCCAAGCAGGGGACTGTCTCCCGGGACGCTTGGTAATGTGCAGAGACACTTTCGATTGTCACAACCAGGGGTCTGTTACTGGCGTCTAGTGGGTATCTAGAGCCCAGGGGTGCTGTGGCATAAACATCTCACAACATACAGGACAGGGTCCCCCTACAAAGAATTATCTGGCTCCAAATGTCTGTTGTGCTGAGGTTGAGAAAACTTGGTCTAGATTCTCTCTTTCCGGAGGGTGGCAAGATAATGATTTCCTAATTCTCTCATATCTGCTGTTTATTAAATGGGATTCTTCGATGAACTAAGAACTTTCCTCCATCAACTGTTCAGTTACCCCAGGAGGCAATTCATACGGAAATTCATACAAGTGCTTGATGCTTGATTCTTTCTCTGTATTTACCACTTTTCAGAATAATTAGTTAATTGTTATCCTCCAAAGATAACCGATGCATTTTTTAGTACCACCATGAGAATTATCAAAAGCTTATTTAGGTGGAGCATCATATATATATATATATATATATATATATACACATATATATATATATACATACATATAATGTTTATTTTATTTTTGAGAGAGAGAGCGTGAGCAGAGGATGGGCAGAGAGAGAGAGGAAGACACAGAATTTGAAGCAGGCTCCAGGCTCTAAGCTGACAGCACAGAGCCTGATGTGGGGCTTGAACTCACAAACCATGAGACTGTGACCTGAGTGGAAGTCGGATGCTAAACTGACTGAGCCACCCAGGCGCCCCGATGCATTTTTATAAATTTAATTTTTTTAATTTATTTTTGAGAGAGAGAGAGAAAGAGAGAGAGAGCACGTGCATGTGAGCAGGGAGGTGCAGAGAGAGAGGGAGACAGAGGACCTGAAGCTGGCTCTGCGCTGACAGCAGAGAACCCGATGCTGTGGGGCTCAAACTCAGGAACCTCAAGACCATGACCTGAGCTGAAGTCGGACACTTAACCGACTGGGCCACCCAGGTACCCTAAGTATCTGGCTCTTGGTTTCAACTCAGGTCATGATGTTGCTGTTTGTGAGTTCAAGCCCTGCGTCAGTCTCTGTGCTGATTCTCTCTCTCTCTCTCTCTGCCTCTTCCCTGCGCGTGCTCACTCTCTAAAAATAAATAAGTAAACGTTAAAAAAACTTATTTAATGCCTTTCGATCTATAGCAGTCATTATTCTTTTTGAAGGTCAAGTTCTTCCACCTTTGGCCAGCGAGGGCTCCTTCTGGTGGCTCTTGTGTTTCTTTTGTCATTGCCCTAGCATTCTGATGGCTTCTTTGCTTCCTGGTGTGACAAGATGTCCCCAGGTCATCTCGTACCTTTCCCACCCCCACCCAGGGATCAGCTATTTCTCTCAGAGCCTGGGTTCATTTTAGTGGAGAATGTCAGGGCTTCCTGAGAGTGAAATGAAATGGTTCCTAGGAAGCCGTTAGCACAGTGCCTGGGACACAGTGGGTGCTCATCTAATGCTGTGGTTTCGAAGACAGATTCTCTGCCAAGTTGCTTCAACTCCCTTCCTCCCTGCAACCTCCAGTACATTCCAGCACTTGCTTTCTGTACCTCCAGACAGTCTGGGGTGGGGCCTGAGTGTAATGAGGGTTCAGGTTACCCAGGGGAGGTTTGCATGTAGAGGCTTTGTTGGGCAGAGGGACCTGCCAGCCAAGAGAGCACGTCCATTAAAAGCCAGGCTAGAGGAAGAAGAGAGGAGCAATTAGCTAATCCAGGAGTCAAGGCTTTGCTTTTGTTTTCACCGTCAATTTTAATCCTGTCCTAACCTTTGACCTAAGCCTTGGGGCAATTAGTGCCCACTAATGAAGTGGTGGTGGGTTTGAGCTTCTGCTTTCCTACCCAGGCCGAGTCAATACCTTGTATTCCAGCACACGTAATTGAGGGAAAAGGGTTTACTTAAGCTAACAAATGATTACTTCCCACAATAGAATCTCCATCCCAGTTAGTGAATTGGCTCTTCAGGCATCCCCTGCTTTGTCTGCTGCCAAAGCCTGTATTTCATTGACTGCTTTGCCCTCTTCTCTCCTTCCTCCCTGCTTCTCTCTCCCTCTTCCTACCCCTCCTCTGTGCCCTCACCATCGAATTCAGTAAATTCGCTGTAGCTACCGTCCACCCATCCCGAGGCTTTAGGTGGGCCAGGCCCTGAGGTCCCGGTACAATTCTGACCCATCCCAGAAGGATCTCACAGCCTAGGGACAAAGACAGACATATAAACAGATAAATTATGAATCATTCTGCAGTGTGGTAAGGGCAAAGTAATTCAACAAGTCTAAATGAAGGAGCCAGATGGTGTGGAGTGGTCTTTGTGCAGAAGAGTCTAGAGAGGGAGAAGAAACTGGAAACATTTGAACCGTTCAGACTTAAGGCTTCCATGGACCAAAGAGGGTTTTTATCCAAGTGGCCTGAAAGGTGGTTATTGAGAAGAATGTGGCAGACTTCTCACTATAGAATGCCGATTTGGGAACCCCCGTTCCCCTGTGGGGTTATGTACCTCAGAGAAGGCTTGCGTCACCTTCATCCTCAGCGGGGGTGTCTTACCTCATCGGGGCCAATCATATGAATTGCATTTCCTTTCCCAATTGATTGGCTTAGTAAGGGGCATGTGACTATAGCCTGGCCCATGAGCTATGAGGGGAAGCATGTGGGAGGTGGTGGTGGGCCTTGTTTCTAGGGAAGTTTCTTAACTCTTGTAAGCATACATAATAAGGAAGTCATAGTTCTTTTTTGAGTCTGGATTTTGGTGAGGATGTGGTGGCTGGAGCTGTTGTAGCTATCTTGCAACACGAGGACAGCTAGCTGCTGCACTGAGGACGGAAGAGCAAAGTGTTGGAAGAAACTTGGATCCTTGAGGCTGTCGTACAGCTGCTGACATCAGCCACGTGGGGCCTTCCTTGACACTTCTCATTGTCTGAGACAACAAAATGTTCTTGTGTTTAAGGCCCTTTCAGTTGGTTGCTGGAAGCTTCCCAACTGATACAGAAGAGGAGGGAGAATTTGAAGAACGTGTCCTGAAGAGAGGGAAGAGCATTTCAGGAAAGGCATATGGACAAAGGTGCCAAGAAAATAGGAAATGTATGGAAGGCCTAGTTCTCAGAGGTGAGGTCACATAGGGTCTGGCCATATTAGGCAGCACCCCATGTCCTCTCTCTGGGCCCCTCTTTCCTTCCATTCCCCCTGAGGGGGCTCTCCTCTTCATCCAGTCTCCTTTCCAAATGTACCTGAGAGGGAGACCCAGGTAGCAGCCATCTTAGCCGAGGTATAAGATGTGTATTGAGTATTCACTCTGTGCCAGGCCCTGAGCTGGGTGGAAGTAAACAAGATAAGATCCCTGCTGCACAGAGCTCTTGGTCCAGGTCCAGAGATACAAACATACACCTATGATCCTAAACAAGTGACTGGTGTCCGGGGAAAGAGTTTTAGTTGGGTCATGGACTGACATCATGTGTGAACATTAGTTCATAACTAACTCATAACATTCATAACTCATAACATTCATACCAGTTATGAGTTTATTTTGATGATCAATTTCTATATGTGGCAGAAACGTAAGTTTTCCCTCAGGATGTGTTCAAGAAAAGAAAAAAGAGTTAATTTAAGGAAAACTAGTTAGTAACGTTGTAAGTAGTGTGTTGATATGGTAAAACTTGTGCAGTTAGAATGACATGATGTGTGTGTGTGTGTGTGTGTGTGTGTGTGATGTTTGTCTGTGTGGTCTTTTTTTCACCATATGAGAACAGACTTCTATTCTTTTAGGAACTACTGTTTCTGTGCTTTATGTGGTTTTTCTGGGAGGTACCACATACTTCCATGATCTTCCCTACTCCCACTGTTTTCAGTCAGGCTTTTCCCAACCATGAGAAGCCCCACTCTAGTGGCAGATGCTATGAAATGTGAGGCTTGGGGGCTGTTGGCCTGTGTCTTGCCCTACCAAGGACACTGACCTGGAGTGACAGAGGCAGGCAAAGAAAAGGGAAAATAGCAGACTCAGTCGATTCTCATTACTCATGGTAGTTACGTTCTAGAAATTGGCCACAAACTGAATTAGTGACCACTGAACCATTGCTCCTAGGGGAAATACAGGGCAAGGTTCCTGTGAGTCCCTGGTCATGACATTTTCATTAACTCATCAATACATAACCTTGTTTTATTTGTGTTTTGGTTTAAAGACACCTTATTTAATATACATTGTTGATCCATTAACATTACACTCATGGCCAGCAGCCAGCAGCTGTATGGCCAGCAGCTATAACTCATGCCTGAGTGAAGCCCAGATAACACACGTGTTTTCTCCACCAGTCACAGCCCAGCCATCTTGCTCTTAGGATCACTAGGCAGCCCTTCAGAGCTATAGTTGGGGACCACTTTCAACGATGAAATCACCACCAAAAAGCACTAAAATGAGAAAAATGTGGCACTAAATAAACAACCACGAAAAGGATACTTGTTCACCTTATGAGAGCTGGGATAAGAACACAGTGTCACCTTGTGTGACCTCAGCTGGGAATGTGTGTGTGGGATGACTCAAAATTTTCACCACTCTGCACATGGCCATGAATGACCATGAAAATGCTACAAATATTGATTTGGGGGTTGCCAATATGTTTTAGCAAGTAAGTGAATTCACAAATACAGAATCCATGAAAAATGAGACTTGGCTGGAAGATAGATGGATAGGGATAGAGAAGAGAGGTGGGAGGGGCAGAAAGGGTGTGCTTTCAGCTCTGGTGGGAGTCTGAGTCACTGTCTCTAGCCATTTCTCTGCCCTCCTTATGGTTTGAATATCATATTTCTGTCTGATGGTGTGAGATATTTCAAAGTCCTTTCTACATCCCACCCCCTTTTGTTTTCCTCTAAGAGGATTCAGTTGGAATTCTGTTGCTTACAACCAAAGGAGTTCTGATCTAGTATATAAAACCCTTGGCACATGGTAGGTCCTCTTTGAATGTGGTTCTCTTCCTTCATGGAATGCAGGGTTGGCTAAAGTAACCAATGAATGTATGTCGCGAGAGAGGGAGTGGTGAGGAGAAGGAAGTCTTTCCAATGTGAAAAATAGGGAGCAACGTATTTCCAGCTTTTCCCTTTACCCTTTGCAGCAGCAACCACTTCTTGCCATGTTCCAGTACAGATGGAAAAGTCACTGAATTACAAACCCGGTTGCAAGCTATTTTTGGTGGAGTTGTGGGGTGTGTGTGTGTGTGTGTGTGTGTGTGTGTAATGTACGCATTGGGATTCTTGGCCACTGCCTCTGTTTGTATCAGCTGTCAGCAAATCAGAGGCGCCGTACGCGTTTGTCATAATTCATTACATTAATTAACCACGTTTGAGAACTGGGCGCAGGCCAGAGGGGATGCGGGGGAGGGAGGCCTCCACATTGTTGTGTCTGAACCTCCCGGGTCAGAATTTCCACGGTTTGATGGGCTGCCATCGCCTGCACATGTGTCCCCTGACACTTGGACCTTGATGAAATCATCATGTTTACATCTTTGAATATTCCCTGCAGATGATGCCCGTGGCGGGAAGCCAGAGGTAGAGAGCGTCCCAGAACTTGGCTCTGGAGGCCCATCGCTGTACCCAAAAGAGTTTGGAACTACCCTGACGTCCGATACCAAACTGGGCATCCTTCTCTAGCCCATCCCTCTCTGGCCGGTTCCCTGGGCAGGCTGCCTGGCCCAGGCCTTCTGCAGGACAAATGGTGCCGGCTGTACCTCCCCCTACTTGAGACCCAGAGGGGTGAAGCCCACTTCTCTTCATGTCCCCTATTGCAGTGAATGGTGCCATTGCCTACCCAGATGCCGTCTTGGAATGTGCAGGCAACCCTTGACTCTTGCCGCATCCCAGCCTCCATGTCCTGTTGGTTCCCCATTGTTACCATTTCTGAGGTCGTTGCACTCTTCAGTGTTGCATCACCACCGCCCAGCCTGGGCCTCTGTTGCCTCTTTCCTGGACCATGGCAATAGCCTGATCTCTGGCCTCCTCTTTAACTCTTTCTCTCTTCCATCTTTCCTGCGGGCTGGGACTACAGGGACTTTTCTAAAATGCAAATAGAAGTATGTCACTCTCCAGTTGCTTTGCAGTTGACCTCAGGATTCTTTTTTTTTTTTTTTTAATATTTTATTTATTTTTGAGACAGAGAGAGACAGAACATGAGTGGGGGGAGGGGCAGAGAGAGAGAGGGAGACACAGAATCCGAAGCAGGATTCAGGCTCTGAGCTGTCAGCACAGAGCCCGATGCAGGGCTCAAACCCACGTACCGTGAGATCATGACCTGAGCTGAAGTCTGACGCTTAACCGACTGAGCCACCCAGGTGCCCCGACCTTGGGATTCTTTGCTGTGGCTTACAAGGCCCTTCCTGAACTGGCCCTGCCAGTCATTGATTCCTGTGCATTTCTAAGCCTTATTCTCTGACCTCTCTATCAGTTCTTCCAATAAATTTCTTTCGCCTAAGTTAATTTCTGCTGTAGGCAACCAAAGACCCTGACTCTTGAATCATCAAAGTTTCTATTTATTCCATATGTGAGATTAAAGGCAATTTTTCTTTTCAACAAAAATGTCCTATATTCTTACTGTGTACTCAGTCACTGGGCCCCAATCAGTATTTGGCCACAGTCTTTCTGCTTAGAAACTAGATCCTTAGTGATATCATTTAAGCTACTTGATGAAACCTTACCTAAAGCCAGCACCAAAAGTTTTCCAGTGTCTCGAGTCAACAGATTCTCTTTATTTTTTAATTAAATTTTCTGTGGCTTTCAACTTGACACAGACCTTGAATCACAAACTGTTTTGGAACAAGGACAATGCCTGCTTCATCATGACCCTAATAACCTGCTAGGGCGGACTTTTATTTGCATTATCCAGGCCTATTACCAACCTAAGGAAGATCCTCAGTTTCGTGATGAGGGTAACTACTCTCTGCACATTATTTACAATTTATAAAGCACTCTCACACCCATCATCTCATTTAAACCTCTCAACAGTCCTGAGAAGTGTGTGTAATTGGGGCATTTTATAGATGAGAAAACTGAGGTTCAGAGAGGTAACAGGCTGGTGCAAAGTTACATGGCTAGTGAGAAGGAGGGCTAGTGTTTAAATCCTGTCCTCTGATTCAGAACTTGTATATTTTCTCATATTCATGCATTGATTAATTCATTCCAGAATGGCAAAAATGATTAAATGCCTACTATGTTCAGGGATCTTGCTAGGCTTTGGGAAATATATTAGCAAACAAAACAGAATCCCCATTCTTGTTTTTTTTTTTTAATTTTTTTAATGTTTATTAATTTTTGACAGAGAGAGAGACAGAGCACAAGTGGGGGAGGGGCAGACAGAGGGAGACACAGAATCCGAAGCAGGCTCCAGGCTCTGAGCTGTTGGCACAGAGACCGACGATGGGCTCGAACTCACAGACCGTGAGATCATGACCTGAGCCGAAGTCGGATACTCAACTGACTGAGCCACCCAGGTGCCCCGACAGAATCCCCATTCTTAAAGAACTTACTGACTAGCAAGAGACACAGGCAGTAGAGTGATGTGCAATGGGGCATCTCGTCATTTGGAGTCTGAATAGCTGGTCTGCGAGCCACTGCGGGATGAGCCCCCACAGTTCCAGTCTTGGCGTCTCTCTGTGTAAGATTCAAATTCTAGGCTTGGGTGGAGTGGGAAGAGGCAGGTTAGAACAGATACAATAGAACGTGCGCAGGGAAGAACAGGAAATTCTGCAAGAGGAAATTAGGACTCTCTAAAGAGGGGGAAATTGGAACAACAAATGTCTGCTCTGATTCAGGACACGTGAGCCACTTACTGGATGCCGGGGTTTCCACCACAAGTTACAGTCTCTACGCTTCAGCTTTCATGAAGTGGTTTCACAATTTTGGACATTAGATTTTTGTCTCCTCAGTCTTTTCGACTTATTTTGAAACCATATTCTATGAATGTCACTAAACCTTTTAGGGAGAAGGCAGAAGTGGGTGAGGAAGTCCAGTGTACTTTTTCATCTTCTTCTGAAGGACTGTCAATACCTAGGACATACTCTCAACCCCACCCAGGGCCACATAATGGAGTCTGGCAGTCTTTCCCACTGAGTCTCGATAAAGACCCAGAACTCTCTCTTTTTTTCTTTTAAGTTTATTTATCTAGAGAGAGAGAGAACACATGTGGG
The DNA here is from genome assembly GCF_027475565.1 of Acinonyx jubatus. Lineage (NCBI taxonomy): Eukaryota > Metazoa > Chordata > Mammalia > Carnivora > Felidae > Acinonyx > Acinonyx jubatus. Next base: position 175,399,338 of record NC_069380.1, on the reverse strand, counting down.
AGAAGGGCAGAGAGAGGGAGAGAGAATCCCAAGACGGGTCTGCACCATCAGCACAGAGCCCGACTTGGGGCTCGAACTCCTGAACCGTGAGATCATGACCTGAGCTGTCATCAAGACTTGGACATTCAACCGATGGAGACACCCAGGTGCCCCAAGACGCTGACCACTTATTACAGTCCTCAAGATCACTACCAGTCTCCTAGAGTTGGCACATGAGGTGCAACCTATTTGCCTGCTTTATTTTGGGGACTGTGGGGCCTTGGGAAAATTCCTTCCTTTCTTTGGGTCTCAGTTTCCCCATCTGTTAAATAATGGCCTGAGTGATCTGTAAGGTGCCTTCCAGTTCTGACAGTGGGGGGATGGTGGATCTTGAAGTCACTGGGTGGGAAAGCACTTCCTGGGTCAGAGGCTTTTAGCAGGTGCCTCCTCCCCTTCCAACTCCTCCTGGGGCCTTCAGGACCGGGGAGAGGGTGGGAATCAGATCACGTCCTGTGTCACGGGTGAAATATTTCCCTCATAACCCATGCAGGTAACTGCTGTAGATCAACTGAGGCTCAAGGTTTTGGATTCAAGGAGCAAAATGGTACGGGCGGCCAGCATCTATTAAATGCCTTCTGTGTACGCCTGGCCTTGCCTCTAATCTTCAGCACAACCCTTCAAGTTAGTGTTTTCATTCTTATTTGTAAATAAAAGGAGGGTGCTGCCCTCAGACGGCTGTCCACACACTTACCCTCACCCAGTAGCAGAGTCAGGATTGGGATTCAGAATCCACATTGCTTCCTCAATTCCACCTGCCTCCAGCTAGAGAGGCCCTAAGGGTATGGTCTTTGGTACTAACTGGGATTTGCCAAGCCCTCGTGTCAAGCCAGGTCCTCTTCCTCTGGGGTGCCGCTCTGCCTCTGCAGCCAACGCTGCCATTGCTCTGTCCAGCTTCTCCCACCCAGCCCCTGACTCCGTCCCCTTTTCCTGTCTCTCTGAGCTCCTCCCCTGGCTTCTGTGTTCTCTGTGCCTACTGGCCTGACTGGTGATGCCTCACCCAGATGCTGAGAGATGGTCGTTACCCTAGAGCTTACATTCTCCCTTAACTCTGTACCAGGGCATCCTTGCCCACTGACTGGCTGGTACTGGAGTGCAGAAGCCCGGTTCCCATGACTTGGTCTGTACAAACTCAGGGATAATGTCTGTTCTGAGTCTCGCTGCGGGATCAGGCTGAGCCTAGGCCTTTGCCTCCATTTGTATCCTGGCTTGACTCCTTTCTTTCCCTGTTTTCCTCCTCCCAATCTCTTCTTGAAACCAGTTCTTTAATAAATCACTTGCCCACAGACACTTAGCTTAGAGTCTGTTCTGGGCAAGCTGACCTAAGATACCTTCCTTCCCTTTACTTCCTAGGAAATTACCCAATCATGAGAACTTTGATTTATAGAATTCATCTCAAAGCACTTTTGGATAGATGATCTTGCAGCTCTGTGCACACAGCTCTCTCTGCCTGAATGCCCTCTCACTGCCTACTTCACTGCTGAACTTGGTTCAATCCTCACTTCCTGTGGGAAGCCTCTCTGCTCAATCAGAGAGGCTCAGTTACTTTCTCCCTTGTCCTCCCCATGGTGGCAGAGGCCTGCCAGCGGAGCATCAATCCTGGCTCCTCAATTCCCAGCCTCCCTTGCAGTTAAGTGGGGCAGTGTGACTGACTCTAGCCAATGGGACATGGGCAAGTGAGGTACATGATTTCTGGGGCCAGGCCATACAACGTTCCATGCGGTCGTCCACGATGCCTCTCTCTTGCTCATTGGCTGACATCCCGTGGAGGATTCCAGTAGAAGACTCCAAGGAGGCCTGGATCTCATAATGATTACATGGAGCAGAAGCACTGCACCCTGCGATATCTTGTTAAGCCATTGAGAGGCTGGGGTTGTTTGTTAAAGCAGCTTACATTGAATGCCCTAATATGCCCTGCATCTTGTAATAAATCTATTATAACAACAATCAAGCTCCATTATTATTGGTTACTTACTGTTTCACTCAATAAGCTGGAAGATCCTTGAGAGCAGGCACAAGCTTTTTCTCTCTATGCCCAGTGCCCAGCACAAGGAAACACTCCATATTCATTCGTTCAATGAATGTGTGAAACACCGTGAGATTCAGTGTGATAGGTCAGTCTTCAGGCTCTGGAGATGAAGTGGCTGGGTAGGAGTCTTTGCTCTTTCCTTTGTTTCTTGATCACCTTTGGCAAGTGACCTACCGTCTCTGAGTTTAGATTCCTAATCTGTAAAATGGCCATAAAACTCTTAGTATTATCATATCTATTATTGTCCCCATTGACACTGAAGTTCAGAGAGAGTATTTGACCCAAGATCACTCAGTAAAGGGCAGAGATGACCCTTGCATTCTAATCTCCCTCTTGCTGCTATGCTTTGAGGAGTAAGTAGAGAGCTTGTCTGTCATCTTGGGCTTTTCCCCTGAAGCTCTGGGTGACAGCCAGTAGCCCCAGCAGGAGTGGTGACCTGAGAGTTTTCAACACCTTCGGGTGCTAAGTTGAGGCAAAGGCCTGAGTGATTTTCCAGGGGAGAGTCACGCAGTTGGTTAAAAGATAGCACAGAGTGGGGACATGGCCTAGAACCAGGGCCCTCACTGGGAGGGGCTGGGCTGCACCCTGGGGGCGTCCCCCGTTGCAAGGGACAGGCATCCACTTATAAACCACAGAGCTGGGAAGCCAGCTTTGCCCACTTTCCAGGCCCTCTTTTCTCCCCCCTCAACTTCTACCTCTCTTCCTCCTCCTTTTGGCAATCTCTGAGCTTGAATTTCAAGACCTGTGGTCTCTGAGGACTGGAGCCCAGAGGAAGATTTTAGCTCTGCAACCCAGACAGCAGGAAGCACTGGGGTTTCCTGAGGGGTGGGGGAGATAGGGGCACTCCAGGGTTTCCCTGGGCTGCATGAGAGAAGCCCAGCTGGTGTCTGACCCCAGTTCCTTGGGAATCAAGGGCCTGGAGCCCTCTGGAGAAAGAAGGTCCATGGGGAATGCCCGTAATTCCACGGGATCTTGGCCTGGTTAGTGTTCAGGGCCCACAGCAGTCCTGGGGGGATACTGATGTGCCCTGCTGGAGCCAAGGTTGGCTTGGTCTGTGGGTGACGAGCTCTGCCCCTTTCTGGCTCCTCTCTCCCTTCTGAAACACACTGTGCCACCTCTCTGCCATCTTCCTGGCCTGCTGTCTCCTCCTCCTTCACTACCCGGTACCCTCCCCTCCCCTTTCCAGAGCCCCCCTTTCTCTCTGAGGCTCTCGCAGCTGACCTGTTGGCCTTCCGCAGTCTCAGGTGGGCTCTCTCTCAGAGATTTTCTGCAGGGGGCATGTCTTAATTCGAGAAGGCTTTGAAGGTAGGGGCTATGGCTGTTCACCTCTGAGCAAATGCATCAGTGAATGAATGAATGAATGAATGAGCCAGTGAGGAAATGAATGAACAGGAAAGTGGCAGCCTGTGCTAATGAATGAATGAGTCAGTGACGGCTGGAGGGAATGAATGAACTTGCCTGAGTGGGAGTGAGTGGGTGAGCTGGGGGGTTCTGAGGTGGGCCCCGGGGGCAGAGACAGCAGCAGCAGCAGCAGCAGCACAGAAAGAGGCTTCAGTGGGTTGGGGAAAGGGGCTGTCTTGGTTCATTACCCGGGGAGGACACCGTGGGCCGCGGGGTCCCTTCCCCCCTGCGCAGACAGCGCTCTGTCTTCTCTCCTGGCTCCTGTGTCCCCTCAAGCTCCCATCCTTGGCCGCACTCAGAGGAGAACCTTCCTGGCCCCCGCCCTTGGGTTTTCTTGGCAGGATCCTCCTTGGAGGCTGTTTCTCTTGGATGAAGCCTCTCCCTGACCCCTCCTCCCCTCCCCAAGTCCCCATAAAATGTTCAAAGTATTTTCTTTTACTCAATAAAGCAAACAAAGGCAAGGGCAGCCTGGAGGCCTGAATCTGCAGCCCTTGGCCTTGCTCAACTGAGGCTCACAAACCACCTTCACGCTGGAGTCTCTGGGGACCCTTCTATGCGCTCCACTTCGCAAATGGGAAAGCCAGTCTCAGAAGGAGGGAGGTCATTCTGCTAGGAGTGGGAGGCAGAACCTTGACCTTGGGCCTTCTGTTCCAGATGGGGGGAAAACCATCCCCCTCTCGTGGCCCCTCTCTGCCTCACTTTGCTTCCAGTAGGTGACAGCAACAGAGAGGCCTTGGGCTGGGTCCCGGGCAGCCTCAGTGGCAAGGGTCTATGATTCTTCCTGCAAGAGGCTACAGTATAGCTCTGTGCATCCCTGCTGAACACACACTGTGAACAGGCAGGGGAATAGTAGAGCTCGAGGGGAAGGACTTCCCCACTGCTGCGGAGGTCAGGAATCCTCGCCTGGGGCTCCATGGGACCCATGAGACAGGTGGGTGTGCAGGGCAGACGGATGCACAGAGATGAACACGAAGTGAACGAGCCCACTCTCCACTCATTACGACAGCCCCCTGAGGCGGGTACTATTATCACCATTTTATAGATGACGAAAGCAAGGCCCAGAGAGGCGACATGACTTGTTCAAGATCACACAGGTAGTAAGTGGTGGAGCCAGGATTTGAACCTAGCAGTTGTCAGACTCCAAAGCCCAGGTTCTAACTTGTTCTCCTAGTTGGGTGAGAGCTTGAGGGAAGGGGGCAGGTACAGGTGTGGACTGGTGTCAGGCGTATAATGGGCCTTCAAGTTGCCAGGGGCAGAGTGGTGCTCACCTGGGCTCCTGGCTTCCTACCCTCCTGTGATGGAAGGCTCAGCCTGCCTAGGAAGATGGGGTCTTCCCGTTCTCGCAGGAGTCTGGACTCTCCTTGGTCAATCAGTTCTAGAAGCCTAACCCCTTGCTTCATCTTCTGTGGAGATAGATGTTCTCCAGCTCTCAAGTGTGGGCTAGTTTCCCTTCCGCTGCGCTAACCCCACAGCCCTGTGGTGGGCGAAGCAAACTCCTCAGGGAAGGGGGTTCCCTCTAGACAGCCCCGCCCTCTACCCCCTTTCCCATCACTGGCCCTGGCCAGCCCCCTGGGCCCGGTTTGAGAACAGACACTCACCCCTTTGCCAAGCACGGAGTGGGAAGGGCTGCGGCAGCCCAGCCAGGAGTCCCAGCCAGGGAACAGAATCAAGAGTGGACGGGATAACTGGGGCTGCTGAGAGGCCAGGACCAACCAACAGGGACCTGGGGGGTGGCCTAGAGGTTGAGGGAGGAGCAGAGCGGCTCCCCATCCCCAGCTCTGCCTGGAGGTGTGAAAGTCAGGAGTTTTGCAGCCGCAGCCCATGGGAGCACATGGTGGGAAATGGCCTTACCCATCTCTCTTCTTGACGGGGTCAGACCTTTTATTTATTATTATTATTATTTAATGTTTATTTATTTTTGAGATAGAGAGAGAGAAAGAGAGAGAGAGAGACAGAGTGCAAGCAGGGGAGGGGCAGAGAGAGAGGGACACACAGAATCCAAAGCAGGCTCCAGATTCTTTGCTGACAGTGGTGAGCCCAATGTGGGGTTCGAACTCACGGACCGCGAGATCATGACCTGAGCCAAAGTCGGACGCTCAACCGACTGAGCCACCCAGGCGCCTCAGGGGCAGATCTTTTAAAGGGGCAACTCTTGGGCTGAGCATGGGGGGTGAGAGATCTCAGCCTCTCAGCCCTGGGGTCAGAGCTCAGTGCCTTCCCATAGGCAGAGGGGCCGCCCCCTCACAGAGACGCAGTGGTTTCCTGCCTCCTCACCACAATGGCATCCCATTGGACCTGTTCTCACTTGAGAGGGCCATGGGGTAGGGTCCCTCATCTGCCTTGTCCTGAGTGTCCAGACCTGGGCCAGGCCCAGAGGAGTGCATCAGTAATTAATTACTAAGGAGGAGAGGACTTTGGTGAGGGGTCCGGGTTGGGGCTGTGAATTGGGACCCTAGACACCAACCAGAGGCCTGTCCTGACTCAGTGTCCTTTTGGTCTCCCAGACCCAGCATATCTGGGTGGCCAGAATGGATCCCGGCAGGGATGGGTGTCCCCCAGTTGGGCTGTCTTCTGAGTACTCCCACTCTCAATGTCTTCTCTTCTGGGGACATCACCCCACTCAACCCAAAGTTCCCAAGCCCATAGCACATCTCACATCTACTATCTGTTTTTCATACTTCATAAATGGACATTGTAGCTTGTATTGAAGGGACCAGAGAGGCGGAGTTCAAATCTCCACTCTGCCCATTTCCAGTTGTGTCTCAGCTTTCTTACCTGTAAATGGAGCTATCAGTGACACGATATCAGAAGATTATTATAAGGGTTCCATCAGTGAATGCAGCTAATGTGATTAGAACAGGTACAACGGTTGATAGTCCGGATTTGAACTCAGATCCAACTGGTGCCAAAGCCTGCTTTCTTTCTGTCATCATTGCTGGATCCTTCCGTAGCTTGCTCTGGGATTGCATGCACATTGGGAGCTGGTGCCTGGTGAATGCTGGGGTGGGGGCTAGAACTGGCTTTTTGCCGGGGTCTTGGAGGCCAGTGGCCCTCTCTGGCTGAACAGAATCTACTCTTGCCTCCCACTATCCTAATTCCACAGATCCCAAGAATGATGGATAGTTGAGGGCGGTAGAAATACTCCCAGAGCCCTGAAATCCCTTCCCCTTTCCAGGCCTCAGTCTCCCTGTCTGTGGGCTGGGAAGATCCGACAGAGGCAGTGTGAATCTCAGCTGAGCTATAATGCATGAGAAAGTTTTTAGGACACACAGTGGGCGAGGTCTCCCAGGTTGGAGGACAGGATGGGGGCCCTTTGGAGCGGGGGAAGTGAGCTGGCTGCATCCACAGACTCAGACTTCAGCCTCAGCCGGCAGCTGGGCCTGGACTCCTGCTCGTGGCCGCCCCCTCTCATGGGCCTGCTCCAGGCTGACCCCTTCCCTGCTGAGGAGGGTTCTGCTGCCCACATAGGCACACCCTCCTTGCTGGGCCTGGGTGCTTGTGTGTGTGTGTGTGTGTGTATGTGTGTGTGTGTTGTGTGTGTGTGTGTGTGGGTGGGTGGGGTGCTGAGAGGTGCTGAAGGGTGAGGAGACCCTGAGCACACACTGCGCCCCACACAGAGAGCCCCCATGGAGTCAGCCTGGGCCGCCGGCTCAGCCATCCTTCCCGGAGCCTCCATAGCCCCTCTGGCTGCCGCCACAGGCAGATTCCCGGCGAACGGTGCTCCTGAGACTGCCACGGGCCCAGGCTGCGTCATCCCCGCCCTCCCTGAGCCCTGGGACCAGCTGGGCAGAGCTCCAGCCCTGGGAACTCTGCCTGCTGCTTCTTTTTTCCTTCTCCTTCGAAACTTCACTCTATGATTCAGTGAAATGTCCTCTGCTCCCCACTGCCTGGCTTGGCTAAGCTGACCTTGTAGGGCAGAGAGCACTGGACCTGGAGTCCAGGTTCCAGGCTGCTGCCTTGCATGCCCTGCGTGACCTCATGAGGGTCCCTCGCCCTCTGTGGGCCTCAGTTTCTCCATCTGTAAAACGGAGCATCTAGCAGTAGAAGAAGGAAGAAGGAGAACTGCCTTTGCACTCTCTCATGCCGGCCTCCTAGCTCCGTGCTGGGCACCATTCTTTCTTTGCAGAGATTTCCCAGGGTTCTAACCTGGACCTCTCTACTCTGCCCTCCCTGCCACGCCAGCTTACAGATCAGTGGTTCCAGGCCCACCTGTGGTGGCCTTGGGTGGAGACTCATCCCCAGTCCCAAGAAGGTCACCTCTAAGATCTAGGTCACAACTGTCCTCCCCTCACTACTGTCCTACCCGCCCCCCAGCTGAAGGCTGAGACACCCCTCCGTGTGGGGCTCCACCACTAGAGGGCGCCCATCACTCCCCAAAACATGATTAAAAACAAAACCAAAATGCTTACCCCAACTGAATTTAATGATAACAGCCATTTATGGAGTATTTATATGTGTCAGGTGCTATACCAATCCCCACAGCACCACTGAGAGGTACACAGTGCCATCATCCCCACTCAACAGATGATAAACTAAGGTTGGGAGAAGTGAAATTACTTACCCAAGGTCACCCAGCTAGACCGTGACGGGGCTGGAGCCAGCATTCATGAATCAATCTCAGGCCCAGGGCTGAGGGCTCCATGGCTCCCAGAGTCATTCACTGAGGTGGGGGATGATGGCTGGGATGGAAACTGGAGATAGCAGCTAGGACTGAGGTGATCAGAGACCATCAAAGTGAATGGTTGCAAATTTAAAGCATTCCATAGGGTCTTTTAATAATTATACGAGTAGGTAACATCCCTAAAGTACTTACCATATGCCAGGGACAACACCAAGTGTTCTGAATACGTGAGCTCATCCGATAGTTGAAACTACCCAGTGGGGATATGTTCTGGTGTGATTTCCATTTTACAGGTGGGGAAACTGAGGCTCAACAAGGCCAGCAGCCTTGCCCAAACTTACTCATTTGAACCTATCTTGTCCAGAATCCCAAAATTTAAGAGAGAAAAGTGGGCAGAAGCAGAGGTGGGGACACAGAAGTTTGAGACTTCCCAGGCCACTGTTGGAAGACCCTTGATTGGATGCATCTCCTCTCTGGGCCCCAGAGAGGAGCAGAGACTTGGCCAAGGGCCCAGACCTGGTTCGGGGCAAAGCAGGAGACAATCCTAGTTCTCCTGGCCCCCTGCCCACTGCTTGCTCCCTCTATGTGCTGCACTGACTTCCAGACAAGCTAATCCTGTCTCAGTCCGGGCCTCAGTTAACTGAATGGTGAATGTCTTTCCCCTGGAGAGGACACTCCTGGAGATCTGACTGCAGATCAGCCCTTACTGGAGATCTCTGGGACACATGGGCTGTCGTAGGCAGTGGCAGCCAAGAGGCGGAACTGGCTTGGGGGATGGTGACCTGGGCCCCCGCCATGTCTATCAGTCCTTTCCCCAAAGCACCCCATCAAGCAGCCCCAGTCCCACCTCAGTCCCGCAGCTGCTCCTGGGTAAGATGCCAGAGCAGCCTGTGGTCACGTGAGGTGAACTAATGGTCCCATGGAGGTTTGTGCAGGACAGAAGCACTAGGGTGGGATAGGGTCCCTGCCCCATGTGAGGCGCTCTTTTGGCATAATAACTTCCCGATCCCAGGTCTGCCTTGGATCCACCTTGGTCCTTCCCAAGGGCTGAATCTTTGGGATTTTCTGACTTGTGCCGTGACACTGGGGTGACTAAGTTCCGCTGCAGTGTGGACACCAAACCCCCGCAGCTGGGGAGAGTTTGGTGGTTCAGGCGGGGGTTGGGGACACTGGAACCAGTAATGTGTGGGCCGTTGGGAATCAGGCCAGGGCTGAGCAGGGCTGTACTGAATCCTTACAACAACCCTGTGAGGCAGGACCGCCCGTGCTCGCACCCCCTTTATGTAGGTGAGTAACTGGGGCTCACAGTGCAGTCAGAGAGGCAAAGGGAGCTCAGGGACATGCAACGCAAACGGCACCGGGGCCACCGGCCCACGTGGTACAGGGCCAGATGGGCAAGGTGAGTGAGTGAGGGGCTGTGTGTTGGGCCACAGGGAATGGTGTTCCCTATTGTTTGCTGAGCTGCAGAGATACACCTCAGGATGGGGTGAAGGGGGCCCAGTGGCTGGCCACCGAGGTCACTGCCATCAGCCTAGTCACTGGTCTTGAGGGCCCCAAAGCCAGAGCTTCTGGTGTTTAAAGCCAGGTCAGAAATGTTGATATTTGTGTGAACCGTTCCATTTTCCAAGACCTGGAAAACTAATTAAAAGCTTATTTTAAAAATGTGTGTGGGGGTGGGGGGAGCGTGAATCAGAAAAGTTAAAGGTTCCAAACAACAATAGTAATAATCTGAGCCGTCCAGACAAACCCACAGACCAACTCCAACCTGATAATGTAAGTGGCCTGTTGGATCCTCGAGGCAGGGCTCCTAACTCAGCCGGGGAGGGTCCTGGGCAAAGAGAAAAACTATCCTGAGGACGAGAAGAGATGAGGGGAGCAATAGAAGAGTTACTCAGGCAGGGGGCAGGGGGCAGCCTGAGCCACGGTGTGCTGGAGGCTTTCCCGAAGGCAGGGGCTCCGTGGAGGTGCCCTGACTGTGAAGATTCCTTCCACGGGACACTGCCCCACAGCGCGAGTTAGGGTATTTTAGGGAAAAGGAGAGGGAGAGAAGGGTCTTCCAAGAAAAATGCCAAGGATTCCTTTTGTTGGGGCAAAGGGCCAACAAACTCTAATAATGCTCTGTCCCTAGTTTTAAATTGAGCTCTGTTCTTGGCGGGAATATTCCTCGGTCACGGCCCAGAGCCCCGTATTCGGGGTGCTTTGGGGAATGGAGGAGAGGGGGCCGTGTCCACTCCTGGGCAAAAGCAGGGTGAAGAGGGGCCAGTGGCTGGCAGCTGGGGTGATCGGAGAGGCGAAGTGACCCAGAGCAGCCGGCAGTGGGCTTTTGGAGGAGACAGAGAGTGACTGGTGGAAGAGAGGCGTGCGCTCCGATGTCCTCAGAAGCCTTTGGGAGGTCACGGGTCTCCTGCAGACCCGTGTGCAGTGGGGCTGGGGGGGCTGTGTCCGGAGATTAAGGGGAAGGGCGGCCCCAGCTGACTTAGGGTCACACGGGATGGGAGTACATTTGGCTGAGCAGCCGGGAGGGTTCCAGACACAGTGTGGTGTGACAGAGCCCCACTCCACACCCTGGGTCACTGTCTGCAATGGAAGGTGGTTTGACCCAGATTGAGATGGCAAGTATTTTCATCTCATGAGTCAGTCCTCACTGACTGGCCACTGCTCTGCATTAATAAGAATTTCAGGCTGCCTCTGTTCAGTAGGAAGAGTACAGAGAGGGGTTAATGATGCCTGTTAAGGGTGCCGATGTGGGGACCGTTTCTCTTCCTGGCTCGTCGCTTGCTCTCACCTCCGAAGGAAAAGAAGGTCTTTCTTTTGCTCTCAAGCTCTCCTGACCCCCGTTCCCCTCCCTCTGAGACTTCAGACATTTCCCCCTCGGAGGGCCTGATAGTCATGTGTGACTCACCCTACCCTCTGGGACTCGGTTTCCACATCTGTAAAAGGGCAATGCAATGCTGCCAGTCATAGTACTCTCCTCCCTGTTTATCTTGCGAGACGCTGCGGAGGCAAAAAGGCTTCTCCGTTCTGTGCTTTCGTTCTCATAAATGCTTGTCTATCGGATTAGACTCAATCCCACCATTTTAAGTATTGTGACTTGATAATGTGTTTTGGTATCTGGTAGAGCAGGATGGCCCCCCACGCCAATCACTCTTTTTTCTCAAATATTTCATGACCTTTGTCACAACTATCCTTCCAGATGAACTCTAGGATCGTTTCATGAAGTTGTGACCAGGAATTAGGTCTTCTTCGGTTAGTCTGTGAGTTTATGGAGTCTACTGATTAACAGTGTGGGCTATGAGGTCAAATAGCAGGGGTTACAAATCCGGGCCCCACCAGCCCTGCCTATGTGATTTGGGGCAAAGACAACTTTCCCAGCCTCCATTTCACCATCTATAAAAGGGGTTCATCCTGGTGCTGACCTTATAAAGTTCTTAACGAAAATCAAATGAGATAATTCATGTGCAGTGTTTAGAAACATGCCTGGCACATGGCAAACACACAGAACCTGAGAGCTGGCGTTGGTGGCATTCCGTGTGCCCTCTCTCCACTCTGCTACCCAGTTAAGCATGTGGTCCATGTACAGTGACCGTGGTGGTGGGTGTAGCCTGTGTGTGTGTGTGGGGGGGGGGATAGGTGGAGAGACAGGGGTGGGTAAGCGACTTCAAAACACACAACACATGCCTATGGCACAGGCTGCCATCAGGGATGTCAGAATAAATGCCATACGATCCCTGACCCCAGGGGCACAGTGTTAGGAGGAGGCAGACACAGTGACCCAAGTCATTGCACACGGTGGTGGAAATTTCGGTCTGAGCCCAGAGGGAGGGATGACTCACTCAAGGGTGCTGGGGGCGTTGGAAAGACTTCAAGGCCGAGGGGACTGGTGAGCATTCACGGAGCGGCTGCCTCAGGAGATACTGCTGGGGAAACCTGGAGCCACACCACCATTGCTTTGAATGTCAGGCTATGCGGTTGAGGCTTTCTTCTGAGAGCAATGGGGAGTCAGTAAAAGTCTTAAAATGGGTGGAAGGGGGTTGAGACCTGGCGAGACCCATGTTTGGGAAATGAGAATTTTGGGGAGTCACCTGAAGGGACATCCTTGGGACATCCTTTGGCACATTGACTACGACCCTGGCACCCTTGGGACCCTCCTTTCCACACCAGCTCTGCGAAGTGTGGTGCAGTTGCCCGTCTGCTCCAATTTACTGAACGCTATTTTCTGCCTTCCTTCCCTCAGCCAGTCCCTCCCTCCCTCCTCCATGCTTTTCCTTGCTGTGCTTCCGTGTGTTTACACCACCCTCCTCTTTCTTTGGTCCTGTTGCCTGATCCCGACCGAGCTCCACCAACAGTTTCCAGCTCCAGATGGAACATTTTCCCTCAAAAATGGCGCCTCGTGTATCTGGACACAGAGGACAACTTGGATGGAAGCAAAAACAAGCGTGTCTGGGCAACCAAAACAGAAGGCATCAAGTTCATATTCCTTACTCACTGGAGTGTCTTCCCACCTGGGATTCTCCTGTAGAGAATCCTAGAATTTTAAATGTATGATTTACCACACTTTAGTGCATTTAATTTTGTTGTATTCTTTTTTCTTCTTCTGATTGTAAGCAAAATAGACACACTGTAAACATTCCGAGCAAATGTGATCTTATAAAAATGGTGTGATGGTTAATTTTATTGTCAATTTGGCTGGGCCACATTATTCTGGATATTACACTGAGGGTGTTTTTGGATGAGATTACAATTTAAATTGGTGGAATTTGAATAATGCGGATACCCTCCATACTGTGGGCAGGACTCTTCAATCAGTTGAAGGCCTGCATAGACCTGAAAAGAATGAGCTTCTCTGAGCCTGAGGGAATTCTGAAGCAAACGGCCTTTGGACTTGAACTGCAACATTGGCTGTTATCTGAGTCTCCAGCCTGCCATCCCACCCCACAGATTTTGGCCTTGCCAGCTTCCGTAATCGTGTGAGCCAATTCCTTAAAATAAATCTCTTTCTTTCTCTATACGTCGTATTGGTTCTGTTTGTCTGGAAAACCCTGACTAATACAGATGGAAAGCAAAAATACTCTTTAAAATCATCCCATCAGGGACTTTCAATTTCTGGCCCAGCATGTAAAGAGTTTAGAAGTCCCCACTCCATCCTAACAGGTGAAAAACTGAAAAATCAACAGCTGCTCTTGAATCTTTCAGAGAAGTGAGGTCGCAGGGAAAACTGCTGCCCCCAAACTGGGAGAGACAGGCAGGTGGCTACAGAGAGTCCCAACTTCCTGGAGCAGAAAACCGTGAGCGGAAGTCTCCACAGGAGCCAGTACTGTGGTGGGAGAACCAAAACTGTAATCGATGAACCCCTGGGGGATCAGGGTGGATAGTTCTGAGCATTAAAAACATCAGGGCAACTCAGTCACCGAGAGACCCCACACTTTTGTCAGTGTCAGTCTTGGGAGCTCGACAAGGTCCTCCTCACAGCTCAGAAAAACTCCTCATCCTTCTAGCAGGGGGACAAGGAAAGGAACCATTTTGAGATGTGCCAGAAGACTGTTTTTCTTAACAGGCTTATCCTTCCAGAGAAATTATTTTACCAGAGCTTAGCCTTTTGGAATTTTATCAGAACCTAACTGACTCAGAGGAAGGGAAGTCTCCAACTCCGGTTTTTCTGACCTTCCGGGTGAGGAAAGGGAAATACATAACTCTATCGCCCCAGCCATCCTGTCCCACCTAAGGGAGGAAAAACTGAGAGGCACTGGTGAATTTCACAAGTCCAGGGACATAGGCTTAGACCTAATCATAGGGCTATAGAATATCTCCCTTCCCCCACCTTACCACCTCATTACTTAAAGGCCTATTTACTGCAATTCCTTTTGTCCAGAACATCATGTCTGCTTTCCAACAAAGAATTACAAGGCATACTAAAAGGCAAAAGACAGCTTGAAGAGACTGAGCAAGCATCAGAACCCAAGTCAGATATGACAGGGATGTTGGGATAAAAAAAAAAATCTATGATTAATATGCTAAGGTCTTTCAGGCAAAAAGCGGACCACATGCAAGAACACATGGATAAGGTGAGCGGAGGGATGGAAATTTTAAGGAAGAAAGAAAAAGAAGTGCTAGAGGCCAAAAACACCAAGATAAATGATACTCATTAGTAGACTGGAGATGGCTGAGGAAAGAGTCTCTGAGCTTGAGAGTATGACAATAGAAACTTCCCAAACTGAAAAGCAAAGAGGAAAAAACACTAAAAAATTTAAATAAACCCAGAACAGAATATCCAAGAACTGTGGGGCAATTACAAAAGTTGTAACATACCACAGTGGGAATGCCAGAAGAAAAGGAAAGAAAGAAACAGACAGAAGCAAGATTTGAAGGAATAAGGGCTGAGAGTTTCCCCCAAATTAATGCCAGACACCAAGCCACAGATCCAGGAAGCTCAGAGAACATGAAGCAGAATAAATGCCAAGAAGCTATAGCTAGACACATGAGACTCAAACTTCGGAAAATGGAAGATAAAGAAAAAAAATCTTGAAAGAAGCCAGAGGAGGAACAAAGATAAGAATTGGATCAGATTTCTCCTCAGGAACCATGCATGCAAGTGGAGAGAAATATTTAAAGTGTGGAGAGAAAGACCCCACCCACCTAGAATTCTACATTATGTGAAATTGTCCTTCAGAAATGAAGAGGAATAATGACTTTCTCAGACAAAGAATAAGGGAATTTGGTGCCAGTAAACCTGGCTTGCAAGCAATGCTAAGAAAACTTTTTCAGAGGGAAGGAAAATGATGTAGGTCAGAAACTCATTCTACATAAAGAAAAGGAGAGCATTGGAGAATAAGTGATGGCAAACAATCTTTTATTTTCTTATTCTTTAAAATTTTTTTTCAATGTTTATTAATTTTTGAGAGACAGAGAGAGACAGAACGTGAGTAGGGAAGGGGCAGAGAGAGAGAGGGAGACACAGAATTCAAAGCAGGCTCCAGGCTCTGAGTTGTCAGCACAGAGCCTGACGTGGGGCTTGAACCCATGAACCGTGAGATCATGACCTGAGCCGAAGTCAGGCGCCCAACTAACTGAGCCACCCAGGCGCCCCTATTTTCCTATTTTTAATCGATCTATCAGGTAACACTTTGTTCAAAATAAGAATAGCCAACTCAGTATTGAAGAGGAACAGAGTTGGAGGGCAGACACTACCCAATTTCAAGACTTACCATAAATCCACAGTAATCAAGACACTGTGTTATTGCTGAAAGAACAAAGAGATCAACGGAACACAGCAGAGAACCCAGAAATAGACCCACATGACAAGTCAACCGATCTTTGACAAAGGAGCAAAGGTGATGAAATGAAGCAAAGATAGTCTTTTCAACAAATGGTGCTGGAACAGCCGGACATTCACATGCAAAAAAAAAAAAAAAAAATGAATCTAAACACAGCTCTTATACCCTTCACAAAAATCAACTCAAAATTGATCATAGACCTAAATGTAAAATGTGAAACCATAAAACTCTTAGAAGGGAGCATAGGAGAAACCCTAGATGACCTTGGGTATGACGATGACTTTTTAGATGTAACACCAAAGGTACAATCCATGAAAGGAATCACTGATAAGATGTATCTTATTAAAATTAAAGCTTCTGTTTTGCGAAAGACAATGTCAAGAGAACGAGAAGATAAGCCACAGACTGGGAGAGAATATTTGTAACATACACAACTGATGAAGGACTGTTGCCCAAAATATAGAAAGAACTCTTAAAACTCAATAATAAGATGGGGCGCTTGGGTGGCTCAGTCAGTTAAGTGTCCAGCTTCAGCTCAGGTGGTGATCTCATGGTTCGTGGGTTCGAGCCCCACATCGGGCTCTGTGCTGACAGCTCAGAGCCTGGAGCCTGCTTCACATTCTGTGTCTCCCTCTCTTTCTCTGTCCCTCTCCCACTTGTCTGTCTCTCTCTTTCAAAAATAAATCAACATTAAAAAAAAAACTCAATAATAAGGAAATGAACAAACCAATTAAAAAATGGTCACTAGATCTGCCGAACAAACATCTCACCGAAGCAGATATACAGATGACAGTTAAGCCCATGAAAAGATGTTCAACATCACGTATCATTAGGGAATTGCAAGTTAAAATGGCGATGAGATAATACTATACACGTGTGAGTGTGGCAAAATCCAAAACACAACACCAAGCATTGGCGAGGATGTGAAGCAACAGGAACTCATTCGTTGCTGGTGGGAATGCAAAACAGTACAACCACTATAGAACACAGTTTGGAAGCTTCTCATAAAATTTAACATACTCTTGCCATATGACTGCAACTGTGCTCTTTGATACTTCCCCACATGATCTGAAAGCGTATGTTCACACAAAAACCTGCACATGAACGTTCTCAGAAGCTTTTTTCATAATTTCCAAAACTTAGAGGAAACCAAGATGTCCTTCAGTAGGCAAATGTATCACTATATGGTGTACGTCCGTAGAGTGGAATATTATTCAACACTAAAAAGAAATGAGCTAGCAAGCCGTGAAAAGACACGTGGGAATCTTAAATGCTATGACTAAGTGAAAGAAGCCACTCTGAAAAGCTTACATACTATGCAATTCCAACTATATGACTTTCTGGAAAAAAGTTAGTGATTGCCAGGAACCAGGGAAGGGGAGGGATGAACAGGTGGAACATGGAGGATATTTAGGGCGGTAAAACTACCATGTGTGATATTATAATGGTGGATACATGTCACCATGCATCTGTTAAAATACATAGAATGGGGGGCGCCTGGGTGGCTCAGTCGGTTAAGCGTCCAACTTTGGCTCAGGTCATGATCTCAAGGTTTGTGGGTTCGAGCCCCATGTCGGGCTCTGTGCTGACAGCTTGGAGCCTGGAGCCTGCTTCGGATTCTGTGTCCCCTCCTCTCTCTGCCCCTCCAGTGCTCATGCTCTGTCTCTGTCTCTTAATAATAAATAAACGTTTAAAAATTTTTTTAAATCTATAGAATGGACAACACCAAGAGTGAACCCTAATGTAAACTATGGACTTAAGATAATAAATAGCTGTCAATGTACCTTCACCATTGGAACAATTGTAACAAATGTTGACATCAGGGAGGTTATGCCTGTCTGGGGAAGGTGGGGGTGGATGAGAACTCTGTACTTTCTGCTCAATTTTTCTGTGAACCTAAAACTGCTCTAATAAATAAAGTTTATTGTAAAAAACCATTCCATCAATGAAAAACTATCAAGAGAAGCATATATTCTTTGGGAATGTTTTATAAAATATCTATGTTTTATCTACATTAGTATTATATGCACTATAGACTTTTCTACAACTTATGTTTTACATTATTTTGTTTCAAACATCTTTCATTGTCATCAACACCCCTCCTTTCTCTTCATTGGGTGAATATTGTACCATAATTTATTTAGTCAATCCTCTCTTGATAATCATTTGTATTATTTTAAATTTCTTACAAATACTATAAAAATTCGTATCTTTGTGTGTTTGCCCAAGTTTTACTTTGAGATGAATGCTGGGTGTGAACTTGCTCAACTATTTTCCAAAAATGTTTATTCAATTTGCATTCTCATTAATACTATACGAAAGGTCCTGTTTTCTTACGCTCTCCATACTAATAGCAACCTTTTACATTTTTATCAAAAGAAGAGGCCGGGGCTTCTGGGTGGCTGAGTGGGTTAAGCATCTGACTTTTCAATTTTGGCGCAGGTCATGATCTCAACATTTCGTGAGCTCCAACCCCCCCATAGGGGTTCACGCTGGCAGTGTGGAGCCTACTTGGGATTCTTTCTCTCCCTCTCTATCTGCCCCTCTCCCCCCACCACGCTCTCTCTCAAAATAAATAAGTAAAGTTAACAAAAAAAAGAAGAGCCCCCCCCCAAAAAAAATTCATCTTCTTCAAACATAGAGTTTTATGATTACTGGTGACGTGAAGAATTTTTTCACATTTCGGTGGCCTTTTGCTGTCCTCTGTTTCACCTTTAAAGTCATTTCACATTGTATATTCTCTCAGTAGCATTACCTTGATGCTGTATCTCTTCTAACTATCTGCCGAGAGTTCAGAACAGCATTTCAAGCCCAGCGAGTGAGCGAATAAATAAATGAATGAATGAAAAAGCGCGGCCACTTCCAGGTCTGAGACATGGTACAGGGTATGGAAGAATTGCCCGTTATGTTTCACGGTTCGAAAACGAACCTCTGTGCCTGGCCAGAGGAGGGCTTGGCAGAGGAAAGTGTCCTTTTGCAAGAACTAGAGGTTCCTCATGTGAGCAGGGGCCTGACGCCAGGACCCCAGGAACACCCTCCTGCCTAATGTGAGAATGTGCAACTCTGCATGCTTACACACAACCACGTTCCCGCTTCGGTCCTGCAAATGCCGTGGGGTAAATACCACACCCTTTACGCGTTTTGTAAGAGGAAATGTGTTTTGGGGGGATTTGTCCGCAGAAATTGTAGAGCTGGGCATTGGTGAGATCTCCTGAGAAGAGATAAAAAGAACAACCCAGGAAAAAGACACGTCCAAGGTCTGACATCAGGCTCCGAGAGAAATTACTGCTAAAGAAGCGCTGGAGAATGGGCTACACCTACTCGTGTTCCAGCCAATCAGGACACTCAGAGTTCAGGCAAATTCAGCCAACCAGAGCTCAGCATTCCTGTGCTACAGAATCTGGTGGGGCACAGCTTGTAGTTGATTTCTGCCAATGACAGAACTGAAGGGGCTCAAGAGAAGTGGTTGATAGGGGCACTTCCTAAGAATTACAAGTTCATTGAGAGTAAAGCCCACACAATTACTGACATAACCATTTACATTTACAGAGCACTTACACAGTAATCACGTTCAAAATGCTTTCAGGGGCGCCTGGGTGGCTCAGTCGGTTGAGCATCTGACTTCGGCTCAGGTCATGATCTCACAGCCCGTGAGATCGAGCCCCGCGTCGGGCTCTGTGCTGATGGCTCAGAGCCTGGAGCCTGCTTCCGATTCTGTGTCTCCCTCTCTCTGACCCTCCCCCCGTTCATGCTCTGTCTCCCTCTGTCTCAAAAATAAATAAGCATTTAAAAAAAATTCAAAGTGCTTTCAGAGAGGTTAAGTCACCAGTGTGAGGTCACACGGTGGTGAGGGGTCCATGATCCCAACTGCCCTACCACTTCTGTGAAATAGTAATTGGCATTACTGATATGTAACAAGTACTTCCTGTGTTCCAGGTACTGTGCTAGGGACTTTATTTATTTATTTTTAATGTTTATTTTTGAGAGAGAGTGGGGTAGGGCAGAGAAAGAGAGAGAGGGAGACAGAGTATCCGAAGCAGGCTCTGTGCTGATAGCAGACGGCCTGATGTGGGGCTTGAGTTCACAAACCGTGAGATCATGACCTGAGCAGAATTCGAAAGCTTAACTGACAGAGACACCCAGGCATCCTTGTGCTAACGACTTTAATGTGAACGGTAAACAAGAAGTCTATGAGGTGAGTACTATTATCACTTTATTTTACTTAGTGATGGATCAAATAATAATACAAAATCTGAAAATCTATCTATCTTAAATATACCTCTCTTTGGAAAAGACTTTGACAAAGGCAGAAAATCTGAATCTTGACCCTTCATGCCAACAAACAGACACAAAACCCCACCGTCTAGCCCATGTAATTATTTAACAAATGCTCATTGAACTAATGGCTAAGTGGGGGAGTGAGATGTTATAGGGAGACTCACTGGAGAACCACTAAGAGTGAAACGTGATGACGCACAGTAGGGCCCAATAAATGTTTGTTGAATGGCTGAATGAAAGGAGGAAAGACTGTACCTAATTAGAATCCAAGGCAGGGGCTGTAAGAAATGGATTACAGGACAGTAGGGCTTGGGTGCTCCACATCCTTTGCCTTGTGGGAGCCTCCCACACCGTGGCCAGAACATTCAGGGTCAGTTCTGGCACTCTCCAGGAGTACCAAACCCCCAGAGTACTCATATTCAAACTCAAGGGCTCCAGCGTCGTCAGCTGGACACATAGCGACCTAGAGTCACAGGCAGGTGGACCCCCAAGGATACACCCACAAGTGGACGACTGCACAAGCGTGTGTGCGTGTACCCACGCACACACACACATACACATTTCTCTGAGGATCTTGGGGAATTCCTAAAACAGGAATCTCTTCCTTCTGTGTCTTTTTGTTGTTGTTGCTGGGTTGGTGGCTCAATCACCCACGCACATTCATTGAGCACTTACAGCATGCCCAGCGCTGTACTGAGCCCAAGGGCCTGTCCTTGGGGGCCAGGAGGGAGAGGCCCCAACTCCAGAATCAGGAGGACTCAGGTTAAGGGGTAAAAAAAAGTGTTGGTAAGCCTACGGTGGTGCTGGTGGGCCTGTTTGGGAGAGCTTGTCAGAAAAGCTACGGGGAGCTGGCTCCAGTTCAGACATCTTCCAGGAACACAGAAAACAACCACATTTTACTAATTATAGCGAAGGAAAACACGCTGCGATTACAGCTAAATTACATTAAGACATAACTGGCTGGCTCGGCCGGGGCTCTATCTCTGGCTCAGGTTTCAGCCAGGCTGGGCGGTGTCACAGGCCGCCGGGCGGGCGGGCCAGTGAGGCCAAGCCTGGCCGGGGAGGGCCCCATAGCCCCATTCCGTATGAGGTCGTGACCCTGGCATGACTTTGGGGAGTCCCAGGGCCAGCCCCAGTGGTGTGACCAGCATCTTCCCCTGCCCAGAAGGGGCTTTCCCAGGCCCCTGGGCTGGAACAAACTGCTGAGAGGGGCACTGAGCCATCCGGCCCCTGCTTGCCTTGCCTTGCCTTGCAGAGCTGAGGGCCAGGCACTTGGGGCAAGCAAGGTCTCTGAGCCAGAGTTTCAGTCATTTAGAAGGCAACTCGTGGGGGTTGTTTTTCAAAACCCTTTCTCCTGTTGCGGCCACTTTGTCTTTTCCTTCCAGGCCCTGGTCTGCACCTGCCAAGAAGGGCTTGGCACCTGTTTGGGGAATGGGGGGGGGGGGTTGGACCCTCTACCCCCATTCTCCATGTAATTATTCCCAGAGGGCCAATATCTGATTCATGCCTCATTGGTAGGAGGGAGGGAGGAGAGAAGGAAGAAAGAAAGAGAAGGAGAAGGGACGAAGGGAGGAAGAAAAGGAGGAAAGAGGCAGGCAGTAATTAATGAAGAAAAGACAACCTACTGAGCCCTTGTCAAATGCCGGGCATTGTCCACACAGTATCTCCTTGAATCACTACAATAGCCCTGAGGACAGGAGCCCAGCCCTATCGGTCCAGGGCTTCTAGAGCTGCACACAATGTACGTACTTGATAACCATTTCAATAATTCCTTGAATGAGGAGGTGAGGCCAGCGAACTAGGTAACAAGGTTATTTGTAGTTGGAACCACAGAAACTCAGCTGGGGCAGTGACAACCATGACGTGATGGGGTTAGGGTTCAGAGCCAGCTAGCTGTTTGGCTCCAAAGCTTGCTCACTCACCCCTGCACGCAGGCTGCTTACTTTTGGGTGCTAATGAAGCGACCACTTCAGTGACCAGAGAGCTCCTAATCGTGGTGAGACCTTGGTCTCCAGCCTCGATCTTGTCCAGTTTGGGGCTGGACTAGGGGTGTGCTTTTTTTATTTTGCCAGGCATTGAGCTTTACATGCACTGTCTCGTCTAACCCTACCACCACCATCTGGGGACGGGGTGGCTCTTAAAGTCCTCCTTTTCTAGATAAGGAAACTAGGAAACTGAACTAGGGTTCAGAGAGGTAAAATGACTTACGCAAGCTCACGTAGCTACTAACTGGCGGTGTGGGGTTTCCCATCCTGTTGTGTGCGCTCTACCAAGTACCGCACTGTTAAATTAGAGATCCTGTGGGGCTGGGTCTCTTGTCACCTCCTCAGAGCCTGTCTGGCAGCCAAGGGCAGGGATGGGGTGGGAGGCCCTTTCCCCTCTGAGCACAGACCCTGTAATTGTTGCCCAGGCCTTCTTACTGTGAGGACAGGGTTTGGCCAGGACTCCCGGGCTCAGCTCAGGGAAAACACACCAGTCTGTGCCCAGTGCCTGTGCAGCTGGGTACATCCCAGACCTGGGGGCAACAGGAGGTGTGGCCCTGGGCATGAGGAGCAGCTGGGCTGTGGTCTGGTGGCCACTGTGTTCTGGCCAGTTATGCTGGTGTTTACAATCCACATTTTTAATAATCTAATGTTATGTTTGGCCCTGGATCCCTTCTGCAGGGCCTGAGGCTTGCCTTCCAAGATGGTCTCCTAGTTCTTTCCAACTCTTGCCCTGAAATGAGCTGGGAAGAGAGACCTAGAGGGGGATGGGGACCAGGAGACACAGGTGGAAGCAGAGGGTGGAAGCAGACATCTATGGAGTGCCTACTGCATACCAAGTGCATTTCTCATGTTAGTTTTATTTGATCCCCAGAACAACTGGGGTATGGTGTATTTTTTCCTACCCGTTTTGTGAATAAGACTGAGGCCCCAAGCTACCTGCCCGAGGTCACACATCTGGGTGAGGGCATGATGAGTTTGGGGTTTGACCTCAGGTGTGGCCAGCTCAAGAGCCTGTGGGTCTTTCCCACTATGCTTGTTGAGCTAGAGGGGGGCCTGGAGATGGGGTTACATTGTGAGGACTTATCCACTGAGTCCTATGCCTTTCCCAGGGAATAGAAAGCTTCTATTCCAGGTCTGGGGAAGAACAGAGATGGACGGCTGATCTGGGGGCAGAGAAGTCTAGACCGTGTATTCTCCCTTTTCTCTCCTATCCCATGTTAATCCTTAGCACGGTCGGCCCCAGCCCCCGCCTCAGCCTCAGCCTGGGCTGCTAGCATGACTAAGCCTTGCAGTTAAAGCTCCCAGCTGGCTCTCCACTGGCCCTACCGGCTCCACTGAGTCAGGACCCGCAGAGCTAGGCCTTTCTTTTTAGGGAAAGGTCCAATGTGGAGGCTCACCTGGCTGAAGCCTACAAAAGGCCAGGTCTCCAGGCCCACCACTGCCCCTCTTTTGTCTTGCTTTTCTCTGGGGCAGTAGAACGCGCAACGCAATTAGATCACAGCGCCAGAACTCATTAGCTGCACCAGTCAGGAAGGGTCATAACTGTGATAGTTCCAGGGTGTTGTGCTCCAGAGACTGGGCTGAGCACGCTCTCTCATTTTCTGTTTGAGTCCTCACGACAGCCCCTTGCGGAAGGTAAGATAATTGCTTCCATCTTACCGATGTGGGCTTTGCCTGTGATTGCGCAGACAGCAAGTGGTAGAAGGTCTCACTCTGAACGGCCATGTCACAGTGCTTTCTGTGACTATGGCCCCGAGCCTCACTTTTTCTGTCTGTAAAATGGGACTGCCCATTCCAACCTGAAAACACTGCTACAACAACACAACGAGAAAACGGAGGCAAAGCACTTAAGACAGGGTAGGTGCCCGGGAAATGTTAGTTGCCTCAGTGTGTCAGTCATTCAACAAGTGTTTAGTGGGTTCCTGCCCATTCCAGACACTGGGTTCGGTGGGGACGGGGCAGGGAACACACAGGCCACGTCTCACCTGCATGGAGCCCAAAGCCCAGTGGTGAAGATTGGCGCTAAATAAAGCATTACACAGACTTGAGTGGATGATTTCTGGTGTGTTCTGTGCTGCCAGAGAGAAGTACAGGGTCGGGTAAGGACTAGAAATGGGCGAGAATGGTGCCTGGGGGAAAGTGAGGTCAGGAAGCCTTTGTGTCCCGTGGCACCAGAGAGGCTCCTGCCTCCGGCATCAAGAGGAGTCCTCAGGGTGGAGAAGACAGAATATTTGAGAGGCAGAGGGGGTCTCCCCCCATCTCCTCTGCAACAGGAAAAGTCTGGGTGGTCTGATTCCAGCAGTTCGACCTGACCCAGGGAAAGATGCACTGGTTCTACGGGCAAGTATCACCTGCTGGGCAGCTGGGACCTTGCTTAGCAGATGGGTGGGGGTGGAGGGGAGACTCGTGTCTGAGGTCTTTGGAGGCCAAACTGACCTGGGCTTTTTATGCTCTTGCCGGCCTGGAGCAGGCCCGCCCCTGCCTGCTGTTGAGTTGACGGTAGCCGGGGCCTACAGCTGAAATCCCATCTCTGGTGCTTATTTTCTGCGAGTGATGTCAGTTCTCGGAGCTTCCGTTTATCTGGTCTTAATGGGGGTCTCTTACTGGCCATCACTCTGCTTGTTTTGAGGACTTATGGAAGAATGTATGTGAAGCTGGAATTAGTTATTAGGCTTTACTAAAAATCTCAAGAGGGCATACTAGTTGCCAGGCATGATGTTAAGCACTTCACCAGCATTGCTTCGTTTGATTCATTTCACAGACCCCATAAGGAGGTGCCTTCATTATCCCCATGTTGCAGAGGGGGAAACTAAGGCTCAAGAAAAGTTAAGGAACTTGGTCAGGGTCACAGAACTGGTGATAGATTTACAAAGGGAACATAAAATACATCAAGATACTGCAAATGAATTAAAAACCACAGCTACAGTTTATGGAGGACCCACTCAGGGCCAGGCAATTTGTGCAGGGAACCCGGGTCTGCCTGGCTCACAGGTGACTTCTCTACTTTGAATCCAGGGCCTCTGTGAGGTGGTGGTGGGGGTTTGGGGACACTATTTCCATTTGACCCTGACCTTGCTATCAGGAAGGGCTGTAGACAGAGACAGATGGTCCATAGTTTCTTCAAATGAGATCACATGTACAGTTAGGATTGCCAGATTTAGCAAACAAAAATGCTTTCAGGAAAAAAAAAAAAAAACCAAATAATTCTTTACTTTATGTCCTAAATATTCTAGTTCCTTCTAACTCTTAAGTAGAGACACACCTATATTAAAACACTATTTGCAATTTATCTGAAATCTGAATTTGACTGGGCATCCTATATTTTAGCTGGCTACCCTATTTACTGCCCTGGAACCACCCTGATGAGATTAAGAGAAAAAAAAATGTCACCGTACAACTTATATAACGGCCCTGCCTATAGTGCTATGTGGATTGATGTTATTAAGAAGTCCTGAAATTATCTTGGGACTATCTTGCATTTTGTGGGGTTAAAAGTCTTTAATTTGTTCGGTGTTAGTCTTTAAAGGGGGCTACAGTGCTTTATAACCTTAAGCTGGGTGGGCAAACTATGGCCCGTGAGCCAAATCCAGCCCCAAATAAAATATATTTTATTTATACAAATAAAGTTTTATTGGAACACAGCCACACCCATTCATTTACATATTGCCTATGCCTATTTTCACACTACAATAGCAAAGTGAAATTGTTGCAACAGAGACCGTATGGCCTGCAAAACCCAAAATGTTTTCTATCTGGCCCTTTATAGAAAGTTTGCTGACCCCATTGCTGTTATTATTGCTGTTGATCAGAGCTTACACTGTTAGTAGAAACATACAGGTCCTTGCATATGGACATGGTGGAGGGGTTACTGGAGTTTGGCATGCTGAGATGCCATTTCTTAAAATTTTTTTTAAATGTTCATTTATTTTTGAGGCAGAGAGAGAGCATGAATGGGGCAGGGGCAGAGAGAGAGGGAGAGAGAGGGAGACACAGAATCCGAAGCAGGCTCCAGGCTCCGAGCTGTCAGCCCAGAGCCCGATGCGGGGCTCAAACTCACAGACCGTGAGATCATGACCTGAGCTGAAGTCGGATGCCTAACCAACTGAGCCAACCAGGCGCCCCCTGAGATGCCATTTCTAAGTCTCTGAGTATCCTACCTGGCATGGAGAGGGTGTCCAGTGAGAGTGAGCCCTCCCCAAACTTTTTTCTCTTTTCTCAAATTCCTTCCATTTTCTCCTCTTGGACAGGGAGGGCCCCAGTCAACTCCCCTCCTCTCCCATGGAGGTCTGCTCTGTAAATTCAAAGCAGGTTTCTGCTGCATTTTGAGCCCTGTCTGCTTTCCACAAATTTCACCTGGCTACAAAGTAGTCATGTGCATAATCCCTTGATTAAAGTCTTCAGCCGAAGGGGGAGGTCTGTGCCCTGGTCCTGGGCAGTCCTCTCTCTTTCTGCTTGACAGTCCCATCTGCCTGTCAATTGGGGTGCAGAATTTGTTGAGTTCCCATCCCTGGGGCTTGGTGTTCAGCTGGGTTTAATCGCAGCCCTCCTTGGAAAGGGTGAGTATGCATATTGGAAACAGGAGACGTGCTGGGTCAGGAAGCAGCATCTGGGAATTCACCCATCGCCTGCTGCTTCATACCTGCCTCCCTTCCCCAGACCTGGAGAGAAAATGACTCACCTCTCCTGCCTGAATGCTCAGGAGTCCTTACTTTTTTCCCCTTCCATCTGTCCATCCACATATCAATTCACATATCTATCTATCCAACGATCCATCCATCCATCCATCCATCCATCCATATCTCCCATCTCGGAGCCATTTCCCAGGGAACCTGATCTAAGACAATTCTCTTTTAAATTCAAATAAACTTGTCAAGAACTGTGAAGGGTCTGAGATGTTACCTACTTGTAAGTTAACAAGTTTGCTTGCACTAT